>NC_091290.1:124093294-125293294 GCF_032444005.1 Ranitomeya imitator | reverse complement strand
TGAGCTCCCTCTAGTGGTGGCTGATTATAGACAGCTAAGCTCCCTCTAGTGGTGGCTGAAGATTGACAGTTGAGCTCTCACAAGTGATGGCTGCAGTTAGATGGTTAAGCTCTCTTTAGTAGTGGCTTCAGATAGACAGATAAGCCTTTAGTGTTAGCTGCAGACTGGAACTACTAAGAAAGGTTGGCCAGCACTAGAAAGCCAATTTAAGTTCAATGTTTTTCATTATGCAGATGGTATCTTCCAGTGTTGGCTACAGATGGACGGTTGAGGTTTCTCTAGTGACAGCTGCAGATAGACCATTAAATGGATTGTCTTGTCTAAAATGAAAAGTCTGCAGTCATTTTATGTGATTGCAGACTTGTGAATCCTTACAACACACGTACTGCGCACTGTGAGGATTCACTATTGTCTGCCCTGGGAGTGGTGGCTAAGAATGTGATATACATACTCCCAGACAGAATCCTTCTAGTGGGCGTGGTCTTTCTCAATACACTTGGGTGTCCCCAATGTGAACACTCATCATCGCTATCCACATTGGGGCTCCCAATCTAAACTCCTTATAAGTATGACTTTGGAGGGTGGGACAAAAGCCACACAAACAAGGGGAGAACATACAAACTCCTTGCAGATGTTTTCTTTGATGGGATTTGAACCCAGAACCTAAGCTTTGCAAGGATACAGTCAGTGGCATAACTAGAGTCCGAAGGACCCCGTTGCAAAATTTGGACCTGGGGCCCCACTTGTAAGTTGGTCACATATATGGGCCTTGAAGCATTCTAGATCCTACAAATACATGCTTGTTAACACCCTCATTTAAAGTCTCCCATCCTGCCAGTTTCCTGTATTAATCTTCTCCATTGTGGCCCCCATCCTGTAATAATGTCTTTCATCCTATGCCCCTTCCTGTTATAAAATCCCCCATCCTTTAACAATGTCCACCTTCCTCGCAAAATGACACCCATCATGGACCCCATTCTGATATAATGACCTCCATCCCGTGCTTCTTCTGAGCCTTTTACTGGAATAATGCCCCCCTTCCTGGTATAATGCCCCACATCCTGGGTCCCTTTCTTGTATAATTCTCTTCATCCTGGGCCCCTTCCTTCTATAATGATCCCCATCCTTGGCCTATTGCTTGTATACTGTTCCCCATCTTTGCTTACTTTGTATAATGTTCACCCTCCTCGGCCCCTTCCTGGTCTAATGTCCTTTCTCCCTCTCTTTTCCAGCACATTTGAAAAAAAAAGAATCTTCTTATCTTCCTCTGCTCCTACGAACTGCGGAGTCCTCTTCTGTAGCTGACTTTAGTGTGCCAACATGGGCAGCGCATGACGTCACTGCAATGCACCGCTCATGACTAGCATGCTGACGTCAGCTGCCAACCTCCGTTTGGCCGGCGGCTTGTATTTCAGTGCAGGGAGCCGGCGGGTCCATGTGCTGCAATAAACTTCAGCTTATTGTGCGTCCTCGGGTGCACATCCAGAAGAAGTAGCTACTGATGTCGGTGGGCCCCACTGCCACTAGGGGTGCGACCACGATCATTGCGCCAATGGATACAGTACTAACCAAAGAGCCACCGTGCTGCACTAACCCTAGAAGTGAAGTTTAGGGATAATGATGTACATATCCTCAATTAACAGTATATGACGATCGGTTAATTGCGTATCTATGGTGATTTTTCATCTTTTTTGTTCATAAAATGTTACTTCAACAGCCAAAAAAATATGTTGTCTTGGAACTTTCGGAAAAAAATACAATTAATTATCATTGTGTAAGTACTTTTTTTTCAAATGGAATTCTCACATACTAAATTATGTTTTGGAGTTTCTCTGCGGTACGAAAAGTTAATTTTAAAAATCACATGATAATTTTTTTGGAAATGTTTTGTTTGTCAGACTTATTTGTTTTACTTGCTAAAAACCGACGCGTGCTCAGCCGCCATGAATCTCGGACACAGTAAATTTCTAATTTATGAAAATATGCGAAGATGAAATATTTAAACCATTGAAATGCATAAACATGACTCTGCATCGGTGTCACAGTCTGAATCTGAAAACTTTCAGAGCCGTGTAACAAAACGCCAAGTGATGGTGATTAAGAGTATAATGTTAGCTGCTGGAAAGTCCGGGTGACCTTTTCTATTAGCTTATATTGATGCTGAAGCTGAGTAGATATTGAAGCAATCAAATGCATAAGGCTGCAAACTCAGTGTTGATTAAAAGTTGAGTAATGCATCGAATTTTCAAAAGCTTTTAGACAGAAGGTCGGAGTTAACCAGTTTAACTCGTCTAGTGCCATGCGGGTTTCCAGTTAATTGTCGCTCAATCTATCAAAGCAAACTAAAATATCAATAAAGAGTCTAACAAACACTGTTGTGTTGGACAAAAAGCTAAGATGTCATGAATTCCTTGTTTTAAGGAAAATGACTTTATTACCAAGAGTTTGATTACTTGGATTCTGAACACAGGTTGAAGCCTCTCTAAATAGCTGTTGTGATATCGGAGACAAGTTGATACATTTTGAAAGGTTGTACCTCGAAGGCCACGTTCACACGTTCAGTATTTGGTCAGTATTTCACATCAGAATTTGAAAGCCAAAACCAGAACTTGGTGAAAAATACAGAAGTGGTGATGCCTTTCTATTAGGCTGGAGTCACACTAAATGTCTAAAAAAATTGGTCCGATTCGGGGGGGGGGGGGGGGGGACGGGACATTATCTATGGTCCCTTCCCAGACTATTAATATCAGCCCGCAGCTGTCTGCATAGCCTTTGCTGGTTATTAAAGGGAACCTGTCACCCCCAAAATCGAAGATGAGCTAAGCCCACCGGCATCAGGGGCTTGTCTACAGCATTCTGTAATGCTGTAGATAAGCCCCCGATGTATCCTGAAAGATGAGAAAAAGAGGTTAGACTATACTCACCGAGGGGCGATCCCGTCGTGGTCCGGTCCGGGGCCTCCTATCTTCTTACGATGACGTCCTCTTCTTGTATTCATGCTATGGCTCTGGCACAGGCGTACTTTGTCTGCCCTGTTGAGGACAGAGCAAAGTACTGCAGTGCGCAGGCGCCGGGAAAGGTCAGAGAGGCCCGGCGGCTGTTATATATATATAAGTAAAAAGTACTCAGATTGCCTACCGGTGTGAAGCTGCGCATCATCATAGATCCGGAACTGACATTCCAGCCCAGAAGATTCTGAGAGACCAGGAACCGTGGCGCGCATGCGCCCATACTAATCCGCCGAGGAGATATGTGGATCTCGTACGCCGCCACAAACCAGACCACCGTGCGCAAAACCGCGCATGCACGAGCAACCAACCATGCATCAGCATAAATGAACCGCTGATGAGCCTGGTTGGGCGGAGTAAAGATCCCCACTGGCCAGTGCGCATCCGCAGCTGGGCCATGAACCATCTAACTGCGCATGCGCGGGAAGATGGCCCCGCGCAAGCGCAGTAAAGAGGGCAGACGCGGGAAGGATGAAAAGTGGGAGACATAGAAAGGAGGCATATAATACCCATGCAGAGCAACGGACAAGCCCTTTTGAATCAGACGGGGGCCAGCCCAATTATGAGACTGGACACATCTAGTTGGCACATGACATATGCATATGTGCAGTCACGCGCCCACCCACTCCCGGCGCCATAACAGGAGAATCCTGACAGTACGCAGTATGCACATTGTGAAGATTCACAATTCTGTAGTCACATAGAGTGATTGCAGATCTGAGTCCCAAGCCTGGACAACCTGTTTGCAAACATGCGGTCACATGCCACCTAGATGTGAATTTTGTGACGCCGGACACATCTACTTGAAAAGTGTCCAGAAGTATGCAAATATCCTCCTGGTGCCAGAGAATCCTGTCAGCGTGAAGAGTGCAGAGGATTCACAAGTTTGCAGATTTCAGCCACAAGCCTGGACACCCCCTTTGCATACATGTGGTCACATGCCAACTAGATGTGCACAGTCTCTCTCAATACAAGTGAAGTGAGTGAGGCCGGACATGTCTAGTTGGAATGTGGCCAGAAGTATGTAAATATGCAAGGTATGCTCCCCGCACTTTAGGATCATGACAGTGAGCATTGTACACTCTGCGAGGACTTATACCCCAAACCTGGATAACCCCTTTCCATACATGTGGAACACATGCCAACTAGATGTGCACAGTCTCTCTTATTACAAATTAATTGAGTGAGGACGGAGACGTCTAGTTGGAACGTGGCCAGAAGTATGGAAATATGCAAAGTATGCTACCGCGCTGGAGGATCATGACAACAAACACTGTACGCTCTTTGAGTCACATAGACTTGTACCCCTAACCTAGACAACCCCTTTAAAATCTGCACCTCAACTTAGTCAACATCACATTTGCAATTTAACAAATCCACATTTTGGTACATGACCGTATCACACCTTTATGCAAAAAAATATATATGTATGGCATCTACCTAATATAATCATAACATTGTGCAATTAGCTTCATAATTGTTCACATTGGACCTTTATTGATCGCATCATCTGTGCCCCCCATTGCTAAACTCCGAGCCGCCAGGAATAGATCAATAAGTACATTCATGCTGAACACTGACACATCTTACATGAGCAACATACCGTAACAAACTACCAAAATTGGGATTACATTTACTCTTGGCTTAGAGTAAAGCTTCACAATTCCAAACTATAAATTGATCCACAGGGAGACAGCAGCATTTCCTGGGGTAACGCCGAAAATCGCATCCATATCTCATTTTGATATTATAGTAATAAAAAAGTAAATACAAATTCTTTCCTTTAACATTTTTTTTTTTCCGGACGGACAAATTCATTATATGGCTGCCAATTAGCCGACATCAAAAACCATTTCCAAGGTATCAAACAAAGTGTTGTGTCTCCCTTGAGCAGCTGCATGACTACTAGCCTTGCGGTATTGTCAGTGCCTTTAATGAACAGCAGATCCGCAGGCTTTAACCGCTCAGACTGTTTTTGCCTGGGATGTAGATGAGGGGGGATAGTGGACTTTGACACTGCTCCGGGGGTATTTCACTACTCTCATACGCAGGATGAAAGCCAGTAGAACTGTTAGTGGCAAAGCTCTCTTCGGAGACTCTATGTCAACAACAAGAAAATTTCAATTTTTGTTTTCTGTTCTTGGCTAGCTTCCGAAATCAATTTAAAATCATCTTTCTGCGGAACTTATCTCATTGTATTCCATTTTTTTTATTTGTGCTGCATGATAAATTTGGGTGGATGAGTTTTTAGTTTAGCCTATTTTTTTAGCACGGTGGCACAAAATATTAAAAAAATGAAGAATATTTAGTATTTTAATTGAAAAGTTATGTATAAGGAACTGATTTACTCATAGGGGGACAGTTATTGAAGAGAATCTGTCATCAGGTGTTTGATACCCCATCTGAGAGTAGAATGATGTAGGGACAGAGACCCTGATTCTAGGAATGTATTACTAACTGGGATTGCTGCCGCTTTCATAAAATGACTAGTTTCTCTGCTGCAGATCTACCAGTTCTATGAATTAAAGATCGTGCTCACGCCTCGATTCATGTGCACATTGTTTGCACTTTATATATATAAAAGGGTATTTTTTGTTTTTTTTTTGTTTTTTTGGATTGTAGTTAATTGCACTTCTCATTTATATGCAACATAAGGAGATTTTTTTGCTTGGACATATATGCAGTCCTTAAGGGCATAAAATATAATTTAGGTGGTCTGCCAGATAATACAAATTGATATGTGCACGAAATGATTTTAAGTACATACATATTAAGTTTATCTTGATTTTAAATATTTTGTATAATTTTTATGGTCTGATAAATTGCCAAGAAATAAATAAAAAATTATATTGGTGGATATTCTCTGTTGTGATGGTTTTTGGTCTGACCCGTGGCGTGAGCACGATCTTTAGGTCCTTGTAGTGCTACTACTACATTATCTACACATGTGGTGATTCCTGGGCATTTCTATATAGTCTAATATAATTGATATTTAATAATTAATCTTTAATTCTCTTCTATCAGTGTTTTTATGACACCTTGGTATCGCTAGTGTGTTTTATTAATCAGGTCTATGAATGTTGAGCGCGGTACAACCACCACTAATTGGCAGCTTTATGTGTGCACTGTGCATAGGCAGAAAACTGCCAATCAATAGTGGGGGGTGGGTTTACACAGAGCCAGATGACTATGTACCACGAGACAACAAGTCTTCTAGTGATAATCTCATGCTCATTTAATGAAAACTCCAACAAGCAGCCCAGTAAGTGACACATCGCTGGGATCAGACTTTCTGCTCCTACATCATACTGCTCTCGGAATATACAGCAAAAAGCTGGTGACAGATTCCCTCTAAGGAGGCAGTTCTTAAGCCACTCTTAAAGCATATCTGTATTTTTAGGTAACTTTTTTTAGAATAAGCTGTGTGCACACGTGAGTAGGGTTGAGCGACCTTGACCTTTTTAGAGTCGAGCCGTATTTCGCAAAACCCGACTATCTTAAAAGTCGAGTCGAGTGGAATCGGCCGATTATCGCGAAAAGTCGGGTATCGACCGAAACACGAAACCCAATGCAAGTCAATGGGGGAGCATAGTCGGCAGTGAGTGGAGGCCAGGAAAACACCTACACTGCCCATTTTAATAGCAAAACCATCCATTCTTGTTACAGAAGCTTGTCAATCGTAATTTAGCTTATAATAATTGGAAGGCATTTGAAATTGGGGGTCATTTGGCTAAAGTTGTGGGGGGTAGGGCTGGTTCAAGTAATTAGTGGGCCCAGTAAATCTGGACCACGTCACGGCAGTGGAGCAGGGAGAGGTAAGTATTTCAACTTTGCAAGTGCTGTGATCCTGAGCAAGCAGGGGGGGCCCACTCGTTGGCATTGGCACTGGCACAGGGCCCCTCAAAGTACAGCGGTGTGTTTGCACGGCGGGGGCGCCTCCCACCGGCAGCAACACTTTTGCGAACTATGAGAGGCCCTGTGCCAGTGACGTCGCCAACTAGTATTCCTCCCCCCACCTGATGAAGGAACCTGCACCTTCATCTGCACCTTCCTCTTTGTCCCCGTGTAAGGTGGTATGGTATGCGGGAAGGGGAACCTGACTTTCAGCAGGGTCACAATGTTGTTGTGTAGCGTGCACGGGGAATGTTGCATTATGGGTCAATGTACCAGCAGACTCATCTATCACTGGCTGGGCAATGGGCAGGATGAGGGGGAAACAGATATGGGCCCAAAGAATAAAGTGGGCTAAATGCAGTTCAAAATTGTTAACAGGACTAACCAGGGGGCATTGTTTTGTTCAGTGGAAGACAACTGGAATGAGAGGCTGACACAGAGAGTAGGCCCAAATCTGTAAGTAGTCTAAATGCAGTTCAAAATTGGCAAGAGTAGTAAACAGGCGGCACAGCTTTGTTCAGTGGAGGAGAACAGCAAGGAGTGGCAGACACCGATAGTAGGCCCCAACCGAACTAGTAGGCCAAATGCAGTCTAACATTAACAACTACTTAACGAGAACCTGAAAATGGAATTTCAGGACAGGAAACCAGGAGAACAGCAAGGAGCGGCAGACACTGTTAGTAGGCCCCAAACCAACTAGTACGCCAAATGCAGTTGTTCCATTTAACAACTATTTAACAAGAGCCTGAAGATAGAAGCTCAGGAAAGGCAACCTGGAGAACACCTTGGAGCGGAAGACACCGTCTCTACAACCCAGACCCAACTTGTAGGCCTAATGCAGTGTTGTTTCAACAACTACTTAACGAGAGCTAGAAGATCGAAGCTGTGGAGAGGCAACCTGGAGAACACCTTGGAGCTGAAGACACCGTCTCTATGACCCAGACCCAACTTGTAGGCATAATGTAGTGTTGTTTCAACAACTACTTAACACGAGCATGAAAATTGAAGCAATGGAGAGGCAACCTGGAGAACACCTTGGAGTGGAGGACACCGTCTCTACAACCCAGACCCAACTTGTAGGCCTAATGCAGTGTAGTTTTCAACAACTACTAAACGAGAGTAGGAAGATCGAAGCAATGGCGAGGAAACCTGGGGAACACCTTGGAGTGGGACACACCGTCTCTACACCCCATACCCAATTTGTAGGCCTAATGCAGTGTAGTTTGCAACAACTACTAAACGAGAGTAGGAAGATCGAAGCAATGTGGACAAAACCTGGGGAACACCTTGGAGTGTAACACACCGTCTCTCTACACCCCATACCCAATTTGTAGGCCTAATGCAGTGTAGTTTGCAACAACTACTAAACGAGAGTAGGAAGATCGAAGCAATGGCGAGGAAACCTGGGGAACACCTTGGAGTGGGACACACCGTCTCTACACCCCATACCCAATTTGTAGGCCTAATGCAGTGTAGTTTGCAACAACTACTAAACGAGAGTAGGAAGATCGAAGCAATGTGGACAAAACCTGGGGAACACCTTGGAGTGTAACACACCGTCTCTCTACACCCCATACCCAATTTGTAGGCCTAATGCAGTGTAGTTTGCAACAACTACTAAACGAGAGTAGGAAGATCGAAGCAATGGCGAGGAAACCTGGGGAACACCTTGGAGTGGGACACACCGTCTCTACACCCCATACCCAATTTGTAGGCCTAATGCAGTTTAGTTTGCAACAAGTACTAAACGAGAGTCGGAAGACCGAAGCAATGGCGAGGAAACCTGGGGAACACCTTGGAGTGGGACACACCGTCTCTACACCCCATACCCAATTTTTGGCCTAATGCAGTGTAGTTTGCAACAACTACTAAACGAGAGTAGGAAGATCGAAGCAATGGAGAGGAAACCTGGGGCACACCTTGGGGCGGCAGACACCGTTAGTAGGCCCTACCAAAGTAGTAGCCCCAATGCAGTTTTAAAATTCCTAGAGGCTGAAAACAAGACTATTGACGCTCTGCTTTTTTCAAAGGAGTACAGCTGTATTGAGTGGCGCAGACAGACACAGGTAGTAGGCCTTAAACCAAAAATGTGGCTCACTGCAGTTTAAAAAAGGTTACAGGGGTACACAGGCAGCATTGCTCTGGGCAGTGGAGGACAATTTCAATAGTGGACCGCAGACAGACTTTGTACGCCTACTATTAAAAAAAGGATGCTCTATGCAATTAAAAATAGGTTCCAGGGGTCCACGGGCAGCAGTGGTGTGGTCAGTGGACGAGTATTGGAAGGAGGGACCGCAGACAGGCGTAGTAGGCCTAACATAACAAAATTAGGTTGTAGGCACTTTAAAATTGGTTCCAGGGGTACACGTGTAGCAGTGGTGTGGTCAGCGGAGGACAATTTGAATTAGGGACTGCAGACAGACTTTGTAGGCTGTCCCCTGTGGACCATGCATCCAACACATTAACCCAGTGCGCCGTAATGGACACGTAACTTTTTGTGGACTTGCCTACTGGTCCATGCGTCTCTTGTCAGGTGCACCTTTCTACTGTTTGATTGCCTGAGTGCTATGACAATGCAGACTTTTTCATGCCGGTGGAGGACTGGGATGGCTTTTCTCGCAAAAGAAATGTCGACTGGGTAGCTTGAACCGTGGTACAGCGTAGTTCATCTGCGCTTTCTAAATATAAAACAAAGAAAAAAAGGAGGCTCCATGCACTTTCAGCTGGGTTCCAGGGGTACGCGGCCAGCATTGGTCTGGTCAGTGGAGAACTATTGGAAGGTATTACCGCAGACAGGCTTCGAAGGCCTAACATAATAAAATTGGGCTGTAGGCACTTTATAATTGGTTCCAGGGGTACACAGGCAGCAGTAGACAGGTCAGTGGAGGCCTAGTGGAAGGAGGGACCGCAGACAGGCTTCGAAGGCCTAACATAAAAAAATTGGGCTGTAGGCACTTTTAAATAGGTTCCAGGGGTACACGGGCAGCAGTGGTCTGGTCAGTGGAGGAGTAGTAGAAAGAAGGGACCGCAGACAGGCTTCGAAAGCCTAACATAAAAAAATTGGGCTGTAGGCACTTTTAAATAGGTTCCAGGGGTACACGGGCAGCAGTGGTCTGGTCAGTGGAGGAGTAGTAGAAAGAAGGGGCCGCAGACAGGCTTCGAAGGCCTAACATAAAAAAATTGGGCTGTAGGCACTTTTAAATAGGTTCCAGGGGTACACGGGCAGCAGTGGTCTGGTCAGTGGAGGAGTAGTAGAAAGAAGGGACCGCAGACAGGCTTCGAAGGTCTAACATAAAAAAATTGGGCTGTAGGCACTTTTAAATAGGTTCCAGGGGTACACGGGCAGCAGTGGTCTGGTCAGTGGAGGAGTAGTAGAAAGAGCGGACCGCAGACAGGCTTCGAAGGCCTAACATAATAAAATATGGCTGTAGGCACTTTAGAATTGGTTCCAGGGGTGCACGGGCAGCAGTAGACTGGTCAGTGGAGGCCTAGTGGAAGGAGGGACCGCAGACAGGCTTCGAAGGCCTAACATAATAAATTAGGGCTGTGGGCACTTTAACATTGGTTCCAGGGGTACACGGGCAGCAGCAGACTGGTCAGTGGAGGCCTAGTGGAAGGAGGGACCGCAGACAGGCTTCGAAGGCCTAACATAATAAATTAGGGCTGTAGGCACTTTAACATTGGTTCCAGGGGAACACGGGCAGCAGTAGACAGGTCAGTGGAGGCCTAGTGGAAGGAGGGACCGCAGACAGGCTTCGAAGGCCTAACATAATAAAATTGGGCTGTAGGCACTTTGAATTCTCTTGCAGGGGTACACAGGCAGTGGGCACCATTGGTGTTGTCAGCGGCGACCGATTGTAATGAGTGTCTGCCAGTTAGTAGTCCCAAAAAATCAATACATGTTAATGTCTCGCATTACAACAAAAAGAAAAACCAAAAGGGTGCAATCATTAGGTACAGGGTTGGGCTCCTCTGCGTAGTTTCAGACCTAGTAATTTTGCACAAAGTATTTACTTGGGTAAATATAGGACACTGCCCCTGACTATGTTAAGTACCATCATACATGTCAACACAATGGTATTGTCAGTGGCAGTAATTTACGGATGTCAGCGCATAGACTAAACATAGGTGTAACTGTGAGAGATAATTGTGCAAGTGGTAGAGCAATGTTTGAGCTGGGGGTGGGTGAACTCTCTTGTGGCCGGCGGTACATGCCCAGGGCCCCTCATGTTACAACAGTGTGTCTGACGTTGGGTGCGCACCACCACCGCCAGAGACACTTTATTGTACTATGAGGGACCCAGTGGCAGTGCCGTAGATCAGTGCCGTAGATCAAAAGCGGGCACACCCACCTCTTCAGACAAACAGCACTCTCACGGGTGCTTGCGCCAAGTGGCGATACCACGGCCCCGTGTGGGGAGTTTGGCCATTTAGGGAGGTGTAAACATGTCGTATGCTGGACAATCAGCTGCTGCAAATTACGAGATTGGTTAAGTCATTCAGAGTAGTCCACAGGCAATACCTTTTCATAGGAAAGCTAGGTGTCGGCCGGGCAAGGTGGGGCAAAAGAATTCGAAATCCAGTTGTGGTTCATTTTAATGAAGGTTAGATCATCATCAACATTTTGGGTGGCCAGACGAGTCCTTTTTTCAGTTAATATTGAACCTGCAGCACTGAATACTATTTCTGATAGGACACTAGCTGCCGGGCAAACAAGCTCCTGCAATGCATATTCTGCCAATTCTGGCCAGGTGTCTAATTTGGATGCCCAGTAATCAAATGGGAATGACGGTTGAGGTAGAACATCGATAAGTGATGAAAAATAGTTAGTAACCATACTGGACAAATGTTGTCTCCTGTCACTTTGAATTGATGCAGCAGTACCTGTCCTGTCTGCGGTCATAGCAAAATCACTCCACAACCTGGTCAGAAAACCCCTCTGTCCAACGCCACTTCGGATTTCTGCACCTCTAACACTTCTGTTCTGCTGCCCCCTGCTGCTCGTGTGAGAACGATCACGGGCGCTGTGTGCTGGGAATGCCTGAAGCAAACGGTCAACAAGAGTTGATTGTTTGGTTGCTAATATTAGTTCCAAGTTCTCATGTGGCATAATATTTTGCAATTTGCCTTTATAGCGAGGATCAAGGAGGCAGGCCAACCAGTAATCGTCATCGTTCATCATTTTAGTAATGCGTGTGTCCCTTTTGAGGATAAGTAAGGCATAATCCGCCATGTGGGCCAAAGTTCCAGTTGTCAAATCTGCGGTTGTGCTGGGTTGAGGGGCAGTTTCAGGCAAATCTACGTCACTTGTGTCCCTAAAAAAACCAGAACCCGGCCTTGCCACGCCACCAATTTCCAGTGGCCCCGGAAAAGCTTCCTCATTAAAAATATACTCATCCCCATCATCCTCCTCATCCTCCTCCTCTTCGCCCGCTACCTCGTCCTGTACACTGCCCTGACCAGACAATGGCTGACTGTCATCAAGGCTTTCCTGTTCCTCTGCTGCAGACGCCTGATTTTTTATGTGCGTCAAACTTTGCATCAGCAGACGCATTAGGGGGATGCTCATGCTTATTATGGCGTTGTCTGCACTAACCAGCCATGTGCATTCCTCAAAACACTGAAGGACTTCACACATGTATCTTCAACCACTGCACACCTGACAACTCCATGTCTGCCATCCTACTGCCTGCCCGTGTATGCGTATCCTCCCACAAAAACATTACAGCCCGCCTCTGTTTGCACAGTCTCTGAAGCATGTGCAGTGTTGAGTTCCACCTTGTTGCAACGTCTATGATTAGGCGATGCTGGGGAAGGTTCAAAGACCGCTGATAGGTCTGCATACGGCTGGAGTGTACGGGCAAATTGGCGGATATGTGAGCAAAGTCCGCGCACTTTGAGGAGCAGGTCGGATAACCCCGTATAAGTTTTCAGGAAGCACTGCACCACCAGGTTTAAGGTGTGAGCCAGGCAAGGAATGTGTTTCAGTTGGGAAAGGCAGATGGCAGCCATGAAATTCCTTCCGTTATCACTCACTACCTTGCCTGCCTCAGAATCTACTGTGCCCAGCCACGACTGCGTTTCTTTCTGCAAGAACTCGAACAGAACTTCCGCGGTGTGTCTGTTGTCGCCCAAACACTTCATAGCCAATACAGCCTGCTGACGCTTGCCAGTAGCTGCCCCATAATGGGACAACTGGTGTGCAACAGTGGCAGCTGCGGATGGAGTGATTGGGCGACTGCGATCTGTGGATGAGCTCTCGCTTCTGCAGGAGGACGAGGAGGAGGAGGAGGGGGTGCGAACGCCTACAGCCAACTGTTTCCTAGACCGTGGGCTAGGCAGAACTGTCCCGGAATTGCTGTCCCCTGTGGACCCTGCATCCACCACATTCACCCAGTGTGCCATGATGGACACGTAACGTCCCTGGCCATGCCTACTGGTCCATGCATCTGTTGTCAGGTGCACCTTTGTACTCACAGATTGCCTGAGTGCATGGACGATGCGCTCTTTAACATGCTGGTGGAGGGCTGGGATGGCTTTTCTCGAAAAGAAGTGTCGACTGGGTAGCTTGTAGCGTGGTACAGCGTAGTCCATCAGGGCTTTGAAAGCTTCACTTTCAACTAACCGGTAGGGCATCATCTCTAACGAGATTAGTCTAGCTATGTGGGCGTTCAAACCCTGTGTACGCGGATGCGAGGATAAGTACTTCCTTTTTCTAACCAGAGTCTCATGTAGGGTGAGCTGGACTGGAGAGCTGGAGATCGTGGAACTAGCGGGTGTGCTGGAGGACATGGCAGACTGAGAGACGGTTGGAGACGGTATTGTTTCCGCCTGCGCCCTAGATGCAGTGTTTCCTACTACGAAACTGGTGATTCCCTGACCCTGACTGCTTTGGCCTGGCAAAGAAACCTGCACAGATACTGCAGGTGGTGCGCAAAATGGTGGCCTTACAGTGACGGCAGGGATGTAGCGTTGGTGAGTAGCTTCATTGGCCGAGGGTGCTACAACCTTACGGGACGTTTGGTAGTTAGTCCAGGCTTGCAAATGCATGGTGGTTAAATGTCTATGCATGCAACTTGTATTCAGACTTTTCAGATTCTGACCTCTGCTTAAGGTAGTTGAACATTTTTGACAGATGACTTTGTGCGGATCAATTGGATGTTGTTTAAAAAAATGCCAGACTGCACTCTTTTGAGCCTCGGATCCCTTTTCAGGCATTGCAGACTGAGCTTTAACCGGATGGACACGCTGTCCTCCAACAGTTTTTGGCTTTGCCACGCGTTTTGTCCCATCCACGGGCCCGGCAGATGGAACCTGTTGCGATGTTGATGCCTGCTGCGGCCCCTCCTCCTCCGCTTCAGAACTACTGCCGTCTGCACCCTGTTCCCCCAATGGCTGCCAATCGGGGTCAACAACTGGGTCATCTATAACCTCATCTTCTAGCTCGTGCGCAACTTCGTCTGTGTCACTGTATAAGTCGGTGGTAGAGCGTAAGTGACGGGGCAACATAGTCTCATCAGGGTCTGATTCTGGAACAGTACCCTGCGAGGGCAATGTTGTGGTCTGAGTCAAAGGACCAGCATAGTAGTCTGGCTGTGGCTGTGCATCAGTGCACTCCATGTCAGATTCAACTTGTAATGGGCATGGACTGTTAACTGCTTCACTTTCTAAGCCAGGGACGGTATGTGTAAAGAGCTCCATGGAGTAACCCGTTGTGTCGCCTGCTGCATTCTTCTCTGTTGTTGTTTTTGCTGAAGAGGACAAGGAAGCCACTTGTCCCTGACCGTGAACATCCACTAACGACGCGCTGCTTTTACATTTACCAGTTTCAAAAGAGGAGGCAAAAGAGCTAGAGGCTGAGTCAGCAAGGTAAGCCAAAACTTGCTCTTGCTGCTCCGGCTTTAAAAGCGGTTTTCCTACTCCCAGAAAAGGGAGTGTTCGAGGCCTTCTGTAGCCAGACGATGAACCTGGCTCCACAGCTCCAGGCTTAGGTGCAATATTTTTTTTCCCACGACCACCTGATGCTCCACTACCACTACCATCATTACCAGCTGACAATGAACGCCCACGGCCACGACCTCTTCCACCAGACTTCCTCATTGTTTTAAAAACGTAACCAAAGTAACGGTATTTGTTGCTGTCAAACAACTTACACGGTGAGCTATAACTTCAGTATGATTTAGATATCCCTTTACAGGTGGGTGAGACCGCAAGGAAAAACAGGCACAATGTTACACACTGTTTTCGGTGGCACCAAATGAGAGAGATGCCACACACGCAGGACTGTCACTCAAGCAGAAATGTCAATATTGATCTCCCACTTTTTTTTTTGATTTGTTCAGGGAGAATTTAGAAACCAAATAAAAAAAAAATAGGCTTTCAATGGCCCACTATTTGAGAGAGAGAGATGGCACACCCAGGAGTCAAGACTGGCACACAAGCAGAAAGGGCAATATTAATCTCCCACTGATTTTTTTTTTCAGGGAGACTTTAGAAACAAAATAAAATAAAATGATTTTTTCAGGAAGAATTTAGAAACCAAATAAAATAAAATGATTGGCACAGAAGTCCAAAGGCCAATATTAATCTCCCACTGTATTTTTCTTATCAGGGAGAATTTATAAATCCCACAAAAAAAAACAGAAAAATTAAAAGGCTTTCTATGGCCCACTATGTGAGAGAGATGGCACACACAGGGATGGCACTCTAGCAGAAATGCCAATCAATCTCCCACAAAAAAAAAAAACAGGGACTGTCCTACAATTACTATCTCCCTGCAGTAATCTCAGCCAGGTATGGCAGGCAGCAATAAGGAGTGGACTGATGCACAAATTAAATAAAATGTGTGGACAAACAAACAAGATAGCTGTGCAGAAAGGAAGGAACAACAGGATTTGTGCTTTGAAAAAAGCAGTTGGTTTGCACAGCGGCGTACACACAGCAATGCAGCTATCAGGGAGCCTTCTAGGGCAGCCCAATGAGCTACAGCGCTGAGGAAAAAAAATGTAGCTTCCACTGTCCCTGCAAACAAAAGGTGGTGTTGGACAGTGGAAATCGCTACAGCACAAGCGGTTTGGTGGTTAATGGACCCTGCCTAACGCTATCCCTGCTTCTGACGAAGCGGCAGCAACCTCTCCCTAGGCTCAGATCAGCAGCAGTAAGATGGCGGTCGGCGGGAACGCCCCTTTATAGCCCCTGTGACGCCGCAGACAGCAAGCCAATCACTGCAATGCCCTTCTCTAAGATGGTGGGGACCAGGACCTATGTCATCACGCTGCCCACACTCTGCGTCCACCTTCATTGGCTGAGAAATGGCGCTTTTCGCGTCATTGAAACGCGACTTTGGCGCAAAAGTCGCGTACCGCATGGCCGACCCCACACAAGGGTCGGATCGGGTTTCATGAAACCCGACTTTGCCAAAAGTCGGCGACTTTTAAAAATGAACGATCCGTTTCACTCAACCCTACACGTGAGTAATATAACACTATTTTTGGCCACTATATGATTTATATCATGCATTGCTTAACATTTATTTTATGAAGGCTCTATCTCTAATTTTCAGTTTTCTCTGAGTTAGTAGGTGAAAACTTGCTGCTATAATGTCTCCTAATCACAACAATCATAGATGAGGGCTTGCTGCTATCTAGAGATGAGCAAATCAATTTGCAGTGCCGGAGCCGAGTATTCTGTGACCATTAGATGGGATCTGTCTTCTATCTGCCGGCATCCCTGGCTCCTCGATTGATTAGACGTCCTGGTGCAACATAATTACTGTGGTATAATGCATACACAAAATCATTTCAGGTTGGCTAAAGAAAACATCCATGGAATAGTAACCTAACAACGGACCAGGGTCCTGCAAATTTATTCGCTCATCTCTACTGTCTCTTTGTAACACTCGCTTAGACACAGCAGCAGCATGGAGGGCATTGTTCAGTATTACTGAGCAGTGTAGCTGTGGATTCTGCACTCAGTTAAAACAGAAAGCATCTGCAGGGGTCTGGGTGTGTCTGTGCTGCTCTTGCTCATTTTTTCGGTCCTTTTTCATCCTGTAGGCAGCTGTATGCTGATCTCGTAGTAAGCTGGTAATTTGTCTTGCTTTGCAGTTATCTATATTAGCAGTTTTTTAGGGTGAATGATAATTTCAGGACGCAGGTGGAGAAGAAGTGGATCATAAGCAAAAGAAAAGAAGCATACACATAATAAAGTTTTATAATGTGTCACATAAAATGTTGGTACATAAACCGAGAACAAATGTACTTGAGGAAAATATGTGTATATTGGTATGGATAAGAACTAGCTCAGTACTAGGAAACAGAGGGTGGTTTTTAAAGGATCATTCTCTGCTTGGGTCACAGTTAACAGTGGGGTATCTCAGAAGTCAGTCTTGGGCCCTCTTCTTTTTAGCACATTTTAATATTTAATGACCTTGTTGGGGGCATAATGAAAACTATTTCAATATTTGTAATCAAGATAATCAAAGCAAACAAGGATAATTTAATATTATAGATGAATTTAGGTAAGTTGGAAGCTTGGGTTGAGAAATATCAGTTTAACATTGGTAAAGGTAAGGTCCTGCCCCTGGGCAGAAGAAATACAACATATAGTCATATAGTAAAAGGTAGAACACTTGATAGGACTGTCACTGAAAAAAGACTTGGGTGCATTGGTAGAGAGCAAGATCAGTTTTAGAGTCCAGTGCCAGGCAGCCGTCACCAAGGCAAATACAATCGTAGGATACGTTAAAATAGGTATAGGTGGTCATGCCAAGAAGAAAGTCATAGGCCGCACTTCGAATACTGTGTACAATTTTGGGCTCCAGGGCAGGAATGGGAAACTTTTTTCAAAGGAAGGAGAAAAATAAAAACTATCGTAGTTTAGAAAGTATACATACCCAAGTTTAGGAATATAAAAGCAAAATCCACTGGCTGGAAGCTTATTTTGAAGTTATATTTTTGACACCACAGTGGGAAAACCCCCAAGATGTTATAAACGTGGGCTTTTTTAAGTACCAAGGGTCTTTGGACCATGTTGACCAAGAAGAGAGGCACCAGGACTAGGTTGTCTTCACGCGGAGAACTAGTCCTGTGATTCCCGTTACGCAGATCTTACAACATAGACCGTTTTACTGTAAGGAGAGTTCTGATGAATGAAACCCGATAAGTATGATCCTGCACACACCACATAAAGGAAATAGTAGCTCACCCAGTACTATACAATTGACTATTCTGCTATTTGCAGTCAGTTATAGACGTTGGCCATGTATATGTAACATTGGATGTCGATAGAAAGTACAAGTAGACATGTCGCTCATACACAGTATAAGAAAACAATATCTACAGTGACGAAAAGTAATTATTCTTCAAAATAACCCATCATGAAAGAAGTAGATAAACCTGGGAGCCTGAATTCAATTTCACACATTTTTATTTTCTCATCAACAGCATTTTTTTCCCCTGCAAATCCATATGTCAAAGTGTATTTTAGCAATCAGCTGAGGAGTTCAGCATATTTCCTTTCAACCCGCTTTTTCATCAGAAGTATAGAAGAGCCGCGATTTCACCTCTGTCATTTCCACAAGACTTCATCTACTGATGGCATTCTTAGGGTGAAGTCATGCCTTCCTTTATCTCATCCCTTTACAAATGAGACACTGTCTTTGGGAACCCATTCGGTAAATCTCAAGAAACCGGTCGTCGTGCTCTAATTACTTTCAGCCCTACTAATTTGTTAATCGGCATATTCATTTGTAATAGTCACTTAGTTTTTCCATGTTATACTGATCATAAAAAAGAAATTGTACAGGACGCAATTCACATTCGCTTATGCAAACGCCCAACAGTGATGAGGAAGTAGATGTTGATTGGCTGCTCAGACTTCACTTCCTCCTAAATGGCTCCTCCTGAAACAGCGCCACCTCTGTTTATGGGATGTGTTTGGTATTGAACACAGCTCCTCTGTGCATCAAATTGTCAACTGTCCTCTAAAGTCAAGAGGACTCCTGGTAAAAGAATAGAACTCTCAAAAAAACGGATACCTCTACCCATTCAAAAATTCGCCTTCATACTCAACTGATGCCACGTATATGCCAGATATACGTTCTGCTTTAGTCTTGTGTGCTTAACCCCTGGAGTGTGTGCTTGGTTTGCGTTGTGTTTCTCTTGCTCTCCGTGCGTTACTCTGTTTGTTCTTCTGGATTACTGAACTCTGGCTTCACTTCTGACTGTCCCCTGTCTCTCCCCTTTGGTACATCGAGATCTCCTGGCTCCGATCTTTGCTTGTTTGATAACTCTTTAGTCTTTATCCCTTCTCTGTACCCTGGCATCTGGCTCCGCCCCTGACCTCCTCCCACTGTCACATGTTTCAGGTCCTGTTGGTTACCAGGTTAGTAACCCGGCGTTTAGCTCAGCTCCTTTGCTGCTGTCTGCAGCTCTCCTCACAGCATTAATACCCGGGAGCTGTGACATCTAGAATCTGATTACTGTGTATAGCGAGTATCCATAGGGAATATGGTCTCTTCTGAAGTCATTATTGGGCCATCTTCACCCGACTAGGGTTGAGAGAATATTTTTGGAATCGGTCGCCGAATCTGAATTTGCCATATTGGTACTAGTGTGCTTGTTACTCGAGTTTTCCGAGCATGCTCAGGTGTTCTCCGAGTATCTTGGGCATGCTCGAAGATTGTTTGTGTCTCCTCAGATACATGATTTGATAGCCTGAACACATGTGGGGATTCCTTAACAGGCAATCCCTGTGTGTGATCAGGTTGTCTAACAGCCGCAAATCATGCAGCTGCGGAGACACAAATATAATCTATGAGCATGCCCAAAATATTCAGAGAATACCTGAGCATGCACGGAAAACTCGAGTAACGAGCACACTTGCTCATCACTAATTGGTACCCTATTCGTGCCAAATTTATGTTTGATGATCGGTTCTGAACATATTCATTTATTTCTACTCCCATTGACTCCAATGATGTTTGGCAAACATTGCAAAAACAATATTCGCCACCGATCATAATCGGAAATGAATTTTGAAAAATTCGCTCAACTCTACACATGGATACATATAAATCATCAGTTTCCTGTAGAAAACCCAGACAATTTTTTTCTCACTTGTCATCCATGGGCAGTCAGTTTTTTTGTTTTTTTTTTAACAGCAGCTATGAATAATTTACAAGACCATTATTACAGAATTGCAATGTATCCGTAAAATTAAGATGCTACGCTGTGGCTTCATATGGCATCCAAATTTTTTCTGCGCACCCAAAGACTTGAATGGATGAGTCTCATCCGACATGCGGAAGAAACAATTTCACTCTGCCATGTTTTTTCACACATAGATTTGATCTGTGTAAAAATTTGCTCATCTGCACCGCCCTAATGAATAACATTGGTGCTGTCCGTTTTTTTTAAGAATAGAACAAGGACTGAAAATATGGTCATGTGAACAAGCCCTTAAGAGAGCCTCTGTTTCTTAAGGGTGTCTGTGTTCTGTCTTTAGAGGATCTGTTCTGAGGTCTGTTTTTATTTCGACAATGTGACATGAAATTAATATTTATTTCACGGTCTGGGGTCTTGTATTTATTTAGAAAGTCTAGGTGCCTATATTTGTCTAGGGGTCTGTATTTATTTACAGGTGTGAAAAGGCGGTCTTATGTTTTGTGTTCAGTAGGTTGGGGCATATCCATATAAATGAATTGGATGTAAGGCAGAACGTTTTATGCTCATCATTTCAGAATATCCCATTTATTCCTTTTCCGAAATAAACATATTTGCCATAAAAGTCAATGAAGACATTGAAAAAAAAAGAGCAATCGGTTGATCAAGTTAGAATTTATTTAAATTAAAGCTGTCAGCTGTTTTTTCTATGTAATGTGATGGCAGCATGATTGAGACCTTGCTTCCAGCAATGTGTCACTTACTACGCTGTGTGTTCTTGTGTCAGTAAAATCGGTGTTTTATCAGCAGGAGATTATCACTACAGAACTAGGTGTCTCAGACCTCCTGGTCCAGCCACGCCCCCAGCACTGAGAAGCAGCTTCCTGATTATGTACAGTGTACACAAAAACCTACCAATTCTATGTCTTATTTTCATGGATAAAACACTCATTACAATCTAAGGTGCCAAAAAAAAACACAGTCAGTTTTTAACATCGTAATTGGTAGTAGAAGAATTGGAATTTTTTTATTTTTGCCCAAAATCACTAATAGTAAAAATTGAAAAACTGTTCAATTACTAATGAAAATTTGCTCCAAAACACTGATAAAAATTGGTCAAAAATGGATATCTTATAAAATCTCCACAGTTTTATTCCAAGACTTTTATTTTTCTTCTACAGTTGTGGCCAAAAGTATTGACACCCTTGCAATTCTGTCAGATAATACTCAGTTTCTTCCTGAAAATGATTGCAATCACAAATTCTTTGGTGTTATTATCTTCATTTTATTTCTCTTAAATGAAAAAACACAATAGAGAATGAAGCAAAAAGCAAAACATTGATCATTTCACACAAAACTCCAAAAATGGGCCAGACAAAAGTATTGGCACCCTCAGCCTAATACTTGGTTGCACAACCTTTAGCCTAAATAACTGCGACCAACCGCTTCCAGTAACCATCAATGAGTTTCTTACAATGCTCTGCTGGAATTTTAGACCATTCTTCTTTGGCAAACTGCTCCAGGTCCCTGATATTTGAAGGGTGCCTTCTCCAAACTGCCATTTTTAGATCTCTCCACAGGTGTTCTATGGGATTCAGGTCTGGACTCATTGCTGGCCACCTTAGAAGTCTCCAGTGCTTTCTCTCAAACCATTTTCTAGTGCTTTTTGAAGTGTGTTTTCGGTCATTGTCCTGCTGGAAGACCCATGACCTCTGAGGGAGAACCAGCTTTCTCACACTGGGCCCTACATTGTGCTGCAAAATTTGTTGGTAGTCTTCAGACTTCATAATGCCATGCACATGGTCAAGCAGTCCAGTGCCAGAGGCAGCAAAGCAACCCCAAAACATCAGGGAACCTCCTCCATGTTTGACTGTAGGGACCGTGTTCTTTTCTTTGAATGCCTCTTTTTTTTCCCTGTAAACTCTATGTTGATGCCTTTGCCCAAAAAGCTCTACTTTTCTCTCATCTGACCAGAGAACATTCTTCCAAAACGTTTTAGGCTTTTTCAGGTAAGTTTTGGCAAACTCCAGCCTGGCTTTTTTATGTCTCGGGGTAAGAAGTGGGGTCTTCCTGGGTCTCCTACCATACAGTCCCTTTTCATTCAGACGCCGACGGATAGTACGGGTTGACACTGTTGTACCCTCGGACGGCAGGGCAGCTTGAACTTGTTTGGATGTTAGTCGAGGTTCTTTATCCAACATCCGCACAATCCTGCGTTGAAATCTCTTGTCAATATTTCTTTTCCGTCCACGTTTAGGGAGGTTAGCCACAGTGCCATGGGCTTTACACTTCTTGATGACACTGTGCACAGTAGACACGGGAACATTCAGGTCTTTGAAGATGGACTTGTAGCCTTGAGATTGCTCATGCTAGGGGCAGCATGGTGGCGCAGTGATCAGCACTGCAGCCTTGCAGCGCTGGAGTCCTGAGTTCAAACCCCACCAAGGACAACATCTGCAAAGAGTTTGTATGTTTTCTCCGTGTTTGTGTGGGTTTCCTCCGAGTTCTCCGGTTTCCTCCCACATTCCAAAGACATACTGATAGGGAATTTAGATTGTGCGCTGCGGAACATGTTAGCGCTATATAAAAATAAAGATTATTATTATTCATGCTTCCTCACAATTTGGTTTCTCAAGTCCTCAGACAGTTCTTTGGTCTTCTTTCTTTTCTTTATGCTCAATGTGGTGCACACAAGGACACAGGACAGAGGTTGAGTCAACTTTAATCCATGTCAACTGGCTGCAAGTGTGATTACTTATTGCCAACACCTGTTAGGTGCCACAGGTAAGTTACAGGTGCTGTTAATTACACAAATTAGAGAAGAATCACATGATTTTTCGAACAGTGCCAATACTTTTGTCCACCCCCTTTTTTATGTTTGGTGTGGAATTATATCCAATTTGGCTTTAGGACAATTCTTTTTGTGTTTTTTTCATTTAAGACAAATTAAATGAAGATAATAATAACAAAGAATTTGTGTTTGCAATCATTTTCAGGAAGAAAATGAGTATTATCTGACAGAATTGCAGGGTTGTCAATACTTTTGGCCACAACTGTATTTTGGAATTGAAATCCTCGAAAAGCCATAGAAGTTTTGATTTTTCTTTTTTTTAAAAAACAAAACAAAGGAAATACTATCTTTCAAAGTACTCAATTTGGAGTAGAGCATCGGTAAAATCTGTTCATTAATTTCGACTTCTAAATAATCGATCTCACATTGTAAGGCTTTTTACCTGTCCTCATCTGAGGCAATCTTATTTACGACACATCTATCCCACCGTGAGGCAGGATTATCAACCTATTCCATTCATCCAATTCATTTCATATTTATCTCATTCTATTTCAAAGCCTGCTGTGGGCCAGACACCGGGGCAGGAGGGAGATGAAGGTCACAAGTCGTTGACTGGTTTCAAAAGACTCGTTACACATAGCGGGGAGGGAACGGGAAGTTGCAACTTTTTGTGGCTGGCTATGAAGGAGTATTTAATGTTGATTTTTTTTCTCTAGTTTTATTTTTAAATTATTCACAGTTTGACACACAGGAATTATCCAGATCACCACTGGGCTATATTTCAGAATTAGCATACCCAGGAACAAGTAGTGGAGTCTTTTTCAAGAAAATTAATTCCTCATCCGAGGTGGTAACAGCTGCGATCTGTGTGGTAACTGTGCATCTGTGCTAAACATCCATTAAGACAGGGAACTTGCGGAAAAATATACTTATAAGCAGATTAACTCTTAACCCTTTCTGGTTTATCTTTGGATTTTCCATGTAGTCACGCAGAATGCATTCACGGATGAAGATGAGCTGGATTTGACATTTGGGTTTCAGGGGTTTTATAGTTTATCCATTGTGATAACACCATGGGTGGTGGAATTAATTGAGAAACTCATTTAATATGTTGGTCTTAAAAAAAATCCCACTGGAGTAAGAGGCACCCAATAATTAGTAGGTGTAGACATCCTAATAAATTATGTCCATCTATCCTGGTCCATGTACCAGCAAGTCGAATCTAGTTTTGTGCAATAATTTATGCCAATTTCTTGGGCATGTTAGAGGCCATGTCCTTCTTTCTAAGTAACGATGATCAAGTAATTTCTAAACAAATTGGCTTAGAATTTCCTAAAAATTTGCTGATTCTAGCAAATCCAAATTTTGAGGGATTCAATTTCCACAATTCAATTTTGTGAAATTGTTCAGGGCCAAAAAGGAGTTTCAAAACTGTACCCATCTCTGCCAATGAAGATACGCAAAAATGCAGCAAAGGGTCCAATTAAAAAAATTATTCTTTATTTAAAGTACTGTGGCAGGGTCACTGGCACTGTATGTGAGGGGAGATATGTGTCACGAAGATTACTTTCTTCCGTGATCTGAAACCCAAAAGTTTCTCTCCATCATGCTATGTGCTGAAGGGGTTAACCAGCCATTATCAGGGACTGGGTTTTCCGTGAGTAGGTGAGAGATGCGTTGGACGCCTATTCACCATATCTCCACCTCAAGGGTGTGGCTGGGGAGTTAAATGTTCAGCCACTGTTTTTTTCTTCTGTGTTGTGTTTGGAGAGGAGAGTCTTCACACATGGCTCCAGGAGAAGCTGAAGACATATGATGGTCTGAGCGGGCAATGAAAAGGACTTTGCTGTGATTTACCTTTTGTTTTGCCATTATGCCAGAAATGCCATGCTTATTTTGTTAAACCCTGCCATGGTTTATGCTGTCTTATAATAAACCATCAGATGACTTACCTAAGAAGCGTTCCTGTCTCTACCTTTGCAAGCAGCTGAGTGACTCAACCCCTCACAGTTAGTAAAGAGAAAGCCAGCTCACCTAGTACTTGAAGTCCAGTTTGCATGGAACCAGGTGGATCCACACCAGATAATATACTCAAGGAAAAAAAAAAAGATGTTCCAGCGTCTGGTAAAATATTTCGTTATTTTAAGTCCATTAAAAATTTACAAAAATTACAATGGTTGCATAGACAAGGCAAAGGGAGCAAGATTCGTTTCTAATGCTCACTTGCGTTCTTTATCACAGTTAAGATGAAGAACGCAACTGAGCGTTCAAAACCCATCTTGCTCCCTTTGCCGTGTCTATGCAACCATTGTAATTAAAATAAAGAAAGAACTATTTTACCCAGATGCTGGAACAACAACTTTTTTTTCTTTGAACCCCTCACAGTCCATTAAAATCCACAAATATTAGTAACCTTAGACACGTTTCTGATTGATGTCCTTATTCATGTGCCATGCCACCAGCTGCAGCGATGCCTGGGGTTTGTATACCTTCCAGAATCTGGGGCTTAGCAAAACCACTTCCCAATGTGAGCCTTATATTGACCTTCTCTTTACTCTTCACAGATATTCTGGTTGGTGGCTAGGCCTGACGTGATCATGATATCATCATGTGTGCTTAAAATTTGATTAAAAAAATTAATCAACCAAATTTGAGCGGATCTGGCAAACTTGAATTTCAGTAAATTTGCTCATCTGTACCGCTGAGCTCCGCCTACTTAGCTTTCCCATTTTTTGTTTTGTTTTGAGTGATGGAAAAAAAGAAAAGAGTCACAAATTATTGTTCAAATATGATTTATGACTTTTTTATGTATAAAAATTGGCACAGGGGAATGATGGTAGTTAAGTGGTGTTCATCCTGTGACTTCCCAGCTAGTAGGGTAATGCACTACATACAGCGCTCACGGGGAGGACATACTATTAGTGCAACTTGTGTAGCTGCATAGGGGCCCAAGAGGAAAGGGGGCCTACTTCTTCCTCCAAATCAGGTGTTTTGCATCATGGTGAGCTATTGGGCTGCAAAGGCCCATATATTGTACTTGCACGGGACCCTTTTTTGTCTGTGTCCGACATCAAGCGCTCACGCACATTATTGTGAGTTCTACTGAGCCATACCATAGCATCCATTGCATAGTCCATATTGAACCTTTATATGCCACCAAATTTGTATGGAAGTCATTGATTTTCTATAAACGTCCATTTGAAGGTTGGCAAACCCATCTAATACCAGATTACAGAGGTATCCTCTCTTAAAGCCATTGCTACAAATGTCACCCTAATATATTTGCTGTACAGGGGCACCATACAGCACCTATATTATAGAGCCCCAGGAACTCAATGTACCATCCTACTCTTCATGATCTGTGTATAAGTCTCTATCAAATGTATACAGTTTTACTTGGAGTCCTATGAGAACTCCTACTTGCCAACTCTTCCATAAACACTGGCTAACTATGAAAAAATTGGGTAGACTTCCCGAACTCCCAGAAGAGATGGCAATTTTCCAGACACTGCCTAAACCCACTGGAAATCTCCAGAAACCAGAGCTTCTACAAAGTTTATGTTGATGTGTGAAGTCCCCGTTCTAAGCTCACCAGGTGAAGTGGGTTCTCAAAGTCCAAGGTCTGGATGGGCACACGGGCCATGGTCATTGGAGCAGCAGTCAGGAAAGACAGGTGGGAAACTGAGGACTGCAGACAGACTGGAATCTCAAAGCAGAGGCCCTGAAAGATTGGTAAAAGATAGCATTAAGGTACCTTCACACATAACGATTTTGTTAATGATATCGTTGCTTTTTGTTACGTAGCAATGATATTGTTAACGAAATCGTTATGCGTGACAGCGACCAACGATCAGGCCCCTGCTAGGAGATCGTTGGTCGCTGCGGAATGATCAGGACCTTTATTTGGTCGCTGATCACCCGCTGACATTGCTGAATCGGCATGTGTGACGCCGATCCAGCGATGTGTTCACTGGTAACCAGGGTAAACATCGGGTTACTAAGCGCAGGGCCGCGCTTAGTAACCCGATGTGTACTCTGGTTACCATTGTAAAAGTAAAAAAAAAACAAACAGTACATACTTACATTCTGGTGTCTGTCCCCCGGCGTCAGCTTCCCTGCACTGTGTCAGCGCCGGCCGGCCGTAAAGCAGAGCACAGCGGTGACGTCATGACGTCACCACTGTGCTCTGCTTTACGGCCGGCCGGCGCTGACACAGTGCAGGGAAGCTGACGGCGCGGGACAGACACCGGAATGTAAGTATGTACTGTTTGTTTTTTTAACTTTTACAATGGTAAACAGGGTAAACATCGGGTTACTAACCGCGGCCCTGTGCTTAGTAACCCGATGTTTACCCTGGTTGCCCGGGGACTTCGGCATCGTTGGTCGCTGGAGAGCTGTCTGTGTGACAGCTCTCCAGCGACCACACAACAACTAAACAGCGACACTGCAGTGATCGGCATCGTTGTCTATATCGCTGCAGCGTCGCTAAATGTGACGGTACCTTAAGTCCTGGAAGACCAGGAGCAGATAGCAGAGTCTTGGATGACTACAGATAAGTAGCAGGGGTCCTGGAATATGGGAAAAGTCTGGAAACACCAGGTACAGGTAGCATAGGTCCTGGAAGACTGCAGAATGGTAGCAGGGCACTAGAAGACCGGTAACAGGTAGCAGAGATCCTGGAAGACTGGTAATAAGGAGCACAGGTCTTGAAAGACAGATAAAAGGTAGCAGAGGTCCTGCAAGATTGAAGACAGGAAGCAGAAGTCCTGGAAGCTGCTAGCAGAAAGGAGAACTCATGAAAGCTGCATGCAGACATGTAACAGAGGTATTGGAAGACCAGGAACAGGTAGCAGAGATCCTAGAAGCCATAGGAGGAAAGCTGACATCCTGGAAGCCACAGACAGACATGTAGCGAGGCTCCTGGAAGACCAGGAATAGGTACAGAAGTACTGGAAGAAGTAGGCGGACAAGAGACATCCTGAAAGCCACAGTCAGACTTATAGCAGAGGTTCTGGAAGACTGGGAACAGGTAGTATAGGTAATGGAGGCGTCAGGCAGGCAGATGGTGTCCTAGAAGTCACAAAAAAACTTGAAGCAAAGGTAGTAGAAGACTGGGAACAGGGAGCAGAAGTCCTGAAAGCCACAGGTGAAAAGAAAACATAATGGAAGCTGAAAGCAGACATATAACAGAGGTCCTAGAAGACTCTGAAAAGGTAACAGAGGTCCTGGAAGTCCACGAACAGGAAGCAAAAGTCTTGCAAGACCAGGAACAGGCAGCAGAGGTCTTGGAAGCCACAGGAGGACAGGAGACATCCTGGAAGCTGCAGGCAGACACATAGCAGAGACCCTGGAAGCCCATGAGCAGATAGCAGACATAACACTAGCACAGCTAGAGCGTCTTAATACCAAGACATTAGTGTCACAGGAGTGTGACTTGGTATGCCTGATATAAGCCAAGTAGATGTTCACATGGGATTACACCTGGCCATCTGCAGAACTCGACGTAGAGAACAACAGAGTTCAGCACACCAGCGTGAAAGGAGCACAGCCCGGATCTGGAACAGGTGCATAGCATCCAGTGTCCAATCTTTCAATCATGGTAGGGGCTGTTTGAGAGTTCCAAAAAGAGGGTTTGGGGGTGCATTTATCTCCGCAAAGCTGGAAAAAGTAAACTACTGATACAAAAAGGAGGTATTATAAAGAATTATTCCAAATGGCGCTCTCTGCTCTGCTACATCTTGCAAAAGTATCAGATTAAATAAATCATTTTTACAACTGTATTGAAATTTTGCAACTTCTTTAGATAATGAAACGAAGTATATTTGGGAGTAAAATATTGTTTATTGCAGTATGGCATGCCGCACTTTACAAAATGAGATATTGATTGGACAGAAACATAGCTGAAAATATAAAGTTATAGTAACACAAATAGAGCACAAAACATGGACTCTGTACAACATGCTGTACAAGCCAAATATCAGATGCAAAGGATATTGAAAATTATAACAATGGTATGGGCAGATTCAGGCTTTTACTGATGGGGTCTATAGGTGCAACAGGTAAGCTGGTGTGTTACAATATAGCCCAAGTTCTGAGACAAAAAGAAAAAAGTTTTTTTCATATAATATATTTAATATAATATTTTTAATTTATAATATAAGTGGGGTAATCTCCAATTATCAGGTTGCATGTAGCCAATGCTCTAGCATCAAAGTTGCCAAAAAAAGTTGGGAGTTATAAAGGCTGTAAAGCTATATATTACACATATAAATACATGTAGTGTAGCTGAAGTAACACAAGAGTTTATCCAAAGCATGTGGCATAAACACATGATTAACAGTGGTCTCACCACTGACATCATCATGCATTTTGTATTCTTGCGTTCAATACAATGGATACCCTTTAAGGGGTTGTCTATTACTAAAACAGACCCTACCTGATCAAAATGTTTGACCCCCATAAAATAATAATGCCTATACTCACCTCCTGTGCAGACCTCCCGTTCCCGCGATGTCGGCACTCACAATCCCCGGGGCTCTAATGGGTGCTGTGACATGTGATGCCGGCGCCCAATCAGCGCTAGCGTCACTGTCCCTGCCTTCAAACAAATCAAATATGAAGAGTAAGTCCAGGCTGCAGCTGATCTCGGATTTCTTCTTCATGCTCAATTCGACAGAAAACAGTGACACCGGTGTTGATTGGGCGCTGGCGTCAAGTCTCACAACAGCACGGGAGATCTGGGAGAATAAGCGCCGATACAGCAGCACAGAAGCCAGCACAGGAGGTGAGTATAAGCTTTATTATGGGGGTCAAGTGAGGGGCATGATAAGAAGCTGTCCAAGTAGTGGACAACTTCTTTAATGCTCCCAAACAAATTAGATTAAAGTTTGCTAAACCCACCAACTTTGGTGGAACTGGACAAAAACCTACCAACTCTCCTCAAAAAGATGATATTGGGGGGAAAGTTGAAAATGTCAACACCCGATCCTTTTGTATTCAGGGGAGATAAAGGAGTTTGTCAGCTGCTCCCTCTGTCTTTTTCATGTTTTTAATCATGGCTGATATGCCTTAAATACAGTGTTTGATATTTTATTAACCGGGTTGGAGTGCCGCCTTCATTCCTCCTTCTTCTCTGTTTCGGCTATGCTCACCAACGGGATTGGCACCCACCTGTGTTTGTCGATTGGCCTTCGCCTCATTTGGTCAAAATTTGTGGATCATGTTGACAGTTCCCACATCTCCCTTTCTCTGTTATCCTCATTGAAACACATGGATGCCCAATCAAGCCGAGGGCTCTTGTGTATGAGGGAGACAGGACACTGTTCAGATGACAGCTATCTTATGTGTATGGCCTGCTTTAGTGCTGGAATTGGTAGACTAGTATACCCTCTTCTTGGGATTTAACCCAAATTGATATGCTTATAATGGTAAAAGCACTTTATGGCATTATTTATAGGACTTTAGGCAATTGGTACATTAGCTTATCTTTACAAAATATCATTGTCAGGCTCACCAGATGATATTCTAAGCCACAGGTCCTGGTTGACACCCGGACACTGGATGTTGATGCAGTAAGCTGGAAGGCACATAGGCAGCAAGGACTTGGCACACTCAGGAATCTCAGGAGCAGCAGGATGGATGAAGTGGAACCAGTAGTGATAGAAGCAAATAAAACACAATATGCATAGAAGATGTAGCACACCAAACATAGGAGTCTAGAATAAGTCTAAGGCGATGATGTCATTAATCCACCCTAAACCTGACATGGAGCACACCAGATGGCAGCGGACCCAGGAGAAGGGATCGAAGCCCGGGAGTACTACTTTTAATAGGTAATGTTACTGAGAGTAAGAACTTTGCCTCTGTTGCAAGAAACTATAACATTTCACTCTCACCATTGGAAATTTTGCAAATGTTGCGAAAAAATGGCTTGTTGAAAAGATTCTGTTCGATGGTCACCATTTGATGGTGATATTCATACTACAGGCAAGGAAAAAAAATTCCTTTAAATGGCAAAATCTACCTTTGAAGTATGTGGACGACTGGTGATCATCACAATAATAGTTGGAAAAATGGCTATAAAGTGGTCTCCTTAGGATATCCCAAAATTAGATTTTTCTCTTCCCCTGTTAATCAAGGTGGAGGGCTGCTGTTTTGCAGTAGCTCACGAACTGGAGCTCTTTTTGCGACCTTTGATTAAATGGTTGTCTATTCATTTGAATAAAAAACGTTAATGTGCTGATCGGTGAATCACTTTAAGTATGTACAAAGTTTTCCTTTAATAAACAGTTTTTGGTTTCTATGTGGATTCTGCACTTCCCTAACTACAGGCAATATTTATCCTATTAACTTAGCTCAGCAACCATTAAAAGATTTGTCATTAGCCCCATGTTCCTCTGTTCATATCTTATCACTGTGATGAGAACATATGGAAGCCGTAAAGATGTTTGGAAGAGCGGGAAGGGGCTGTCGGGGGCTGTAAAATTTAGAAAGACCCAGCTGCAGTCCCCATTATTGGACAGGTTTACACGGGACACAGGCATCACTGCCGGAATTGAACCTTCTCTCTATTTCTTTTCGATATATTATTTTGTACATTATTCAAGAGTGGAATGAAATTTACACCTCTTGGCAAAACAGAGAAATGGATTATACAGCGAATGTCTGCTATCTGGCACTGACAGCTATTGTTTTGCATTTAATATATCAGAAAGGCGTATATTTTAAAAAGCTTTTAAACCTTTATTTTGGAACTGTCTACGGTTTTTATTGTTATTGATATTCTATTGTGCAGAGCGCAGCTTCGAAGACAAGCGGGATTGTGTTTTTTGACAGAAAACTTCTCTGAATAGCACAGAAAAGAAACCATGTATAGATTCAGATTACAAGGATATTTAAGAGATGATCTGACTTTATGAAAGCCTTTCTTATTTCTTTTATTAATTCATGGCGATTATTTCTAAGTCTATTAGCTATGGTCAAAAGCCACAACTTGAGTGGCCATCTGCACTAATGAAGCATAATTTGGGCTGTCAAAGACTTTACATTTGTAGGTTAGGGTGTCAAAGGGTCCTAGAGCCCTCCGCACTTTTCTTCAATCACATAGTTCCCAAAGGACCAAAGTTAACAGGGCATGGGGAGCTATCATGTTACAAATGGGCATGGCCATGGACATATTTTGTTGGACATTGTCCTGTGGCAACTAGGGCTGATCAAAAAGACTCACACTTCCCTGATCTGGTGTTCAGTCTGGACTAAGGCAGTCTTTACTTTTGTGGACCAGCATCCTGGGTACCTCTGGAATTTACCAGGTCCCAGGTCATAATGACGTCACAACTGACGTACTTTATGATGTCATGTGAGTGAATAGACCTCACATTAAGGTCATGAGGTTGCAAGGCCAAGTAAATACCAGAAGCACCAAGGATATTGGCTGAAAAAATGAAGAATGTTTTAGTCCGGCTGAAAGAGGACAAGTCAGGATCGTATCCAGTGGAGTACGAATCTTCAACTCTAGTGGCTAACCTTTGCCTCAAGTAGATATCCATAACCACGCCCTGCTGTAAAGCAATACCTTTGCTCCTTTTCTTCCTCCCCTCATTTTGTTTCTCACCTACCTGAATGAGGAAAACTCAAGCAATACCTGATTTCTGAGAGGTTTCAAGCAGGTTAACACAGCCAGGGAGATTTATGGACTTGCCAGTGAGGTCTCTCCATATTCTACGAGCCCAGAAGTAAATTTTGGGACATTTGGATAGTATTATATAGCATAATTGGGCAGATTTACGAAAGATGCAATAAATACTGTCTCTGTTACCCATAGCAACCTGTACAGACTAAATTTTTCAAGGGCACTATGAAAAATGAAAGATGGGTTATTATTGGCTGCCATGTACCACAAAGAAAGATATTCTTTCAGATAGTTTTATAAATTCTTTTCTCGACAGTTTGACATGATCAGAGCACAGCTGTCATGTTCGGGTGAGGAGACTTGAGGCAGGTACGAACTGTGGCTGTAGCTACCATCTTGCTGAACAGTAGAGGGCCAGCAAAGGTTAAAAAGAAAAAAAATGCTCACCTCTCTTTCTGCCCGCTACTCCTTGCCCACTGTCTGGTCCTCTACGAATCTGTCAAAATGCACCTCCAGCATTGCCCAGTGTTTATGCCTAAGCTGGAGCCACAATAGTTCACCACCCATGCTCCAAAGACTAATCACAGCCTAAAATAAACAATGGGCTGGGACATTTGGCAGGGAATAGGCCCCAGAGAGTTGTCAGTGAAATCCAGTGCCTATTCTCAGCCAGAAGTCCCTCTCTAGAGTAAATACTAGGCTGGAGATGCAAAGCTACAGAGGCACAGAGGTGATTGGTGAAATAATTATCCGCTTTTTTTTTCTTTTTAACCTTTTGCCGGCCGCCATACTTCTCAATAAATGCCTTTGTTGACAGTGCTGTAGAGATTACATCCTTTCAATAACACAAGAAGGCTTGAGATCACTAAGGCCAGAGATTGACTGCAGCAGTCATGTGTTGTAGATGAGAAGTCATTGCTGAAGGAGTTTTCCATGACTTTAATACTGGTGACCTATCCTCAGGATAGGATAACAATACCAGATTGGCTTGAGTCCAATACCCAGACCATCCATTGTCCAGGTGATTAAAAGGACCATAGTTTACAATTGCACAATTCTCATCCTGCGTAGTGGCTATAAATACTACTGCCAGGTCATTCTCATAAAAGTCAGCGGGAAAGAGTTTGCAGTATTTTTACCGTCACTTAATGGTGTATGAAGTTGTGCCACTACTGGTTCTCAGCAGCACATTTAGTCAGCCAATCATTTGGAGATAAACCTTGTCCAATCTAATATTGATGACCTACACTAAGGAGTCAAGGACAGCCCCTTTAAAAAGTTTGATTCTGTGACACTAGTCACTACTCACGGACAGACCATGAGGCAGAAGAGTGAGCCAGAGGAAGATCAGTATGTAGAGTAACAGAATCAGGTTAACACTCACCAAGGAGCACAAACTACATCTGTTAGGGATCAGGGTCAGGCAACTCAGTTAAGTAGCTGGGCAATCACCAGAACACCAAACACCTGTAGAAAGTCCTGCACCTCCCAGTCACAGATTGGACAGCTAACCTGTCAATCAAAACACCAACAGCTTAGCAAGCCCATCACAGGATTGGGCAGCCAAGCTGTGAATGAAGACACAGACAGTTCAGCAAGACAGTTTCCATAACAGCATAGCAATCACTCACAAAGCAGAGGAATCGTGACAGTACCCCCTCTCCTAGGGGAACCACTGGACCCCCTGGTTTCCCAGGAAAACTGAGGTGGAATGCCCTGACCAGACGATCGGCATTTACAGCTTGAGTAGGGACCCAGCATCTCTCTTCCAGGCCGTAACCTCTTCAATGAATGAGGTACTGGAGGGAATTACGGACTTTCCAAGAATTGACAATCTTTTGACCTTCAAACTCCGAAGTGTCATTGACAGAAACCAGGGGAGGTGGAGATGAAGGAGACAAAACGGAAATACAAACACTTTACTATTTATTGTATTTATGGAAGACCAGGGTCATAAAGTAAAAAATTATTTACAGCTCTCCTTACATACCCTTTATTGATTCCTCCCTAAAAACCCTAAACTAATTCCTAAGGCTAAAGGTACCGTCACACTAGACGATATCGCTAGCGATCCGTGACGTTGCAGCGTCCTCGCTAGCGATATCGTCCAGTGTGACAGGCAGCAGCGATCAGGCCCCTGCTGTGCTGTCGCTGGTCGGGGAAGAAAGTCCAGAACTTTATTTCGTCGCTGGACTCCCCGCAGACATCGCTGAATCGGCGTGTGTGACACCGATTCAGCGATGTCTTCACTGGTAACCAGGGTAAACATCGGGTAACTAAGCGCAGGGCCGCGCTTAGTAACCCGATGTTTACCCTGGTTACCATCCTAAAAGTAAAAAAAACAAACACTACATACTTACCTACAGCCGTCTGTCCTCCAGCGCTGTGCTCTGCTCTCCTCCTGTACTGGCTGTGAGCGTCGGTCAGCCGGAAAGCAGAGCGGTGACGTCACCGCTCTGCTTTCCGGCCGCTGTGCTCACACAGACAGTACAGGAGGAGAGCAGAGCACAGCGCTGGAGGACAGACAGCTGTAGGTAAGTATGTAGTGTTTGTTTTTTTTACTTTTAGGATGGTAACCAGGGTAAACATCGGGTTACTAAGCGCGGCCCTGCGCTTAGTTACCCGATGTTTACCCTGGTTACCGGCATCGTTGGTCGCTGGAGAGCGGTCTGTGTGACAGCTCTCCAGCGACGCTGCAGCGATCCGGATCGTTGTCGGTATCACTGCAGCGTCGCTAAGTGTGACGGTACCTTAACACTTACCAAGAAGCACAAGCTACATCTGGCAGGGATCACGGGCAGACAGCTCAGTTAAGAAGCTGGGCAATCACCAGAACACTGAAAATGTGTAGAAGGTCCCGCACCTCCCAGTCACAGATTGGACAGTGAACTGTTAATCAAAGCACCAAAAGCCCAGCAAGCCTATCACAGGTTTGGACAGCCAAGCTGTCAATCAAGACACAGACTGTTCAGCAAGACAGTTTCCATAGAACAGCATAGCAATCATTCACTGAGCAGAGGAATCGTAACAGCTTCAAATTGAAAAAACATAAGGCCCAACTAGGTTTTACTCACCAGAATAATATGATGGTGACAATGTTGGATAGTGAATGTGGTCGGTGATACTACAATTATATATTATAACCTTTCTTGTAGTCATGATGAATTTACTCCTAGCTGTACTTTAGCCATGGTTGGTTCGACACTTAATATTTTATAGCCACATTAATTAGATCTAGAAAAAGATGTAAGAATAAATTGAGGCAAAGAACATTGCCTTAAAAAAAGGTGAATAATACAAGATGAATTCCTTCTTCAAGAGTTGCTGGCTATTTCTTAAAATCTTCCTGTAATTTCCTTCATCGTTGCCTGCGGCTGCAGAGGGTTATCTGACGCAGCATCTGTAAAACCTGTGATGTATTTGTAAAAAGTCTGAATTGTACAGACTGTAAATTCGATTGAGGAGTCAAAGCCAAATCCCAGTTCCCATTTTAACCCGTTTTATGTTACTGGTAAAATGATTTTAAACCATAAATATGGTCTTCCTTATGAGGAATTTGACAGTGCTGACATATATCATAATGGTCACTATGCAGAGACTTTGTGCCAATTGTTCTCTACTCATCCATTTGGACTCAATGCCAACAGAAATAAGCAAATCTAGGGTAGCTATTCTTGTGCACCCTTGAAGGTTGAGTTGGCTGCCGATGAAGGGTATGTGATGAGACATATCCTTCAGTCTCCTCCACTGAAACATACCAGGTGAGTCATATGTAGGCCTTGAATACTGGAAATCTAGCCTTTTGGTTGTGGCCGATATTGCAGCTCAGCCCATTCACGTAAAGAGGACAGAGCTGACATACCAGGCGCAGCCCACAAACAAAATCAGCGCTGTTTCTGGAAGCCCAAACCCTTTTCCTAATCCCTTTCAACTCTTTGCAGATGCACACACATTGTAACAATGTATATAAAAGAAAACTGAAGCACAATTCTGATTCAACAATAAAATAAAAATTGTGTCATATGCTCCAATATATCATCATAAAATAGATGAAATCATCTCCTTTAAACAAGAATTCTTGTCAAAGTTGTTATCCTCTTAATATATTACAGTCATCATATTATACAGCACTGTGTCTCTTGCACCAAGAATCGGTCTTCTCGGCAATGACCTGCTGGGATACTTTACCCCCTGCTGGTGACACACAGACCCTGGAAGATGGTCAGGATGGACTTTGTGATGGGCTTACCCAAGTCTCGTAGCTGCACCATTATCTGGGTAGTCACCGACCATTTTTCCAATGGTGCACTTGGTGCCTCTTCCACGGGTACCTACAGCACGGGTCTTGGCGGTGTTGCTTACTAACCATGTTTTCCGCCTACACGGTATGCCAGACAAAATTGTCAGTGACGGAGGCCCCCCAGTTTGCGTCTCTGTTCTAGAGAGAGCTTTGTCGTTTACGCAGCATTGAGCTGAATCTCTCATCTGCGTACCATTCCAAGACGAATGGATTGGTAGAGGGCCAATTAGTCTCTGGTCACATACCTGCGACATTTTGTCTCTGCCAGACAGGATGACGGGGCATCCTTGCTATCATGGGCGGAGTTTGCATTGAACAACGCCGTAGCCGAATCTACCAGCCGGACCCCATTCCTTCTTAACTACGGCCAGCATCCGCGTGTCCCTGTGCCCATGCCCGTGTCATCCACTGATTCTAGGGTGGCAGACTGGGTGGTGGAGGCACGTGACATTTGAGACCACACACAGAATGCCATCCGGGCCTCAAAGGAGAGAATGAGGGTTTCTGCCGATGCACATCAGCGCCCCGCTCCGACCTTTGCTCCTGGTGACTTAGTGTGGTTCTCCACCAGTAACATCAGGCTGCGAGTTGAGTCCACTAAGTTTGTGCCTCGCTACATAGGTCCTTTCAAGGTCCTGGAACAAGTCAATCCTATGGTCTACCGGTTGGCTCTTCCTCCACGTCTAGGTGTCACCGACACATTTCATGTGTCCCTCCTGAAACCCGTTCACATGTCCTGGTTTTCTGAGTAATCTGCCGGGACATCGGGCTCATCCACAGACGATTATGAGGTGAATGCTATCATTGGGTGTAAGGTGGTACGTGGCAAAAAATTCTATCTGGTGGATTGGAAGGGTGATGGCCCAGAGGACAGATCCTGGGAGCCTGTTGAGCACATTCGGGCTCCTCAACTCATTGCTACCTTCGAGCGTAGCAAGGCCCAAGGAGTGGGCTAATGTTAGGTGTCGAGTTGCCGCTGCTGCAAAGGGGGAATCTCGATGCATGCCCGCTGTGGTCTTCCATTCTCCTGCAGCCGCAGTGGAGCCTGCTCAGCAGAGACGTCGATCCCAGCATCTGGTTCAAGCAGAGACTGTGCGCTTGATCACTGCTGTCTTTCCAGGCTCTGCCTTTGTAACCAGCACTGATTAGCGGCGAGCAGACGTTCCAGGGACTAAGTCCTGCTTTTCTTCCACTGAGCCTGCCCATGGGACGACCTCTGATCGGAGGTCGGGGGGCACATGCTCAGGTCCTGTAGCGGCTCCGATTGGACCACTAGTAAGGTCCTGGAGAGCTACAACTATAAAAGGTTCACATGGCTGCTCGGCCATGTTCTAGTATAAATCAAAAATCGTGTGTGTGTGGATATATGTGTGGATATATGACTGAATCTGGTGAAAGCTCCTTAACCCTCCGTCAGGGGCAACTGATCTGACAGGCGCAGCTCACTTAGTTTCATTTCTCTATTTTCAGTGGTTTGTCTGGGAAACACCATCCTCCCAGTACCTTCATAACTTTAAAGGCTGTGTAAAACCTGAGAAGCCTCTTGTGCTGCAGAGCTGCAGGAGATCAGATATCAGTGTTTTGGCTTCTCAGGCTCATTGCCCCTGAATGCATCACACCTTTGACGATTAGAATTTGAAGTTAGAAGATTTAGGGGAAGAAAGTGACATTGATTCAGAAGATGATGTGGAAGAATGTCCAGATGTGTCTGATACAGATCCAGATGGAGAGAGTGAGGAGGATGCTCAAGACATAGAAACATATTACTTTTCTGGTTATTAAACTTTTTTTTACACCTGATTATGTGTATTCTCATTTACTACATTCCTATTAAGGTAACTGATCACTTTTAGAGCATTGAAATTTTAAAAAAAGGAAAATATAGCCAATGTTCTAGCCTGTGCCGGACAGGCGCAATGCCCCTAAACTCGTTATGAAACATATTGCCCCTGACGGAGGGTTAATCATTCCCATCCCTAGTGTTGTTGAAAGTACTTTGGTGATTGAGCTACTTAGCACCAGACTGTGACATCCAGCACTAGGCACAAGTATACAGCGTTTATTAAGCAGCGACCGCCAGTACGGTGCCTTGCGCAACTAGTGCGCTTTCCTGGCCCTAGTATAGTGGTTAGTGGCATCTGCCAGAGCAACGCTGTACGCACTCAGTGCGGTAAATCTCTATTTAGGTTTTCCCTGGCATGAAAGTTGCGGCGCCGAGCGCTAGTGGTCTGGAGGGACTCTAACCCCGTGTCCTGAGACCCAATACCAGTGTTCTCTCTGCGGTATTGCAGCCCTGTGATGCAACAGGGTTCGCTTCCTAAATACCGGGTAAGGCTAACTTGTGTGTTCACATTATACCACCATATATTGTCCTCCATTACCGAGCAGCAGGAGTCATCTCTGCACGGTGGATACTGTGCTGCAAATGCACCTTATACCACCCTTATAATTATTTGATGCATACTGCCAGCCCTAACACGGCGTAACAAGAAAAAAATTGAACCACTAGAATTTACGTATTTTTGGCCAATGCAAAATTGCAATAAAATGCAATAATGGGCGATCAAAAAATTGTATCTACCTCAAAATGGCATCTATAAAAATTTCAGCTCAAGGTGGCAAAAAATAAGTACTCACCCAGCCCCAGATCCCAAAAGAATGAAAACGCAATGGATCTCAGAAAATGGCTACAAACACAAAAAATTTGTTTTCATACAAATTTCAGATTTTTTTTCACCAGTTAAATAAAAAAAACTATACACATTTAGTATCTGTAAACTCGAACTGATCTGAGGAATCTTATTGATAGGTCAGTTTTACCATACAGTTCACATGGTAAATAAAAAACAAAAAAAATTGTAGAATTTCACTTTTTTGCAGTTACACCACACTTAAATTTTTTACAATTTTCCAGTACACTCTATATGTAAAATCAATAGTGTTACTCAAAATAAAAAAAAGTTATGGTTCTTGGAAGAAGGGGGATGAAAAACAAAACAAAAAAAGAATAATGACCATGGCTTGAAGGGGTTAAAATATAAACAAATGCAAATCATTCATTATAGAAGTAATATAGTAATAGTAATAGAGTTTTCTGGAGGGGGTACATATTTTTTATTATCACAATTGAGTTTAAAGCTTTTGTAGTTCACATTACACTCTGTGTCTCCATAGGATTTTATCCTGCACTCAGCGGCAGAGACAGTAAAATTACAAAGACAGATATACTTAGGCGCTGCAAAATAAATATTTTGTAAACACTTTAATAAATTCCACATGGCTTACACATTTACTCTCTGAAAAAAAGACGTATTATCTATACACAACAGCTTTTTTCTCGCTTAAATGACTCAAATCAGAACAGATTTTCAATAATTTGCTGTCAGGGGCTGCAAATCTTCACAAAAATTTGCTGATTTAGGCTTAAAAAATATTGCTTGCTTCTGGAAGCTATTTGCTTCAATAAATGGAGCTTGCAGCAGACCCGCCAGCATTGCTGATGTTAAACCTTTGTTCTGGAGATAATGATCTAGTCTTGGATACCTATTGTGCTGTTAAGAGTTGAAAATTCTCAGCCATGGAGTCACATCTGTCAAATACGAGAATGGTAATCTGCAGAGATCTCTCTGTAGCACAGTGTTGGCTTTGTAATTGCAGGAGGATGAGAAATATTAAGCAAAGACTAGTGATAACTTACAATTTCGGGCAAGTGTTGCTTGAGAATGGTTAAGCTTTTTAATAAAATGAGTAAAACAAGGCACGCACAAGTACAGGAGAAGAGAGGACCCTGCCAGCGAGGGCTGACAGTCTACAAGGGCTGGGTGAGGATACACTAGGAGAGGATAGAGCTGGTCATGCGGTGGTTCAGTAGACTGGTGATCACTGCAGGTTGTAGGCTTGTCGGAAGAGGTGGGTCTTCAGGTTCCTACTGATTGTCAAAAAGGTGAATATTTTTCCTCATTGTAACTGTTAGGGTTGGTGGATTGCACTAAATATAAATTACGATGAAGTGCGATCGCAACCCGGGGTCCACCGTGCAGAGATGGAAAACTGCAGCTAGTATGAACAATGGCGGAACAAGACAGCGAGCGCTAGTTCGCTCGCACTGAATTAAATGTCACTCAGTGTATAGCACACAAGGCTGTGTCAATCGCACATAGCAGCAGAAAAGATGTTCTGCAGTAGAGCTGTGTCACTCGCACAGTGACAGAGCAGGTATGGTGCTGAACACAAACCCTGTTAACTTCACAGGAGAACGCTACCCTCATTGGGGCAAGGGAACAAGAAGTGGACACAAACACAGTGTGTGCACGCACAAGAACTCCTATGTGGAGGTGCAGGAATTCTAAAGGCTTAATGCCTGCCCTGAATTTACTCAAACTCCTCTCCGGAGGTGCCGGAATTCTAAAGGCTATACGCCTTCCCTGAGCACAGGCAGGCAGACAAGTCCACACTACCGTGAGGACCAATCCAAAGTTGGCACAGGACCTGAGCAGCTGATGACTGACCACCAATAAGAGGTCGCCACCTCTCGAGCATGCTTAGTAGAGTGAATCATGGACTTAGGCTCAGGAAAGGCTGCTCACAGCTGTTTATTGTTAGTCACCATAGCTGAACCTGGAGAGGCAGCGGTAACAACACGCGAGACCGAGTTCGAGCAAGACGCCGGGATCGATGTCCCCGCTGAGCCACATCCACTGCGGTAGAGACCGAATGGGAGACCGCAGAGGAAGACAAGGCCTGGGATCCATCCTGTGCAGAGGAAGAATCCCGACGCCTAACAGTAATTGAGTAACAATGCACATGATCAACCAGTGCTTCCTTCATTCTTAATGGGTCTGCCAGAGAAAGCGGAATAAAAGCCCCAGAGAGAATTAAGAAGTGTTGAAGTAGCTATATCCTAGCAAAGATAAAAGTCCCCCATTCTGACAATCAGTGTTTGTACTCATTCCTACACAAGAGTTATCAGCTACCTTGTGGATAAATGATGACTTGTTCAGACATCTATGGAAATTAATAGCAAATATCAGAGTTTGGGTCACCACAGACACCACACACTTCCACCCTCTCCAGGAAAGGATATCCATTATTGTCTGAATCCCCTTCTATTGTTAGAAGCTCAGAATGCTCCCAAGTGCATTAATTTTTTCCCGTTTTTATAAAAAAAAAACATTGCTGTGCCTATTGAGAAGTGTGCAATTGTTTCAGTTCCAACCAACCGTTGCCAAAGGAATTTGCCCATCCTGACCGAGGACTTCACTGTCATATATTAGAGCTAAGCGGTGATGGGAGAACCCAAACAATAAAGTTCATGGTCCATACCGAATGCCTAGTGTCCATAAACGGACCTTGAACATTGACTTCTCCAGGAAGTCAGTGTTACTGTTCGGGTTCGGCAGCCTGAACATCGGGTGTTTTACATGCTGTCTTCTGTGTGTCAGCACAAGAAACACTGGCAGCTCTGATCGGCGGTAAGTTCATTACCACCGGTCAGAGCGATCTGATTCGCAAGCTTTCAGATAACAGAGTGTGAGCCAGCAATTCTGAATGGCAGTAAAATTGTTACCGCCAGTCGAAGGTGTTGGCTAATGAAAGTACTACTCCCATCATCCTACACCTGCTCTCACTGATAGCAGAGAGAGCAGGTGTATGATGATGAGAGTTTTCATCAGCCAGTGCTTGTGCAATAAATAAATGGTGTGGATTCCGCACTAATTTTGACAAGTAAAGGTAAAGCTGACAGCTGCAGGCGGCAACCCCCAGCTGTCAGCTTTATATTGGCTGAATATCAATAATAGAGGGCTCTCCACTGCCAGAGCCAGAGAGACAACACATGATGGACATAGTATGTTATATGTCATTAAGGGGTTTTAAATCAAAATTTTGTGTTACATGTTTTTAATGTGGCAATGTTGTTTTCATATTACAATCTTTATTTAAAAAAGATAGTCATTTACTATTTTCACACTGGCTATTGGGGATATTTTAGATTCATGCTTATCCTTTCACGGAGAGTTTTCAGTAGGTTCATTATCATGTAATGTAGGCATAAATTTACAGTTAACACCTGTGTACATAGTTCACAGTAAAAGATCCACCGATCACAATAGGCGATGTCACAGCTAAATCTGCTAGTGCTACCACTCACTTCACAATGACCTTTGCACAAGCTGATTAGACACTTCATACAAAATATAGGATCAGGACCTGTACATGGGTTGTTTCCTGAAACAAAAGGAAGTTGAATTCTAAAAAAAAAATTCAGTGGCCAGGTGTGAAAATTGCAAGAGTTCCATTTTTAATTTTGAATACAGATTGTGATATGTACAGAAATGGCAATATTTAAAAAAAAATATATCTAACACAAACACACTTAATAGTTTTTGCCGGTTTTTTTTTTGGATGGGGGGGAAATTCCACTTGAAGTGGACACTAAAGTCCCAAAAGTCTTAAACCTTTATGCCTTTCATATCTAAATTTTGGACTTGAATAATTGTACTTAAACTAACAAAAGCTTGGCATTTCATTCATATAAAGCTGTATTCACTTTTTTGTACAATGCAACTTTCAGGGAGAGCCGGAAAATAAGGAGCTTGCCCCTCACCCATGATGCCACCTAATAGATGCAACTAGCTGGTGGACCTGTCAGTTTACATTTTGCACTAGTTGACAGTTTCCACCTGGATACAGGCATTTTCCGCAAACTCCTTTTTTGTCACTGTGTCTGTTATAAAATTTTATTATTTCCAATTTTTTACAATTTTGGTCAAAAGTCACCCAGTAGAAAGATTTTTTTTTTTTTTAAGAACACCCAATTGACTATTGACGTAGCCTGTATTCTCAACTGAGTGAACTGGATGACAACTCAATGATGATGTCACGTTTCCAAATGGCATATTCCTAAAATCACAACCAAGACGGAAAACTTTGAGCAACTAAACCGAATGACTATGCCAACAGAGCAAATCTTAAGTAAGTTTAATGCTTTGCGTTGCCATTGGTATTCAATAGCACCAGATACTCTACCTTGAATAACCACTGATGGACATTGATTTTGTCTTTGCTCTTCACAGCACAGCAAAATTAATGTGAAAGTCAGGGTCAAATGAGTCCCAGCGGTGTCCTAGTCTCTGTGCTGAGAAGCACATTTCAAATACTAAAGAACTGGCAATCAACTGAGACCCATCATGCATTGTTACAATTAATGGATATGAATAGATACCACAAGGGAATGCAATTTACCTTTGTATCAACTTTGGAGGTTAGATTCCTACAACACTTGATTGTGCGGTATGATTTACATGCTCTTCGGGCCGGCGTATCAGTGTAATATACTTTTATTTTCCTGACATGTCAGTCTAACACTTCTCCCCATTCGACCTTGGCGTTGCCACTTCCTATGTCACGTGCAATAAGCGAAGGGATTTATTACAACGTCAGACCAGGAGCTTACCCGCGTGCTTATTTCCAAGTATACTATTAGTCCTAATTAAGAACACATCTTTATTAAAAGCATTAATATTCCAAGCTGCGAGAGTGAACTTCTTGGCTTTAAAAAGCGTACAACTTTCAGAATTGAAATTTATGCCCTAAATGATTACAACGAATGTCCATTAGCAGTCAGGGGTGATAAAGTTGCAGCTAATAAATATTAACTAATTTAAAGAGAACATTCCATAATTGCATTAGCCCCGGTGTCATGCTTTAGATTCTGTTTGCATTTTTCATTTTATTTAATGCATGGTCTATGTAGAGCACTGTGCAAAATAATATGTGGATGGATAAAATGAGGGGCATTGCCCATCTTGGGTTAAATTACAGGTAGATCTATCTATTGTTTATAGTAGTTGGTGAGCCTCATGCTGGTCTGGTGGATTCTTTAAGCCACGTGTCCGGGTGGGCACACAGACCCTGTCCGTTTATGCAGAAAATAGGAAGGTACATCTGCAGTGAGGACTTAGCCCTCCAGGATCTCAAGAGCAACAGGACAGATGAATGCAAGCACAAACACAAAAAGCACAGATGGTGGAGAACACCAAACATAGGACTAGAGTCTCAATCCCTAGTCACAGGTATGTGTCTCCAAAGGGGATAAATAGGTCTAGAAAGATTTCATTGATCCACTTGAAAAACCCAACATGGAGCCCAACAGAGGGCAGCGGACCCATGGGAAGGAAGAAGAGCCCAGGATACCGAGGACAGGTGTGTGACAGTTAAACCATACTTGCCAAATCTGCTGGAGATTCCTGGTGAAAGTGGCGACCTCCCAGACTCATGGCAGACTTGACAAGTAACATCAGCACCAGCAACTTCAGAACAGCCAGAGGTAAACTACGGCCATGTTAGAGACTTCTCAATCTAAAAGTGAAATTGCTTTGTTCCATTAATTGGGAACCCTACAAGTCTCAATCTGTTCCTCATTCCAATGGTTCTTTTACATTTTTGGTTCCTATGATCTCAATTAATTTAAATAAAGAGTTATAGTGTTTGCAAGTGTGTTCATAGTAACTGATTTGAAGTGTAAATTTAAGGTCTAGAACTTCTCTAAAAACAATCTTTTGACTCGTTAAAGGGTTGATTGTGACATATAGGATCACTGCTTCCAACAGGTGGCGCTATAGAGTACAAGTCATCTTTCTATCTGAAGAGGCAATTAGCATATCTAAAAAGCAGAATCATGAGCCCCATCTTTGTTTGAAGGACACTTTTTACATTTTAGATTTTTGGCCCCGATTCATCAAGACCATGCTCTCCTTGATGAAGGAGTGGGATAAAGTGTGTAGCATCTGATTCATGTGAACGACGTTACACACCTCTTAATAAATTAGGAGCATCTGATAAATGATACTTGAGTAAGATTTGTGGCTTAACGAACACCACTGCCCATGATGAATTTTACAATTGGGGTCATCACGCTCCAGTACCACCCTAAAATTAGCATGAAATTGACATAAGTAGCTACATTTTTGTGCAGTTTTGAGTTGCGCAAAAACTATGCTGTTAGTTTCTGGTATAAAAACATTTAATGAACCTGGGTGACAATATTCTACCTTAACCTTTGTATTCAGAAATGCAAAACAAAGGTCCTAAAGTTGTTACGCCTCCTGTATAAGTGATAATTCAATTACTTAGAAACTTCAATACAAAGAATACAAAGTTTCAAAATGTCAAAATATGCGTTTTCTGGATGTGCGATGGTCACCTTCTCTTATTCTGGGGCTATCAATCATGTAAACTATAAGGACATTTAAATGTCATCTAAAATTGGGATTGAGGTTGCGATTATCTTCTGCATTATTTGTATATCAACGATCTGACCTGTTTCATTTTGGTTACGAGAACACATGGAGGACAATTAGTATGCAGAGTGATCTGTCAGTTGTCAAGGTTGCAAATGTAAAGAGTAAAATCTTCTGGAGGGAGAAAGTCATAGGTTTACAAAACAAATTGGAGATACCATTCAGTCAATGTGTGTAATGCCGGTGAATTTATAATCCTTCACACTCCCTTGTTGAGAATTTCTGCAATTTCTAATCTTGCTCGACAGCGTCTGAATGGGTTTGGGTGATTGCTTAGCTGCAAGGTACCGAAGACTAAAGGCTCTCTTACAAATTAGATTACATTTGGACAATCCCAGAAATTGCAACCAGACAGTATGATGATGCAGTGTATATGAGGGTCTCCCGACTCTCCATGATAGATGATATTGAGTGAGAAAAGGATTGGATACACCGACGAGCGAAATAGTCACAATGTTTTGACTTTCAGGCTCCATATCTCACGATCCACTACTGCTTCCAACATGAGACTGCCATCATTTTATAGACAATTATAATGGCTATCTCATACATAAATCTGACTAGCAACTATTTAGCATATTATTAGTTACACAGATTCTTCTCATGTCACTGCGCTGTTACTGTTTTGCTCCTGCTGGTGGAAAAATGTTTTTCTTCCTGTATACTGAAAGTTATAACCTGTTCTCACATTCCCTAATAGCTCAGTGTAGTATTAGGTTGATTCCCAAGTGAAAGGAAAACTATTGAGAAAATTTTCCAAGAAAAGAGAAACAGCATCATCCAGCTCATCAATAGCGGTCTCTTGGCCAAGAAAATAGCCAAACTACACCATGCAACTTTGGAACCCGCTTCTCGTTATTGGTGGGGTCAGAGCATTTGAACCTTAAGCAATTGTATAGTTTCCTGTAAACAGGTGACGAGTCAACATGAGTCAACTGTGTGATGATGCACATGAGTCAATAGAGTGATGCAGCAGCAAAAAAGGCAAACAGTTCTAGGATGTATTAAGAGAAGCATAGAGTCTAGATCTCGTGCAGTAATTATCCCCCAATACTCCTCCTTGGTCAGTCCTGATCTGGAATATTGCATCCAGATCTGTGCGCCACATTTTATAAGACATTCAAAAACTGGAGCAAGTTCAGAGAAGAACGAACAAAATGGTGAGTGGACTGCAAAGTATGTCCTATAAGGAACAGTTAAAGGATCTGGGAATGTTTAGCTTCCAAAAAAGAAGGCTAAGAGGAAGTTTAATAGCTTCCTCCAAATATCTGAAGGGAAGTCACAGTGTAGAGCGATCATCATTATTCTCATTTGTACATGGAAATGCAAGAAGCAATGGAATGAAACTGAAAGTGAGAAGATACAGATTAGGCTACTTTCACACTGGCGTTTTTTGCCAGACATCGCAATGCGTCGTTTATGGCAAAAAATGCATCTTGCAAAGTTGTTTGCAGGATGCGTTTTTGCCCCATAGATTAACATTAGCAACGAATTGCGACGCTTTGCCACACATCGCAACCGTCGTGCGACGGTTGTGCCGTGTTGTGGCGGACCGCCGGGAGCAAAAAACATTAAATTTACTGTTTTTTGCTCCTGACTGACCGCTTTTTCCGACCGCGCATGCACGGCCGGAACTCCGCCCCCACCTCCCCGCACCTCACAATGGGGCAGCGGATGCGCCGGAGAATGCATCCGCTGCACCCGTTGTGCGGCGCTAACAACGCTAGCGTCGGAATCTCGGCCCGACGCAATGCGACGGGCCGAATTCCGACGCTGGTGTGAAAGTAGCCTTAGGTATTAGAAAAAACTTTTGGACAGTGAGCGTGATCAATGAGTGGAACAGGTTTCCATGAGAGGTGTTGAGTAGAGATGGTCGAACCTGAACAGTAAAGTTTGACGTCCATACCAAATTACTATTTGGGCATGGACTTCACCAGGAAGTCTGTTACTTTTCATGTTCGACCCCCCCTAACACCGGGTGTTTGTCTCACTGTCATGCACATGACAGAGCGGAAAACACTGCTTCTGATTGACATTAAATTCATTATCTCAGGTCAGACAGCCGCGGTTCCCACGCTGTCAAATGACAGCGTGAACCAGCAGCTGTGACCGGAGGTAAAAAATTTACCTGCAGTCACTGGTGTTAGCTGATGGGACTACTGCTTCCATCAGCCTTCTCCTGCTGCCCCTAATAACAGTTTTCATCAGCCGATGCCTGCGCTGTAAATAATTTTTTTTTAAATGGCGTGGGTTCCCCTGCATTTTTGATAACCAACCAGGCAAAACTCACAACTAGGGGCTGCAACCCTCAGCTGTCAGCTTCAACAAGTCTGGTTATCAAGCATAGAGGGGTCTCCATGCCGTTTCTTTAATTAAATAATAACTTTTGAGAACCAGCCAAGCTAAAGTAGACATATTGGGGCTGGTATTCTCAGGCTCATAAGGGCCATGCACATTGACCCCACCAGCATAAAACTAATAGCCCGCAGCCACATCTATCAGATGCGCCAATTCTGGCACTTTGCCTGGCTGTTCCCACTTACCTTTTAGTGCTGGCAAGTGGGGTTCATATTTAAATGGAGGGCTTTAAACAGAGGTCTTGATAAGCTTCTGTCTGAGATTGTTTAGTGAATCCCTGAATTGAGCAGAGAGTTGAACACAGTAACACTGGAGATCCCTTCCAAGTCTAACATTCCATGATTATAAGATTCTATATGTTGTATATGTGATAAGAAAATAAGTGATCTTGTGACCAGCAAACCCTCAATATATATATATATATAGGGTAAATGTAGCTACCTTCCACGATGCGTGTAAAATCAATCGTTTTTAGTGCACATAGTCAGTTCATAGTCCATACCTATATGGAAAGATAGATGCTACAGCCAAATACTGTGGATGCTACAGCCTCCTACTATGCCTGCGGTATCAAGAGTCACATAAAATCAATTCATAGTCAGTACTTTGAGAAGTGAAAATAAATCATCTCTCGGTTTCCAGAGGTTCTCAGGAGCACTGGATAACACGAACACAGTCTTCAGAAAACGTAGTACCGGAGGGCTGCCCCGGCCGGTGGCAGCTGCTCCGTGTATCAAACTCCAGCAGGGGGTGGAGATACACCATCTTAATCCGGCAACGTCGCGGGGTGCGAACGGTGTGAGCGGCGCGTCTAGGACCTACGTGACGTAGTGGATCAGGTGACCGCCCCACGTGACTAGAAACCTCAGAACGGATCACGGTAAGGACCAACAAAGCCAACGCGTTTCTAAAACGACTGTTCTCTTCCTCAGGTCAGGTCACCTGATCCACTACATCACGTAGGTCCTAGACGCGCCGCTCACACAGTTCGTACCCCGTGGCGTTGCCGAAATAAGACGGTGTATCTCCACCCCCTGCTGGAGTTTGATACACGGAGCAGCTGCCACCGGCCGGGGCAGCCCTCCGGTACTACGTTTTCTGAAGACTGTGTTCGTGTTATCCAGTGCTCCTGAGAACCTCCGGAAACCGAGAGATGATTTATTTCCACTTCTCAAGGTACTGACTATGAATTGATTTTATGTGACTCTTGATACCGCAGGCATAGTAGGAGGCTGTAGCATCCACAGTATTTGGCTGTAGCATCTATCTTTCCATATAGGCATGGACTATGAACTGACTATGTGCACTAAAAATGATTGATTTTACACGCACCGTGGAGGGTAGCTACATTTACCCTATATATATATATTGAGGGTTTGCTGGTCACAATACCATATGTGTTCCTTTCTGACTAATTTTGGTAGATTCAGTTGTCTACTCAGTTGAAATACATACATAGGGTATACCAGCGTGAATTTTTTAACATATTTTATTTAGCACTTTTTACAATCTTGTGATTGTTCAATTCGCTGCAGGTATTTCTATACCCTATATCATCAGCGCCGCTTTCACTTTTTATTTTATAGAAAATAAGTGACCCCAAATGGCAGGGTTACATAAGGTAGATGCTCAGTGCAGTGAATTTGGGAAGAATTACTCATTAAATACAAGATTTCAGATTACGAGACCACTTGTTGATATGACTTATCACATACAAAAATAATCAATTTTGTACTGGTTATTGGCAGGATGACTCCGTTGTAGACAGTCACCGCTGTCTGTTACTTGCAGAGACCAGGATCAATCAAGAGAAATCTGTAAGTCTGTTAGGAATCCAGACAGTGTTATTGATGAATCCGTGTCCTCAATTTCCAAAAGAATGCTTTCTTACGTTTCCTGAGCCAATTACACTAAGTAAATACTTCAGTAAGCTCGGCTACTGTATTCAGAGGAACAGGCGATAGAAGTGCAGGTCACCGAAACTGAGACTTTCTCTACTTTTTGAAGGAAATGGAATTGAACCAATCTTCTATGTCCTGTTATTCTCAAAATGTGAAATATCGACATGTATGTATACATAGTGTGTATATAACAATGTTCATAAGGCACATAATACATCTAGGGAACAAATGGAAAGTATCCTGCCATTAACTCCTTCATGATCAGGTGATTTTCAGTGTTTTTTTTTATTATTATTATTATTTCGTTTCCCTCCCCCTCCTTCCAAGAGCCATAACTTCTCTTTTTTTCCATTTACATAACTAGATAAGGCCTTGTTTTTTGTAGGTCTAGTTGAACTTTTGAATGACAGCATTCATTTTATCAGGTGATGCACTGGAGAGCAGTAAAAAATATTCCATGCGTATTGAAATTGCAAAAACAAAAATGCAATGCTACAGTAGTTTTTTTTTTTTTCTCCATATTTTCTATATAGTAAAACTCACCTGGCAATATGATTCTCCAGGTCAGTACCACTACACAGATGAAAACATGAAAAGCTTAAGTGGTGATAAAATTCGGAAATTTGTAAAAATATATATATATTTTTGCTTGGGTTGCCATTTTCTGAGACCCGTAACATTTTCAATTTTCGGGATCTAGGGCTTATTTTTTGCCACCCTGGGTAGGCTTTTTTACTGGTACCATGTTTTTTTCGCTTTTTACTGCATTTTATTGCAATGTTGTGGAAGCCAAAAAAACTTAATTCTTGCTTTTTTTTTTTTTCCCTGTCCCGCCATTTACCATTTGGATTAATTTACTTTATATTTTGATAGATTGGACTTTTATGAATGCAGCAATACTAAATATGTGTATTTTTAATTGTTTTGTTTTTAACCCCTTCACCCCGGAGCTTTTTCCGCTTTTTCATTTTCGTTTTTTGCTCCCCTCCTTCCCAGAGCCATAACTTTTTTATTTTTCCGTCAATATGGCCATGTGAGGGCTTATTTTTTGCGGGACGAGTTGTACTTTTGAAAGATACCATTGATTTTACCATGCCATGTAACAGAAAACGGGAAAAAAATTCCAAGTGTGATGAAATTGCAAAAAAAGTGCAATCTCACACTTGTTTTTTGTTTGGCTTTTTTGCTAGGTTCACTAAATGCTAAAACTGACCTGCCATTATGATTCTCCAGGTCATTATGAGTTCATAGACACCAAACATGTCTAGGTTATTTTATATCTAAGTGGTGAAAAAATTTTCCAAATTTTGCTAAAAAAAAAAATAAAAAAATTGCGCGATTTTCCGATACCCGTAGCGTCTCCAATTTTCGTGATCTGGGGTCAGGTGAGGGCTTATTTTTTGCGTGCCGAGCTGGCGTTTTTAATGATACCATTTTGGTGTAGATACGTTCTTTTAATCGCCCGTTATTGCATTTTAATGCAATGTTGCGGCGACCAAAAAAACGTAATTTTGGCGTTTTGATTTTTTTTCTCGCTACGTCATTTAGCGGTCAGGTTAATCCTTTGTTTTTATTGATAGATCGGGCGATTCTGAACGCGGCGATACCAAATACGTGTATGTTTGATTTTTTTTTAATTGTTTTATTTTGATTGGGGCGAAAGGGGGGTGATTTGAACTTTTATATATTTTTAATTTTTTTTATATTTTTAATCACTTTTTTTTTTTAATTTTAGCATGCTTCAATAGCCTCCATGGGAGGCTAGAAGCATGCATAACTCGATCGGCTCTGCTACATAGAGGTGAAGTACAGATCACCTCTATGTAGCAGAAATGCAGGGTTGCTTTGAACGCCGACCACAGGGTGGCGCTCAAAGCAATCGGCCATCAACAACCATAGAGGTCTCAAGGAGTCCTCTGGTTGTTATGGTGATGCACTGCTGACCCCCGATCATGTGACGGGGGTCAGCAGTGCGAGCACCTCCGGCCGCGCGGCCGGGAGCGCTAGTTAAATGCCGCTGTCAGCGCTTGACGGCGGCATTTAACTAGTTAATGAGCGCGGGCGGATCGCGATTCCGCTCGCGCTCATTGCGCGCACATGTCAGCTGTACAAAACAGCTGACATGTCGCGGCTTTGAGGTGGGCTCACCGCCGGAGCCCACCTCAAAGCAGGGGATCTGCCAGCTGACGTACTATTCCGTCAGCTGGCAGAAAGTTAATGGGTTGCTTTGATCTTTTGTTATTTAAAAAAAATCATTTATTTTTTAAACCTTTTACTGTATTTAATAGTCCCATTAGGGGAATTGAAGCAGCGATAATCTGATTGCTTGTGCTATACATAGCAGTGCATCAACAATACTTTACAAAATGAAAATTACGGTCTGCTATGAACGCCAGGTACAGACTGATTTTCACAGGAGAATCATAACGAGCACAGAAGTTTTCAGCAGACCTCTGGCTCTCATGGCAGCCCACCTGCACATCATGATCACTTCAAAGGGGCCAATGGCCATGTGGAATGATGTGTCCCCCTTCCAGAGCATGTTAAGTACCACTGTTAGAGATTGACAGTGGCATTTACCAGGTTAATAGCTGAGACCGAAGCTTCACTCCACCAGCTGTTGTTAGAAGCTGATGATGGCTGACTTCATCAGCCATCATATGCCAGGAAAGATGCAGGTTCACATCAAAGTCAGGGACTCAACAAATTATGTAAATGTACAATATGTCAATGCGTACAAACATGACTCTTACCCATACTATGCAAAATGACAGTGCATCATTTGATCGCCACTTCCCCGACCAGTGTTTCACCTGTCAGAATTCTCAAAGGCCATTGAGAAAGCAGAACCTCGAAAAGTGTGGGGATTAGTGATGAGCAAGTGTACTAGTTGCTTGGGTTTTCCCGAGCACGCTCAGGTGACCTTCGAGTATTTATGACTGCTCAGAGATTTAGTTTTCATCCCGCCAACTGAATGATTTACAGCTACTAGCCAGGCTGAGAACATGTGGGGGTTTCCTGGTTGTTAGGGAATTCCCACATGTAATCAAGCAGGCTAGTAGCTGTAAATCATTCAGCTGCTGGGATGAAAACTAAATCTCCGAGCATTCATAAATACTCGGAGATCACCCGAGCGTGCTCAGGAAAATCCGAGCAACGAGTACACTCGCTCATCACTAGTTGGGATAGATCCTAATTTCCTATACAGTTACTATTTCTTTATGTATTTGTATATATGTTTCAGTGTCATCTAGTGCTTCTTGCCCCACTTTGTCTGCTGTCCTGATCCTCGTTGATCAATGTGTTGTCAATCAAGACCCAGTCTGCACCATGGTCTTCAGTCGATGCTGCTTACCAAAATCTATGGCTGAAAAATATCACCTCACCGTGTAATATAATGCTCTATAAGAGTAACATTGACTGTGCCCAATCATGACAACCATGTTTCCAACATAGCAGTGACCTTTTACATACTACCATGCAATCCGGAAGGGGTGTATATCTAGAAGGGAACTTAGAGCAAAGGAGACCCCCTTTAATTGCTTGTTCATGATTCTGGATCCATTGCTTCCACGTAAATATTCCACAATTTGTGAAAGAGGAGAAAGGAAGTGGGTGGTTTGACATTCCTATAACATGGGTTGCATGCCCTTCCTTTATTGGAGTCATACTACATACATATTCTTTACCATTGGAGCAGAAAAACCTTATAAAGCTACATCCAGTGACAAAGTCTGAGTTGCCAGCACCCAGGAAAAGGCAAGTGTTACAGCCCCCAAAATATTGATCCAATATCGCCCCTTAAAAGTAAATCATGACCCCTGAGTAACACCAAAGATACTTTTTTGTACATTTTTACCCCCCTAAGAATTTTGCAACTACTGTAGGTCAAACAATCCCGTGCATCCTCTGCCTGCAACCAATCTTGTCAAAAGTGCATTTTACCACTTGTAAGTAGTGTTGAGCATTCCGATACCGCAAGTATCGGGTATCGGCCGATACTTGCGGTATCGGAATTCCGATACCGAGATCCGATACTTTTGTGATATCGGGTATCGGTATCAGATCAATAGGGATGTGTAAAATAAAGAATTAAAATAAAAAATATTGATATGCTCACCTCTCCGGCGGCCCCTGGACATCACGCTGCTAACCGGGAGGCTTCTTTGTTTAAAATGCGCGCCTTTAGGACCTGCGAATGACGTCCCGGCTTCTGATTGGTCGCGTGCCGCCCATGTGACCGGCACGCGACCAATCAGAAGCCGCGACGTCATTCTCATTCACAAAAACTCCTAATTCTAGGAATTGAGGACCTGCGAATGACGTCACGGCTTCTGATTGGTCGCGTGCCGGTCACATGGGCGGCACGCGACCAATCAGAAGCCGGGACGTCATTCGCAGGTCCTAAAGGCGCGCATTTTAAACAAAGAAGCCTCCCGGTTAGCAGCGTGATGTCCAGGGGCCGCCGGAGAGGTGAGCATATCAATATTTTTTATTTTAATTCTGTATTTTACACATCCCTATAGATCCCAGGGCCTGAAGGAGAGTTTCCTCTCCTTCAGACCCTGGGAACCATGAGAATACCTTCCGATACTTGATGTCCCATTGACTTGTATTGGTATCGGATATCGGTATCGGCGATATCCGATATTTTTCGGGTATCGGCCGATACTATCCGATACCGATACTTTCAAGTATCGGACGGTATCGCTCAACACTACTTGTAAGACATTCATAAATTTATGTTCCTGCATTACATAGGCAGATATCAAATTTTCAATAACATTTTCTGCCTTTCCTGATTTTCAATAGATATCTACCATCCATAAAAGAGAGTAACCCCACTGAGAACATGTGTCAATGGGACCATTATTTCGCGCAAGTATTAGTTAACAAATGTGGTGCAATTGGTTTTTTCATCCATGCAGTTGCATTCTTAGCAATTTCTTACGTTTCAATACACAAATGTTAATTTTGGACACCAGAAGCAGATTTCCCCTTAATGTATAATTATCACCGCGCACTCAGTATTGTGGTTACCGCCTTAACACTTTGTAGATGGAGTCCGCGAGTACAAGCCGAGTCTAGTACATTGGCAAGTCATTGAATATCTAAAGGGTTAAATCAATATTAGATTTCCATCATGAAAGCAGGAAATTCAATTGATTGGTATTCTGAAAGTAATTTACTGCTTGCATTACCAATTACCCTGTAAAATTTGTAGCAGGTGCGTGGCACTTGAATTTTTCATGGGTGATATAAGAATCAAAGATATTCTATTTTTACATTTTCAGCACATCTGTTGTACATATCAAGGGGATGTGAATTTTAAATCCATGTTAATTATCTAAATAGTGAATAAACATGTTATACGACTATGAGAATTGCAATCAAAAAATTCTTAGGGTCTTATAAAGTCAGAGAAATGGATCAGATGGTGATTGTGCATTTCTACCTTGCTCCTTGCCTTCAAGGCTTTGTTTTTTTTGGGTTTTTTTTGCCAGTAGTCAGCCTTCCTTGTTATGGGAGCATAGAAGAAGAGTCTTTTGCTGAACCTCAGAAATTCTTTCAGTTTCTCCCATTTACACAACCCTTCGTCCATCACATCATGGCCTTTATACTCTTTTGGCTTGTGTGTTAATTAACTCTTGTAACGGTGATAGTTTGGTCATGAATAAGATGGTAAGATGGTAAGATTTACAGGAGTTATCCCTTGAGCAGTTCAGAGGTCTGCTGCGTCCTTGCTTCCTGCTTGCTCAGCGGTAGGGTTTCCTCCTTGAGTGAAAGTTCTGGCGAGTAGTTTCATTTTGCTACTATACAATAACAATCTCTTAGTACTTGTTTGGAGTCTAAATCGTTGTGTCTATATTTAGATAAAGATACAGCAAGGCCTTTGAACAAACACACAGCTCAGGAAAGTGAGAGTTGTGATTAGGAAAGCTACCCTGGAAACAGTCAATGCTGGGTGTAGGGGATTGTGATTCTTCAGGGCAGATAAGAGCTCTTTCGGGAGCTGAGAGGGAGAAGGACTGGTATACAGTAATCAAAGGACTGGTGAGAGATGACTAGGATGTTAGGAGTTAACCCCCCTTTTGAATGTAACTACTGCAATTACATGGCCAGGCTCCTTGAGTGAAAGTTTTGGTGAGTAGCTTCATTTTGCTACTATACAATAACAATCTGTCAGTGCTTGTTCTGTGTCTATCTATATATATAATTGTCTAAGGGTTTTTCCGTCTGTCTGTCTGTCTGTCCTGGAAATCCCGCATCTCTGATTGATTGAGGCCGTCAGGCCTCGACCAATCAGCGACGGGCACAGCATGGCGACGATGATGTCATAAAGGTTGCCTCGACCAATCAGCGACGGGCACAGTCTGCCGCGAATTCGCCTCGACCAATCAGCAACGGGCACAGTATCGACGTAGATGTCATAATGGTTGCCATGGCGACGATGATGTCATAAAGGTTGCCTCGACCAATCAGCGACGGGCACAGTCTGCCATGAATTCTGGAATCATCATTGTCCATATACAGGTCCTTCTCAAAAAATTAGCATATAGTGTTAAATTTCATTATTTACCATAATGTAATGATTACAATTAAACTTTCATATATTATAGATTCATTATCCACCAACTGAAATTTGTCAGGTCTTTTATTGTTTTAATACTGATGATTTTGGCATACAACTCCTGATAACCCAAAAAACCTGTCTCAATAAATTAGCATATTTCACCCATCCAATCAAATAAAAGTGTTTTTTAATAACAAACAAAAAAACCAACAAATAATAATGTTCAGTTATGCACTCAATACTTGGTCGGGAATCCTTTGGCAGAAATGACTGCTTCAATGCGGCGTGGCATGGCGGCAATCAGCCTGTGACACTGCTGAGATGTTATGGAGGCCCAGGATGCTTCAATAGCGGCCTTAAGCTCATCCAGAGTGTTGGATCTTGCGTCTCTCAACTTTCTCTTCACAATATCCCACGGATTCTCTATGGGGTTCAGGTCAGGAGAGTTGGCAGGCCAATTGAGCACAGTAATACCATGGTCAGTAAACCATTTACCAGTGGTTTTGGCACTGTGAGCAGGTGCCAGGTCGTGCTGAAAAATGAAATCTTCATCTCCATAAAGCATTTCAGCCGATGGAAGCATGAAGTGCTCCAAAATCTCCTGATAGCTAGCTGCATTGACCCTGCCCTTGATGAAACACAGTGGACCAACACCAGCAGCTGACATGGCACCCCACACCATCACTGACTGTGGGTACTTGACACTGGACTTCAGGCATTTTGGCATTTCCTTCTCCCCAGTCTTCCTCCAGACTCTGGCACCTTGATTTCCGAATGACATGCAAAATTTGCTTTCATCAGAAAAAAGTACTTGGGACCACTTAGCAACAGTCCAGTGCTGCTTCTCTGTAGCCCAGGTCAGGCGCCTCTGCCGCTGTTTATGGTTCAAAAGTGGCTTTACCGGGGGAATGCGGCACCTGTAGCCCATTTCCTGCACACGCCTGTGCACGGTGGCTCTGGATGTTTCCACACCAGACTCAGTCTACTGCTTCCTCAGGTTCCCCAAGGTCTGGAATCGGTTCTTCTCCACAATCTTCCTCAGGGTCCGGTCTCCTCTTCTCGTTGTACAGCGTTTTCTGCCACATTGTTTCCTTCCAACAGACTTACCATTGAGGTGCCTTGATACAGCACTCTGGGAACAGCCTATTTGTTGAGAAATTTCTTTCTGGGTCTTACCCTCTTGCTTGAGGGTGTCAATGATGGCCTTCTTGACATCTGTCAGGTCGCTAGTCTTACCCATGATGGGGGTTTTGAGTAATGAACCAGGCAGGGAGTTTATAAAAGCCTCAGGTATCTTTTGCATGTGTTTAGAGTTAATTAGTTGATTCAGAAGATTAGGGTAATAGGTCGTTTAGAGAACCTTTTCTTGATATGCTAATTTATTGAGACAGGTTTTTTGGGTTATCAGGAGTTGTATGCCAAAATCATCAGTATTAAAACAATAAAAGACCTGACAAATTTCAGTTGGTGGATAATGAATCTATAATATATGAAAGTTTAATTGTAATCATTACATTATGGTAAATAATGAAATTTAACACTATATGCTAATTTTTTGAGAAGGACCTGTACTACGGGGACATGCATATTCTAGAATACCCGATGCGTTAGAATCGGGCCACAATCTAGTATTTACATAAAGATACAGCAGGGCCTTTCAACAAACACACAGCTCAGGAAAGTGAAAGCTGTGATTAGAAAAGCTACCCTGGAAACAGTCAATGCTGGGTGTAGGGAATTGTGATTCTTCAGGGCAGATTAGAGCTCTTTGTGGAGCTGAGAGGCAGAAGGAGGAACATGAGCATCTCACTGCTGTACAGTTATCAACGGACTTGCGAGAGATAACTAGGATGTTAGGAGTTAACCCTTCATTTTGAATGTAACTACTGCACATACCTGGTCAGGCTCTGGTGGCTGAGCTCCATGGAAACAAGCTGCACACTATGTAAAAAAAAAACTTTATTTCAGGAGAATGACACCATATAGAAAAAGGAACTGAATTTCAAATTTGCTTATTTTAATGCGATCTAATTTACTAAAGCAATTTAGTAACATGAGAATACCAATTTAAAAAGATTTCAGCACCATAGGGCAACATTGAGATCTATGGGACCATTCTGTATGGATGTTTTGGATCCTTAATGAGATTTTTGCTCATTTATTTTTATAGAATCTATTACAACAGTGTTCACCAACTTCATTCCTCAAGAACCACCAACAGATCATGCTTTCAGGATTTGGAATTATCACCTGGACAATGCTTAAGAAATACTGAAAACATGATCTGTTGGAGACTCTTCAGGGTTGGAGTTAGGGAACATTTTGTTAGAATATAAAATGTGGTTGTTCAATAACATGCTGTCTGATAGAGATTTAGTGCCTTTTGAAGGCTTCATAGAGTGCTTTTAACTTTGTGATAGGGTCCCGTAGGTCTTGTCATGTTCAAAGGAGTATTCCCAGAATCGGAAGTCATCCCCTATCCACTGCACTTACATGTAACCGACACTACACCCACTATCATGTAGATTCCGTTTTTCAAGTGAGTTTTGATAGTGGAAATCCTAAAAATTGAGCATCTGCAAGAATTCTTCTATTGAAGGAATTTCTTGCTTTAGAAATCAACGTTTAACACCAATCGAGAGGAAAGAGAAAGTTTGTGCATTAGGACTTCTTGTTCATATAAACAAAAGTGTTAATAGTTTATTTCTTTCAATGAAAAAAATGCAAAGTCAATGAATAATAGAGAAATCTAAGTCAGATCAATATTTGGTGTGACCACACTTTCCCTTTAAAACAGCACTAGATCATCAATTTTTTAAAGGTACTGTACACTCGCACAGTTTTTGAAGGAAATCAGCAAGGAGGTTGTTGCACCCATCTTGGAGAACGAACCACAGATGTTCTGTGGATGTAGACTTGCTGAAATCCTTTTGTCTCGTTATGTAAACCCAGACTGGATGATAACGAGACAAAGACTCTGACTCATCACTACTTGAATACGTTCTTCTTTACAATGAACCTAGTTTTTAATAACATTGGCTTCAGGTTTGGGGTCGTTGTCCTGCTGCCCAACAAATCAGGAGCCAATCAGAAGCCTCCTTGATGGTATTACATAATAGATTATAATCTGCATGTATACTTCAGTATCAAGAACACCATAAATCTTGACCATTTGATGAAATGTCAACCCAAACTTGCAAGGACCCTCCACCTCCACTATTGCCTGCATTCATTATTGTAACTCTCTTTCCAGCTCTTAGTTACAGCTACATTTTTCACATTTTGGCTCATCAGTCCAGAATACCTGCTGCCATCTTTCTGTACCCCATTTCATATCTTTTCATGTATAGATGAGTACCATTGACTTGTCGAATTTATGGCTTTTGTGGATTCAATTGTTCTATGAAAACCACTTCTGGTCAGACTCATAACAGTAGATGTCTGAAGCTATGTCCACTAGTTGCAGCCAGTTCTGAGCTGATGGCACTGCTGGACATCCTGATATTGAATAGAAGCATGATGACTTGAGTCTTTTCATTTCAGTACTATTTTGCTACTACAACTATGGTTCTCAACGTTGCCATTTCTTGGTGTCCTCAATGTTGAGAAACACAGGCAGATACTTATTCATCATGCAATTCCATCACGGAGGCATCTGATTGACTCCAGCAAGATAATGGTCCAAAACATGTCATTAAGAACTACCTTCAGTATAAAGAAGACCAATGAGTCCTGGAAGTGATGATCCAGCCCCACAGAGCCATGATTTTACATCATTGAGTCTGAAGAGACAGAAGGATTTGCGCAAGCAAAGTCCACAGATGATTTGTGGTTAGTGCTCCTAGGTGTTTGGAACAATTTCCCTGTTGAGTTCCATAAAAAACTTTATAAAGTACACCTAGAAGAATTGATGCTGGTTTGAAGGCGAAAGGGTGGTCACCAAATATTTATTAGATTTAGATTTCTTTTTCATTCATTTAACATTCTGCTATTTGAGAAAAATTAAACCATTAACATTTCTATTTTCTAAAGCGTTCTTGATTTGCAGCATTTTTATTTACACCTGCCTAAAACTTTTGAACAGTGCTGGACACGTAATATATTAAAATGGAAAATAGAAAGCGATTTTCACAAAAAAAAAACCAAAAACCATTGCCTCCGCACAGATTTACGCCATCATTGCTGCTCCTGATGATTCATACGTACAGTAGCCCCATCGGAATTGCCTAATTAAATATAGTATTATTTGCTTGCTAGGAAAAGAACAATTTTTATGGTTTTGTTGCTTCTGGAGACTATAACCGTAATGTTTGCAAGATAAGCTTTATGGAAAATAATGTGGTTTATAGAGCCATAGATTTAATTGGTATTTCAGATGACATTATCAAATAAGTCAATAGTGCATTGTTCAGGAGATCTGTTTCAGGAGCAAAACTTATGTGGATTAGAATAAGAAGCCTGAACTTTTCATTAACTCAGTTGTTTATACAAGTAAATGAATAGGTTTGCAGAGCCATACGCTTTTATTACTATGTCTTTTTCTTTTTGCTTTAGAACAGCGTTCCCCAACCTGTGGTTCTGCAACGTTTGCAAAGCAACAAGCAATGACAGCCTGTCAGGAAATGCTGGGAGTCTTATAGCCGACAGAGTTGCAAAAAGGGCACGAGTTCCATTAAGACCAACGTATAATACTACAGTATTGATACTTTAGAAAGCAGAAACCTCAATGAGCGAAATGCCATTGGCTCTATATTAGGAGAAAATCCTGCACTCCAATAATGGCAATCGAAAAAAATCCCTGAATTAACTTTCCTATGTTAGAAATCTTTGACATATGGTTTCCAATATTTTTTTCAATATAGCACATGTATTTTCCCTTTGGAAATAAAGAGAGTAGCACTTTTTTTAGCGTAATAGATAAATAATACTGTGACCATTAAAAGAAGAGCCGCTAACCTGCTGACGTTGTACAGGTAGGGAACAACTTCATGTACGACTTATATGAGGAACAAATGGGTGAAACCAATCTGGTTGTTGCGGAATAATCCTCCTGAGAGAATTCCACTAGGGCATGGTTGAGGTAGTAAGATCCAGGTGACAAGATGAAAAAGAAGAAAACAAGAACCGTACAGCCTTGTATGGTTATGAAGGGGTGCATGGGAATATACCAGTAAATAAGGAACATTAGAATTGGCATTATGTTCCACTGCTGTCATCCAATGGAGTTGAGAAGTCTGGGCAAATCCAGCCCTTGTTCATTTTGATAAGAATCAGCCTGTCAGTATATTCAGTTGACAGGTGGATGCACCTATCAGTTATTATGCCCCTGGCAGCACTAAAAACCTGCTCTGACAAAACGTTAGTGGCAGGGCAGGCCAGCACCTCCAAGGCATAGAGGGACAGTACATGTCAGATGTCCAGCTTGCATGTCCAATAGTTGTACGGCACAGAGGAATCACAAAGGATTCTGATACGGTTAGCTAAGTACTCCTTCACTATCTTCCAAAACTTTTCCCTCCTTGTCAGAGTAACACTTGCATCAGCGACTGGGTGCTGCGAGGGTTTAATGAAACTGTACCAGACCTTTGATAAACAGTATTTATATTGAATAGAATCTGCAACAAGGCCTATAATGCACTACTAGCCCTTCTCCAGCAGCTATCCCTTCACTAAATAGAGCTAACAGTAGTATTTATATTTAATAGAATAGATGTAGCCCTGAAAAAGACTATTTGGCTATACGTTTCAACAGCAAGGACTGTATTGCTATCTATTCCCAGCCTGGATGCCTGTAATGCAAACTTTCCCTTCTCCAGCAACTCTCCCTACTCTGTTTCCAGTCCAGATGACGTGGTGTGGCCAGGCAATCACAGTAATGCCAGTAGCCAACATGCCTATGGCATTAACATAATTGGCAGGCAATCCCGCATGTCTAGTGGATGAAAAAAGCCTGAGCGGGGACTCGTGCATGGCAACCGAGATGCTCGATCAAGTAATGTGCAGTGCCAAGAATACTTGCTTATCAATAGTGGTCAGTACCTGGGTCATCACAGATCAGCGGCTCCCAGTTTGTACAGCAGAGTAGTTTTCCATCTCCAGAGTCACTCCCATAGAGTATAAGCTTTTATATTCAGCAGGGTTTTTTCGTTCTCTTTTTTTTAGAGTGTAAGCTCCTACTATCAAGGTGGTCCTCCCTCTCTTCAGTACAGTGTAAGCTCTTATGGTCAGCAGGGTCCTCTCTCTCCTGTAGAGTGTAAGCTCTTAGGATTAGCAGGGTTCTTACTCTCACCTGTAGAGTGTAAGTTCTTATGACCAGCATGGTCTTCTCTCTTTCCTGTAGAGTGTAAGCTCTTATGGTCAGTGGGGTCTTCTCTCTTTCCTGTAAAGTATAAGCTCTTATGGTCAGTGGGGTCTTCTCTCTTTCCTGTAAAGTATAAGCTCTTATGGTCAGTGGGGTCTTCTCTCTTTCCTGTAAAGTATAAGCTCTTATGGTCAGTGGGGTCCTCTCTCTCTCTCTTTCCTGTAGAGTGTAAGCTCTCATGGTCAGTAGGGTCCTCTCTCCTGGAGAGTGTAAGTTCTATATGGTCAGTGGGGTCTTTTCTCCTGTAGAGTGTAAGCTCTTATGGTCAGCGGGGTCCTCTCTCTCTCCTGTAGCGTGTAAGCTCTTATGGTCAGCGGAGTACTCTCCCTCTTTCTTTCTCTTTCCTCTCCCCCACATGTATTTTCCAAGCATTTACAAGCTTTCCAGTATTGAGATTTCCACCAATATATTCGTCACAAATCAAACTTTTTAGGAAGTGTTGGCAAAACTGGTTAATTTGATTTTCAAAAGATCCACTCATGATCTCTAGAAATCACCCTATGACATATTGGTAAATAAAGCTCTTCTAGCCACATGCTATATTCTTGAAATGAATAACTCCCCCTGTAAATTAAACTAAAATAATAATAAATCATTTTATGGCAATGACCTCCAACGTGTGGCGCTTCAGCTGTTGAAAGCTACCTCTTCTAGCATGCTCTGACAATGGCAAGCTGTAAGAGTATGCTTAAGTTGTAGTTTTGTAAAAGCCAGAGAGCCACATGGTAAAGTCCATTGCTACATAATATGATGCCAGCTGGTGTAGTATTTTATAATGCGTTAATCCTAATTTTGCATGCATGATGCATAGCTGCACACATACAAAACTCATTGCACCCGTGCCTGCACTGATTTATTCAGCTTGTGTCCATCATCACACAAGCATCTACGACACAAGCAGAGCGAACGGATAGATCTCCCACTCAAAAAGCTCCCATGGGCTGAAGTCTCTTCATTAGTGCTCTTGAAAGTATTTGCTTTGTCAATAAAATATAATAAGCAAATGTCAAGCTGGAAGGCCTATGAAGATGATTTATAAATCTCTTTTTGAATATCTTAAATGAAGAGAGAAAAAACACATAAATGAAATCCGCAATGCTCTATTAAAATATCAGATTTGCATCATCAGACTTGAAAGAAAAAGTTAAACAGTTTGAGAAATAAAGTCAAGTTATTAATTCCTAAAGGTTACGAGCTTTGCAGTTCTACTTTTTTATGACTTTTCCGCCACCTTCAAAATTGGCAAAAAAAAAAAAATAAAATATACGGTAATGAAACAAATATTATAAAACATGCAAAACATAAGCAATAGCCACCACTGATACTCCATAATGAATAAATTACCTCTCCTTAAGTTATGTTAAGGGGTAACTGTACCTTCAAGTCACTGTGTGTACATGATCAGGGGCGAGAAAATATGAAATAGGTGTTCCCTGTGTGGCACCGCTAACATCAGGGAAAGATGGATCAGAGGATGGGTCTCTCACCTGATCAGGTTGTGTGCGGCACAACTCCATGGTATAGTGTAGTGAATTATGGCTGCTGCTCTGACTACTTTGCTTACACTGGGGGAAGGGGGACATGACAAGTGAAGGAGATGATGCCTGAGGAAGGAGTATCACCTACTCGAAAATGCGTTGCAACAATAAACTGAGAATATTTGCACTCACCGCTTGGACTCACCTTTGTCAATGGCAGTGTCCAGGATCCATTATTTTTCTCCTTCACTGTGTATTCACGAGAAATAAGTACTTCTGGCCATTATATGACTTGAATTCTGCATTTTTAATAGTTTTCTCCCTCTACCGCCTCTATCATGCTATCCCCTAATTTATAATTGACTCTGAGCAGGTGGAAAGGTAGTTGATATGTCTGCCATACATAGCAAAGAGAAAGAAAGATTTCTGCTCTTCATTTCTTCATTAGCGCAAAAAGCTGCATGACGGATAATATGAGTAGTGAGCAATGCAGATCCAGCTTTGGGTTGAGGTAAAAGACTTGTTAGAAAACTCAGCATGATAATTCTACATCTTCCACTGCTGGTTTCCTCACTCTGCTCCTCAGTCTTTATTCACCATCTATTCTAGAGTATAATGGGCTGTACAGTGAGAGCTTGGAGTTGAGTGTTTTTTTCAGTGTGGATAAGTTTAGGAGGCAGGTAAGAGGGGAAAAGTGTCTAACAAGAGGAGAAGCAACAGATATATCTAATAAGATATATTAGAAAGTTTCTTATATTTATCTAATGTATATTAAATAAGTGGTTAGCAGTGTTGCTTTGCAGCGCTGTGATCCTAAGTTCAAATCCTGCCAAGAACAACATCTACAAGGAGATTTCATGTTCTCGCTATGTTTGTGTGGGTTTTCTCCGCGTTCTCCCATTTCCCCCCCACTCCAGAGACATACTGATAGGGAATTTATATTGTGATCCCTACTGGGGACAGGGATGATAAAGTATGTAAAGCACTCTGGAATATACTGGCACTATTATAGTAAACGTACATAATTTTGCTTGACAGTGTTTATTGAGGTCCGATATGCCTTCCATGTGGTGGCAGCATGTTCCATAGATTGTTACAGAACATTAATTTGCTCATATAAGACTTATTTATGTGATTTATATTATAATATCATTAGCTTCCATCATCATTTTTTAAACATAGCACCATATGTTTCAGCAGTGCTAATGGTTGGCTAATAGATATCGCTCACGTCAAATTCCCTACACCCACTTTGCACTTCGTCTATAATATAATTAACAGAAGTTGTAGCAATCACATATTCTACTTGTTGACCAAAAAAGGCCAACGACTCATGCAGTATTTATGCTTCTGTTATCTGAAGGTCTGTCTATGGGCAGATGGCATACGATAACATGGTATTTAGGATATATTAATCTGTGCCAACTCCAACTTGAAAGCTGCAGTAGACTGTAGAGACCAATATTTTAACTTTTCCAATGATGGCCTTGGCCAAATAATACACAAGACACATCATGAGCTTTTTTGTTTGACAGCTTTTATTTAAAATTCAACCATTAAACCAGTTAACGTGTCATGTAAATTATCACTGAAGTTGAAGCAATATGCCAATCAATGGACTCCCGATGAGCAAGACAGCCTACAACTCCACCATTTCATCTCCACAGTAATCATCAACCATCAAAAAGGAGTTTGTGTACCCATACATGAACCTTCGCCCCCCCCACCCAACAAAACATCATCTTTAGTCCATCTTCCAAGCCTCAGAGAAAATGTGTAAGCCAATTTTACTTAAACAACATAATTGTGTCTTTTGAGTTCCCCAAATTATGACCTCCGTGACAAATGGAATCAGAAATGCCATAAATTAAGAGGCTCTCAACTCGTGATACCAGCCAATTTTCACAGACCTGTAATTAGACAGGTAGTCTTAGTGACTGCAGTAATCTGCTGTCTAATATCATTTGAAGACCACATGGAACTAAAAATAAGTGTCAAGGGTGATATATTCCAATCGCATCCAATGTATTTAAAAGCCATGTACTTCATAACTATCTAACCTGCAGACCAGAGATCTACACTCTGTTCGAAGGCATCCATGTCCCTTCACCACAACAGTCTCTCTTAAAACTAAGGATGCAAATCCAATCAGAATCATTTGCTACTATTGCCTGATCTTCTTGAAATCCTCTGCCTTGGATGGAATTATGAATCAAGCACCTCTACTAAAATGGATAAGAAAAAAATAGACAAATACCCTTTTTTGCTCTTCAGCTTCCCTTTGGAACTTAGCTAAACAACATTTAAGGAATGGAGATGCTCGAAACCCATAAGTTCACACACCCATGAAGCATGCACCCTTTAACTTAGCTACATCCCCTAGACCATAGTAAGTTCTTGGTATCCTATTGGGCACTAACCCCAGGATACTGGTATAAGAGACAGTTATCCCAGGCCTGTTGTCTATGTTCTATATACTACTATCTTGCTACATATTGATTGCACTTTATTATTAGAGTGCTTGCCTAAATACAGTATGAGCGGGCTAATTGCACCAAGGAAACTCTCTACACATTCTACACCCAACAACAAAGACGCACCAACTCCAATTACAGGCGTTAAGGGCATGAACTAAACATTTTCTCTTCTACCACCATTCCCAAGAACTGACATATTGAACTCACCATCCTTAAGGGTCTATTCAAGGAACTGCTGTTGATGATTAAGGAACCAATAAAACCTGACAAAATCTGGGAACTGCTGTTGAAGATTAGGAAACGGGCTAGACTGACCAACTTCAAAGAATGACCTTATGGTACAATGGCTAGGCTCCTGCCTCTTGATATTTGTCTAAAACTTACTGACAGAGCATTATGCAATGTAGGAACTCACGTGAGATGAAGATGTCACTTGCTTCTCCAGGTAGCACTGAACGGTATCATGTCTGTACCCAGCTGCTCTATGTCGACTATGCCTAAGAGTCCTGGAGCAGGTCCCCAAGGATGCAGAAGATCAAACATGCAGGAACTGACATCTGATAAAGATGTCATACCTGTTGGGATCACCTCCAGAGAAGACAGCTGAAAAGAGGCAGCTCAAAGTTTGCTTGGGGCATATTTAAAAATGGGGGTACGACCAGATAAATTGTAGGGGATTGTATGAGGGGCTTGAATATAGAGACCAAACAGGCTGCTACAGCATATGAAAGGTGGAAGACAGCCATTGTGCTGCTTAGTCTTAAAGGGAAATGGAGAATGTTCCAACACAACAAACTTTTATTTACCCACCAAATTTACCCTTTGTACTGCTGATACTTGGCGACTTCAGTTGAAGTGATATCAGTGCATGCCAGCATGTTATTCTGCTAACGTGTTCCTGCTATGATCCTTTATGTGACAATTTCCTTTGAATTTTCATAATCCGCTCCTGGACATCTGCAATAATGTTATCCTTTATGCAACAATTTCCTTTGACTTTTCATAATCCACTCCTGGGCGTCTGCAATAATGTTGTTATTTAACTTTTTTATTCTGACCACAGATGTTGTTTTACGCCACTTCCTCACCAAACTATGCATACCTTAACTTTCTTTTCCTGTAAGGAAAAGGTCTGAAAAGTGACCAGCAGAACGGCCATGTGCTTGTGAGTGATCCTGTGTCCTTCAAGAAACTCTCCTCCTCCACCTCAGATCAAAGTTTTTATCCTCTTAATAAATTGCAATTGTTATATTATATAGTACAGTGTACTTACAATTGCTCATTTGCCTTTCTACTCAGCTAATGTTTCTCTTTTCTCAGCTCTATATAGAAACAGGAAGTCTCTTGTCCCTAAATTTATCATTCCCCTTTTCACCTCCTGACCCAGCTGTTCAACTCCTCCATCCTGCCAGGGACTTTTGCAGTGATGACTCATGCAGGAAAAAGAGACTTCCTGTTTCTGCATAGAACTTAGAAGGACTCAGCTAGTCAGTTTTTAATCATGTGATATCGTAGACCTAATGGAAAAGAGAAGAATTAGCTGGGTAGAAAGGCAAAATAAGCAATTATAAGTACACAGTGCTATATAATATGATGACTGCAATATATTAAGAGGATAAAAATGTTGATGGGAGTTCTTATTTAACTATCACAATACGCCATATTGGGGGCATTCATACACAACAGAACACTATTGGCCCACTGAGAGGACCCTCCAACTGGCAGGAAAGAGTAAATGACCTAAACTCTAAGCTCTGGCTATTAAAGTCAGTTGTCACGATCCATTTTTGGGTGATTGGCAGCTCTGGTTCCACTATGATTTAAATGTAGCTTTTTTTCCTTTCAGGCCAGTGGGGTTAATGTCAGTTTCCCTTGCTCGCAGTGTTGCAATTACAGAGTTGCTAGGTCAGCTGATGTGGGTGGTGACCACTCCCACCATCCTTTAATTAGTCACCTGATGCATCAGCTGACTGTCGGTGATAGAACAATCTATGTTGACCAAGCCAGGAATAAGGAGCTCTCTGGTTGCAGTGGTGAATCTGCTGGTTTTGTGGAGTTGGTTGTCCTGGAGCCTTTATTCTGCTGTGTTGTGCTTTGAGCAGTTGTTAAGCTAAGTGTGGTGTTTTTACCTTGTCTGTCTTGTGTTTATCACTGTCTCCTGTGTTTGTACCATCTGCAGTGGTGAGGCTAGAGCTGTTGCTGGCTAGTGCACTAACCAGGGCAATGTGAGGTGACAGCGAGGGACAAGGTTTGTGATGGCGGCGGGGGGATGTACCCACTTAGGGCATTAGGGGAGCGCAGGGACAGGCTCAGGTTGGAGCAGGAGGTATCTATCCATTATTCCCTATTGGTAGGGCCTTCCTCTCCCCATTTCCATCCCGTTGAGTGTTTGCTGTGCTGTCCGCTGACCAACCCCCGTTGGGTCATTCCATTTCATGACAGTATCACCGACGCATTTTTTTTTTTTCGGCTGAACCTATGGTGCAAGCAGAGGCTTTGGCTCCCTGATCCAGACTCTCATGGATGAGTTAACGGAGCTGAGGTCTCAAGTAGTGCAGCAACTTTAGCAGGTGTCTGGGTTCATGGTCTCGGTCCATGTCTTGGCTCAACCGGAACCCAAGATATCTCTCCCTGACAGGTTCTCTGGAGGGAGAGATAAATGTATTGTATTTAAAGAAGCTTGTAAGCTATATTTCAGGCTTCACCATCATTCTTCAAGCAAGGGGGCTGGCCGGCTGAGGAGTACTGCTCAGAGTTTCGGAGATGGGCTACTGACATGCAGTGGAATGACCCTGCCCTTTGGAACCCTTTTTGTCAGGGTCTGTAAGCTAGGCTTCAGGACACTCTGGTACAGTATGCTACTCCTGGGTCCTTGGAAGCTGCCATGACCCTTGCTATCTGGGTGGACAGACGCCTCAGGGAGAGACATACACCAAATCTACCCCTGTAGTTCTTTCTAGGGAGGAGGACACACTGGTGCAGACAGACAAACCTATGCAGGTGGGAGGAGTCTTTTCCCAGACTAGGTTGCCTGCGGTTCGCGTGAGATGGGGGCATGTTTTTTCTGTAGTCTGACTGATCATTACATCAATGTCTGCCCAACTCGCGCCAAAATACTGTATGTACACTATATTAAAAGCCGCGTCCCAATGGTTGTGTGGAGGGAGGCGACCAGGGTGTGTATCTTTCCTTCATCTTTTCATCTGAGTGTACCATTGTTGCTGAAGTGGTGGTTGGCGGAGTTTCTGAGACTTTACCGATGCTTGTGGACAGTGGAGCGGGGTCAAACTGGTGGATTCTCACTTTGTTCAGACTCATGATCTGATGGGTAGGACACTGGCAAGACCCATTAGTGTTCAGGCAATTCACTCTGTCCCTCTCAGCCAGGGGAGGGTGAACCACGTCGTAGATAGTATTAACCTGCATATAGGGACTCTTCATGAAGAGTCCCTGTCATGCTACGTCTTGGAGGGTATGCCAACTCCCATAATCTTAGGCCTTCCTTGGTTGAAGAGATACAACCTGGTCATAAATTGGCAGTCCAGGGAAATAGTTAGCTGGGACCAGTCGTGTAAGGACTGCTGCCTGAGAGCTACTATCCTTGCCATACTTTTCCAACCTACCCCTTCTCCTCTGGTGGGGGCAGCAGAGGTGCTGCCAGGGAGTAGGACCAAGATTCATCCCTCCCCACAAGTACATCCTGAGTCTCAGAGTCAGGGGAGGGTGGTGGTTCCCTCTGTATGTAGTGAAGGTAAGAGTTTGGTGACACAGGGCGATGCCTCTGCTGTCCATTCCTCAAAGAGTTCACCTTCCATTGGCAAACACGTGAATAGAAATAAATGTTAAGGTATGGACCTGTGTGTGAATGAGTACGTGTGGGTGTCCACCAAAAACATCAGGTGGAAGTACGCATCTGGGACCTGGAGTTCTAGGGTGATCGGGCCATATCGGGTGTCAGCCTTTTTCTGCCCGGGGACTTTCCAGCTAGAGTTACTCCCAGTAAAGCACGTACTCAACTTATTCCACAGGTTGGCATGCTGGAGATTTGTGGCGCCTCCAGAGCATACATTATTGCCATCTCCATTAGATTGTGTTTGCTGTAAACCTGAGGATCAATTGACTGCAGAGATGAACCCCAGTGGATTGACGTGTCATCACCGTACATCATTTCCGGTAAAGTCTGGTGTTGATGGTCCAGATGCCCCTTGTTGAAAGGGGGTGTGATGCAGTGACCCCTGTAACAGGTAGGGGGCGCTGCATGGTTTCCCCAGTATGCGCACAGAGGTGTATTGAGGCCGTGAGAGTACATGGGAATCACAGGCATGACTGTGATAATGTGATAAAGTCCGGCAGTATTGTGAATGGCCGATATGTGTCGCAGAGGAGACTCTGCGCTGCCAGCCTGAAGCGATGTGGTGTTCTGGGACCTGTAGTCCTACAAGTATAGTGTTGTATAATAGTCATGGGAGGTTGGCAGGGCTAGTTATGTGAGATGGGCGGGACAAACTAGCCACACACACCCACTCCCACCCAGGGGAGTGGTTAAAAGGTTTATAATGTGACCAGGGTGTGGGTCACATGTTCGCTGTGAGTTTCCTGTTTGAAGCCTGTGTTGGAAGACCTGGGAGGAGGCTTCCTGAAGAGCACATGGTGGGGCTTCAGACCTGGTGGCCTGGGGTGTTGGACTACCGTCCTGAATAGCACCCGGACAGGTCACATGCCTGGGGTGTTGGATGGAGTCCTGAATAGCACCTGGACAGGCCACATGCTTGTGTGTTGGGAGGTCCTGGGAGTAGGACCGGATCCCTTAAAAGCGCACAGTGGAACTGTTGGGGAAGCTACCGTCCTTCGGTGGGTCTGGACTGACTAAGATATGCCGCACAGGCAAGTTGGTGATTCCCATGAGGCAGCTTTCCCAGAGGACTAACAAGGAGTCAGCAGGTGGAGCAGGAGCTTTCGTAAGGTACCATAGGCTGCTGGTGCTTGTGTTGATTTACAAACTGTGTGGTAACCCATGGCAACTGGTCAGAAGAGGACCAGCGTGTTTAGTTGCTGCAACCGTAATGTCATATGTTGGTGCCTGTTGTGCTCCATGGACACTAATCAACTGTATGGCGTGCGGTCACCCACGGTAAGTGGACACAGAGGTTCAGCATGATTAGTGACGGCGTTTTCAAAGCCGTATACTGTTAATGTGAAGATTGATGCACAGACTGTTTGCTTATTGTTCATATTTCTGTGGTTTATGGTGCCATAATAAACCATGTAGACTGTTTTGTGTGAAAAACCGTGCCCACGTGCTTGAATCCCGTGCTAAGCGAGTGTCCCCCAATACACTCAGTAAGAGCAATCTTACAGGGGGTACAGTCACAATCCATTTTTGGATGTGTCACAGCTCTGGTTCCACTGTGATTGAAATAAAGCTTTTTTCCTTTCAGGCCAGCAGGGATTAATGTCAGTTTCCCTTGCTGGCAGTGTTGCAATTGAAGAGTTGCTAAGTCAGCTGATGTGGGTGGTGACCACTCCTACCATCCTTTAAATAGTCACCTGATGCATCAGCTGACTGTCGGTGATAGAGCAATCTATGTTGACCAAGCCAGGAGTAAGGAGCTCTCTGGTTGCAGTGGTGAATCTGCTGGCTTCGTGGAATTTGTTGTCCTTGTGCCTTTCCTCTGCTGTGCTTTGCAGCAGAGAAAGTTGTTAAGCCAAGTGTGGTGTTTTTTCCTTGTCTGTCTTGTGTTTGTCACTGTCCTTTGTCTTTGTACCATCTGCAGTGGGGAGACTCGTGCCTTTGCCGGCCAGTGCACTAGCCAGGGCAGTGTAAGGTGACAGTGAAGGACAAGGTTCATGACGCTGGCGTGGGAAGAACCCGCTTAGGGCGTTAGGGGAGTGCAGGGACAAGCTCAGGTTGGAGCAGGAGGTGTCCATCCCTCATTCCCAATTGGTAGAGCCTTCCTCTCCTCATTTCCATCCCGTTGAGTGTTTGGTGTGCCATCCGCTGACTGACCCCCCCATTGGGTCGCTCTGTTTCGTGACAACAGTTTTCCAGGTAGTCAGTTTTGATAAATGAGGCCCAATAACTGTCATAGTGTACAAACCACAGAAAGAGAACAGATCCATTCTGTAAAACTTCCACCAGGAGGGAAAAACTTTGACATTGGAATCAGAATCTCAGCTCTTACATCTTGATGCTCTCAGAAGGGGGAGCAAAAACCTGATGACAGATTCCCTTTGCGACTCCATAAACTGCCTTATGTATTATATAAATTATACAAATGCAATATCTCAGGGGCATGTTTTTTCCACTAGTACGGTATGTATTCTATAGACTTATGGAGCAGTCAAGATGTTGCTGTGATTTCATCCCACAGGGTATGTGATCCAAGGTATTTAAAAATCACTGAAACATCTGTCTGATTTTTCTTCTCTGTAATAAAAAGAAGGTTGTAACAAGGGACTTCGGGAAGTCCAGGAGCCAAGTGTGCTGTGCTAAAGTTGATACATTACACATAAGACGTAAAGAATATACTTTTCACTTTTAGCTTATGATCTCTTGCCAGTACCAACCGCGTAGCAGAGATAGAGGATAAGAGATGCTGACAGCTGTGCCCTACATGGAGGCTGCCAAAAACCACGGCAAGCCTTGTTAGTCTGCCACATGGCTCCAGGCCAAGCATAGATATCAGTAACGCATAATGAGCCACCATAAGGAACGGGTATGCATCTTATATATTAAATCACAGGTAGGACCTGAAAAACAATCTACGGTTAATATTACAAGGTGGCTACGTAAATATACAAACAGATAAATAGATATAAGAAAGATAGATATATCAATATTTCTATCTATCTTATATCTATCCATCCATCTATATATTATCTACGTATATATCTATTATCTATTTTCTATTATCTATCAATCTACAGTTGAAACTAGAAGTTTCCATCAGCTATACAAAAACACACAGACAGACGTCACAGCTCATGGCTTAAAAAACAGCAAAAACACACAATACAGTAATGTTTCAATAAATAATATTCCAATAAAAGAGCTGACAACACTACAAATATTATTCCACTTGCCACTGCACTAGTGCTAGTGGTAAGTGCTGGGCAAAGTGCCAGAATTGGCACATCTAATAAATGAGCTTTTTCTGGGGTGGCTACGGGTTGCTATTTTTAGGCTACAGGGCCAATATTGTGTCTGCTTTAGCTTGGCTGGTTGTCAAAAATGGAGGGGACCCCACACCATTTTGTTTAATAATATCTTTAAATATTTTTTAAAAAAGTGGTGTAGGGACTCCTCTATTCTTGATAACCAGCCATGATAAAACTGACAGGAGAGAGTTGCAGCCCGCAGCTGTCAGTTTTGCCTGCACTGATAATCAAAAATAGAAGAGACCTCATGTCATATTTAATTTATTTATAGCACAGGCACAGCTGACGAATACTCCTATCAGCGGTGCCTTCTCTTGCTGTTATCAGTGACAGCAGTCGTATGCTGATGGGAGTAGTACTCTCTCATCAGCCTCATCTGTGACCTGTGGTGAACTATTCACTGTCAACTGTCAGTCACAGCTGTTGGCTCACGCATGGGAATCGCAGCTCCCTGACCGGCGGTATTAATCTTACCGCCAATCATAGCCTGTGTTGTCCGTGCTGTCATGCAGATGACAGCGTGGCTAACAACGGATGTTTGGACCCCTCACTTATCTGAATGGGGTACAGGTTTGGGTACTGTTTGAGTACCTGAACCCATCTTTTTTTACATGTTCAGCAGAACCCTAACATCCATTTGTAACCTCTAGTTTCTTCGCTTATAAAGTTGAAGGTAGACATAAGCCCATCGATCTTAACCTCTAATCTAACATGTTGATCCTAAGGCAAAAACCTCATTGAGGCAGATTAGACGAAAAACTGCCTCATAACAGAGGAAAAAATTCTTCCCCAAACCAATTCTGTCAAGAGTTTTGCTAGCGTGGTACCATAATTTCATGAATTTGAATTTGCAGAAAGTTAAAGGTGGACACATCATTAGTTACATCCCTAACAACACCAATTTAAAGGGAATCTGCCACCTACTGAATCTGAGCTCACTATAATATAGCACACAAGAACCTGATTCCTGGGATATGTCACTTATTACGCTCTGTGCTGTAGTTTCAATACAATCAGTATTTCATCAGCAGGAGACTAACACTACATCTCCTGTGCCAGGTAGTCAGGCTAATCGGTATAACCCCACCCCCAGCATTGATTGGCAGCTTGCTGATGAAAATTCAAATTTAACACATGATGCAGCTAATCAGGGGTGTGGGTAAAGTTATACCCAGACTAATCTACATCAGACGAATAAGGATTCTAGCAAAACTACACCAAACACCCCAGTAAGTGAAACATCACTGGAATCAGGCTGTTTTGCCCCATATTGTGCTGCACTCGGATTTTATAGCAAAAATCTGCTGACAGTTTCCCTTTAAATCATGGATATTCTTTTGCCCGGTAAGAGAACCTCCTAAAAAAATTTGGGACCTGTAGATATTATAACTGATAAGTCCAAGTTACAATCTATATAACAGGGTCTACAACAATGATGAGAGCAGGAGAGCAAACGCCAGGGGCAACCCCAAGAGGTAAGGGGTCCCACTTTCACCCTCCAAGCAAATGGAATTGTGCCTTCCTTATGGTGATCTTTTGGACTGCAAGGAGATCTTACACAGGGGTCATCTTCTGTCTGTGTCCACCATAGGCTACTAATAAATTCCTTTGTGCCCCCCTAAAAAAAACGCCTCTTAAAAGAAGAGAACAGCAGTAATTCATCACTAACAAAAGAAAATGATATATCGCGAGGGAATTTTAAGACATAGGTTCCAATTTCAGAGTCATTTAAATAAAAAGACTCTATGATGAAATGGAGAAGGTCCGGTGATTAGCCTAAACGGGAAGGTAAACAGAACTATTCTGACACCTACTGGAAAATCTAAAATAAATGAATAAACATAAAATAAAATTACAAAAAGTTATTCAAGAACCCAGATAAAAAGGAGTTAATACATTCTGAGCCCAAAAATGGAAATCAGAGATTTCGTCTTCTTTTTGCTTTGTGTGGGAACAAACACCCAAAGCAAAAAAAAAGAAAAATTGTTCGAGAGCTTGAGAAGAGATCAAGATGGAGTAAAAAAAAAATAAAAAAGGCTTTAGCCTCAAAGATTTCCAATCACCTTTCCCAAGGTTAAGTGCAGTGCCTCCAGGCAACTGCTTATAATGATGAAAGGGACAGTACAGGACAGTAATGCCCTTTGTAATGTTAATAAAGCTTTATTTTGATATCAGACGCAGCTGCGGGGGAAGAACTGTCAGTTTTACATTTCTACTTCGGAATTTGACAGTTTAATGCTATTACAATACAAAGTGTAGATTTCTATAAAAACCGTGCTAATTTGACGAGATAAAGGAGCTTTAGCGGTGCTCGCTCCATACCAATGCCGTTCAACAGACTGACACCGATTGCGAGAGGACGCAGCAAGGATAGTTGTGTCCGTTCTCGATATCATCATTTATCACCACTTTCAATTGATGTTTCATTAAATTGTCGCTTCTATATCATTCCGAAGCCATTATGGAATCTTAAAGTAACAGTGTCATATTAATAAATTATTGTTATCTTAGCCTGAAGACCTCTTGGTGCATGTAGAGGCAATTGTCCTTGGGGCTCGTGGATAATTTATCGCTGTATGCTCTGAAGACTGTCTACCGCGTTGTTATTTTATTAAAGCATAAATTGAGCACATAGATAGAGAACCTACACCTACTATTGGTAAAATTTTATCTCCGGGGTTCAAGGGGGTGATCTAAGGGAAACGTCTCATTCTCAAGCAAGACCATTTATTGTGCTTCTATAAATTTGTAAAATTTATTTTAAAAAATCTAACACGCAAGCAAACCTGTACAGCCTGGTAATTTAATCATATTGCCACCCCTCTGTCCAGTTCTTCTTATCAATATATGAAGTCATTTTTTCATTTAAAGGGAATCTGACAGCAGGTTTTTGCTATGTAATTTGATAGCATCATGACGCAGAGAAACAGACCATGATGCCAGTGATTCCTACTTTCAATAGGTGGCAACAGAGTTCTAATCCTCTTCCTCTCCGAAGAGTCAATAGTACTTGTGCCGGATAAAAAAAAGATTGTATCGGAGAAGTGCATTTAGACGTCCCCGATGGGTTAAATGTTTGAAAGTGCCATTTTGGCTACATATTCACAGGACGTTCTGGCAAGCTTGATTAAGAAGTACTTTAAGGATTCTAAAGCCCTGTGTTATCACCTGAAAACACAAGCGTTCCAAGCTTTTGAAAAAAAAGAGAATATATTGTTCTGTACATTGCAAATCTTTCATCCCATATTTTAAAAATGAAAGATCACAAATTTGTAATTTTTAGATACCTAGGTGGAAGCCTAGTAAGGCAGTGAAAACATTTTCCTGTGGAACTACTTAGATCCACTACAGTGCCTTTTATCCTGCTATGCATCCAACGGTTGTGGCTTTGTTGGTCTTCCTCGGCAGAGACGTAGTTATGATTTCTTTCACCCAAGCTACAGATTAAGTTTTCTGTGAGCAATGTAGGTTCAGCAAATCTCACAAAATTTGATTCGGAAAGATTTGCTCAAATAAATTTGGATCAAATCGAATCTGCTAAGAGGTTAAAAAAATTAATAAACTTTTGTCCTTGTCGCTCTTTGGCCTTCCCCATACCTTTTCCTTCTCTTCCACTTTACCTAATTCTCCAATTAACGTCTTTTTGGTCTTTTTCTCCTTACTCATCTTCCGGAAGGTCCCTCCGCTTACTAGACTTCACGCAGTCACATGGGCGTAATGACTCTTCTTGCTGCCAGCTTGCTCCATCGGTAGTGGAGTATTGGAGAGCGCTCCCAAAAGGCAGTAGAGAATAAGATCAACCACACTCTTTATTTCAAATGCTTCACAAAGGAGATACTTTACTTGTGTATCAAGCACAGAACAAGTGAACGACAGCGTTAGGACATAGGTGAGATGTTTCGACTCAATCGCTGTGCCCGGCGCATCGTGCATACACTCTGCTCAGTGGCTGAGTGATTAAGACCTGTAACAAGTAAAAAGTCTCCCCTACGGTTGACTATGTTCCCACAATGTTGTTCACGTGTTCTATGTTTGATATAAAACTAAAGAATCTCTTTTGTGAAGCATTTGAAATAAAGTGCTAGATCTTATTTTCTACAGCTTGCTCCACCGGTCAGCAGCCAACTCCTTGGCCCCAAACTAAGAGCTCCTCTACAGCTTGCTCCACCGGTCAGCAGCCAACTCCTTGGCCCCAAACTAAGAGCTCGTCTACAGCTTGCTTCACTGCTCAGCAGCCAACTCCTTGGCCCCAAACAAAGAGCTCCTCTACAGCTTGCTCCATCGGTCAGCAGCCAATTCCTTGGCCCCAAACCAAGAGCTCCTCTACAGCTTGCTCCACCGGTCAGCAGCCAATTCCTTGCCCCCAAACCAAGAGCTTCTTTGTAGGTCCAGATCCCTTTACAGGAGTTAAAAGGCAAAGGCCAAGACATCACCATGGAATTTGGTATATGATGTAGATTGCATTAACCTTATCCATTCTTATTAACAGGTACCAGTCAGTCGCAAACAATGTTCCTGTCACAGCACCCAAGGCTCATGTAGGGAAATAGAAATCATTTTTGTGAGGAGTGTCACAGTTTGCATAGTTGGATTGAGGACAAAATACTGAAAAATGTTGTACCTTTTCATGACACAGTTATTAAGCTTTCTTTAGAAAAGTAAAAAGTCCCCTTTTTCTTTTTTTTATAGATAACTGGAAACACCTTTTAACTTCCACATATCAGAGATTCTAGATATCAGAGATTAGTAAAGACAAAGACAAACTCGACAGTCCTAATGTTGACCTAAACCTTCCAATGAATGACCATCTGTGATTATCCTAATTAGGTCCCTGTTCAGTTAATGTACAAATGAGGAGGTAGAGCTAGTGTTGGACTTGGCGCACTAACAAACACTTAAAAGGAGCGGGATTCAGACACAAATTACAGTAAAGGCAGAAGAGCCCGGAGGATGATCCAATTAGTATAAAAGCATATCACCGCATAATAAAGCATATTAGACAACAGTGCCGAAGCCAATCAGAGGAGCTGTAAAACACCAAGATTCACATGACTTCTTGTGATACGAAATATGTTTTTGCACCATCCGGAGTTTTTGTGTGCCAGCAGTTTTTCTTTTTTTTCTGTTTTCCTCATTGAGGGAAGACATGATGAATATTAAAAGGCTCAAGATAAAACCTTTGATCTACAACATGAACTTCTTGCTTACATGACCTGCTTTGGAAAGCATGGATACATCTTTGTCTTCTAAAACCTCTCAGAAGTAACACTAAATTTTTTGCAATTGTGTGTTATATTATATTAAGTTAACTAATTTTCACTAAGAAATATGTTCATTATTAGATCTTTGAGGGATTGTCCACTATCCCTAGATAAAGGGAAAAATCCTCTTAATCCATTTGGAGCAGGGCATTTTTCATTCTTTTGCTTCTGATTTTTCTTCCTCTTCTTCGAAGAGCCATACGTCTTTTAATTTTCCATATAAATTGTCAGAAGACGGCCTGTTCTTTGGAAGACATGTTGTCATTTTAAATGACCCCATTCACTTTACTATATTATGTACAGAACAAAGGGAAAAAAATTACAAACGGGGAAAAATGGTCCTAGCTAGCAATGTGATGATTTAGGTCAGAACAATTACATAAATACTAAACGTACGGTATACATATTGCTATTATTTTAGTGGTTAAAAAAAAAAAAAAATCGGAGTTTTGTAAAAAAAAAAAAAAAAGAAAAAAATTGGCTTGTGTCATCATTTTTGGGACCATAACTTTTTTATTTTTCCGTCAATAGGGCTATGTGGCGGTTTGTATCCTGTATGGGGAGCTGTAGTTTTTAGTTTTACCTTTTTGTGCTACATATGACAGTTTCAATTCTTTTTATTGCATGGTTTTGGAAGGTATGGTGACTGAAAAGCATCGGTTTTGTTGGTTCCATTTTTTCTCCCCTTAAGCTGATTATTGTTTGTGTTCCATGCTCCGGAGAACTTATTGGGACCATGTTTCGCAGCAGGACATTCAGGAGGATCTTTGAGACGTCTGCCTCAGAAAAGTAGGATAATGCAGCCTGTGCTACATGTTCCTTTAAAGGTTCATTGAAAGCCACGGATTGAGAGACTTCACTCTTCTGTTTGAAATTCTGTTTGGCTGGTGTTGGTGGTGCAGATTAGTAAAGTCTTTGGAAAATGGCATAAAAATAATTCTGCTCCATAGGGGCATTCATAGAAATCATGGGGCCCCAAAGCAGAAGTCCTAATTCAGTCCCCACTCTCCCAACCCCCCCCCAAATTTTTTATAAAATATTTGGCAAATCACAGAAGAGCATATCTCACACCTTTAAAGTCCTTACAAAGAAATGTTGCTCCTATTAAAGTCCCATAGCGTTTCCATGCACTAGTAGTATACCCTTTTTATTGCCCCCATAAAGTATGATGTCTACAAAGGTTTCCCCCCAAACACAGTATGATACCTCTACAGTAAATCCCTCTGTTACGCTTCCACCCAGACTGGTTAGCGCAAGCGTGGATTGTGGTCCCACTGTTCTACAGACCGAGGAGAGCCTGATAAAATGCCTCACCAACACTGACCCCGAACGCATGGAAACTGACAGTGCTGCGATCTGAGAAGAGCCTGGGGAGGCATGACCAGGTGCTACACCAGGGCTGACTTTGTCACACGGCAGCTGAGTGCTCAATGAGATATAAAGTTGCTTGCAGACATGACTACTATACAGGCAGGCAGGTGTAGGACCCAGTTCAGATTGGATGGACAGGAGTGGCTTCAGGGAGGACTTCGTCTCTGGAAAGGGGTACTGGACCACAAGTGCGGACAGACAGGGAAACGCAGACGCGGACCATCAGGGAACCGTAGATGCGGACAGACTGGGAACCGCAGACGTGGACCGACAAAGAACCGCAGACAGGCAAGACAAGACTCTGTTCACAAGGATTAGACAGGGTCAAGTTCACACAGGACCCATACAAGGATAGTTATGGACAAGACTGACTGGGACAAGTTCACACAGGGTACTTTCAATGAAGTAGGAAGTGTACCCACTAAATACTAACGTTGCACAGCAACAACAGGTTAGAGATAGGCGTTCAATGACACTGCAGGTTTCAGAGATAGGAACTGGTTCAGATGCTGCAGGTTTTAGGGATAGGTACAGGTTCAGGCACTGCAGCTTTTATGGATAGGAACAGGTTCAGGCACAGCAGGTTTAGGGAAAGATCTAGACTTGGATACAAACAGGTTCAGGGATAGGTCCTAATTCAGACAAGTAGATATAGAGAAGACAGGCTAACGGAGTGCCAAGCTGGCGGTCGGGGGGATGTTGATTGAGAAAGGTCCTATGCAGCTCCTGCCGGGTGCCTCAAGAGAGGAATAAACAGTGAGTTGCAGGATACTCCGGTCACAAGGAAGCGTACAGGACACAGATGAAAGGAATAAACGTTTCTTTGTTTACTGAAATCCACAATGCGTTTCGATGGAACAGCTCTGTCTTCATCAGGTGGCAGTATCCTGTTACTGCCACCTGATGAAGACGGAGCTGTTCCGTCGAAACGCATTGTGGATTTCAATAAACAAAAAAACGTTTAATCCTTTCATCTGTGTCCTGTGCGCTCCCTTGTGACTGGAGTATCCTGCAACTCACTAATTCAGACAAGGACACACAAAGGTAAAAGTTCAGGGTTTGGGCCTTGGTTCTCATCCCCTAGGGTGGCGGTCACAGGAAAGATCAGATACCAGTACAGATTCACGGTTCAACTCCCAGGTGGCAGGAACAGGAAAGGACCTGGCAACTCTGCAGTTGCACACACTGAAAAAGAATGATGCTCAGGCACCTTCCAACAGGTGTAAGTGCTTTAAGTACCAAGGGTCTCTCAGCAATGGGCTGGGGACACATTAGGAACGCACTCACTGTTTCTTTAAGAATCAGGAAGTGCAGGCACGGTTGCCCTAAGCATGTAGCCAGGAAGTATGCACACAGCAAGCAGAAGACATGGAACTCACTGCATGGCCTGGAGTAGTAAATCGGTGTTCCTGCATGGTAGGTGATAGGAAACCATGCAGGGATGCTGGCAGTGATGTTACATCCTCCACACAATACGCACAGTATAAGAACCATACAATACCCCTTCAAAAAATATGATATCTATACAGTATGATGCCATCTAAACGTCTATTTTTAATTAGCTTTTTTCTACACCTGGTGCTAATGCAACAAGCCCACAGACAGCCACGAACAATACATCATGGGCCTGCAAGCCACATGTGGCTATTGAGCTACGTGTTGGAGACCCCCTGTAGTAGAGCAACTGTAAAGTCTATTACAATTCACAAAGTAAATTGAAGTACGCAGTACTCCTAAGGAACATTTACAAGAAATACTAATGGAGAGGTTAGACCATACTCAAAACTGTTTTCTAGGCAAAAAATTGCTCTTCGACCCGTAAATAAACGCAGCTGTTGTACATCTTGTCCCCTCAACTCTATACCCATCACATTCCTTTGTCTGCTCAATCCTGTCTACTTCCCATACCGTCAAGATCCACATGCTTTCACTGCATTAAAAAAAGGACACCAAAAGTGACAGTTGTATAGGGATAACCAGGGGGCAGTCTTAGATCATGTGACTCGGACTTACCCACTGGTACATACCAACTGGTCCCAGGAGGTGGTCCCACATTATGCAATCACCTCTATTAGTGCCTTTTTAGGTGCATCTAAAACATGTTGTTGCTCCTGCTGTATCTTCACTCACTTGGCTTGAGAAAGGAGTCCAAGTGCTGTAAAACACATTTTTTTTTGTTCTGAGACTGCATTTTAGCAGTAAAATTGATTATGTTTCATCATAGAAGTCCATGCTGGACCTGGATGCCTTTCTTGAAAAAATGACAGGTTTCTTCTAAATTCTGTGTTTGGACGTTGATCCAGGGAACTCATATGACTGACATATATGGAGTAGGGAAGAAATTTTTTCACTAATTTAAAGAAATTCACATCTGCCTCGGAGCTTTTGCCTTCCTCTGGATCAGCATGTTAGGTTATTGAACTTGCTGGACTTATGTCTATCTTAAACCTTAAAAAATACAAAACTGTAGAGTGAGCCATCAACCTCTTCTTGCATCTTTACTCCCCTGTGATGTGTATCTAGTACTTGGTAAGTACTACAAGTGTTGTATGAATTGGCACGAGGCTCAGCACCTTCTTTAAGAGGATAAAAGCACCACTCAAGCATTTTTTTTTAATTTCAGTGGCTGCAGTGGTGCCAATAACATAAGGTCCCTGATCCTAGTATTGTACTCACCAGCTGCTGTCTTCAGCTCTTCTTGGCACTGCTTCGGTCCCACACCGGCATCTTGTGACCGCAACAACTGGCTGACCGGAAGTCAGAGGTAACGGTCTCAAGCCCTCAACGTAAGTCTGTGAGAGCCTAAGTCTGGCCTCCATTTGGCCTTGTTCTGGCTCTAATAGAATTATATTAAGTTGTAACTTCGGCAAACACTGGAGCAATCTCATAGGTCACAAACTGCTGGAGACCGATGGGAGCAGCAGCAATTAATGGAAAAAGACAGGTAGTTACAAGACTAAGTGCACAGAGCTTAGATTAGTTGGACCACTCCAAGGGTAAAATAAAAAGATGTTGAAGTGGTGCCTTTTAGACATTGGCAGCATTGATCCAGTGACACACGTTTCAGTAGAGTTGTGCCTATCCATCAGGTGAGCCATGATTTTTCACATTCATTGAGCTCCATCTTCCTTGATGTAGTATGCCTATGTTAACTCTTTTTGCTTTGTCTCTCCTGTTCTATTGGAATAAAACAACGAATGTCCAAAAAAAGAATCCCAGAAAGAGTCTAGTATATATTCTTTTTCTTCTGGTTTGTTCTTTACTATCCAACTGAAAACAAGAACATTGTTTTTGCCCTTAACATCTAGGTCCTTCAGGTTACCCATGACCTGCTGAGTTGGCTAAGAGAGTCATTAAGAAACACAATGTCATATCCAATCGCTACAAACCAGGGGGCACTACCTCTCCTACCACATACTAGACTAACTATTCATTAAAAATCCTAGCGGAATAACCGCTATATGTTTTTTTTTTCATGCAAATGCCAAAGAGATTCTTTGATGAGTAAATCTTGGTTCCGAGATAACTTTGTTGAAGAAGACCTTTCGCTTAAAAGGAAAACGTTTACCCTTCGCTGCTCATTCGTGCCACACGTCCAGAGTACTTAAGTAATAATACAAAACATTTCATGTAAAATAATTTGTGAAAGGGGAAAGATCGTGTTTTCATCCCAGAATGCCAAGAGCACAATCAATGCTATTGTTTTATTAAGATAGAAAATATACAAGGGTCATTGTAGCTGAGCTATCTATAAATAATAGATGGTCCCCTTAGACATTCATCGGCGAACGTCTACATAACAGCCAATGGGTGTTAATATAGCCCGCCAGATTGATGGTATGCCGTCTTCATCTCGACAGATAAATATTGCTCTTGGCAGTTGGCAATGCACACACATACCATAAGACTCTACACATCAAAGAAATCATGAGATGTTCAGATGCGATCCTCCATTGTGTTCCTCAACTCAGATGGTGTAGACCATCGTTTGAAGAACGAAACTCTAAACACCGTTCCGTCTTTGTGATATCAGTTAAACAAAAGCTTTGAAAAAAAACAATCCTTACTCTCAAACTCTATGCTTTCCTTTTTAGCGGTTGACTTTTTTTTTCTGTAAAATTGTATAAAATATCCATTTTTTTCGTTTTCATCATTATGCAACCAACAAGTATCAAAGCCCATGAGATAAAGCGGAAGGACTAAGTGGCACTCAACCACATGTAAACAGTAAAAGGAAGGCGCGGTATGGAAAAAAAGAGATAAAGGGCATCTTGACACATGACGTAAAAGCTTTATGAGACAATTTAATGGAGAACGCTATATGGATCTGTTAAAGCTCTAGGTCAAACACATTGAGATGTGATCCCTCCAAGGACAATTAATAGCATAATTACCATGTGGCGTGTATGAACTATTTCCACTCCACATTATCTATGTACAGAACATGAAGAAAGAACATTTCACATTTATCCTACAACATCAATTATGGTTTAGCATCCAACTTAGGGCAAGTTCACACAGGCGTTTTTTCGGTGAAAAAATGGATGACGCTCAATCCAATGTTATTCGATGGGGTAGTGTAAATGAACAATTATTTTTCACAGTCGAATTTTACAACCACTAGTTTGTTCTGTGTATCAAATGAGGCATTCAAGTCTATGGGTGTGCAAAAACAAAATATTGAATTTCATACGGAGCCACCATATAGCATCCGATTTTTACGTATGCGTTGAATTTTTTTTTAACATGTGAACCTTTATCTCATCTTCTACATTTTTAAAAAGTGATGCCGTTCAAAACGGATTGCATATGGATGACAAATGAGAATAAAAGTCTGAATTTTCTGGTTAAAACTCAGGTGTTTTTTATAAGCTGATGTGCATCCAGCCTCAGAGATTTTTTCAGCCACCTAAAAGTTTTTCAGAGCAGCATGATGTAGGGGAAAAGACCCTGATTTCTGTGTTGTGTCACTTATTTTACTGGGTGCAGCAGTTGTGATAAAATCATAGTTTTCTCTGCAGAGCTCGGAATGCTGAGCCCTGTATAATCCCGCCCACACCACTGATTGGCTGCTTTCTGTGTACACTGGCAGAATGCTACTAATCAGTTGCGGGGGACACAGTTGGACCAGAAGGCACCAAGTCTTGTAGGGATAATCTCCTGCTGATAAAATTCAGATTTTATTGAAAAAACAGCACACAGCCCAGTAAGTGATACATTGCTAGAATCAGGCTCTTAGCCCTAGATAATGCTGCTCTTAATTACTTAGCAAAAACCTTCTGACAGATTCTCTTTCCAAAAATAAAGAAAGAAGTAAATAGTGTAGCAATGCAAGGTAGTACTGGGTTACATCTTAGCACTGCAGGTCTTAATTAGATCACCTGGCTAGCTTTGACTTAGAACCAGAGCCTGCGTTCACTAGTTGTGTCAGTCTTCTGGATATTGAGCAGGATCCAGTGTGCTGACGTTGGTGAGTGACCAGTCAAAATGTGAGCTGTAACTGGAAGCGAGAAATGCCAGAGTCTCTCTGAATGGAGACCGCATGGGTCAGCTAGGAAAGCTGAGCAGTCTGTGTGTTGGAGCTACAGACTAATGTGTGGATGCTGCAGCCTGTTCAGTGTGAACTTGGGAACACTTCTGTTTGTTGCTGGAGTTCAGGCTGAAGGTGGTACCAGGACTCACAAAGTTGCTGACTCCGTCACTTACCCCAGCAGGCCACAGGTATCATTAGACATATTGGTCTTGTAGTAAATCTTCCTTTCCTCCATCCAGGGTAATATTAGTAATATATCCCATCTGGTTCATGGGGACGGGGACAACATGGGCCTGTGTGATTCCAAATGCCAGGACTGCATTTCAGCCCCAGTCCGTACCTGATTGGAACAGAGAAGATTGGTTAATTGTCAGTATATTACCGTGCTTTATAGATGAGGTCATAGCATTTTCTCCAATTATGTCTTTGGACTGTGGAATTTGAACCCTGGACCTACAGCCAAAGAGAATACATACAAGAGTGTGCAAAAGCTCCATAAGACCACAGAGGCATAAGCTAAAACAATAATCATAGCGGTGGATATATATTTAGACTTCATTCTCATAATCCCATTATATAACTCCACAAAAAGTATCCGATCTAACGTCTTACTTGCATGGTGAGCCATGATATGGGGACTATATGTGGTACTTTCTCATTGCTGTCATTTTTCCACAAGCAATCAGAAGAACTGACTTCCATATCCCTACATCATCCCAGAAAAGCAGCAATACTTACCGATACCTGGTCATATTACTAAGGACTACTGGATGCAGCTGCCCCCATGAGAAAAGGTGGGAACAGCATAGGTGCAAAATATTGATGAAACTACCACTAAAGCACCTACAAACCCGAGGAAAAGGCGATATCCTAATATTACGGCTTATGCTGACGGATATCTTATCGTTCAAAGTGCGATCCAACGCTAGTCCACCTAATGAGTCCATGTAAACAATCGGACTGCACTTGGATGACATCTGAGGGCACATAACCTAAAGTAATTGACCTAGCTATCGATGGCACTTCCAAATATCACTGATCCTATAAACAGACAAAGCATCTGCCAAATAGTTGAAAAGATAACAGTTTTTATTAAACAATTTTAAAAAAATACATAAATTGCATTCAGTGGGTAGATACACATAAATGGACCTGACAACACAGGTATGATTACTCCATATGTTTGGTTAGGACTAAAATCAATAACAGAGCAGATATCCTTCAACAATATTTCTATTTAAATAGACTTTGGAGTTGGTACAGTTAGTGCTTATAAGGCTCTATATGTGAGTTACATACTATTTATATTTAACTCACAGATCGTGTGACCAACAGTAAAAAATTGATCTCCACTAGGGTACTTGGTATAAAACATAACAATTTATTGAAATCAAATATTAAAATATGTAAAAATACATTTTACCACATGTCAATGAAAGGTGCTAAATCCACAAAAAGAAGGGACTATACTGCCATAGGCAAACTCAAATCCAGGATAGGCACCAGCATAAATAATGGAAATTAACCATCCACATAAAATAACCTGAGCCAATGCTAGATTCCCCTAGATGTGGGGACTCTAGGGAAACACCATGTACAAGTGCATGCAGGTGGATAAAAATCCCTATATTAAGATTGACCCAAAGGTATAGGAGCTAGTGCAGTGGCAACTAGATCCTATGTAATGTACATGCGGAGGTTGATATAGGCACAATACCTTGCTGTGCGTCCTGGATGGGTGCCCCGGCGTCCCTCTGACTCTGCCCCGACGCGCGTTTCGCGTTCGCTTCTTCTGGAGGCGTGTCAGGGCAGGGGGCTAGCCGGAATATATATAGTAGTAAGGTCCGCTGTTCATTGGGCCATATTGATGATAACCGCTAGCAGCTGAGAGGGAGGAATGCCATACAGCGCCTGCGCCCGCATACCGCAAAGGATGTACGGACACCGGATGTGCTGCAAAGTAACTTCCTGTATAGGATGTTGTACGGACTTCCCCTGACTGTGTGAATATACTGCGCAGGCGCCCAAAATGTACGGAAGCCGGAGACATGGTAGGGGGACTCCCCATGCTAATTAACATACGGAGAGTCTCCATTCATGCAGATATTCTGCGCAAGCGCCGGTAATCATAAACAAGTGAGGAATGAAAACCGGAGCGTCCTCAGCCAAGAAACCATAGGTGCCCCATATATAATCATACATCAGAGGGGATGTGTTTAGTTATTTATGAGCAACTATTGGTGAATACATACTATTTATATTGCAGTATGTGTTAATTATAATTTTTGTCGGTATCAGTACAAGCAAATTAGGGAAAATAATTAACACATAGAGCCTTTAAAGGAATACTATCAAGTAAACTCCAATAGATACACCCTAAATACATAAGAGCTCCTCAGTCCTCCTATAGATATAGATTTAAAGTGCATAGGCTGCTGTATATCTCCAACTATTAATAAAGTGCTTAGTGCTCATAAATATTAAAATGTATTCTTTGGCACAAAGATTTAAACCCTAAAGTAATTTTCATGACACCAAGGCATCAAGACTAATAGAATGCACAGATATTGTTACTTGCAGGAGTGATAAATGCATAGTAAGAAGTGAAAGTAAGAGATATAACGGATTTATGCTCAAATATGCGTATACATGACCTTGTTGGCAGGGTGACGTCCCGACGCGCGTTTCGCGTTAGCTTCTTCTATCTATTATATCTATATTCTATCTATCTATCCTATCTATCATCTATCTATAATCTATCTATTCTATCTCTATTATCTATTATCTATCTATTCATTCTATCTATCTATTATCTATTTATTTATCTATCATCTATCTATTCATTCTATCTATATATTCTATCAAACTATCTATTCATTCTATCTACAGGAAGTTGTTTGTTTTTTTTCTCTGTGTGCACTCAACTTTATTGGCATGCACAAAGAGAAAAAAAAACGCGGCAAAAAACGCACATAAATCTGCGTTTTTGGTGCAGCTTATTTCCTGCCAAGATGATCAGGTTTTGCTGCAGAAAAAAAACGCAGCAAAAACGCCCTGTGTGAACTTACCCTAATAGCTGCTGGGGAGTGAGCGGCGCTGTGCACTAATCCTACGGACAGGACACCGGCGGCTTCTCCCCAGCTGCTGACAGTGACTGACTCTGTTATACGAGCACGTTGGATGACACTTGTCAGTCACTGTCAGCAGGTGGGGAGAAGCCGCCGGGGTCCTGTCTGAAGGACTAGTGCACAGAGCCGCAGTGTCAGCGTGTGGGGAGAAGCCACCGGGGTCCTGTCTGTAGGACTAGTGCACAGAGCCGCACTGTCAGCGTGTGGGGAGAAGCCACCGGGGTCCTGTCTGTAGGACTAGTGCACAGAGCCGCACTGTCAGCGTGTGGGGAGAAGCCACCGGGGTCCTGTCTGTAGGACTAGTGCACAGCGTCGCACTGTCAGCGTGTGGGGAGAAGCCGCCGGGGTTGTGTCTGTAGGATTAGTGCACAGCACCGCACAGCGGGTGAGAAGCCGCCGGGGTCCTGTCTGTAGGATTAGTGCACAGCGCCGCACTGTCAGCGGGTGGGGAGAAGCAGCCGGGGACCTGTCTGTAGGACTAGTGCTCAGCGCCGCACTGTCAGCGGGTGGGGAGAAGCAGCCGGGGACCTGTCTGTAGGACTAGTGCTCAGCGCCGCACTGTCAGCGGGTGGGGAGAAGCAGCCGGGGACCTGTCTGTAGGACTAGTGCTCAGCGCCGCACTGTCAGCGGGTGGGGAGAAGCAGCCGGGGACCTGTCTGTAGGACTAGTGCTCAGCGCCGCACTGTCAGCGGGTGGGGAGAAGCAGCCGGGGACCTGTCTGTAGGACTAGTGCTCAGCGCCGCACTGTCAGCGGGTGGGGAGAAGCAGCCGGGGACCTGTCTGTAGGACTAGTGCTCAGCGCCGCACTGTCAGCGGGTGGGGAGAAGCAGCCGGGGACCTGTCTGTAGGACTAGTGCTCAGCGCCGCACTGTCAGCGGGTGGGGAGAAGCAGCCGGGGACCTGTCTGTAGGACTAGTGCTCAGCGCCGCACTGTCAGCGGGTGGGGAGAAGCAGCCGGGGACCTGTCTGTAGGACTAGTGCTCAGCGCCGCACTGTCAGCGGGTGGGGAGAAGCAGCCGGGGACCTGTCTGTAGGACTAGTGCTCAGCGCCGCACTGTCAGCGGGTGGGGAGAAGCAGCCGGGGACCTGTCTGTAGGACTAGTGCTCAGCGCCGCACTGTCAGCGGGTGGGGAGAAGCAGCCGGGGACCTGTCTGTAGGACTAGTGCTCAGCGCCGCACTGTCAGCGGGTGGGGAGAAGCAGCCGGGGACCTGTCTGTAGGACTAGTGCTCAGCGCCGCACTGTCAGCGGGTGGGGAGAAGCAGCCGGGGACCTGTCTGTAGGACTAGTGCTCAGCGCCGCACTGTCAGCGGGTGGGGAGAAGCAGCCGGGGACCTGTCTGTAGGACTAGTGCTCAGCGCCGCACTGTCAGCGGGTGGGGAGAAGCAGCCGGGGACCTGTCTGTAGGACTCGTGCACAGCGCCGCTTGCTCCCCAGCAGCTTTTATTATGTTTTTCTCTGAGACGCTGCAGCTTTACAGAGAAAAACACACCTGGTGAGATACTACTGCTGATACACGCTGCACATAGTTTGAGCAGCCTGTGTCACCTCTCAGGTTCCCTTTAAAGGGATAGTCCAGGCTTGGGATAAAAGTCTGAAATCTATGTGAATGCAGACTGCGATATCATGACACGGTGCAGTGCGCCTGCTGCCATGAGTCCGATCAGGTCCGATCAGGCGGTCATGCAGGAGCATGTTTGCTATTTGCACGTGCCGACTAGATACGTTTGGCGTCTTTCAATAAAAAAGAATTGAGAGAAGCCAAAAGAGTGTAGACGACACATAACTGCAAGTTGTATAAGTTGTATACCTGCGGTCACATCACCGATACTGGGGTCATTATTACTGTACATGAGAGACTTAGAGGACATTATTACTGTACATGGGAGGGACTTGGGGGACATTATTACTGTACATAGGGGGACATTATCACTGTACATGGGGGGACTCATAGGCCATTATTACTGTACATGGGGGGACTCGGGGGACATTATCACTGTACATGGGGGGACTCATAGGCCATTATTACTGTACGTACATGGGGGGCACTTGGGGCACTTTATTAAATGTTAATATAAGTAGAACTCGGCACGCAAGAGAGGTATGCAACAATAATTACATTATATTCACAATCCAGTTAGTCCACTGTGAATAAAATTTCAGGGGGCCCTCATATAGTGTGGGAGCCAATATAAAGTGTGGGGACTACTGTGGGGCCATTATACAGTGTGAGAGATAATATGAGCGCCATTCTACACATTAGGGACCATCATATAGTGTGGAGACTACTGTAGAGGCTAATATAAAGTGTGGGGGTAATATATAGTATTAGGGCTACTGTGGGGGCCATTAGACAGTGTGAAGGCCATTATGTATTGTGGGTGTCACTGTTGGAGTCATTATATTGTGTTTGAGAGAGCAGTAGGGCCATCATACTGTGTATAGGGCAGCTGTGGACCCACCCTGCTATGTATAGGAGAGCTGTAGGCCCTTCATACTGTGCATAAAGGAGATGTGGACCCATTATACTGTGTACAGGGAAGCTGTAGGCCACTCAACCTGTGTATAGGGGAAATACACTGTGTAGACTAGAGCTGTAGGTCCCTCATACTGTGTACAAGGGAGCTGTGGACCCCTCATACTGTGTATAGGGGAGCTGTAGGGGAAATATACTGTGTATAGTAGAGCTGTGGACCCCTCATACTGTGTATAGGGGAGCTGTAGGGGAAATATACTGTGTATAGTAGAGCTGTGGACCCCTCATACTGTGTATAGGGGAGCTGTAGGGGAAATATACTGTGTATAGTAGAGCTGTGGGTCCCTCATACTGTGTATAGGGGAGCTGTAGGGGAAATATACTGTGTATAATGGAGCTGTTGGTCCCTCATACTGTGTATAGGGGAGCTGTAGGGGAAATATACTGTGTATAGTAGAGCTGTGGGTCCCTCATACTGTGTATAGAGGAGCTGTAGGGGAAATATACTGTGTATAGTAGAGCTGTGGGTCCCTCATACTGTGTATAGGGGAGCTGTAGGGGAAATATACTGTGTACAGTGGAGCTGTGGGTCCCTCATACTGTGTATAGGGGAGGTGTAGGGGAAATATACTGTGTACAGTGGAGCTGTGGGTCCCTCATACTGTGTATAGTGGAGCTGTAGAGGAAATATACTGTGTCTAGCAGAGCTGTGAATCCTTCATACTGTGTATAGGGGAGCTGTAGGGGAAATATACTGTGTACAGTGGAGCTGTGGGTCCCTCATACTGTGTATAGGGGAGGTGTAGGGGAAATATACTGTGTCTAGTAGAGCTGTGGGTCCCTCATAGTGTGTATAGGAGAAATATACTTTGTATAGTGGAGCTGTGGGTCCCTCATACTGTGCATAGGGTAGCTGTAGGGGAAATATACTGTGTCTAGTGGAGCTGTGGATCCTCATACTGTGTATAGGGGAGCTGTAGGGGAAATATACTGTGGATAGTGTAGCTGTGGGTCCCTCACACTGTCCATAGGGGAGCTGTAGGGAAAATATACTGTGTATAGTGGAGCTGAGGGTCCCTGATACTGTGCATACGGGAGCTGTAGGGGAAATATACTGTGTATAGTGGAGCTGAGGGTCCCTGATACTGTGCATAGGGGAGCTGTAGGGAAAATATACTGTGTATAGTGGAGCTGAGGGTCCCTGATACTGTGCATAGGGGAGCCGTAGGGGAAATATACTGTGTCTAGCAGAGCTGTGAATCCTTCATACTGTGTATAGGGGAGCTGTAGGGGAAATATACTGTGTACAGTGGAGCTGTGGGTCCCTCATACTGTGTATAGGGGAGCTGTAAGGGAAATATACTTTGTCTAGTGGAGCTGTGGGTCCCTCATACTGTGCATAGGGGCGCTGTAGTGGAAATATACTGTGTAGAGCTGTGGGTCCCTCATACTATGTATAGGGGAGCTGTAGGGGAAATATACTGTGTCTAGTAGAGCTGTGGGTCGCTCATACTGTGTATAGTGCTGCACTGTAGGGGAAATATAATGTGTACAGTGGAGCTGTGGGTCCCTCATACTGTGTATAGGGGAGCTGTAGGAGAAATATACTGTGTACAGTGGAGCTGTGGGTCCCTCATACTGTGTATAGGGGTAATATACTGTGTAGAATAGAGCTGTGGGTCCCTCATACTGTGCGTAGGGGAGCTGTAGGGGAAATATATTGTGTATAGTAGAGCTGTGGGTCTCTCATACTGTGTATAGTGGAGCTGTAGAGGAAATATACTGTGTCTAGCAGAGCTGTGGGTCCCTCATACTGTGAATAGGGGAGGTGTAGGGGAAATATACTGTGTCTAGTGGAGCTGTGGGTCCCTCACACTGTGCATAGGGGAGCTTTAGTGGAAATATACTGTGTATAGTGGAGCTGTGGGTCCGCATACTGTGCATAGGGGAGCTGTAGGGGAAATATACTGTGTATAGTGGAGCTGTGGGTCTCTCATACTGTGTATAGGGGAGCTGTAAGGGAAATATACTGTGTCTAGTGGAGCTGTGCGTCCCTCATACTGTGCATAGGGGAGCTGTAGGGGAAATATACTGTGTAGAGCTGTGGGTCTCTCATACTGTGCATAGGGGAGCTGTAGGGGAAATATACTGTGTAGAGCTGTGGGTCCCTCATACTGTGTATAGGGGAGCTGTAGTGGAAATATTCTGTGTATGGTGGAGCTGTGGGTCCCTCATACTGTGCATAGGGGAGCTGTAGGGGAAATATACTGTGTAGAGCTGTGGGTCTCTCATACTGTGCATAGGGGAGCTGTAGGGGAGATATACTGTGTAGAGCTGTGGGTCCCTCATACTGTGTATAGGGGAGCTGTAGGGGAAATATACTGTGTATAGTGGAGCTGTGGGTCCCTCATACTGTGCATAGGGGAGCTGTAGGGGAAATATACTGTGTAGAGCTGTGGGTCTCTCATACTGTGCATAGGGGAGCTGTAGGGGAAATATACTGTGTAGAGCTGTGGGTCCCTCATACTGTGTATAGGGGAGCTGTAGGGGAAATATACTGTGTATAGTGGAGCTGTGGGTCCCTCAAATTGTGTATAGGGGAGCTGTGGGGAAAATATACTGTGCATAGTGGAGCTGTGGGTCCCTCATACTGTGTATAGGGGAGCTGTAAGGGAAATATACTTGTAACAACTCTGCTGGCATCACGGCATGGCCTCGCATCTCTCACATTATCTTACCCACTGCTCCAGCTCATGATGTGGTTTCTGTTTCATGCCAGCTCCATGTTGTGTGCCTCTGCTCTCTGCAAGCTTCATGGCTATGTGTATAGTGGGGCGGCGCCTGAACTCTCTGGTTCTTATAGGTATCAGGTGCATCTGTCTAATCTGTTCCTGACCAATTACCAGGAGGCCTCCAGTATTTAGTGCAGCTCCACCCTGTGGTCTGGGCCTGTGCAATGTGTTTGCTCAGTTACTGCTTTGCTTCTGAGTTTGCCAGGTCTTGCTCTGTGTTACTCCCTCGCTGGAGGCTTTTCTCTGTGCTATTGCCTTGATCTTGTTGTCTGCTCTCCAGGAGGCAGAGTATCCTGGTCCCTGTGTCTTTGTCCTTGTGTCTTGTTCCATTGCCTTGTCTGTACTTAGTCTTATCTCGGTCTCCTTATCTTTGGCTTCCTTCCCTGCTGTCTTTCCTTGTGTTCTCAGTCTGCTTACACTCTGCACTCTTGTGGCTCTGCCTGCTCTGTACATTTGTGGTTGTACCTTTGTGGTTTTACCTCTGCTCCGCACTCCTGCGGTTCTGCTCCCGTTGCTGCAGAAACCTCTTGCTGCAGATCCTCTCCACATTCCTTGCGGTTCTGCTCTGCTTAGCTTTCTTGCTACGCTATCTCTTGCTGCTCTTCCGCTCATATCTGCAGCCTTGCACTTCTCTTCCTGTGTGAACAGGTCCCAACCTGTTTCTTCATTCTCCTTCCCTTCTGGCTTGTTTCCGTTCCTGCACCACCTGTGTGAACAGGTCCCCACCTGTGTCTTCATACACTACACCATCCAGTCCAGTGTTCCTGCCGTGCTTTTCTGCCAGTCCTGCCTGATGCCCGCACCTGTCCTAGTGTTCCTGTTCTCTAAGTGGGATCAGCAGCCGCAGCTAGACACCACCCTGACGAAGCTGCAAGTATGGCGAAACGCGCGTCGGGGTTTATCTGGGGACCGCTGACCTACCTATACGATGGCTGCAGGTAATGGGCATTTACTATTTTGATATGATTGATGGGTACTGGCCTACTTTTGGCACATGCATTCCTTATATGACTGATGGGTACTGGCCTATCTTAGGCAGGACATTGGTACTACACTAGTGTTTGATTACATATGGTATGGCCCACCTCCAATTATTTTTGAGTAGATTTTTTACCGCACTATAATCTTCATCTGTACTATTATGGGTATTTTGCTTCATTAGCATGGATAGTAGTGGGTGGCCCCAGTAATGTGTGTCTCTGTTATACAGCATAGTCCATGGACAGCAAAGTTTTAGTATTGCATCTCGTTGTAACTATTTATATGCAATTATTTGTATCTGAATATATGTTACTCATTACTGTTATTGTATTTTTCTAGTAATATTAATATAATATTTCCTGTTTCTAATATAATTGATCGTGTGTTTGCTTTACTATCTCTATTGGTTCTAGTTGTGGAGAGGATCATTATCTATATGTAGAGGAGTTGTTTTGGTGGTACCACCCTGGAGTAGCACCTGGCAGCTGCCTGCTGCACAAGCCTGACCTCACCATCAGAGGCTCCAGTGAAAACCCAGGCAGCTGTCATAGTCACGCCCCTTCCAGGATAGTCTGGTTTGTGGCACAGTGGGGCCACAAACCCCCCCCCCCCCCCCCCCCCCCCGAGCTCAAACCCACCAGTCAGGGCGTGAGCGTGACAATACTGTCTAGTGGAGCTGTGGGTCCCTCACATTGTGCATAGTGGAGCTGTGGGGGAAATATACTGTGTCTAATGGAGCTGTGGGTCCCTCATACCGTGTATAGGGGAGCTGTGGGGAAAATATACTGTGTTCAGTGGAGCTGTGGGTCCCTCATACTGTGTATAGGGGAGCTGTGGGTCCCTCATACTGTGTATAGGGGAGCTGTAAGGGAAATATACTGTGTCTAGTGGAGTTGTGGGTCCCTCATACTGTGTATAGGGGAGCTGTGGGGGAAATATACTGTGTACATTGGAGCTGTGGGTCCCTCATACTGTGCATAGGGGAGCTGTGGGGGAAATATACTGTCTAGTGGAGTTGTGGGTCCCTCATACTGTGTATAGGGGAGCTGTAAGGGAAATATACTGTGTATAGTGGAGCTGTGGGTCCCTCACACTGTGCATAGGGGAGCTGTGGGGGAAATATACTGTCTAGTGGAGCTGTGGGTCCCTCATACTGTGTATAGGGGAGCTGTGGGGGAAATATACTGTGTACAGTGGAGCTGTGGGTCCCTCATACTGTGTATAGGGGAAATATACTGTGTCTAGTGGAGCTGTGGGTCCCTCATACTGTGTATAGGGGAGCTGTGGGGGAAATATACTGTGTACAGTGGAGCTGTGGGTTCCTCATACTGTGTATAGGGGAGCTGTGGGGGAAATATACTGTGTATAGGGGAGCTGTGGGGGAAATATACTGTGTATAGTGGAGCTGTGGGTCCCTCATACTGTGTATAGGGGAGCTTTGGGGGAAATATACTGTGTACAGTGGAGCTGTGGGTCCCTCGTACTGTGCATAGTAGAGCTGTAAGGGAAATATACTGTGTATAGTGGAGCTGTGGGTCCCTCATACTGTGTATAGGGGAAATTTACTGTGTATAGTGGAGCTGTGGGTCCCTCATACTGTGTATAGGGGAAATTTACTGTGTATAGTGGAGCTGTGGGTCCCTCATACTGTGTATAGGGGAAATATACTGTGTATAGTGGAGCTGTGGGTCCCTCACACTGTGCATAGGGGAGCTGTGGGGGAAATATACTGTGTCTAGTGGAGCTGTGGGTCCCTCATACTGTGTATAGGGGAGCTTTGGGGGAAATATACTGTGTACAGTGGAGCTGTGGGTCCCTCGTACCGTGCATAGTGGAGCTGTAAGGGAAATATACTGTGTATAGTGGAGCTGTGGGTCCCTCATACTGTGTATAGGGGAAATTTACTGTGTATAGTGGAGCTGTGGGTCCCTCATACTGTGTATAGGGGAAATTTACTGTGTATAGTGGAGCTGTGGGTCCCTCATAATGTGTATAGGGGAAATATACTGTGTATAGTGGAGCTGTGGGTCCCTCATACTGTGTATAGGGGAGCTGTGGGGGAAATATACTGTGTACAGTGGAGCTGTGGGTCCCTCATACTGTGTATAGGGGAGCTGTAAGGGACATATACTGTGTCTAGTGGAGCTGTGGGTCCCTCATACTGTGTATAGGGGAGCTGTGGGGGAAATATACTGTGTACAGTGGAGCTGTGGGTCCCTCATACTGTGTATAGGGGAGCTTTGGGGGAAATATACTGTGTACAGTGGAGCTGTGGGTCCCTCGTACTGTGCATAGTGGAGCTGTAAGGGAAATATACTGTGTATAGTGGAGCTGTGGGTCCCTCATAATGTGTATAGGGGAAATATACTGTGTTTAGTGGAGCTGTGGGTCCGTCATACTGTGTATAGGGGAGCTGTGGGGGAAATATACTGTGTACAGTGGAGCTGTGGGTCCCTCATACTGTGTATAGGTGAGCTGTGGGGGAAATATACTGTGTATAGTGGAGCTGTGGGTCCCTCATACTGTGTATAGGGGAGGTGTAAGGGAAATATACTGTGTACAGTGGAGCTGTGGGTCCCTCATACTGTGTATAGGGGAGCTGTGGGGGAAATATACTGTGTACAGTGGAGCTGTGGGTCCCTCGTACTGTGCATAGTGGAGCTGTAAGGGAAATATACTGTGTATAGTGGAGCTGTGGGTCCCTCATACTGTGTATAGGGGAAATTTACTGTGTATAGTGGAGCTGTGGGTCCCTCATACTGTGTATAGGGGAAATTTACTGTGTATAGTGGAGCTGTGGGTCCCTCATACTGTGTATAGGGGAAATTTACTGTGTACAGTGGAGCTGTGGGTCCCTCATACTGTGTATAGGGGAGCTGTGGGGGAAATATACTGTGTACAGTGGAGCTGTGGGTCCCTCATACTGTGTATAGGGGAGCTGTAAGGGACATATACTGTGTCTAGTGGAGCTGTGGGTCCCTCATACTGTGTATAGGGGAGCTTTGGGGGAAATATACTGTGTACAGTGGAGCTGTGGGTCCCTCGTACTGTGCATAGTGGAGCTGTAAGGGAAATATACTGTGTATAGCGGAGCTGTGGGTCCCTCATACTGTGTATAGGGGAAATTTACTGTGTATAGTGGAGCTGTGGGTCCCTCATAATGTGTATAGGGGAAATATACTGTGTTTAGTGGAGCTGTGGGTCCGTCATACTGTGTATAGGGGAGCTGTGGGGGAAATATACTGTGTACAGTGGAGCTGTGGGTCCCTCGTACTGTGCATAGTGGAGCTGTAAGGGAAATATACTGTGTATAGTGGAGCTGTGGGTCCCTCATACTGTGTATAGTGGAGCTGTGGGTCCCTCATACTGTGTATAGGGGAAATATACTGTGTATAGTGGAGCTGTGGGTTCCTCATACTGTGTATAGGGGAGCTTTGGGGAAAATATACTGTGTATAGTGGAGCTGTGGGTCCCTCATACTGTGTATAGGGGAAATATACTGTGTATAGTGGAGCTGTGGGTTCCTCATACTGTGTATAGGGGAGCTGTGGGTCCCTCACACTGTGCATAGGGGAGCTGTGGGGGAAATATACTGTGTCTAGTGGAGCTGTGGGTCCCTCATACTGTGTATAGGGGAGCTTTGGGGGAAATATACTGTGTACAGTGGAGCTGTGGGTCCCTCGTACCGTGCATAGTGGAGCTGTAAGGGAAATATACTGTGTATAGTGGAGCTGTGGGTCCCTCATACTGTGTATAGGGGAAATTTACTGTGTATAGTGGAGCTGTGGGTCCCTCATACTGTGTATAGGGGAAATTTACTGTGTATAGTGGAGCTGTGGGTCCCTCATAATGTGTATAGGGGAAATATACTGTGTATAGTGGAGCTGTGGGTCCCTCATACTGTGTATAGGGGAGCTGTGGGGGAAATATACTGTGTACAGTGGAGCTGTGGGTCCCTCATACTGTGTATAGGGGAGCTGTAAGGGACATATACTGTGTCTAGTGGAGCTGTGGGTCCCTCATACTGTGTATAGGGGAGCTGTGGGGGAAATATACTGTGTACAGTGGAGCTGTGGGTCCCTCATACTGTGTATAGGGGAGCTTTGGGGGAAATATACTGTGTACAGTGGAGCTGTGGGTCCCTCGTACTGTGCATAGTGGAGCTGTAAGGGAAATATACTGTGTATAGTGGAGCTGTGGGTCCCTCATACTGTGTATAGGGGAAATTTACTGTGTATAGTGGAGCTGTGGGTCCCTCATAATGTGTATAGGGGAAATATACTGTGTTTAGTGGAGCTGTGGGTCCGTCATACTGTGTATAGGGGAGCTGTGGGGGAAATATACTGTGTACAGTGGAGCTGTGGGTCCCTCATACTGTGTATAGGTGAGCTGTGGGGGAAATATACTGTGTATAGTGGAGCTGTGGGTCCCTCATACTGTGTATAGGGGAGGTGTAAGGGAAATATACTGTGTACAGTGGAGCTGTGGGTCCCTCATACTGTGTATAGGGGAGCTGTGGGGGAAATATACTGTGTACAGTGGAGCTGTGGGTCCCTCGTACTGTGCATAGTGGAGCTGTAAGGGAAATATACTGTGTATAGTGGAGCTGTGGGTCCCTCATACTGTGTATAGGGGAAATTTACTGTGTATAGTGGAGCTGTGGGTCCCTCATACTGTGTATAGGGGAAATTTACTGTGTATAGTGGAGCTGTGGGTCCCTCATAATGTGTATAGGGGAAATATACTGTGTTTAGTGGAGCTGTGGGTCCGTCATACTGTGTATAGGGGAGCTGTGGGGGAAATATACTGTGTACAGTGGAGCTGTGGGTCCCTCATACTGTGTATAGGTGAGCTGTGGGGGAAATATACTGTGTATAGTGGAGCTGTGGGTCCCTAATACTGTGTATAGGGGAGGTGTAAGGGAAATATACTGTGTACAGCGGAGCTGTGGGTCCCTCATACTGTGTATAGGGGAGCTGTGGGGGAAATATACTGTGTACAGTGGAGCTGTGGGTCCCTCATACTGTGTATAGGGGAGCTGTGGGGGAAATATACTGTGTACAGTGGAGCTGTGGGTCCCTCATACTGTGTATAGGGGAGCTGTAAGGGACATATACTGTGTCTAGTGGAGCTGTGGGTCCCTCATACTGTGTATAGGGGAGCTTTGGGGGAAATATACTGTGTACAGTGGAGCTGTGGGTCCCTCGTACTGTGCATAGTGGAGCTGTAAGGGAAATATACTGTGTATAGTGGAGCTGTGGGTCCCTCATACTGTGTATAGGGGAAATTTACTGTGTATAGTGGAGCTGTGGGTCCCTCATAATGTGTATAGGGGAAATATACTGTGTTTAGTGGAGCTGTGGGTCCGTCATACTGTGTATAGGGGAGCTGTGGGGGAAATATACTGTGTACAGTGGAGCTGTGGGTCCCTCGTACTGTGCATAGTGGAGCTGTAAGGGAAATATACTGTGTATAGTGGAGCTGTGGGTCCCTCATACTGTGTATAGTGGAGCTGTGGGTCCCTCATACTGTGTATAGGGGAAATATACTGTGTACAGTGGAGCTGTGGGTTCCTCATACTGTGTATAGGGGAGCTTTGGGGAAAATATACTGTGTATAGTGGAGCTGTGGGTCCCTCATACTGTGTATAGGGGAAATATACTGTGTATAGTGGAGCTGTGGGTTCCTCATACTGTGTATAGGGGAGCTGTGGGGGAAATATACTGTGTACAGTGGAGCTGTGGGTCCCTCATACTGTGTACAGTGGAGCCGTGGGTCCCTCATACTGTGTATAGTGGAGCTGTAGGGGAAATATACTGTGTACAGTGGAGCTGTGGGTCCCTCATACTGTGTACAGTGGAGCCGTGGGTCCCTCATACTGTGTATAGTGGAGCTGTAGGGGAAATATACTGTGTACAGTGGAGCCGTGGGTCCCTCATACTGTGTATAGGGGAGCTGTGGGGGAAATATACTGTGTACAGTGGAGCTGTGGGTCCCTCATACTGTGTACAGTGGAGCTGTGGGTCCCTCATACTGTGTATAGTGGAGCTGTAGGGGAAATATACTGTGTACAGTGGAGCTGTGAATGCCTTATACTGTGTATAGTGGAGCTGTAGGGGAAATATACTGTGTACAGTGGAGCTGTGAATGCCTTATACTGTGTATAGGGGAGCTGTGGGGGAAATATACTGTGTTCAGTGGAGCTGTGGGTCCCTCATACTGTGTACAGTGGAGCTGTGGGTCCCTCATACTGTGTATAGGGGAGCTGTGGGGGAAATATACTGTGTATAGTGGAGCTGTGAATGCCTTATACTGTGTATAGGGGAGCTATAGACGGGAGTCGTGCTGGAAAAGTGAGATATCATGTGTCTTTGTTTTAATCTCTGCAGACGAGTCCTGGTTGGAGAAGTTGTGCTTGTCTGGGCTAGATGGAAAAGTGAATGTTTCCATCAGAAAGAACGCCACCTGTAAGTCACCATCTATAACTGTAGTGTGATTTCCCATATGTTCTGCAGTAGTGGTAGCTAGCACCATATGGCGGTAATAACAGTTTTTTTTTTTTTTATATATATATATATTTTCAGTTATATCATGGTCATCAGCAGAGGTTCCCCTATGCCGACAATTAGGGTGCACCACTATGGCTGTAATCAGGGTTACCTGGCCAGGGGCGCACTTGGATGTTTCACCCCCATGAGATAAACCCCTAGCTATGCCTCTGAAGCCCATATTTGATTAGGCGGCAGCCTAGCCCTATGGAAGTGCACCCCTAACATGGGAGCGGCTGTATTATCGGTAGCTGGCACATGTGCTCCATATTACAATTGCCCATCAGTAGTGTAGGTACTAGGAGGGCAGAGGGGCACTGTCACATCAAGGGGCCCACCCAGAGCCTTAACACTGCACAGGAGAGCAGGGAAATGCTGGCCCCCTGCCTGAGGAGACCCTGCAGCTGGTTGCACAGTGGCCACTTGCAGAATCTCCCTGTTCCTCCTGCAGTGCACGGTGCTGACTCACCTGTCACCTGAGGACTGAGGGGATTCTGCAGCTGGCAGCACAGTCTCCTCCTGCAGTGTGCAGTACTGACTGACTCCCCTGAGGAGACTCTGCAGCTGGCAGCACAGTGGCCATTTCCAGAATCTTCCAGTCCCTCCTGCAGTCAGTGCTGACCCACCTGAGGAGATTCTTCCAGGTTGCAGTGTGGTCAGGTGCACGCTGGATACCTCAGGCTGCTGGGTCCTAGTGCCCTCTGCCCACCGTGCATTTCCCTCAGACACTTCTGTGGTGACTGTGAGGTGAGGTTATTGTGAGGGCTGAGGTTGGTGAGGGGCACAGGGCGCTGATTATTACACTTGTTTATTTGGATATTATATGTTATTACGTGTAATAGTTGCTGTCTGGGGCTTTTGATACTTCCCTTTGGCTAGGTTCACATTTGTACTTGAGTCCGCAGCGTATCGTCCGCAAATGCATGCAAAAACACATGATAACGCAGCGTTTTTTATCAGCATCAGCTTACGCATGACGGCAAAAATAAGACGCAGCGTTTGCATGCTTTTTTTTAAATGCGTTTGCACTTTTTATGCGCATGTGATATTTCCAGTAGGGCGTATCTAAACCAGTTCCTGGACATGCGCAGTCCAAAGTACACAAGCGCATGCGAGCGCAAAGACATACTTACGCATGCGTTCCCATACAGTGATGCGGGTTTTTTTAATGCACTCATCCACATGCCTGCGCATATTTGATGGAAATTTGCCACCTCAAAAATCGCTACATGCTGCGTTAGACGTGCCCCGCCGCACACCGCGAAAAGACGCATGCAAAAGCAAACACATGCACCTGCGTCTATAATGTTAAAGATAGGAAATCAAGTTGTAGGCGTCAGAAACGCTGCGGACACAACTGCGAATGTGAAACCAGCCTTAGCTCGGTATAACAAGCCCCCCTATAGTAACCACGAGCTGCATCACAATGAAAGGCAATTTGTCACCCCCCAGTGTGTATGTATATGTGTGTGTGTATATGTATACAGGTGATGGAAATGTCACACTGCTCCTACCTGTATGCCTTATATTAACCCCTTCACGCTGCAGCCTTTTTGCGTTTTCGTTTTTTGCTCCCCTCCTTCCCTGAGCCATATCTATTTTTTTTTTCCATCCATATGGCCATGTGAGGGCTTTTTTTTTTTTTTTTTTTTTTTTTTTTTTGCGGGACGAGTTGTACTTTTGAACGACACCGTTGGTTTTACCATGTCGTGTACTAGAAAACGGGAATAAAATTCCAAGTGTGGTGAATTTGCAAAAAAAAAAGAGCAATCCCACACTTGTTTTTTGTTTGGCTTTTTTTTCTAGGTTTACTAAATGCTAAAACTGACCTGCCATTATGATTCTCCAGGTCATTACGAGTTCATAGACACCAAACATGTCTAGATTATTTTTTATCTAAGTGGTGAAAAAAAATTCCAAACTTTTCTTAAAAAAAAATAAATAAAATTCCACCATTTTCCGATACTTGCAGCGTCTCCATTTTTCGTGATCTGAGGTCGGGTGAGGTCTTATATTTTTTTGCGCTCTAAGCTGACGTTTTTCGCGGCGACCAAAAAAACACAATTATGGCGTTTTGATTTTTTTTTTTAATTTTTTTTTTCTCGCTACGCTGTTTAGCGATCAGGTTAATGCTTTTTTTATAGATAGATCGGGCGATTCTGAATGCAGCCATATCAAATGTGTAGGTTTTTTTTTTTTTTTTTTTGGATGGGGCAAATGGGGTTTATTTAAACTTTTATATTTTATATCTTTTTTTCATATTTTATAAAACCTTTTTTTTACAATGCTTCAATAGCCTCCATGGGAGGCTAAAAGCTGGCGTAACCTGATCGGCTCTACTACATAGCAGCGATTATCAGATCGCTCCTATGTAGCTTAATTGCAGGCTTGCTGTGAGCGCCGACCACAGGGTGGCGCTCACAGCTAGCCGGGATCAGTAACCATAGAGGTCTCAATGACCTCTATGGTTACTATCCTGACGCACCGGAAGCATCGGTTAAATGCAACTGTCAGTGTTTGACAGCGGCATTTAACTGGTTAATAGCAGCAAGTGAATCGTGATTTCTCCCGCCGCTATTGCGCGCTCATGTCAGCTGTACAAAACAGCTGAAATGCCGCGACAATGATGTGGGCTCACTGCCGAAGCCCACATCCAAGGGGGAGACACGACATGCGCAGTACTAGTACGGGGCATGCCGTGAAGGGGTTAAAGGGAATCTGTCACCTCATTTTTGGCCTATAAGCTGTGGCCACCGCCATTAGGGGCTTATCTACAGCGTTCTGTAATGCTGTAGATAAGCCCCCAATGTATCCAGAAAGATAAAAACAAGTTAGATTATACTCAACCAGGGCCGGTCCCGATGCGGTCCGGTCCGATGGGCGTCGCGTTTCGGTCCGGGGCATCCCATCTTCAGATGACGTCCTCTTCTTTGCTTCCTTGCTTCCTATCGCGGCTCCGGCACAGGCGTACTTTATCTGCCCTGTTTAGGGTAGAGCGAAGTACTGTAGTGCGCAGGCATCGGGAAAGGTCAGAGGCCCACCGCATGCGCACTGCAGTACTTTGCTCTGCAGTAAACAGGGCAGATAAAGTACGCCTGCGCCGGAGCCGCGGTAGGAAGCAAAGAGGACGTTATCATATGAAGATGGGAGGCGCCGGACTTGGACCAACAGCGGGATCGCCCCTGGGTGAGTATAATCTAACTTGTTTTTCTTATCTTTCAGGTTACATCGGGGGCTTATCTACAGCATTACAGAATAAATTCAATAAATTTGATCACATTTGAGAGATTCATCCATCTCTACCATTCATTAATTCCAGAGTTTAGAATCCAAGGACAACCTGCAACTACCCACTTGTGTTCATAGTAGGAGGTCGGAGATTTTTCTCATTAGTCAATCCAACTTTACCTGTGGTTACACCTTATATATGGTCTACATAATTACCAATTATTTTAGCTTTTGGTCACAATATTCCTCCAATATATAAACGTAACGGTCAACAACGCTATATTCATTAATTACACTTTTGATATTGATCAAAGTGTGAGCCCATCTGCCGTCCTATTCTAAAGACTCGCGCACTCTCGAAATCCTGAAACTCATTTTCGAGAGTAATTGGATCTGATTTATCAGAACTGTTTAAAATAGAAAACCGTATTTGTTGCCTAAAATTACCGATCAGAGCTCAACTTTCTTTTTTTCTTAAACTGATTGGTTACTATGGGCAAAAAAAGACCCATAAATCTGCCCAAACAGGTTTTCACATCTCTATTAGTCCCATCATGTAATTTCTTTTGGAATCCTCTTTTAATTGTTATTTTTCAACAAACGACCATTACGGTCTTCACCAATTACTTTTACTAGAATTAAAAATTGAAATCATTGTGATAGAAGTTTAGTTTTTTTCCTCTCCTCTAAGTAGAGGGTGCTGTCATCACTAAAATTAAGTGTGATTTAAATTTATTGGGTCATTAATTGTTCCAAAGGATACGTGGCGTAATACATCAGAGCGATGCCTGACAGCTCCAGGTGCATATTAACAGTGTGTGTCCAAAAAATATTGCGGCAGTATATCATATACAAGCTTCCTATGCTGACATAAAAACAAGACACAAAATAAGAACCATATAATTTAGCATCCCAATTCGATAGACTATGTAAGTATAGGCATCGCTCTCCTCCTCTGTAATGAGAGACATCTCTCAGTACAACTCCACCAATATATATTTTATTTTACGATACTGAGACTATTACAGTCAAAACTGAGTGGTAAGAATGCTTTAATAAACTCTAATCACCTCTAGTGGAATTTCACCTTAGAGATCATTGGAAATTGGAGACAGGAAAGACGGGAGGCATTTTTCATCGCCATAAGCAGCATTATGTTAATTAAATGCAAATGTATTCTAAATTAAAAACACAAATAAAGGTTGAACTATTACTGATTGCTTTAAAGTAATTGGTAGCTTAGAAGAGACTCCTTTCAATTTTCAGTCTCCATAAGGAGATAAGATGGTGGATCCATACGTATATACAGTAAGTACAAATTCGGCTGGTGAGAGATCGTGATTTTTGTGGAGGCCGAACCAACAGGCTGAAACACACAGCCCCCTATACACAGTATGATTCCACACACAGCCCCTTATACACAGTATGATTCCACACACAGCCCCTTATACACAGTATGATTCCACACACAGCCCCCTATACTCTGTATGATTCCACACACAGCCCCCTATACTCCGTATGATTCCACACACAGCCCCCTATACTCCGTATGATTCCACACACAGCCCCTATACTCCGTATGATTCCACACACAGCCCCCTATACACAGTATGATTCCACACACAGACCCCTATACACAGTATGATTCCACACACAGACCCCTATACTCTGTATGATTCCACACACAGCCCCTTATACACAGTATGATTCCACACAAAGCCCCCTATACTCTGTATGATTCCACACACAGCCCCCTATACTCCATATGATTCCACACACAGCCCCCTATACACAGTATGATTCCACACACAGACCCCTATACTCTGTATGATTCCACACACAGCCCCCTATACACAGTATGATTCCACACACAGCCCCCTATACTCTGTATGATTCCACACACAGCCCCCTATACTCTGTATGATTCCACACACAGCCCCCTATACTCTGTATGATTCCACACACAGCCCCCTATACTCTGTATGATTCCACACACAGCCCCTTATACACAGTATGATTCCACACACAGACCCCTATACACAGTATGATTCCACACACAGCCCTCTATACTCTGTATGATTCCACACACAGCCCCCTATACACAGTATGATTCCACACACAGCCCCCTATACTCTGTATGATTCCACACACAGCCCCCTATACTCTGTATGATTCCACACACAGCTCCCTATACTCCGTATGATTCCACACACAGCCCCCTATACTCCGTATGATTCCACACACAGCCCCCTATACTCCGTATGATTCCACACACAGCCCCCTATACTCCGTATGATTCCACACACAGACCCCTATACACAGTATGATTCCACACACAGCCCTCTATACTCTGTATGATTCCACACACAGCCCCCTATACTCTGTATGATTCCACACACAGCCCTCTATACTCTGTATGATTCCACACACAGCCCCCTATACTCCGTATGATTCCACACACAGACCCCTATACTCTGTATGATTCCACACACAGCCCCCTATACACAGTATGATTCCACACACAGCCCTCTATACTCTGTATGATTCCACACACAGCCCCCTATGCACAGAATGATTCCACACACCCTCCTATATACAGTATGAGTCCCCACTTGCAGCCCGCTATATGCAGTATGATCCCACACACAGACCCATGTATACAGCGTGATTCTTCAAACAGCACCCTCTGTATAAGAGGACTGTGTGGGGGCTCATACTATATACAGTATGACACCACATAGAAGCTTCAATCGCACCTCACCACCTGTGCTCTTGACCCCATCCCACCTCCTCCCCAACCTCACCACCACACTTATCCCATCCCTAACCCACCTCTTCAACCTATCACTAACTTCTGGCACCTTCCCTTCTGCTTTCAAACATGCCACAATCACGCCTATCCTTAAAAAGCCAACCCTCGACCCAACAGCTATGTCCAGCTATTGCCCAACATCGCTGCTTCCAAAATCCTGAAGCAGCACATCCACGCTGAACTTTCCTCCCACCTCTCATCTAACTTGCTCTTTGACAATCTACAATCTGGTTTCCACCCCCATCACTCAACTGAGACAGCCCTGACCAAAATCACTATTGACTTACTTACAGCCAAAGCTAACGGACAATACTCTGTACTCCTCCTTCTAGACCTGTCCTCTGCTTTTGACACAGTTGACCACTGCCTCCTACTACAGATCTTCTCCTTTGGCATCAAAGACCTTGCCCTATCCTGGATCTCCTCATACCTTTCCAACTGCACATTCAGCGTCTCACACTCCCACACTACCTGCTCATTCCACCCTCTCTCTGTTGGAGTCCCCCAAGGCTCTGTTCTAGGACCCCTACTCTTCTCAATCTATACACTTGGCTTGGGACAACTCATAAAGTCCCATGGATTCCAGTATCACCTCTATGCTGATGACACTCAGATCTTCCTCTCTGGCCCAGACGTCACTGCTCTGCTGTCCAGAATCCCAGAGTGTCTATCAGCCATATCCTCCTTCTCCTCTCGCTTCTTCAAACTCAATGTGGAAAAATCTGAACTCATAATCTTTCCTCCATCTCATAGATCTTCCTTACCTGACATATCTATCGCAATTAACCACATCACGCTTTCCCCGTACCGGAAGTCCTCTGCCTCGGAATAACCCTTGACTCTGCCCTGTCCTTCAAACCGCACATCCAAGCTCTTTCCACCTCCTGTTGCCTCCAGCTCAAAAATATCTCCAGAATCCGTCCTTTCCTCAACCGTCAATCTACTAAAATGCTTGAGCATGCCCTCATCATCTCCCGCCTTGACTACTACAACATCCTTTTCTGTGGCCTCCCTGCTAACACCCTTGCACCTCTCTAGTCCATCCTTAACTCTGCTGCCCAACTAATTCATCTCCTCGCTACTACTCAGTTTCCTCCCTCTGCAAATCTCTCCACTGGCTCCCATTCCCTCAGGGTATCCAGTTCAAATTACTAACACTGACCTACAAAGCCATCCACAACCTGTCTCCTCCATTTATCTCTGAACTAATCTCTCTATCTTTCCTCACATAATCTCCGGTCCTCCCAAGACCTCCTCCACACTTATCCGCTCCTCATCCAACCGCCTCGAAGACTTCCAGAATATCCCCCATCCTCTGGAATTCTTTGCCCCAACACATCCGACTTTCAACCACAATAGAATCCTTCCGACAGAACCTGAAAACCCACCTCTTCCGGAAAGCCTACAGCCTGACCCTGCTTCCTCCTCACCACTGCCGAAGCTACTGCCTCACCAACACCGGAGCTCCTACAAAACTCAACCTATTGTCTCCATCCCCACCATCCCGTAGAATGTAAGCCCGCAAGGGCAGGGTCCTCGCCTCTCTGTATCAGTCTGTAATTGTTAGTTTGCTTAGTGTAAGTGATATCTGTAATTTGTATGTAACCCCGTCTCATGTATAGCACCATGGAATCAATGGTGCTATATAAATAAATAATAATAAAGTACGAGCCCCAACACAACTTTTGTAAAAAATAGCAAGAGCTCCTACACAGCCCTTTATTATCAGTATGAGCTCTCACATATTCTCCCTATATACAATATGAGACGCCACACATCCCCTACATACAGAATAAGCTTTACATGGCCCCTGAACATACACACACATCCAACACAGTCACACATACGAGTATATATTAACCTCTTAGGGACCAGGGGTATTTCTGTTTTTGCGTTTCTATTTTTTGCCCCCTCCTTCCCAGAGCCATAACTTTTTTATTTTTCTGTCAATGTGGCCATGTGAGGGCTTGTTTTTTGTGGGACAATTTGTACTTTTGAACGACACCATAGGTTTTACCATGTCGTGTACTGAAAAACGGTAAAAAAATCCAAATGCGGTGAAATTGCAAAAAAAGTGCAATCCCACACTTGTTTTTTGTTTGACTTTTTTGATAGGTTCACTAAATGCTAAAACTTACCTGCCGTTATGATTCTCCAGGTAATTATGAGTTCACAGACAACAAACATGTCTAGGTTCTTTTTTATTTAAGTGATTAAAAAAAATCCAAATATTTTTTTAAAAAATGAAAACTTGCCGTTTTCCGATACCCCATAGCGTCTCCATTTTTCGTGATCTTGGGTTGGTTGAGGGCTAACTTTTTTTGCGTGCCGAGCTGGTGCTTCTAATGATACGATTTTTTTGATCGCCCGTTATTGCATTTTATTGCAATGTTGCAGTGATTAAACAAATTTAATTCTGGCATTTCGAATTTTTTTTTTTTTTTTTTTTTTTTTTTTTTTTTTTTCTCGCTACACCGTTTACCGATTGGATTAATTATTTTATATATTGATAGATCGTGTGATTCTGAACGCGGAGATACTAAATATGTGTTTTTTTTTTTTATTGTTTTTTTTTATTGCTTTTAGAATGGGGCGAAAGGGGGTGATTTGAACTTTTATCTTTTTCTTATTTTTTTATATTTCTAAAAACATTTTTTTTTTTTTACTTTTGGCATGCTTCAATAGTCTCCATGGGAGGCTAGAAGCTGGCATAGCCTGATCATCTCTGGTACGTACAGGTGATGATCAGATCGCCTGTATGTAGCAGAATTCCTGACTTGCTATGAGCGCCATTATTATTTTCTTGGATCTCTGCAGACCCCAGACATACCGTATTTTCTGGTGTATAAGATGACTGGGCGTATAAGACGACCCCCAACTTTTCCATATAAAATATGGAGTTTGGGATATACTCGCCGTATAAGACGGGGGTCATCTTATACGCCCTGTCATCTTATACGGCGTGTGCGATGTGGATGGTTCCCAGGGTCTGGAGGAGAGGAGACTCTCCTTCAGGCCCTGGGATCCGTATTCATGTAAAATTGCTTCCCGAGCAACGAGTATACTCGCTCATCACTAGTCACTTTGTTATTACGTGCATGTTAAATATTAATTATTGAATTATTCTTATTTTCAATTCTGTACTTAGCACATTGCCTCTCGCTGACATTACAAAAAGCTATTTCTGTATATGTAGCTCAGAGTATAAGTCAACACCATATAGAGGGAACACGTGGTCTATGGGACACATATATAATCACATCTCTTAGGAGGTAGAGGGGCTGTCACGTGGTGCTGTCACCTCCTGCCTTCATCATTCTCCATGGACATAAAGAGAGGGATTGGACATTGGCAATTTTCTATGGAGTTCCCCTTATTTATCCCCATCATCATCCCCATGATAGGAAATCACTAGAATATGCCTTCTCTTTCCAAAAATAGCAAATAATCCTCTGTAGATTTCAGAACTTCCATAGAATTGACTTGTGAAAGCCGCGACACCTCTTCATCCCTAGCAGTGTGAATTGGGGTACCATTCATGAGGCATGAATCTATCAGACATTTACGCCATATCCTGTGTCTGGAAAGGACTTATTGTTTGTTCGTTTTGTTCAGAATCATTCCTTATGTCATTGACATACAGATAAATACATGGAAAAGCCCTTTAATTCCGCTTGGCAGAACGCATTCCATCATTGTTTTGCCCACAGTAAGTGGAGAAAAAGAGATGGACAGTATTTCTCTAATTCAGCATGTCCTTGAGAAAACAACTGTGAAGAACTAGACTAAGTACATTTTAATATACAAAAGCGATCATTTAAGCAGCATCGCTACGGTCTGCCTCAATCATTCTCGTCCAGAACACCGAGGAAGTGAACAGATGTGAGCCATTCTCCATTTGACATTTAATACTGACTGTTAGCACGGCATAGCTGTAAAACTGTTCACAAGTGATATTTTCCCAGAACAAACACCAAATCATCTCTATTAGGTCAGTAAATTCAGATGTGTTATTGCTCGGGAGCCCGAGAGCCTCTCTAATTGGACATAAGACAGGTCTTCTCACATTAATCTGATTTTTTTTTTTTTTTTTTTTTACTTAAATATATCAGAGCCACACAAATTAAATCTCTTGCTAACTGAAAATTATAGATTTTCAGATTTAAAGTGATCTTCCGGTCTCAGTGAATAAACTTTATTCACTATCTCACAAACAATAAAACCACACATTTTACCAAAATACTTTCCGTATCAATTTTTTTATTTTTTCAAGTTTTCTGCTTGTTATCATTTAAAGGTGCTAATATTTGTACTTACTCCAAATATATGCTGCCTAGGTGATGGGAAACACTTTCGTGGCAATATGATGATATCTGGGCTGCACTTTCGGGATTGAACAATCCTTGATGGTACAAATTTATGGTTTTAATTTAATACCGACGCATTTGGGCATCTTTTTCAAAAAACTAATTTGTGATTTGATAGGTAGTGTGAGAGACACATAGCTGCATTACCTTATAAGTAACAACCCATACAGCTGTGCATCCAGGTGCATTACCTGATAATTATCAAGCCACACAGCTGTGCATCCAGCACAAATTATGGACAGAGTTATCCCCACAAAGCAGGACTATGTGACCTGTGTAGTGGCTGATGATAGGGGCACCCTTGATCCTGATGACTTAGAAAACCCACATTTTTACCCAGAATCGATTTGGCAAGGTAGATGCACCAAATTAGGCTACATTTTTTACTTCTTTTTTATGGGGTAATTATTTGGGTAGTTTATAGCCAATTTATTTGTTTCATTCTTTGATTGTATTTTATGGTAAATCAAAGGAAAAAATGGGGGAACGATAAAAGATATTGCCCAGGGAAAAGAGTGATGTTAAAGAAGACCTTTCACTTGCCATGCACTTTTTTATCTATTGCAAATGCCCTTGTTCTTCTGAAACCATTGTTTTTCTTTTGTCCTGGTGCCTATCCTTTGTGACATATTGTCCTCTCTTCCTTGTCTGAAATTCTAGACTTATTTTCCAAATGGGTGTAGCTCTCAACTCTTCTCTTTAAGCATATTCTTGAGTATCACACCCAGATAAAAAAATACATGTAAGGGCTCATCTCCACTTGTGAGAAAAACGGACGAGTGCCATCCGATAAAAAATCGGATTGCACTCGGACCAATGTTTTTCAATAGGTGACATTCCATTAGCTATTTATTTATTTTTTTTTCCCAGCCGAAATCGGACTGTGAAAAATCTGTCGGCTGAGAAAAAAATCGCAGCATGCTGCGTATTGCTGAGATTCTCGGACGAGACTCGCCAATGCAAGTCAATGGGTGCGAGAAAAAAAACGCACAGCACTCGCACCATGCGAGTGCTGTCCGATTTTTACGCACCCGTGTCCTTAGAAAAGCCGGCAATTCAGCGCAGAGTACAGTAAAATCACACTGACAGGTTAGATGAGAGTAGATATATACACATAGAATAGATATATATATATATAGATATGTATATGTATATGTATATGTGTATATATGTATATATATATATATATATATATATATATATATATATATATATATATATGAGATATATATTTTAATGCAGCACTAGATAGCTTTAAAGCTGGTAATTCAATTACCGACTTTTGCTTTCTCCTTCCTAAACCCGACATGATATGAGACCTGGTTTACATACAGTAAACCATCTCATATCACCATTTTTTTTTGCATATTCCACACTACTAATGTCAGTAGTGTGTATATGCAAAATTTGGCCGTTCTAGCTATTATAGGGTTAAATGGCGGAAAAAATTGGCGTGGGCTCCCGCGCAATTTTCTCCGCCAGAGTAGTTAGCCAGTGACTGAGGGCAGATATTAATAGCCTGGAGGGGGTCCACGGTTATTGGCCCCCCCCTTGGCTAAAAACACCTGCCCCCAGCCACCCCAGAAAAGGCACATCTGTAAGATGCACCTATTCTGGCACTTGCCACTCTCTTCCCATTCCCGTGTAGCGGTGGGATATGGGGTAATAAAGGGTTAATGCAACCTTGTTGTTGTAAGGTGACATTAAGCCTAATTAATAATGGAGAGGCGTCAATTATGACACCTATCCATTATTAATCCAATTGAATGAAAAGGTTAAAAAAAACACATTATTAAAAATTATTTTAATGAAATAAAAACAAAGGTTGTTGTAATATTTTATTTATCGCCCAATCCACTCACTGAAGACCCTCGATCTGTAACCAAAAAAACATAATAAACCAACAATATACATACCTTCCGCAGATCTGTAAAGTCCAACGATGTAAATCCTTCAGAAGGGGTTAAAATATTTTGCAGCCAGGAGTTCTGCTAATGCAATGTTACTCCTCGCTGCAAAACCCCGGAGAATGAAGCTAAATATAGATCAATGAGCTATATTTAGCTTCATTTGCGGTGAGGCGCCCTCTGCTGGCTGTTCATAGATCGTGGGAACTTTCCTAGAAAGCCTGGGAGCTTTCAAGGAAAGTTCCCACTATCTAGGAACAGCCAGCAGAGGGCGCCTCACCGTAAATGAAGCTAAATATAGCTCATTGATCTATATTTAGCTTCATTCTCCGGGGTTTTGCAGCGAGGAGTAACATTGCATTAGCAGAACTCCTGGCTGCAAAATATTTTAACCCCTTCTGAAGGATTTACATCGTTGGACCTTACAGATCCTCGGAAGGTATGTATATTGTTGGTTAATTTTTTTTTTGTTACAGATCGAGGGTCTTCAGTGAGTGGATTGAGAGTAGAATAAATTAATACAACAGTCTTTGTGATTTTTTTTTTTTTTTCAATAAATTAATTTTTAATAATGTGTGTGTGTTTTTATTTAACCCTTTACTAGTATTGTATTAATAATGGATAGGTGTCATAATTGACGCCTCTCCATTATTAATCTGGCTTAATGTCACCTTACAATAGCAAGGTGACATTAACCCTTCATTACCCCATATCCCACCGCTACACGGGAATGGGAAGAGAGTGGCCAAGTGCCAGAATATGCACATCTTCCAGATGTGCCTTTTCTGGGGTGGCTGGGGGCAGGTGTTTTTAGCCAGGGGGGGCCAATAACCGTGGACCCTCTCCAGGCTATTAATATCTGCCCTCAGTCACTGGCTTTACTGCTCTGGCGGAGAAAATTGCGCGGGAGCCCACGCCAATTTTTTCCGCCATTTAACCCTTAAATATAATATCTAGAACGCCCAAATTTTGCATATACACACTACTGACAGTAGTGTGGAATATGCAAAAAAATGGTGATATGAGAGCGTTTACTGTATGTAAACCAGGTCTCATATGTCGGGTTTAGGAAGGAGAAAGCAAAAGCCGGTAATTGAATTACCAGCTTTAAAGCTATCTAGCGCTGTATTAAATATAAATATATAAATATAGGTATCTCCCTGACATAGAATAGGTATATATGCATATATATGTGTATATATCTACTCTAATCTAACCTGTCAGTGTGATTTTACTGTACTCTGCGCTGAATTACCGGCTTTTCAAAGGAGACCCGTGCGTAAAAATCGGACAGCAATACGGATGTCATACGGATGTTGCGATAAAAAAATCGCATGACACTCGCATGGCACTCGCATGGCACTCGCAGACGTTACATCAGTTTTTTCGGTCCGTAGATCGGACCGTTTTTTTCTCACACAAGTGGAGATGAGCCCTAAGAGTCGGTCATATCTCAGGAGCAAAGAAGGTCGGGAACAAAAAAATTAAAAATTTATGGCAAATAACAAATAAAGGGGATCTTACAAAGAAAAATTGTTTTAGAATCAAGTCCAAGAGTTTTGGATGTCTCGACCAGAATTTACCCTTCTGATCCTGATTTGGCTACCTGACCATTCCTGCCAGCCCACTCCACCATGCAGCGGCAACTCTGAGGACTCACCCATTGTCCCTGTGTAAGTCAACATAACTGTATAAGGGTTAAAGAGTGAAAGCCAGGACTCCCCTGGGACCTGATTGAATAGATTGTGCAAAGCCTGTCCATGGAAGCCCTAACTTGAGCTGCCAGTTGACCATAGACAGAGCCTCATGCTGACTCAGTAAAAAGATATTCACTAGTACACAAACCAATAAGACAACTAAAGGATTTTTTGGAATACTGGGGTGTATGTTAAGGCTAGGTTCACATTGCGTTAGTGGGTGTTCGTTAACGGACTCCGTTACATGGCGCAATTAACGCTATGTAACGGATACGTTGGCGCACCCATTGACTGCAATGTGCTAACGGATCACTAACGCATCGCTAACGTATGCCTTTTTCGGCATGCGTCAGCGATGTGCCATTAGTCTCGGACGGACCTCGAACGCTGCTTGCAGCGTTCAGGGTCCGTTCTTCGCTAGCGCAGATCGGGCATCTGCGCTAGCGGGATTGCCAAACGCAATCCCTTTTTGGACATTGCGTATCCGCTAAACGGATTGCACTAACGCAATGTGAACCTAGCTTAATAGTTCTGGTATGAATCATTTATCATAGTCGGTCATGTGATTAAGTATTAAACGTAAAGGGACTCAGTAAAAGTTAGAAATCATCAGTTTACCCATCTCTTCCTATAAACTTGAAATCTCCTTTCTAAGAGCCAAACTGTTAACAGCAATTATTGGGATGATTTGTCTTACCTGTTCGGTAAGATTTGATTACACATTTGCATAAGCAGAACAACACCGCCTAATGAGAAAGTGATCTGGCTTTGGAAAACTGCCTTTTCTCTGAATTGAAATTGACTACATAACTCCTTGTCCTTCCTCCGTGAATGCAATTGGTGCGGTGCATATTTGTCGACTCTATAATTAAATGTAATTTCCTAAACTGATTTCCAAACAGCCAGAATTGATGGAAGATTACTATTAGAATATCCTTTATGAGATCGTATAATTAAATGTTTCCTCGTATGACATGAGATACTTAAAGAGGAGAAGTAGAAGACAAAACTGCTACCTTACGAAGGCACAACATATTGATACAACTTTTTTAATACTGAGCTACTCAATTGCGGCAGGGAAACATTTCTAATCTTCTCACACACACGCTCTACCCTCTACACATCCTCTGCACCCCCTGTATTTACTGTTTGCATACTAAAATTGCTTCTAGAATGATACTTAAATGGTCAGTGTCAGTTCAACAAACTTGTTACGCCCAATGGTGGCGCAAGTGAATGTTTGTACCCACTGTGCCACAGGACTGGGCTTGCCTAGGAAGGGGCTTTGCTAAGCGGCTACCAGGTGTTCACTGGAGTTCCTGGTAGTGCAGACAGACTGGGCTGCAGGTAACCATCAGGTACCACTCCAAGACAGATCCTGGTACTGCAGTTGCTGACATGAACTAAGGCTACTTTCAGACACTCTGATCTAGGATACTGGATTAGGGACTTACCGCACATGGATCCGGGGACAATGTCGCACTGTGACCAGGGGACTTTGGAAACAAGAGTGGCCACACTGGGACCAGAGGACTTCGGATTCCCGACTGGCTGCACCAGTACCAGGGATTCGGGTTCAGGACACTGGCCACACTGGGACCAGGGATACGAGTTCAGGACCCTGGCCACATCAAGACCAGGAATCCTGGTTCAGGACCCTGGCCACATCAAGACCAGGAATCCTGGTTCAGGACCCTGGCCACATCAAGACCAGGAATCCTGGTTCAGGACACTTTCTACTCGGGGACCAGGTGACCTCACAACTGCACTGGTAGAACACCACACTACCTAATGATAAAACTCATTGCTTGGCGAATCCCTAAGGGAGAGGGAGTCTTTTATACTGCATGACTCCCAGCAATTGGCTGGGAGTCATCTTGCAGGTGAATATCCTTACACTAAATGCATCTCAGCAAAAAGGCTGAGGGCATTTACCATATGTGCGCGCTGCCTCTTTAAGAGCAGGGGAATATGTGCACATACATGCACACTAGGCGTGCCGCTGGGAGTTGCAGCGCATACTACAGGAAGAAGCAGGGACATGCCGGGGACCACACCACGGAGCCGTGGCAGTGAGTAAGCCAACATCCCTGAATGGAGAGAGAAGGTGACACAAAGCGGGGGCGATCGCCATAGCACTACAACTTCTCCCACCTTGTTAACCCAACATTCACTGCTAAAATTCTTCCTTTTTTATCTCACCCTAGTGCTGGATTCACAGCTTCACAGTTGATTGCTGCATCTTCCATTCTGCAAATTCTAAAAATGTGACACATTGAGGCAGAAGAACATTGGAATACTGGTACTCATAGCAAATTTCTAGTTTCACTCTTTCACCCAAGTATTGCTTTTTCATCTAAAATAGCTTTTCTAAGGGCTGTGCTGGGCAATGGTTTCTGTCCTTAACCCCTTCATGACCCAGCCTATTTTGACCTTAATGACCTGGCCGTTTTTTTGCAATTCTGACCAGTGTCCTTTTATGAAGTAATAACTCAGGAACGCTTCAACGGATCCTAGCGATTCTGAGACTGTTTTTTCATGACATATTGGGCTTCATGTTAGTGGTAAATTTAGGTAAATAATTTTAGCGTTTTGTGAAAAAATCGGAAATTTGGCGAAAATTTGCAATTTTCAAATTTTGAATTTTTATTCTGTTAAACCAGAGAGTTATGTGACACAACATAGTTAATAAATAACATTTGCCACATGTCTACATTACATCAGCACAATTTTCGAAACAAAATTTTTTTTTTTGCTAGGAAGTTATAAGGGTTAAATTTGACAAGCGATTTCTCATTTTTACAACAAAATTTACAAAACCATTTTTTTAGGGACCACCTCACATTTGAAGTCAGTTTGAGGGGTTTATATGGCTGAAAATACCCAAAAGTGACACTATTCTAAAAACTGCACCCCTCAAGGTGCTCAAAACCACATTCAAGAAGTTTATTAACCCGTCAGGTGTTTCACAACAGCAGAACAACATGGAAGGAAAAAATGAACATTTATCTTTTTTAGTCACATAAATGATCTTTTAGCAACAATTTTTTTATTTTCCCAAAGGTAAAAGGAGAAAGTGTACCCCAAAAGTTGTCCAATTTGTCCTGAGTATGCTGAAACCCCATATGTGGGGGGTGGGGCACTCTTTGGGTGCACAACAGCCCCTGTGTGCCTAAACATTGGAGCTCCCCCAAAAGAAACCCGATTTTAGAAACTAGACCCCCCCAAGGAACTTGTCTAGATGCATAGTGAGCACTTTGAACCCCCAGGTGCTTTACAAATTGATCCGTAAAAATGAGAAAGTCCTTTTTTTCACAAAAATATTCTTTTAGACTTAATTTTTTCATTTTCACATGGGCAGGATAAAATGGATCCTAAAATTTGTTGGGTAATTTCTCCTGAGTTCACTGATATGTGGGGGTAAACCACTGTTTGGGTGCACGGCAGGGCTCGGAAGGGAAGGAGTGCCATTTGACGTTTTGAATGGAAATTTAGCTCTAATCGTTAGCGGACAGTGTCACATTTGGAGAGCCACTCTGTGCCTAAACATTCGAGCTCCCCCACAATTGACCTCATTTTGGAAACTAGAACTCCCAAGGAACTTATCTAGTGCTTCACAAAAGTTTATAACGCAGAGCCGTGAAAATTAAAAATAGTTTTTTTCCCTCAAAAATTATTTTTTAGCCCACAATTTTTTATTTTCACAAGGGTAACAGGAGAAATTGAACCTCAAAAGTTGTTGTCCAGTTTGTCCCGAGTACGATGGTACCCCAAATGTGAGGGGAACTACTGTTTAGGCACACGTCGGGGCTCGGAAGGGAAGTAGTGACCTTTTGATAGGCAGACTTTGATGGAATGGTCTGCGGGCGTCATGTTATATTTGGAGAGCCCCTGATGTGCCTAAACAGTGGAAACCCCCAATTCTAACTCCAATCCTAACCCCAACACACCCCTAATCCAAACCATAGCCCTAATCCCAGCCCTAACCCTACCCCCAACCCTAACTCTAATTTTAGCCCCAACCCTAACTTTAGCCCAACTCTAACCCTAATGGGAATACAGGGGTGGGAGGGGGAGATCTGCAGGGCAGGGGGTGTAGATCAGCGGGGCAGGAGGCAGATCAGCGGGGCAAGAAGGAGATCAGCGGGGCAGGGAGCAGATCCGTGGGGCAGGGGGAGATCAGCAGGGCAGGGGGCAGATCCGTGTGGCAGGGAGATCAGCCGGGCAGATCAGTGGGAAGAAAGGGCAGAAAACCTGGCATAGGCACCACTGGACTAGTTGGGTTTCCGGCTATGGACTGGACACTCACCGTATATTTAAAATATTTATTCTTTGAAACACTACAGCAGAGAAGCAAATTAGTCTAGCGCTGCCCCTAACCAGCTCTTCTTCCTCATGTGTACATAGAGAGAGACCTATCAATCACCTGTAGAAGCACTGGAAATTTCTCTTACTCCCATGACGGCACCACGGAGAGAGGGATCCGCCCTCAGGGACAGGAAACCCACAGGTTAAAAAGGCGGGACCTCTCCTCCACCTCAGTTCGGTTTCCTGTCCCTGACGGGGAACCCACAGTTACCTGACGTCGCGGGATACCGGGGACCATCTGGCCGAATTCAGGCAGCGGGGGGCCCTGCCGCGGTCGTAGGTGGAGGTTCTCCCTGAAGGCACAATCCGGGGTCGGCGGGCCTTGTACGAATGTGCAGGGAAGAGGCAGTGAAGAGGACACCAGTCTGCCTCTTTCCTTCAGCAGCAGCAGCTGGTAATAGGTAGCGGCGGCTACCTGGTATGTTACCGCCGGCTTAGGGCCCCGGGAGGAGGTGGCGGCGGTCACCAGCAGGAAGCGCCAACAGGAGACAGCAGCGGCGGCTGCTGCAAGGCTTCCGTCCCTCCTGGGAGCCGACAGGAGCACGCGCGCGCGTTGGGCTGGCGGCGCATGTGCGGTGGTCATTTCCGGGTCGGCGCAGGGCACCTCTGGGAATCTGGATGCTGCTTTGCGCCGTATGCTACAATATGAAAGCGGAAGAAAAAGAACGCTAGGGGCGAAGCCGCTGATCAACAAGTTTCAAAAAAAAAAAAAAAAAAACAGCTAGCAGAGGAAACTGCAATCCCCGCAGAGAGAAACGCCCGCAGCAGCGCCATCACCCGCAGCGGAGACCGCAACAGCAGGGCGGACCTGTGCAATGCCACAACTCGGGATCCCAATGCAGCAGAGGCTCCAGCGGATCCGGGAGAAAATCAACGGTTCAAATGGAGGAGGCTTCCCCAAACACCAGAACCGGTATCTCCCCCACATTAGGAGGGTAAGTGACCTCCGTGAATGTATATATTCCAAATAGGGATTCATTGTGGAAAGGCACATCGAAAATTAAACATAAAGTGTGCCCACTTTGCTCCACAAATTTACCCGCTACCTGGGTAAAGAAACTCTATGCGACATGCTTAGAGAACACCATAAGTGAAGAAACCCCAAGATTCACTTCTGATCTTAAGGACTTAATTAAGTCTCAAGTGAAAGATGCGCTGAAAAGCGTAAAAAACCGTAAAAGAAACGCAAGGCCAGACATAAATCCCAGGAGTCTAGCGTTAACTATAATTCAGATAGCTCTACGTCCTCCTTTGCATCCTCAAAGGGTGGAATCTTATGTTTGACGGACTAGAACAAAGGAATCGCAGGGCGTTCCTGTTAAATAAAAAATTCGGGCCCTAATAAAAAAGGAGTGGTAAAGACCAGATAAAAAAGTATGTTAACACCTAAGAAAAAATACCCATTCTACCAAAATTAGATGTCGCAATTGCGAAGACCTCTAAAAAAAAAAAAAAAAAAAATTTTTTTGCATTGCCCTTTGAAAGCATAGGAACTCTCAAAGACCCTATGAATAAAAGGGCCGACATCTTCTTAGAAAAGGCTCCTGGGAAGCAGCTAGCGGGGGTTTAAATCCCGGGATAGCTGCTACATGCACTGCCAGAGCATGACTAGATCACCTGGAGACCCAATTAAAAGATAAGACTTCAAGAGAATCTATACTAGTCTCGGTGTCAGTAATGAGGGGGCCGCAGCATGTATAGCGAACTCCTCCATAAATTCAGTGAGACTGACAGCAAGATCAGCCTCATTCTCAAACGCAGCAAAAAGAGCGCTATGACTGAAGTGCTGGCCAGATGATCTACAAACTAAGGCCAAGCTTTGCTCCATACCATGTCAGGGCGAATTTTTATTCAGGCCTCCCTGGATGATATTCTTGGGAAAGCTGTGGACAAAGTAAAAAAAAAAAAAAAAAAAAAAAAAAAACCTTCCTAGGTTTTCCCAATCAGTCTCATAGACGGCCCTTTTCAAGGTTGAGGATGGGAGGACGAGATTTAAAGGCAGAGGCTTCATGTTTAACAAACAGGATAATAAGCGGCCCCAATGAAGGTGCGCCTCAGGTAGGAGGGAGACCGACATACTTTCTCCAAGTCGAAAAAAAAAAAAAAAGAAAAAATCAGTAAACATAATCAAGACGGGTCTGAAGTTGAATTTCCATACGATGCCACATCATCAATTTGTCGCAACACCACAGAGGGAATCAGAGATCAAATAGCTGGCCATTCAAAAGTAAGTCTACAGTCTCCTTTTTGAAGAACGTCCTACAGGAGGTCCTACAGCAGGAGGGGACAACAGGTTTCTACTCCCCTCTTTTTCTATGGACAAAGCCAGATGGAATTTTCAGGACAATAATAAACCTGAAGAACTTAAACAAATACCTTGTGATAGACAGCTTCAAGATGGAAACAATAAAATCATGTGTCAGAACCCTTCATCCGTCTTGCTTTATGACTGTAATAGACCTAAAGGACGCATACTACCATGTGCCGATCCATCCGGATCACCGAAAATATCTGAGTGGCGGTAGTGATGCAAGGGGAATTGAGGCATTATCAGTTCAAAGCTCTCCCCTTTGGTCTTGCCATAGCCCCGAGGGTGTTTAAAAAATTAATGGCAGAAGTGATGACTCACATAAGGGAACAAGAGGGGTTAATTGTTCCTTATCTAGACGACCTCCCAGTGATGGGCAGATCCTCTCTCCATTGCAGTTAGCAGTCGGACAAAGTGATGACAGCCCTATCAAATCTGGGTTGGGTTTTGAACCTAGAGATATCCAAAATTATCCCAACACAAGTACAGCAGTACTGGGGGACAATAATAGACAAAAAAAAAAAAAAAAAAAAAAAAAAAAAAAGTCTAACAGAGTTAAAAATTTCCAACATGACACAATTGGTGGAGCACTTATAACATTCTCCAGTCTTTTCTTTAAGGAAAGTAATGTCTATATTAGGATCGATGACAGCCTGCATCCCGGCGATCCAGGGGGCTCAGTATCATTCCAGAGATCTCCAGTGGGAAATCCCACCTAGAGGGAGATTTAGGAAAGCGCTTGGAAAACTCCTCGCAGACAATGACTTCCCTAGCCTGGTGGATAGACTCGACCAATCTCGCCAGGGGGGTTCCATGGTTATGGCCGGTCTCAGTAACCCTCACCACGGATGCAATTCCATGGGGTTGGGGAGCTCACTTAAAAGATCAAATTGCCCAGGGGCCATGGTCAGAGGGGGAAAGCTCTTCACTTCAAACATGAAAGAGTTTTTTGGCAGTAAATACGCGCTAGACCATTTCTTAGTTCCCCTCCGTTCCCATCACGTAAGGGTACTGACAGACAACAGGACGGTAGTGGCGTATTTGAATCACCAGGGGGGTACGAGGTCCCAATCCCTGATGGAAGTAACGAAATCCATTCTTTTTCAAGCAGAATCCAACCTATCCTCCCTAACAGCCCTACTTATCAAAGGGTCAGAAAATCAGACAGCAGATTTCTTAGCAGAACACAGCTAAAACAGGGAATGAAACCAGCAAATATTCAATCACATAGTGGACCGTTGGGGGACCCCGGATATAGATCTATTCGAGAGCAGTCAACACCAGAAAACAGAGAAATTCTGTCTAATAAATCCATGGAGGAATCCAGAGACCGTAGACGCCTTTCTAATTCCCTGTAATTTCCAAATAACATACGCCTTTCCCCCGATAGCATTGATTCCATTAGTCCTGGGGAAATTCCAGGACGACAGAGCAAAGATGATCATGATAGCCCCTTTTTTGACCAAAAAGAACGCGGTTCCCAAGGCTACGCCTAATGTCGGTAACAGACCCTTGGGTCCTCCCTGAATCTTCTGCGCCAGGGGCCAATAAACCATCCACAAGTAAAAAAAAAAAAAAAAAAAACTTGCATATGGCAGCCTGGAATTTGAGAGGGAACTTTTGACCAGGAAGGGTTTTCTCCAAATTTAGTCTGAACTCTGTTAACCAGTAGGAACCGAGTAACTACCAGTGCGTATGGCAAAGTCTGGAAAAGATTCCTCTCTAATTCAGGTATCAGCTTATCGGGAGAGACCCCAGTTCAGGAAATACTAGAATTCCTCCAAAAAGGATTAGAGAAAGGCTTGGCAACGAGAACTCTAAAAGTTCAAGTCGCAGCATTGGGCGCCCTTTATAATTGTGACTGGGAAGGGAACACTAGATTAAAAGGTTCGATAAAGCTTTAACTAGATCTAGGCCAGTGGTACATCATACTACACTTCCTGGGATCTGAACGTAGTACCTTCTGCACTAACCAAAGCGCCTTTTGAACCCTTATCAGGCTTCCTTAAAAATAGTTTCCCTGAAAACCTTCCTTCTGGTAGCACTAACCTCGGCTTGCAGGATCAGTGACTTACAGGCTCTATCAGCTTATCTGCCTCTAAACCAGATATAAAAGGACCGTGTAGTCTTTAAAACTGATCCATCCTCCCTTCCTAAAGTGGCATCACGCTTCCATAGATCCCAGGAGATATCCTTACCATGGTTTTGTCCAAACCCCAAAAAATAAAAAGGGGAAAAACCTTGCACACACTGGATGTGAAGAGATGTCTCACCCAATATATATATCAGCCATGAGGGAGTGTAGGAAAGGGAGGTCTCTGTTTGTCTATTTTCAGGGGCCAAACAAAGGACACAAAGCATCAACAGCCACGTTGGCAAGATGGATATGGGACGCCATTGCCCTGTCATACGCCTCATCCAAGGAAGCCACTCCAGAAGGAATTAAGGCTCATTCAACAAGATTGGTGGCGACCTCTTGGGCAGAGCGAGCTGGAGCATCACTTGACCAGATATGTAGAGCAGCCACTTGGTCCTCTTCCTCTACTTTCTTTAAGCACTACCAGCTTGACCTATCTTCCTCTTCAGACTTAACCTTCGGGGGAAGGGTTCTAGAGGCAGTAATCCCACCCTAAAACTCACATCCTATGAAATTCTCTCCGTGGTGCCGTCATGGGAGTAAGAGAATATCGTAGTTACTCACCGATAACGGTATTTCTCTGATCCCATGACGGCACCCGTATATTCCCTCCCTTCACATATGGGTGTGCACACTTCTAGTTAGCCATTAATGCTTAGCCACGCGGTGGGGAAAAGAAAAAAAAAAAAAAAAAAAAATAATAATTTTAATAACAATATAATGATGATAAACGATGACTTGAAAGACTTTCTGTGTGTGTAAATAACTACTTAAGTTACAGATGAAGTCCTGTCAAGGATCTATAAAACAAACTGAGGTGGAGGAGAGGTCCCGCCTTTTTAACCTGTGGGTTTCCTGTCCCTGAGGGCGGATCCCTCTCTCCGTGGTGCCGTCATGGGATCAGAGAAATACCGTTATCGGTGAGTAACTACGATATTCTTGCAGGAGTCGGCAATGGACTAGTTGGGTCTTTCACTGTGGTCCGCAGCTAGATATTTAAAGTATATTATTTCTGAAGCGCTCCGGCATTTCAGAGATTGTATTCTTTAGAGATACGACCAGGTACCATAGCTAGAGATCTGACTTCCATCCCTGCCACCCTGCAAGCTTTTTTTAGTGCCACTGCAGGTAATTAAAAGGGTCTCCCTCTTCTGTAGACACAGAAATTCCAGTCAATTATTTGCAGCAGTTTTGGGAAGAGCCAGCAAGAGGCAGTGCCAAACCTGGTCGGAGTGTTTTGAGAATAATATACCTGGCTTCAATCGTGCTGCCAGGCTGTGATTCATGCTTCATGCCGTTTGGGCAGTATAAATTGCCTAACAAGTTTCCTTAAAACCAGATAGCACAGCAATATGTTAGAAATATAAACCTACATCTTTCATTCGACCTTGTTGGACACTTCTGCTTGTCCTTTTAGCCATTTCACAATGTAGTTTGACACAAAAGACTGGCTTCGAAATTGTTGAATGCGAGGATTTTCATCTAACGGCATAGGTTACGATATTCACAGCACATTTGCTTTGTGTTAATTAGTGGATTCTGTACGGAGTCTGTTTCGGGAACTTGTAATTCTCTTACTGGCTCCCCTTTCATGATCTGCCTTTATGTTCAATAGCCAATGTTTCTGCTCATCTAAACTCTGTTTTTAGCTTTGTCTCTTCCCTTTCACTCCTCAGTGAATTTGCATGTCCAGTTCTGATAATTTCTGGATCGCTTACATAGAAAATTCTCATCAAGCAGCTGAGAGATAATCAGATCTCCGACTCATGCCAACTTTTTGCTGGATCACACTGTTGGAGAGTGCTGTGGGAATTCCAGGTGGTACGAGCCCCCCGGGGATCTTTCAGTGGTTGCAAAACTGGTCTTGGAACCCGTTCACAACAGATGGTCTCACAGGGGCTCTGAAAAGAGGTTTGATATAAAATATTGAAGCAAATATTGGACTTTTTGACTTTTGCTACATCATTATCACTTCTGTATGAAGCAAATGCAAAACTTTCCATTGCAATTTTACAGAATGGAAAAGTTTGTTGAGTTTCTATTTACTCCTTCCCTAGTTGTTTCGTAAGGTTACAAGAGGGGGCAGAGCTGAAAAATCAAATTCTGTTTGCAGTCCTTTTCATAGTTGGAAGTTTAGGAACTATTTCTTTGAAAAGTCAACCACTGCATTGTTAAACATCAGAGCAGGACGGGCAGATGACCTGATGTCTTCCCGTGAACAGGGCTTCATAGTGGGAGGCTTTTTTAAAGCACCTTATTTTAGTGAACAAATCCTGTTTGTCAGTTATATTTATATGCTACAAAATGTTTTCTTTATAGCATTTACTATGTTTCATTATCAAATGAGAATTTTACAGTTTTTTAGAATTTTTTTTGCTTACCTTGAATGCAAAAGGTGTAACCTCTGATAACTGAAACATCTTTTTTATCTTAAAAATCAAGAGTTAACTTGGACTATCACAAAGACGAATGTACTGCAAGGCAGAGCTATGGTATGCAGAGGTAACAACCGAATCTGTAGGCTCTGGGACCTGAAGGGGGCCATAAACCTCTTTGCTACAAAAAGAAACACCGCTAATATACATTGCCCATTTTACACATTTTGCAATTGGACCAAGAACCCTTTTGTCACATCTCTAATGTTTTCAATGTGTGGAGCCACATAAAAAACCAATAGGCTAGTGAGCACATGATAACCTTAATAAATAGCTTTCCTTTCACACACAACTAGAGATGAGTAGGCCAGTGGAAATTCGGGTTCATCGGGTTTGCCCAAACTTGAATCCAAAGTTGGGTTTGAGTACCAGAATTTGACCTCAGACTGAACCCCATTTAGTGAACAGTTACCGATGGCCAATGTCTGTATGCCTGGGTGAATGTGGACACCTCTGTCAGCAAAACCTACATATGGGTTGTTGATCCCCACTATTTTTAATAGCCAGCCAAAGAAAAGCAGAAAGCTGTGATCTGGACTTACTATGCTGGGAAGGGACCAATATTCATGGACCTTCCCAGCCTATTAATATTAGGCCCCAGCTGTCTGCTTTGCCTTTGCTGGTTATTAAAAATTGGGAACCCACCAAAAAATGACATGGGGCTGTCATATTTTTAATAACCAGCAAAGCAGACAGCTGGGGGCTGATATTAATAGAATAAAGATAGATATTAATACGGTATTATTTTCATAATATGTATATTATAATTGTAACCTAATAGATATTAATATGGAAGGGCCATGGATATTGGCTTCTTTTCCCAGCTCAGAAATGCACATTCATTAAATGAGCCGAGTCTGGCTCTTTCCGATTGCCCCCGTGCGGGGGCAATCAGTGTAATAGGATGTCTTTGGAACATGGGAGGAAACTAGAGAACCCAATAGGAACTCACACAAACATGGGAAGACCATACAAACTCCTTGGAGGTGTTGCTGCGGTAGGATTTGAACCCAGGACCCCAGCGCTGCAAAACACCAGTTCTAACCACTGAGCCACTGCGCTATTGGGTATAAGACAACAGATTTTTACCTAAGTGATTAATATACTGCATACATGTGTTCCTCATGGATTTCTGCCAGTGGTCATCAAATTAGAACTCTAATTGCCTTATGTCCAGAGGATGTCTATACATAACATTTTGCTTTACAGCTTTATTTGCTACAATCATAGAACTGTTTTACTTCCCATGAGTTGAATTGGCAGATCTTGTAGGAGTGACCGGTCTGCCACTAGAGTAGTGACATCAATAATACATATCCCTAAAATAACGTGATACTACTGATCCCATATCCTGTTTTCCAATATGACTTACAAGCAAGTCCTTACGTGTGAAGCATTAACAGTTAGGCACACTTTTATTCTTTGTATATTTCTTTTACATAATACATTATTTTTAATTATTTTTTATTAAGCTTAAACATTTTGTTTAACTTTTTTTAATCACCTTTTGTCTCACGTATTGCCTTTCCAGATGTGTTGAAAAGCATAGTTTTAAAATTTGCCTCTCACACACTTGAGATCCTTAATTTGGACCTGAATGATATGACAGCCCATCGACAACACACTATCACTTTGTGGAAGGCCAACGGGGTGACAGTAGGAGACCTCTTCTTCTGGCTGACCACTTAGATGTTACGATTGTTAGTTATCTCCATTTCTGGTGTCAAATAGCCAGTATTAGAGCCCTATATCTACAGTGAAACCTGTCTGGATGGTGGTAGCTTCAATATATAACAACTAGAGATGAGCAACTGTGCCAAAATTTGATTTCAGCAGATTTGCTTGAATTTGGCTAGGAAATATGATTTACATATAACACATTCAAGTAATTAATGATGAACATATTTATATAGTTAAAGAAAAGACAATGAGATGTGGACAGGTGTAGCTCATAGACGAGATCCAGGAATTGTCATCCCCAACATCTATCTGGTGGCGGATAGAAGATGTGTTCCTGTGAGTTTTACTTTCTTTTTTAGGCATATGCAACGCGTTTCGGCTGCATTTCAATGACAAGATTATTCCCACAGTGCTGCCCTACATCTCTCCTTTAGGCTTTGCTTCCCTGCACCTCATCATCCTCTGGGGTATCCAGGATTCCCGACACGGGGATAACATCACCGTAGCTAAACAGGCTTACAGCTTTGAGTCACTCACCATCGCTTTCTAGGGAGTTGTGCCCATATGCTAGAACAACATTTCAATGCCAGCATCCAATAGATACTCTCTCTAAACACTGTTGGACACAGACAGAAGAGGGCCTTTGGGCAAGAACAATATACCTCTGATTTTTCTCTTGCTTCTTCTAACTTCCTCCTCCCGCCTCCTCCATAATACACAGGAACACGTCTTACATTGCTTCTTATATCACTACATTCAATGTAGGCTAAGAAAGTAGCTCATATTCCTCCGCCTAGCAAACCTCTTTCGGACACAGACAGAAAGTGGCCCAGTACATGGGCCCTTTGCAGTCGAATAGATCATCAAAATGCACAATTCCACCATCATTGGAGCTAGACGTGGACCACTTTATCTCTTGTGCCCCTTTGTAGCTGCACAGATTGCACCAATGGTATGTCCACCCCTGTCTCTACAGATACAATACTCATCCACCTCTACAATTGAAGCGCAGCTATGTTTTTTCCCCTCTTTTATTGAGAGAACTTCCTCCCTCACATAAACACAATGATTTCACCAATAAACTATGTATCGTTTTGCTTGAAAGTTCCTTAAAATTATTTACACACATAATTTTACATTGCATACTTTGATGCATAAATTGGCCGATTCCAGTCTTGTTTAAAACTTTGGCAAATAGGCAAAATGTGTTGGGTTGTAGGATCTTAGTGCAGCATTGTCATGACTCGCTCATTGAAGGGTACGGATGCGAATACGACAATTTACAACCCACTTCTCTGATGAACATTTAAACATATGCACAGCTCAATGCGTAAGCTTTTTAGATAGGAGCAGATGCCGCAATCGGATGCAAGGCCTATAATTTTGCCTTTTTCCGTGGCGATTGTAATTGTGTTTGTCAGCTTAAAGAATAGGCATTTCCCCTGGCAAAGTGTATAAAATGACCTCCTGTAGGTTGCAAAGAACAAATGTACTTGGCTGTAGTTTTGAGTTTTATGGAGAAGTCAGCTGACATGTGTCATTTCCATCACACTGTTGGCCTAAATGAGTTGTTCTATGAAATGAAAATATACGGCTGGCATAAATATCACACGCTCAAGGCGACCACGGGTATTAAGTAGAAACTTTACACAATTCCGGGAGAGCAATGACGTACAACTTTTGTCTTATATCTGTATTAAAGGGAAATATTAATTTGGTGTCATGACAGCGAAGCTTTAAATCTGTAAATGAGAGAATAACTCATGTGGATCATTTCGAGTTTCATCGGCAATGTTATAAATATCCTTTCGGAATTGCATATATAAGTGGGATAGACATTGAAATAATCAATGAATTTCAGATTAATGTGAGAACTGGAGATAAAGAAAGGTCATTCTGTATGGGTATTGTCTTCACTATTAATGAGCTTGATGTTAGGACAAGGTCATCCCAGGCGAATGTAAACCTTAACATCTCAACTATAAAGGGTACCATTTAGGATTCATTAGCTCCTTTCATTATGCCGCAAAAATTAGGGTTGTTATTAAGAGGGCGAATGTTAAACTTATAGTTTAGATTATTAAAATAAAAAGTCTCCTTTTTAAAGTGTCCAGTACTCAATAGCCAAGATCTATGGGTAGATGGATAATAAATGCATGATCTGCACGCTGGAACCCTAACGATCAAGAGAACACTAGAGATGAATGAATGGGACAAAATTGAAATTCAGTAGATTTGCTCGAAATTTTATAGGAAATTCAATTTGCGCCTAATAAATCCGGTGCAAATCTTATCTACTGGAAAGAGTTTAAAAAAATATACTGGTATTTTAATTCTTATCCTTGTGTGAGTGTGGTTAATTATATCTGCAAGTATAGTAACCCAATGTGCACCAGTGACATCACACTACGTGGCTCATGGGCTGACATAGGCAGCTGGATGTCTCCTGAGTATTCGTGTATTTGCGGTCCACACCACTTTACAATACTGGGCTCCTCTACATCGTCATAATGAATCTTCTGGTTAACTTAACTGCCAAAATATACTGATGTGAGTCTTCGGCCCAACTCAACTCTATTATTACACCAGGCTTTAATAAATCACCTCAGTGGGTCTCTTGATCTACTCAACTGTGTTACATTACTGGGCTCTGCTACTGTACTTTCTCAGAGTGCAAAGGGGTTGTCCAAGCTTGGGGCTCAAGTCTGCAGTCGCTCTCTGTGACTACAGACTTGTGAATCCTCACAGCGTGCACACTGCGCACTATAAGGATTCTCTGGAGATGGTGCTGGGAGTGGGCCGGTGCATGACCGTAAGTATGCGATTTGCATACATGTGGTCATGCGCCAACTACACGTACATGGCCTAACTCAATGCAAGTGAACTAAGTATGGGCTCGAATAGTCGGAATGTGGCTGGAAGTATAAAAATCGCATACTTGTGTTCACGTGACTGTTGGCACCCACTGAAAAATCACAGTGGGCATCCTGTGAGGATTCACAAGCCTGCGGTCACAGAGATTGACTGCAGACTTGAGCTCCAAGACTGGACAATCCCTTTAATTTTGCTGAACATATCTACATTGAGCAACCTTTCATGCCCAGCAGTACTAATTTACTCCGTTTTCCTACTTTGCTTAATTATACTGATCTTCTTATCATTGAGCGTCTTGACACACCAGGTCAGCTACATCGCTAAATTTACTCTACTGCTCCAGTTTCTGTCCAGTCTCTTCTCCATAGTTCCAAAGGACCACCCTGCTGCACCAAAATCATCTGTCCTTGCTATACATCAGCTGCTCATCTGTACTGAAGGCTTAGAGAAACCCATTGAGCAATAACACATTGTACTAGGCTGTTTCCGTCGCCCCTTAGGCTTTGAATGGAACAGCACTGCACATTCTTGACTATCACAACATTTAAGACTCCTGTACTGTGGATCGGTGGGAGTCCTAGCTATGTCACCATCAAATATCATCAACTTATCACCTATGTGATTGTAGAACAAGAGCCTTTAAGAGCTGGACATTGGAGAAATAAACAGCATCACATCTACTATATAAAGCTGAATGTGTATGTGTGTGTGTGTGTATGTCCGGGATTGGCATCTGCACCGTCGCAGCTACAGCCACAAAATTTTGCACAGTCACACGTCTGGACCCCGAGAGCGTCATAGGCTATATTGTGAGGCGAAATTTTAACCCCGCGCGTTCCAATTCACCAAACAATTTTGCCCCTATCTACATAATGGGGAAAAAAGTGAAAGGAAAAGTGTTGGAAGCGTCGCAGCTACAGCAACAAAATTTTGCACAGTCACACGTCTGGACCCTGAGAGCGTCATAGGCTACGTTGTGAGGTGAAATTTTAACTCCGCGCTTTCCAATTCACCAAACTATTTTTCCCCTATCTACATAATGGGGAAAAGTGAAAGGAAAAGTGTTGGAGGCAAATTGACAGCTACCAGATGTGAACAAAAGGGACTTATAGTGTGAGAGCGATGGCGCCAAAGGGTATATACCGATCAGTTGCTAAGGTGGGACCCCGACATGGGATAACTCACCACACACGGGGATATGAACACACACACAAAATGCGCCACACACTACCACGTGCTTGAACACATATACCACCCTCAGCACACATTTCACCACACATACACCAACCTCGCCACATAAAAGTCGAAACACAAAAGTCGCCGCTCAAAACTCACCACGCGCAAAATTCGCCACATGCAAAAAATAGGCTCACGCAAAACTCGCCACAAGTGCAAAACTCACCTCATGGAAAACTCGCCACACGCAAAACTTGCACATGCAAATTTTGTGCATGTGGCAATTTTTCCGCAACACATGCAAAAGTTGCCTCACACAAAACTTGCACATACTCAAAAGGCACCAGACATAAAACTCACCACACGCAAAACTCGCCATGCGCAAAACTTGCTGCACACAACTTGCTACACTAACCTGTCACATGCAACTCGACACACAAAAAGTTGCTACACGCATGTTGCCACACAAAACTCATCTCACAAAAGTCGCTACATGCATGTCGCCACACACAACTCAACACACACAACTTGACAAACGAAACTCGCCCTAAAACACACACAAGTCTGGTATTAGCCTTCAAAAATAAAAATCTGATTAATAAGCAGACAAACTACAAGAGCAACAGATGTACCATATAGGAAATACGGCAGCTGTCAGTCACATGACCTGTCTATTATGTGTATGTGTGAGCTAATATATACTGCCAGGGGGAGGGCTTCCTGTTGGCTGGGGATTTATCAGGCTGCCAATTTATCTTACAAATACTGAGGTAAAAATACTGAGCAAATAACGTGTTAACGAGGTCTAATACAGGAGATCACACAGGTATATACTATATACAGGGGAGATGACACACAGATATATACTATATACAGGAGAGATGACACACAGGTATATACTATATAAAGGAGGAGATGACATACAGGTACATACTATATACAGGAGGAGATGACACACAGGTATATACTATATACAGGAGGAGATGACATACAGGTATATATATATATAGAAGGAGATGACATACAGGTATATACTATATATAGGAGGAGATGACATACAGGTATATACTATATATAGGAGGAGATGACATACAGGTATATACTATATACAGGGGAGATGACACACAGCAGGTATATACTATATACAGGGGAGATGACATACAGGTATATACTATATACAGGAGATGACATACAGGTGTATACTATATATAAGGGAGATGACAAACATGTATATACTGAGGTGAAAATGAGAGGTGTGAGGTGAAAATGAAAAGGTGTGAGTGCAAAATAAGAGGAGTGAGGGAAAATAGTGTAGTGATCGGAAAATGACAGATGTGAGGTCGAAATGACAAGTGTTAGGCGGGAATGAGAGGAGTGAGGGAGAAAATGAGATGTGAGGGGGAAAATTAAGATGTGATTGGGAAAATGAGAGGCGTCATGGGAAAATAAGAGAAGTGACGTGCTATAACTAACCACAGATATTTACTATGCCCAGGCAACGCCGGGCTCTTCAGCTAGTCAGTATATAAATGTCTAAGTATAAATATTGCCCCATAAACTTTCCAAAATATGTAACCTAAGCAAAGCTATAGGCTCCACGCCAGAAAATGTACTGTAACTTTTCTTTGCACTGTTGCCTTCACAATCAATACAATTAAGGGTTTCCCTGTTGTTCTTCATTATTAAATTGTCCAGAACCCTGCTGGCCAAATGAACCCTTCTCTTAAAGCTTAGTTGGCCACCAACTGAGTTCCTGGGCCATGTCTCCATTACAGAGATTTATTTGGGGAATTCTGCAGCAAATGTCTTCAGTAAATCATAAAAATGGGATGGAAATGTGACTGAGCATTTTTCAACATGCCGAGATATTTCTTTTGTCATTATCATTTTGGTACAAATTGAGCATTGTATGGGAGGACGAGGAGGCTTTTGCCCAGGGCTTTGGCAATGTATTTGGCTGTACTTGCTCTGTAACAACTGGCCTTCATTACAACCTTAATGTCATCAGCCTGAAAATTTGGCAAAAGTCTCAATATGTTTGAGCCCAAAGCTTGCAACATCCTCAGTTCTACTTGTGATGTTCAATAATCTAATAATCCTTTTCGATGACTAATATGGTGAGTATTGTCGCCAGTTGGATCAATATTTCATGGCTGATCCATGGAATCCAACCAAATTTTCAAATATATTATCCTATCTTCTCGTAAAATGACCCGAAGCCACTTGCTTAACAGCACTGTAAAAGATGGCAGAGTTGTCTGCCCTGGGAGGCATTGCCAATGGGTTGGCACTCGTCTCAGTCATGTTTGCTCTTTACCAACTGGCCGTATTACGTCTTTAGTGTTATGAATAGAATACTTTGGCTGTGAATACAAGTAATCAGTATATTTGTACTATAAACTTGTAACATTTTGCAATTTAACTCCTGCTGAGGAACGAATCAAGTTCCCAATAAGAGAGAATTACTAGACGATCTATCATTTTGGACGTTAGCTGGTACAATGCAGGCTACAGATTGAAATCCCATCCGCTTGTTTTATAAGTCTTTTTTTCAGTTTTAATACCACCTAACAATGCATGAAGTCTTGTCAGTCAACGGTGCAGGAGGCCACATTAGGGAATGGTTGCTTTATTTAACATTGAATTTATATATGTATCAGATGGAATAAGGTTCTCTTTTTATGATACCATCCAAGTGATGAGGCAACCCTTGGAGAAAACAGATTGCTGGTTGGTACAATGATGTACCACTTGCAATATTAGCTTATAACAGTCATTCTCTATATAAAATAGTAACAAATTAAAACATTTATTTAGGGAATACAAATATTATCATGTTTTAGGGTGTTTTTGTTCATATACAGTATTACTTAAATGGGTTTTCTGGGAATAGAAAAATATACAATAAATAACTAAAGGAAATGTAAATAATGAAAAAAAATCCTAGCCGAACCTAATTATTTTTTGTCTATGGAGGTACTCATTGTAGAATTAAACTGGCCACTGTCTGGTAACACTAACTAGCATCTTAGTACAGATGACTGTGAGCATGTGCAGTAGGAAGCTTGGCCGCTATGACCTGGAGATAGCCATTTAGTTTTCAGACAGACACGGTGGACAGCAGTGTGTGCAGCTTCTTACCTCAGCACCCTGGTATCTGCAATATTGCATCATATTGACAGTGTGAGCAGCCTCTTCTTATCTCAGCACTCCTGGTATCTGTAGTATTACATCAGATAGACAGGGTGGACAGCAGTGTGAGTGGCCTTTCCTTAAGCCCAGCACCCCTTGATTATCCAGTATTAGATCAGAGGTACAGGATGGACAGCAGTGTGAGCAGCCTCTTCTTACCTCAGCACCCTGGGTATCTCCAGTATTAGACCAGATAGACAGGGTGGACAGCAGTGTGAGCAGCATCTTGTTACCTCAGCACCCTTGGTATCTCTAGTATTAGATCAGATAGACAGGGTTGACAGCAGTGTGAGCAGCCTCTTCTTACCTCAGCACCCCTGATATCTCCATTATTAGATCAGATAGACAAAGTGGACCGCAGTGTGAGCAGCCTATTCTTACCTCAGCACTCCTGGTATCTGTAGTATTACATCATATAGACAGGGTGGACAGCAGTGTGAGTGGCCTTTCCTTTAACCCAGCACCCCTTTATTATCCAGTATTAGATCAGATAGACAGGGTGGACAGCAGTGTGTGCAGCGTCTTCTTACCTCAGCACCCTTGGTATCTCCAGTATTAGATCAGATAGACAGGGTGGACAGCAGTGTGAGCAGCCTCTTCTTACCTCATCACCCCTGATATCTCCATTATTAGATCAGATGCAGAGGGAGAATCAGCCTCTTGTTTCCTAATCACCCCTGGTATCTTCAGTATTTGATCAGATAGACAGGGTGGACAGCAGTGTGAGCAGCATCTTCTTACCTCAGCACCCTTGGTATCTCCAGTAGTAGATCAGATAGACAGGGTGGACAGCAGTGTGAGCAGCCTCTTCTTACCTCAGCACTCCTGGTATCTCTAGTATTAGATCAGATAGACAAAGTGGACCGCAGTGTGAGCAGCCTATTCTTACCTCAGCACTCCTGGTATCTGTAGTATTACATCATATAGACAGGGTGGACAGCAGTGTGAGTGGCCTTTCCTTTAACCCAGCACCCCTTTATTATCCAGTATTAGATCAGATAGACAGGGTGGACAGCAGTGTGAGCAGCCTCTTCTTACCTCATCACCCCTGATATCTCCATTATTAGATCAGATGCAGAGGGAGAATCAGCCTCTTGTTTCCTCCTCACCCCTGGTATCTTCAGTATTAGATCAGATAAACAGGGAGGACAGCAGTGTGAGCAGCATCTGTTGTGAATTCTGTTGTCGAACTCCTTCCTGTGGTCGTGAATGGTACTTCGGCGAGTTCTGTCCATAGACTCCCTCTGGTGGCTGTGAGTGGAGCTGCTGCTTCTGAGGTTCTGGGATGCAGAGTGGCATCTCCGCACCGTTAGTCGGTGCGGAGGTCTTTTTGCACACTCTGCGTGGACTTTTGTAGTTTTTTGTGCTGACCGCAAAGATACCTTTCCTATCCTCTGTCTGATTAGTAAGTCTGGCCTCCCTTTGCTGAAACCTGTTTCATTTCTGCGTTTGTGACTTTCATCTTTACTCACAGTCAATATATGTCGGGGGCTGCCTTTTCCTTTGGGGAATTTCTCTGAGGCAAGGTAGGCTTTATTTTCTATCTCAAGGGCTAGCTAGCTCTTAGGCTGTGAAGAGGCGTCTAGGGAGAGTCAGGAACGCTCCACGGCTATTTCTAGTTGTGTGATAGGATTAGGGGTTGCGGTCAGCAGAGCTCCCACATCCCAGAGCTTGTCCTGTGTGAGTTTAACTATCAGGTCGTGCCGGGTGCTCCTAACCACCAGGTCCATAACAGTACAGCTGGCAAAAAGTATTAATGCATCTCAATAGAGGGATAAGAGAAGTTCTGAGACCATTTTTTTTTTCTTTGCACTGTGTTTTGTCTTTCTTTTCCCCTAAACCTTTGGGTGGTTCAGGACACAGGTGTAGATATGGACATTCAAGGTCTGTCCTCTTGTGTGGATCGTCTCACTGCAAGGGTACAAAACATTAAAGATTTTGTGGTTCAGAATCCGATGTTGGAGCCTAGAATTCCTATTCCTGATTTATTTTCTGGGGATAGATCTAAGTTCTTGAATTTCAAAAATAATTGTAAACTGTTTCTAGCTTTGAAACCCCGCTCCTCTGGTGACCCCGTTCAACAAGTAAAAATCATTATTTCTTTGTTGCGTGGTGACCCTCAAGACTGGGCATTTTCCCTTGCGCCAGGAGATCCTGCATTGCGTGATGTTGATGCGTTTTTTTTGGCGCTTGGATTGCTTTATGATGAACCAAATTCAGTGGATCAGGCAGAGAAAATCTTGCTGGCTTTGTGTCAGGGTCAGGATGAAGCGGAGGTGTACTGTCAGAAGTTTAGAAAGTGGTCTGAGCTTACTCAGTGGAATAAGTGTGCCCTGGCGGCAATTTTCAGAAAGGGTCTTTCTGAAGCCCTTAAGGATGTCATGGTGGGATTTCCCACGCCTGCTGGTCTGAATGAGTCTATGTCCTTGGCCATTCAGATCGATCGGCGCTTGCGTGAGCGCAAAGCTGTGCACCATTTGGCGGTGTTCTCTGAGCATAGGCCTGAGCCTATGCAATGTGATTGGACTTTGACCAGAGCTGAACGGCAAGAACACAGATGTCGGAATGGGCTGCGTTTTTACTGTGGTGAATCCACTCATGCTATCTCCGATTGTCCTAAGCGGTTCGCTAGGTCTGCCACCATTGGTACAGTACAGTCTAAATTTCTTTTGTCCGTTACTCTGATTTGCTCTCTGTCGTCCTATTCTGTTATGGCATTTGTGGATTCAGGCGCTGCCCTGAATTTGATGGACTTGGAGTTTGCCAGACGCTGTGGTTTTTTTCTTGGAGCCCTTGCAGTATCCTATTCCATTGAGAGGAATTGATGCTACGCTTTTGGCCAAGAATAAGCCTCAGTACTGGACTCAATTGACCATGTGCATAGCTCCTGCGCACCAGGAGGATATTCGCTTTTTGGTGTTGCATAATCTGCATGATGTGGTCGTTTTGGGGTTGCCATGGCTACAGGTCCATAATCCAGTGTTGGATTGGAAATCTATGTCTGTGTCCGGCTGGGGTTGTCAGGGGGTACATGGTGATGTTCCATTGTTGTCAATTTCGCCTTCCACTCCTTCTGAGGTCCCTGAGTTTTTGTCAGATTACCGGGATGTATTTGAAGAGCCCAAATCCGGTGCCCTACCTCCTCATAGGGATTGCGATTGTGCTATTTATTTGATTCCTGGTAGTAAGTTTCCTAAAGGCCGACTGTTTAATTTATCTGTGCCAGAGCACGCCGCTATGCAGAGTTATATAAAGGAATCCTTGGAGAAGGGTCATATTCGCCCGTCGTCGTCACCATTGGGAGCAGGGTTCTTTTTTGTGGCCAAGAAGGATGGCTCTTTGAGACCTTGTATTGATTACCGTCTTCTTAATAACATCACAGTCAAATTTCAGTATCCTTTGCCGCTGCTGTCTGATTTGTTTGCTCGGATTAAGGGGGCTAGTTAGTTCACCAAGATAGATCTTCGAGGGGCGTATAATCTTGTGCGAATTAAACAGGGCGATGAATGGAAAACAGCATTTAATACGCCCGAGGGCCATTTTGAGTACCTGGTTATGCCATTCGGGCTTTCTAATGCTCCATCTGTGTTTCAGTCCTTTATGCATGACCTCTTCCGAGAGTACCTGGATAGATTCATGATTGTATATTTGGATGACATTTTGGTCTTTTCGGATGATTGGGAGTCTCATGTGAAGCAGGTCAGAATGGTGTTCCAGGTCCTTCGTGCGAATTACTTGTTTGTGAAGGGGTCTAAGTGTCTCTTTGGAGTTCAGAAGGTTTCATTTTTGGGTTTCATTTTTTCCCCTTCTACTATCGAGATGGACCCTGTTAAAGTTCAGGCCATTTATGATTGGACTCAGCTGACATCTGTGAAGAACCTGCAAAAGTTCCTGGGCTTTGCTAATTTTTACCATTGCTTCATCGCTAATTTTTCTAGTATTGCTAATCCGTTGACTTATTTGACCAAGAAAGGTGCTGATGTGGTCAATTGGTCCTCTGTGGCTGTAGAGGCTTTTCAGGAGTTGAAGCGTCGTTTTTCTTCTGCCCCTGTGTTGTGCCAGCCAGATGTTTCGCTCCCGTTTCAGGTCGGACTTGATGCTTTTGAGATTGGAGCAGGGGCTGTTTTGTCGCAAAGAAGTTCTGATGGCTCGGTGATGAAACCATGTGCCTTCTTTTCTATAAAATTCTCGCCTGCTGAGCGCAATTATGATGTTGGCAATCGAGAGTTGGCCATGAAGTGGGCATTCGAGGAGTGGCGACATTGGCTTGAAGGAGCTAAACATCGCGTGGTGGTCTTGACGGATGACAAGAATTTGACTTATCTCGAGTCTGCCAAACGGTTGAATCCTAGACAGGCTCGATGGTCGCTCTTTTTCTCCCGTTTTGATTTTGTGGTTTCATACCTTCCGGGATCTAAGAATGTGAAGGCTGATGCCCTGTCAAGGAGTTTTGTGCCTGACTCTCCGGGTGTTCCGGAGCCGGCGGGTATTCTTAAAGAGGGGGTAATTTTGTCTGCCATCTCCCCTGATTTGCGGCGCATGCTGCAGAAGTTTCAGGCTGATAGACCTGACCGTTGTCCAACGGAGAAGCTGTTTGTCCCTGATAGATGGACTAGTAGAGTTATCTCTGAGGTTCATTGTTCGGTGTTGGCTGGTCATCCTGGAATCTTTGGTACCAGAGATTTGGTGGCTAGATCCTTTTGGTGGCCTTCTTTGTCACGGGATGTGCGTTCTTTTGTGCAGTCCTGTGGGACTTGTGCTCGGGATAAGCCATGCTGTTCTCGTGCCAGTGGGTTGCTTTTGCCCTTGCCGGTCCCGAAGAGGCCCTGGACGCATATTTCCATGGATTTTATTTCTGATTTCCCTGTTTCTCAAAGGATGTCGGTCATTTAGGTGGTTTGTGATCGCTTCTCTAAGATGGTCCATTTGGTACCCTTGTCTAAATTGCCTTCCTCCTCTGATTTGGTGCCATTGTTTTTCCAGCATGTGGTTCGTTTGCATGGCATTCCAGAGAACATCGTCTCGGACAGAGGTTCCCAGTTTGTTTTGATGTTTTGGCGGTCCTTTTGTGCTAAGATGGGCATTGATTTGTCTTTTTCTTCCGCTTTCCATCCTCAGACTAATGGCCAAACCGAACGAACTAATCAGACTTTGGAAACATATCTGAGATGCTTTGTTTCTGCTGTTCAGGATGATTGGGTGCCCTTCTTGCCTTTGGCTGAGTTCGACCTTAATAATCGGGCCAGCTCGGCTACTTTGGTTTCCCCTTTTTTCTGTAATTCTGGTTTCCATCCTCGTTTCTCTTCAGGGCAGGTTGAGCCTTCGGACTGTCCTGGTGTGGATACTGTGGTGGACAGGTTGCAGCAGATTTGGACTCATGTGGTGGACAATTTGACATTGTCCCAGGAGAAGGCTCAACGTTTCGCTAACCGCCGGCGCTGTGTTGGTCCCCGACTTCATGTTGGGGATTTGGTTTGGTTGTCATCTCGTCATGTTCCTATGAGGGTTTTCTCTCCTAAGTTTAAGCCTCGTTTCATTGGGCCATATAAGATTTCTGAAGTTCTTAATCCTGTGTCATTTCGTTTGGACCTTCCAGCTTCTTTTGCCATCCAAAATGTGTTCCATAGGTCGTTGTTGCGGAGATACGTGGTGCCTATGGTTCCCTCCGTTGATCCTCCTGCCCCGGTGTTGGTTGAGGGGGAGTTGGAGTATGTGGTGGAGAAGATTTTGGATTCTCGTGTTTCGAGACGGAAACTCCAGTTTCTGGTCAAGGGGAAGGGTTATGGTCAGGAAGATAATTCCTGGGTTTTTGCCTCTGATGTTCATGCTGCCGATCTAGTTCGTGCCTTTCATTTGGCTCATGCTGATCGGCCTGGGGGCTCTGGTGAGGGTTCGGTGACCCCTCCTCAAGGGGGGGGTACTGTTGTGAATTCTGTTGTCGAACTCCCTCCTGTGGTCGTGAATGGTGCTTCGGCGAGTTCTGTCCATGGACTCCCTCTGGTGGCTGTGAGTGGAGCTGCTACTTCTGAGGTTCCTTACACAGGTGACGTGGTTTATCCTTTGGTTGGCTGCTCTATTTAACTCCACTCAGATCGTTACTCCATGCCAGATGTCAATGTTCCTGCATTGGTTCAGTTCGCTCTTGGATCTTTCTGGTGACCTGTCTACTCCAGCAGAAGCTAAGTTCCTGCTTGTTATTATTTGTTCATTGTTTCCTTGTCCAGCTGCATATTATGATTTTGCCTTGCTAGCTGGAAGCTCTAGGATGCAGAGTGGCATCTCCGCACCGTTAGTCGGTGCGGAGGTCTTTTTGCACACTCTGCGTGGTCTTTTGTAGTTTTTTGTGCTGACCGCAAAGATACCTTTCCTATCCTCTGTCTATTTAGTAAGTCTGGCCTCCCTTTGCTGAAACCTGTTTCATTTCTGCGTTTGTGACTTTCATCTTTACTCACAGTCGATATATGTGGGGGGCTGCCTTTTCCTTTGGGGAATTTCTCTGAGGCAAGGTAGGCTTTATTTTCTATCTCTAGGGCTAGCTAGCTCTTAGGCTGTGAAGAGGCGTCTAGGGAGAGTCAGGAACGCTCCACGGCTATTTCTAGTTGTGTGATAGGATTAGGGGTTGCGGTCAGCAGAGCTCCCACATCCCAGAGCTTGTCCTGTGTGAGTTTAACTATCAGGTCGTGCCGGGTGCTCCTAACCACCAGGTCCATAACAAGCATCTTCTCACCTCAATACCCCTGGTATTTCCAGTATTAGATCATATAAACAGGGAGGACAGCAGTGTGAGCAGCATCTTCTTACCTCAGCACCCCTGGTATTTCCAGTATTAGATCAGATAAACAGGGAGGACAGCAGTGTGAGCAGCATCTTCTTACCTCAGCACCCCTGGTATTTCCAGTATTAGATCAGATAAACAGGGAGGACAGCAGTGTGAGCAGCATCGTCTTACCTCGGCACCCCTGGCATCTCCAGTATTAGATCAGATAGACAAGGTGGACAGTAGTGTGAGCGATCTTTTCTTATCACAGGATCCTTGGTATGTTCAGTATTAGATCAGACAGACAGGGTGGACAGCAGTTTGAGTATCCTCTTCCTATCTCAGCACAACTGATATGCCCATTATTAGACCGGATAGACAGGGTTTACATCAGTGTGAGCAGCCCCTTCAAACCTCAGCATCCCTGGAAAATTCAGTATTAGGTCAGATAGACAGGGTAGATATTAGTGTGAGCAGCTTTTTATTATTATAGGGTCCCATACATCTGACCAAAATGCTAATGGGGACCCATGTTCAAATTTTGCACTGGTGCCCATAGGACTCTAGCTACTCCACTGATGCTAACTTGGGATATTTACTAATTTATTTTTTAAGACAATTTCTTTAGTTATCTTTCTATTTCAGGAAAACTCCTTTAAAATTAAAGTGCTATTGTACAATGTCATGTGCGCCACTCTTTTTCGAATGAAATATTTGATTAGGAAGTCCTTTAGAGAAATAGTGCACCCTTGTGTGTTAGTTCACTTTACCCACTAGTCTAAGTGTTCCAGCAAGTGTAAGATATGATTATGACAAATTCCTACGTTATGTTCATAGAATCATGTTATAAAAGGGGTAGAGTTTAACATTGCAATACAAAAGACTCAGAGTTGTTGAAAGGGAATCTGTCAATAGGTTTTTCTACCTAATCTGAGAGCAGCATGATGTAGTGGCAGAGACCCTTGATTCCAGCGATGTGTAACTTAATGCACTGGGTGCTGCTGCTTGGATTGCACAGGCAGAAAGCTACCAATGGTGGGGGTAGGGTTGGACTACTTGGCTGCAGATTTACTTTAAGTCATCTAGTGATAAACTCCTGCTGATAAAACAGTGATTTTTTTTTTTCAAAACTACACCAAGTAGCCCAGTAAGTGACACATCACTGGAGTTCGCGTCCCTATGTCTACATTATGGTGCTCTCAGATTACCACAAAAAGTTAAGAACAAAAAAAAATTGGTAATGAGCCCTAAAGCAGAACAATGTCTAAAAAAATTGCAAACTTTATTATGTAGGTACATCTTATTAAAAGAAGCTCACAGGAGAAACAAAGCTCATTTTCTCCCAGGAGCTGCACTTTCAGTACTGGGTTCGGGCACCATCATAATGCAGTTAACCTAAAGGTTAACTCTATATCTGCAGGTTAATAGTGTTATCCAACCTGAAAGGTTCCCTTTAAGACACATTTCTTTTATTTTCAGCTGTGTTGCCATACAGAACTGCCTATTCCTGTTCCCGGCTTGGTAGTCCTCCATCTTGCACACCAGTCTTGAACCCATAAAGTGGTATCGAGAGATCTCTACGGAGACTTCTCTGTTGAATGCTGGATTTACCAGCAATGAACGTGTAATGTTTAAGTTCTGGACAATTGCACTTAACTGAATTTGAGAGCATTTAGTGTTATGACCTGGTGGTGAGGACAATAATGAACCTGGTGGTTAAGAGCACACGGAATGACCTGATAGTTACAAATAATACAGGACAAGCTCTGAGACGTGGGAACTCTGCTGACCGCAATCCCTAATCCTATCACACACACTAGAAATAGCCGTGGATTGCTCCTAACGCTCCCTATGCAACTCGTCACAGCCTAAGGAACTAGCTAGCCCTAGAGATAGAAAAATAAAGCCTACCTTGCCTCAGAGAAATTCCCCAAAGGAACAGGCAGCCCCCCACATATAATGACTGTGAGTTAAGATGAAAATTACAAACACAGAGATGAAATAGATTTAGCAAAGTGAGGCCCGACTTACTGAACAGACAGAGGATAGGAAAGGTAACTTTGCGGTCAGCACAAAAAACTACAAAAAGACCACGCAGAGGGCGCAAAAAGACCCTCCGCACCGACTCACGGTGCGGAGGCGCTCCCTCTGCGTCCCAGAGCTTCCAGCAAGCAAGACAAAAATAAAAATAGCAAGCTGGACAGAAAAAATAGCAAACAGAGAAAAACAAGCAGGAACTTAGCTTCTGCTGGGAAGACAGGTCACAAGAACGATCCAGGAGCGAACTAGACCAATACTGGAACATTGACAGGTGGCATGGAGCAATGATCTAGGTGGAGTTAAATAGAGCAGCCAGCTAACGAATTAACCTCGTCACCTGTGGAAGGAACCTCAGAAGCCGCAGCCCCACTCACAACCACCAGAGGAAGCCCATGGACAGAACCAGCCGAAGTACCATTCATGACCACAGGAGGGAGCTTAACAACAGAATTCACAACAGTAACCCCCCCTTGAGGAGGGGTCACCGAACCCTCACCAGAGCCCCCAGGCCGACCAGGACGAGCCAAATGAAAGGCACGAACCAGATCGGCAGCATGAACATCAGAGGCAAAGACCCAGGAATTATCTTCCTGACCATAACCCTTCCACTTGACCAGGTACTGGAGTTTCCGTCTCGAAATACGAGAATCCAAAATCTTCTCCACCACATACTCCAACTCCCCCTCAACCAACACCGGGGCAGGAGGATCAACGGATGGAACCACAGGCGCCACGTATCTCCGCAACAACGACCTATGGAATACATTATGGATGGCAAAAGAAGCTGGAAGGGTCAAACGAAATGACACAGGATTGGGAACCTCAGAAATCTTATACGGACCAATGAAACGAGGCTTAAACTTAGGAGAGGAAACCTTCATAGGAACATAACGAGACGACAACCAAACCAAATCCCCAACACGAAGTCGGGGACCCACACAGCGCCGGCGGTTAGCGAAACGTTGAGCCTTCTCCTGGGACAATGTCAAATTGTCCACCACATGAGTCCAAATCTGCTGCAACCTATCCACTACAGTATCTACACCAGGACAGTCCGAAGACTCAACCTGCCCTGAAGAGAAACGAGGATGGAAACTAGAATTGCAGAAAAACGGCAAAACCAAAGTAGCTGAGCTGGCCCGATTATTAAGGGCGAACTCAGCCAAAGGCAAAAAGGACACCCAATCATCCTGATCAGCAGAAACAAAGCATCTCAGATATGTTTCCAAAGTCTGATTAGTACGTTCGGTTTGACCATTTGTCTGAGGATGGAAAGCCGAGGAAAAAGACAAATCAATGCCCATCATAGCACAAAAGGATCGCCAAAACCTTGAAACAAACTGGGAACCTCTGTCCGAAACAATGTTCTCCGGAATGCCATGTAAACGAACCACATGCTGGAAAAACAACGGCACCAAATCAGAGGAGGAAGGCAATTTAGACAAGGGTACCAAATGGACCATCTTAGAGAAGCAATCACAAACCACCCAAATGACCGACATCTTTTGAGAGACAGGGAGATCCGAAATAAAATCCATAGAAATATGCGTCCAAGGCCTCTTCGGGACCGGCAAGGGCAAAAGCAACCCACTGGCACGAGAACAGCAGGGCTTAGCCCGAGCACAAGTCCCACAGGACTGCACAAAAGAACGCACATCCCGCGACAAAGACGGCCACCAAAAGGATCTAGCCACCAAATCTCTGGTACCAAAGATTCCAGGATGACCAGGCAACACCGAACAATGAACCTCAGAGATAACTCTACTAGTCCATCTATCAGGGACAAACAGTTTCTCCGCTGGGCAACGGTCAGGTCTATCAGCCTGAAATTTTTGCAGCACCTGCCGCAAATCAGGGGAGATGGCAGACAAAATTACCCCCTCTTTAAGAATACCCGCCGGCTCAGGAACACCCGGAGAGTCGGGCACAAAACTCCTTGACAGGGCATCAGCCTTCACATTCTTAGAGCCCGGAAGGTACGAAACCACAAAATCAAAACGGAAGAAAAATAGCGACCAACGAGCCTGTCTAGGATTCATCCGTTTGGCAGACTCGAGATAAGTCAAATTCTTGTGATCCGTCAAGACCACCACGCGATGGTTGGCTCCTTCAAGCCAATGATGCCACTCCTCGAATGCCCACTTCATGACCAACAACTCTCGATTGCCAACATCATAATTGCACTCAGCAGGCGAAAACTTTCTAGAAAAGAAGGCACATGGTTTCATCACCGAGCCATCAGAACTTCTTTGCGACAAAACAGCCCCTGCTCTAATCTCAGAAGCATCAACCTCGACCTGAAACGGGAGCGAAACATCTGGCTGGCACAACACAGGGGCAGAAGAAAAACGACGCTTCAACTCCTGAAAAGCTTCCACAGCCGCAGAAGACCAATTGACCACATCAGCACCCTTCTTGGTCAGATCAGTCAACGGTTTAGCAACACTAGAAAAATTACTGATGAAGCGACGATAAAAATTAGCAAAGCCCAGGAACATTTGCAGACTCTTCACAGATGTCGGCTGAGTCCAGTCATAAATGGCCTGAACTTTAACAGGGTCCATCTCGATAGTAGAAGGGGAAAAAATGAAACCCAAAAATGAAACCTTCTGAACTCCAAAGAGACACTTAGACCCCTTCACAAACAAAGAATTAGCACGAAGGACCTGGAACACCATTCTGACCTGCTTCACGTGAGACTCCCAATCATCCGAGAAGACCAAAATATCATCCAAATATACAATCAGGAATTTATCCAGGTACTCTCGGAAGATGTCATGCATAAAGGACTGAAATACTGATGGAGCATTGGAAAGCCCAAATGGCATAACCAGGTACTCAAAATGGCCCTCGGGCGTATTAAATGCTGTTTTCCATTCATCACCCTGTTTACTACGCACAAGATTATACGCACCACAAAGATCTATCTTGGTGAACCAACTAGCCCCCTTAATCCGAGCAAATAAATCAGTCAGCAGTGGCAAAGGGTACTGAAATTTGACTGTGATCTTATTAAGAAGGCGGTAATCAATACAAGGTCTCAAAGAACCATCCTTCTTGGCCACAAAAAAGAACCCTGCTCCCAATGGTGACGACGACGGGCGAATATGACCCTTCTCCAAGGATTCCTTTATATAACTCCGCATAGCGGCGTGTTCTGGCACAGATAAATTGAACAGTCGGCCCTTAGGAAACGTACTACCAGGAATCAAATTGATAGCACAATCGCAATCCCTATGAGGAGGTAGGGCACTGGATTTGGGCTCATCAAATACATCCCGGTAATCCGACAAAAACTCCGGGACTTCAGAAGAGGTGGATGACGAAATAGACAAAAATGGAACATCACCATGTACCCCCTGACAATCCCAGCTGGACACAGACATAGATTTCCAATCCAATGCTGGATTATGGACCTGTAGCCATGGCAACCCCAAAACGACCACATCATGCAGATTATGCAACACCAAAAAGCGAATATCCTCCTGGTGCGCAGGAGCCATGCACATGGTCAATTGGGTCCAGTACTGGGGCTTATTCTTGGCCAAAGGCGTAGCATCAATTGCTCTCAATGGAATAGGATACTGCAAGGGCTCCAAGAAAAAACCACAGCGCCTAGCATACTCCAAGTCCATCAAATTCAGGGCAGCGCCTGAATCCACAAATGCCATAACAGAATAGGATGACAAAGAACAAATCAGAGTAACGGACAAAAGAAATTTTGACTGTACCATACCAATGGTGGCAGACCTAGCGAACCGCTTAGTGCGCTTAGGACAATCGGAGATAGCATGAGTGGAATCACCACAGTAAAAACACAGCCCATTCCGACGTCTGTGTTCTTGCCGTTCAGCTCTGGTCAAAGTCCTATCACATTGCATAGGCTCAGGTCTATGCTCACATATTACCGCCAAATGGTGCACAACTTTACGCTCACGCAAGCGTCGATCGATCTGAATGGCCAAAGACATAGACTCATTCAGACCAGCAGGCATGGGAAATCCCACCATGACATACTTAACCCCTTTACCCCCAAGGGTGGTTTGCACGTTAATGACCGGGCCAATTTTTACAATTCTGACCACTGTCCCTTTGTGAGGTGTTAACTCTGGAACGCTTTAACGGATCCCAGTGATTCTGACATTGTTTTCTCATGACATATTGTACTTCATGACAATGGTAAAAATTCTTTGATAGTACCTGCGTTTATTTGTGAAAAAAATGGAAATTTGGCGAAAATTATGAAAATTTCGCAATTTTCCAACTTTGAATTTTTATGCAATTAAATCACAGAGATTTGTCACACAAAATACTTAATAATTAACATTTCCCACATGTCTACTTTACATCAGCACAATTTTGGAACCAAAATTTTTTTTTGTTAGGGAGTTATAAGGGTTAAAAGTTGACCAGCAATTTCTACAACACCATTTTATTTTAGGGACCACATCTCATTTGAAGTCATTTTGAGGAGTCTATATGATAGAAAATACCCAAGTGTGACACCATTCTAAAAACTACACCCCTCAAGGTGCTCAAAACCATATTCAAGAAGTTTATTAACCCTTCTGGTGCTTCACATGAATTTTTTGAATGTTTAAATAAAAATGAACATTTAACTTTTTTTCACAAAAAATTTAATTCAGCTCCAATTTGTTTTATTTTACCAAGGGTAACAGGAGAAAATAGACCCCAAACATTGTTGTACAATTTGTCCTGAGCACGACAATACCCCACAAGTGGGAGTAAACCACTGTTTGGGCGCATGGCAGAGCTCGGAAGCGAAGGAGCGCCATTTGACTTTTCAATGCAAAATTGACTGGAATTGAGATGGGACGCCATGTTTCGTTTGGAGAGCCCCTGATGTGCCTAAACATTGAAACCCCCCACAAGTGACACCATTTTGGAAAGTAGACCCCTTAAGGAACTTATCTAGATGTGTGGTGAGCACTTTGACCCACCAAGTGCTTCACAGAAGTTTATAATGTAGAACCGTAAAAATAAAAAATCATATTTTTTCACAAAAATTAACTTTCCGCCCCCAATTTTTTATTTTCCCAAGGGTAAGAGAAGAAATTGGACCCCGAAAGTTGTTATACAATTTGTCCTGAGTACGCTGATACCCCATATGTGGGGGTAAACCACTGTTTGGGCGGATGGGAGAGCTCGGAAGTGAAGGAGCGCTGTTTGACTTTTCAATGCAAAATTGACAGGAATTGAGATGGGACGCCATGTTGCGTTTGGAGAGCCCCTGATGTGCCTAAACATTGAAACCCCCCACAAGTGACACCATTTTGGAAAGTAGACCCCCTAAGGAACTTATCTAGATGTGTGGTGAGCACTTTGACCCACCAAGTGCTTCACAGAAGTTTATAATGCAGAGCCGTAAAAATAAAACAAAAAATTTTTCCCACAAAAATTATTTTTTTAGCCCCCAGTTTTGTATTTTCCCAAGGGTAACAGGAGAAAGTGGACCCCAAAATTTGTTGCCCAATTTGTTCTGAGTGCGATGATACACCATATGTGGGGGGAACCACTGTTTGGGCGCATGGGAGGGTTCGGAAGGGAAGGAGTGTCATTTGAATGCAGACTTAAGGTACCGTCACACTTAGCGACGCTGCAGCGATACCGACAACGATCCGGATCGCTGCATCGTCGCTGTTTGGTCGCTGGAGAGCTGTCACACAGACAGCTCTCCAGCGACCAACGATCCCGAGGTCCCCGGTAACCAGGGTAAACATCGGGTAACTAAGCGCAGGGCCGCGCTTAGTAACCCGATGTTTACCCTGGTTACCAGCGTAAAAAAACAAACAGTACATACTTACATTCAGCTGTCTGTCCCTTGCCGTCTGGTCCCTGCACTGACTGCTGGCCGTAAAGTGAAAGTGAAAGCACAGCACAGCGGTGAGTCACACAGCGGTGACTCACCGCTGTGGCTGTGCTCTGCTTTCACTACGGCCAGCAGTCAAGGCAGGAACCAGACGGCAAGGGACAGACAGCTGAATGTAAGTATGTACTGTTTGTTTTTTTACGCTGGTAACCAGGGTAAACAGCGGGTTACTAAGCGCGGCCCTGCGCTTAGTTACCCGATGTTTACCCTGGTTACCAGTGAAGACATCGCTGAATCGGTGTCACACACGCCGATTCAGCGATGTCTACGGGGAGTCCAGCGACGAAATAAAGTTCTGGACTTTCTTCCCCGACCAGCGATCTCCCAGCAGGGGCCTGATCGCTGCTGCCTGTCACACTGGACGATATCGCTAGCGAGGACGCTGCAACGTCACGGATCGCTAGCGATATCGTCTAGTGTGACAGTACCTTTAGATGGAATGGTCTGCAGGTGTCACATTGCGTTTGCAGAGCCCCTAATGTACCGAAACAGTAGAAACCCCCCACAAGTGACACCATTTTGGAGACTAGACCCCCTAAGGAACTCATCTAGATGTGTTGTGAGAGCTTTGAACCCCCAAGTGTTTCCCTACAGTTTGTAACGCAGAGCCGTGAAAATTGAAAAAAAAAATCTTTCCCCCCAAAATTATTTTTTAGCCCCCAGTTTTGTATTTTCCCGAGGGTAAGAGGAGAAATTTGACCCCAAAAGTTGTTGTCCAATTTGTCCTGAGTACGCTGATACCCCATATGTTGGGGGGAACCACCGTTTGGGCGCATGGGAGGGCTCGGAAGGGAAGGAGTGCCATTTGGAATTCAGACTTAGATGGAATGGTCTGCAGGCGTCACATTGCGTTTGCAGAACCCCTAATGTACCTAAACAGTAGAAATCCCCCACAAGTGACCCCATATTGGAAACTAGACCCAAATGGAACTTATTTAGATGTGTTGTGAGAACTTTGAACCCCCAAGTGTTTCACTACAGTTTATAACGCAGAGCCGTGAAAATAAAAAATCTTTTTTTTCCCACAAAAATTATATTTTAGCCCCCAGTTTTGTATTTTCCCAAGGGTAACAGGAGAAATTGGACCCCAAAAGTTGTTGTCCTATTTGTCCTGAGTATGCTGATACCCCATATGTTGGGGTAAACCCCTGTTTGGGCACACGGGAGAGCTCAGAAGGGAAGGAGCACTGTTTTACGTTTTCAACGCAGAATTGGCTGGAATTGAGATCGGACGCCATGTCGCGTTTGGAGAGCCCCTGATGTGCCTAAACAGTGGAAACCCCCCAATTATAACTGAAACCCTAATCCAAACACACCCCTAACCCTAATCCCAACAGTAACCCTAACCACACCTCTAACCCTGACACACACCTAACCCTAATCCCAACCCTATTCCCAACTGTAAATGTAATCTAAACCCTAACCGTAACTTTAGCCCCAACCCTAACTGTAGCCTTAACCCTAGCCCCAACCCTAACTTTAGCCCCAACCCAAACTGTAGCCCTAACCCTAGCCCTAACCATAGCCCTAACCCTAACTTTAGCCCCAACCCTAACTGTAGCCCTAACCACAGCCCTAACCACAGCCCTAGCCCTAACCCTAGCCCTAACCCTAACCCTAGCCCTAACCCTAGCCCTAACCCTAGCCCTAACCCTAGCCCTAATGGAAAAATGGAAATAAATACATTTTTTTAATTTTTCCCTAACTAAGGGGGTGATGAAGGGGGGTTTGATTTACTTTTATAGCGGGTTTTTTAGCGGATTTTTATGATTGGCAGCCGTCACACACTGAAAGATGCTTTTTATTGCAAAAAATATTTTTTGCATTACCACATTTTGAGAGCTATAATTTTTCCATATTTTGGTTCACAGAGTCATGTGAGGTCTTGTTTTTTGCGGGACGAGTTGACATTTTTATTGGTAACATTTTCGGGCACGTTACATTTTTTGATCGCTTTTTATTCCGATTTTTGCGAGGCAGAATGACCAAAAACCAGCTATTCATGAATTTCTTTTGGGGGAGGCGTTTCTACCGTTCCGCGTTTGGTAAAATTGATAAAGCAGTTTTATTCTTCGGGTCAGTACGATTACAGCGACATCTCATTTATATCATTTTTTATGTTTTGGCGCTTTTATACGATAAAAACTATTTTATAGAAAAAATAATTATTTTTGCATCGCTTTATTCTCAGGACTATAATTTTTTTTTTTTTGCTAATGATGCTGTATGGCAGCTCGTTTTTTGCGGGACAAGATGACGCTTTCAGCGGTATCATGGTTATTTATATCTGTCTTTTTGATCGCGTGTTATTCCACTTTTTGTTCGGCGGTATGATAATAAAGCGTTGTTTTTTGCCTCGTTTTTTTTTTTTTTTTTCTTACGGTGTTTACTGAAGGGGTTAACTAGTGGGCCAGTTTTATAGGTTGGGTCGTTACGGACGCGGCGATACTAAATATGTGTACTTTTATTGTTTTTTTTAATTTAGATAAAGAAATGTATTTAGGGGAATAATTTTTTTTTTTTTCATTATTTAGGAATATTTTTTTTTATTTTTTTTACACATTTTGAAATTTTTTTTTTTACTTTTTTACATAGTGCCAGGGGGGGACATCACAGATCAGTGATCTGACAGTGTGCACAGCACTCTGTCAGATCACTGATCTGACATGCAGTGCTGCAGCCTTCACAGTGCCTGCTCTGAGCAGGCTCTGTGAAGCCACCTCCCTCCCTGCAGGACCCGGATCTGCGGCCATCTTGGATCCGGGGCTGGAGGAAGCAGGGAGGGAGGTGAGACCCTCGCAGCAACGCGATCACATCGCGTTGCTGCGGGGGGCTCAGGGATGCCCGCAGGGAGCCCCCTCCCTGCGGGAAGCTTCCCTATACCGCCGGCACATCGCGATCATCTTTGATCGCGGTGTGCCAGGGGTTAATGTGCCGGGGGCGGTCCGTGACCGCTCCTGGCACATAGTGCCTGATGTCAGCTGCGATAAACAGCTGACACCCGGCTGCGATCGGCGGCGCTCCCCCCGTGAGCGCCGCCGATCGCGCTGGACGTACTATCCCGTCCGTGGTCATGGGGGCCCACCCCACCTCGACTGGATAGTACGTTGTTGTGAATTCTGTGGCTGAATTCACTCCTGTGGTCACAAGTGGTACTGCAGCTTCTGAGCTTCCTCCCTCAGGTGTTCTGGTGAGCTCGTTAACTGCTTCATTACTTAACTCCGCCTGATGCTGCTATCCTTGCTCCTTGTCAATGTTTCAGTGTTGGATCTGAGCTTCTCCTGATTGTTCCTGTGACCTGCTGCTCTGTATAGCTAAGTGCTTTTTGCTTTTTTGTTGCTTTTTTTCTGTCCAGCTTGTCTTTTGTTTTGCTGGAAGCTCTGAGACGCAAAGGGTGTACCGCCGTGCCGTTAGTTCGGCACGGTGGGTTTTTTTTGCCCCCTTTGCGTGGTTTTGCTTTAGGGTTTTTTGTAGACTGCAAAGTTCGCTTTACTGTCCTCGCTCTGTCCTAGAATATCGGGCCCCACTTTGCTGAATCTATTTCATCCCTACGTTTTGTCTTTTCATCTTACTCACAGTCATTATATGTGGGGGGCTGCCTTTTCCTTTGGGGAATTACTCTGGGGCAAGTCAGGCCTATTTTTCTATCTTCAGGCTAGCTAGTTTCTTAGGCTGTGCCGAGTTGCCTAGGTAGTTGTTAGGCGCAATCCACAGCCGCTTTTAGTTGTGTTTAGGATAGGATCAGGTGTGCAGTCTACAGAGTTTCCACGTCTCAGAGCTCGTTCTTGTATTTTTGGGTATTTGTCAGATCACTGTGTGCGCTCTGATCGCTAAGCACACTGTGTTTCTGGATTGCCTTCATAACACCTGACATTAGCAAACATAACAGTACGTCCCATGTCAGAAAGGGGTTAAGGGCTTCAGAGAGACCCTTTCTGAAAATTGCTGCCAGCGCACATTCATTCCACTGAGTGAGTACAGACCACTTTCTAAACTTCTGACAATATATCTCTACCTCATCCTGACCCTGACACAGAGCCAGCAAGATTTTCTCTGCCTGATCCACTGAATTTGGTTCATCATAAAGCAATCCAAGCGCCAGAAAAAACGCATCAACATCACGCAATGCCGGATCTCCTGGCTCAAGGGAAAATGCCCAGTCTTGAGGGTCGCCACGTAACAAAGAAATAATGATTTTCACTTGTTGAACAGGGTCACCTGAGGAGCGAGGTTTCAAAGCAAGAAACAATTTACAATTATTTTTGAAATTCAGAAACTTAGATCTATCCCCAAAAAACAAATCAGGAATTGGAATCCTAGACTCTAACATCGGATTCTGAACCACAAAATCTTGAATGTTTTGTACCCTTGCAGTGAGATTATCCATACAAAAGGACAGACCTTGAATGTTCATATCTACACCTGTATCCTGAACCACCCAGAGGTAAAGGGGAAAAGAGAGACAAAACACACTGCAAAGAAAAAAAAAATGGTCTCAGAACTTCTCTTATCTCTCTATTGAGATGCATTAATACTTTTGGGCCACCTGTACTGTTATGACCTGGTGGTGAGGACAATAATGGACCTGGTGGTTAAGAGCACACGGAATGACCTGATAGTTACAAATAATACAGGACAAGCTCTGAGACGTGGGAACTCTGCTGACCGCAATCCCTAATCCTATCACACACACTAGAAATAGCCGTGGATTGCTCCTAACGCTCCCTATGCAATTTGTCACAGCCTATGGAACTAGCTAGACCTAGAGATGGAAAAATAAAGCCTACCTTGCCTCAGAGAAATTCCCCAAAGGAACAGGCAGCCCCCCACATATAATGACTGTGAGTTAAGATGAAAATTACAAACACAGAGATGAAATAGATTTAGCAAAGTGGGGCCCGGCTTACTGAACAGACAGAGGATAGGAAAGGTAACTTTGCGGTCAGCACAAAAAACTACAAAAAGACCACGCAGAGGGCGCAAAAAGACCCTCCGCACGACTCACGGTGCGGAGGCGCTCCCTCTGCGTCCCAGAGCTTCCAGCAAGCAAGACAAAAATCAAAATAGCAAGCTGGACAGAAAAAATAGCAAACAGAGAAAAACAAGCAGGAACTTAGCTTCTGCTGGGAAGACAGGTCACAAGAACGATCCAGGAGCGAACTAGACCAATACTGGAACATTGACAGGTGGCATGGAGCAATGATCTAGGTGGAGTTAAATAGAGCAGCCAGCTAACGAATTAACCTCGTCACCTGTGGAAGGAACCTCAGAAGCCGCAGCCCCACTCACAACCACCAGAGGAAGCCCATGGACAGAACCAGCCGAAGTACCATTCATGACCACAAGAGGGAGCTTAACAACAGAATTCACAACAATTTAGTATCTCATTGGGGCCTCTCATGTGCAGCTGGGGTTGGTTGAATTTCCGAATCAGATTTTTTACTTCTGTTAATCTAGTTTATGAAATTATTACACCATTTATTACTTTTGGATTTTTATTGGTTTTGTAGGTTCTAGCCATGGGGTAAATTATATCAATTAAACATGCTGTTCTCTATTTTTTATTAGTAAATTCCTCTAATAGTAAGGTATTTACATGTAGTACTGCTGGTGGCAAATCTTTAAATCCTCTGCAGCACCTCCACAGGACAAATGAAGCATTACATAGTGCTCTTGGAAATCTGTGTACTATTCATGTAATATATGGATGTAGCAGGACCTCCAACAAACCTTCTTTTAATGGCACGAATGGATGCATCACCCGAAGAAGCTAGAAACTTATGCAACCTTAAATAACTTACCCATGAATTTTTAAGTTTTTACCCTAGGCTTAAAAGCTAAGAATCAGGTAGTTTCTAACCAAGGCAACTACCTAACTGCCTGTGTTGTCACAGATTGGCATTGGTCACGGACCTCTCATTGGCATTGGTCACGGACCTCTCTTGCCAGTAATTCAGCTGTTCCTCGCCAACAGAGCAGCTCTTCTTTTTCTGAGTTTCTCTGTCAATGTGGCGTGACTGCTGACATCATGGTGATTGACTGCCAGCTCCCCGCAATGCTGTCAATCAGCATGTCATCGGCAGTCACGTCTCATTAACAGAGCAGAGCAGAAAAGTAGCTCTGTCAATGTGAATTCAGCGGAAGCTGCTGAATCGCCGGCAGGAGCAGTCTGTGACCGCTCTGTACCGACAGAGATCGGCGCCGGGTAAAACAGGCAGGTAGTTAGCAACTATCTGCCTGTTAGTGTTTAGGTACATTGCTGGTTACACCTAATACTACCAGTAATCACAAGTACTCTGCAAAATGCAAAACTAGAGAAGAATCTGATAGGATGGATAATGAAAGAGTACTTGTCTGTGGCCACCACCTGTATAACTATTCCTTTTTTTAGGATTATCTTACTATTCTTCTCCAGTTCTCCTGTTATCACTTTCATGTGGTCCAAAATGGGTGAAATTAATTTAGAATTGCTTATTTTTCCATATTAGACAGATTGATACTTGTAAAGTTTAATTGACTTTCTGTGATGTACAAATTTTCTCTTAATTTTTTAGGCAGTGTATATTGAGAATGTGTCATGTAGATGTACGGAAATGTATGACTTTATTGTTTTTTCTTTCGAAAGAAAAGAAGCAAAAATATATTAGTTCTTATATTTTAGACTCCTAAACACTCTTACCAACGATTTTAAGGATTCCTTTCGCAATCAGCAGGGACAAGCAGCGGTTTTGAAATGCCACCTGATAACCTGTCTCCTTATTCACCCAGTCAAAACAACGCCAAGGTGGCTTGGCGTCCTCTTGCAATCCGACAGGAAGCATTGATTTTCTTTAATTGCATATGTTAAAGGCTCCCAGGGCGAGCGTCATTATTATAGTTCACCATTACATTTGACTTATCTGAATCTTGTGGCTTTTGTAAAACTATGAACATGGCAACAAGAGCCCTGAAACAAAACACGGGAACAGATTGCCTGGTTTAGAGGTTGAACACAGGTTGAGGGGTTCTTTCTAAAATTTCCTTTGTAATATCACCGACATAGTGAGGCTAAATGTGCGAGTTAATTCTTTAGCAATTTATTATAAGAGAGCGGTCGAGCATTTGATAACTGTTAGAGAAGATAATGCAGTGTTCCTTCCTATATCTTATATGCCCAATGACAAAGACAGTGTCATGTATATACATATATATTATTATTTATTTATTATTTATTTATTATTATTATTTATATAGCACCATTAATTCCATGGTGCTGTACATGAGAAAGGGGTTACATACAGGGTGTATGTATATATATACATCTATATATATATCTATATATATCTATCTATATATATATATATATCTATATATATATATATATATATATATATATATATATATATATATATATATCTATATATATATATATATATATATATATATATATATATATATATATATATATATATATATATATATATATATATATATATATATATATATATATATATATATGGATTTCACCCCAACCTTTTTACATCCGCATGTAGTTCTTTCAAGGACAAGTCTAACAATGCCGTTATGTGGCAAGCCCGTTCCTCCGTTATTGAGAAATCAATTGATAAGCAACTGAGGCTGTAGAGCTATGGTAGATCTGAAGCTTCTGCATCTCCAGTTTTTCTTATTTTCCAAAATGGGTATGGCTTGAGCTAAATTGGTGTGTGCAGATTGCCGCGAAAGTTGCGTAGCTTTAGGACGTCCACTGATCTCTTGCTGAATCTAATTGAAAAATTCACAAAATTTCGTGCAAAGTTTTGACCAATAGGTGTTTATTAATGACATCGGTAGTAGCATGTGCCAGGAGTATATAGGAAGAGAGTAGTGGAGGCCATGTTGTTCTGTGTAGCCTCCTTTATTCTTTTCGTAGACCTTGCCGGCACTCGCCAAAGCAGATGTCATTGATAGAAGCCATTGTTGGTTGAAATGTATCTCTCTATTACTTGTTTATTATATTTAATGTGGTCACACACAAATTTCTAATGTGTAGGGGATAATTTGCTGGCCACTGAGACCCCTACTGATCCGATCCCAAGAACAGGACTCTGTAGTCCCACTCTTGAAACGATTATTGGTCAAGCATGTGCACTTCCTCTCCTTTCATTCCCTTTATGAGTTGCAGAAATAACCAAATAAAATGATCTGCTATATCCGATTTTTCCATAGGCAATAATGGAGTGTTGTGTATGTTTGGATATCATTCAATCCGATGACTCCATAGACCTGTTATGGGACTATTGGCAGACCCAGAAATGTATTGCTGTGTCCTATACATAGGCGATAACTTAAAACCTTAAAGCCTCCACATACATTACCCTAATGTTGACGTAACCCTACGACATTCATGGGTTTGGCCATCTAATATGTATAGGGGGCCGAGGAGATAAGGATCCGGCATATCCGATTTTGGACTACCAATTGTTTTGGACTGTAACAGATAAGCCGCTGCCAGAGATGTCTTTGCACCAGCTCTCTCATACACAACACAGGATCGTTTGGCAGTCCAAGCGCTACTATCTATGAGAGAGCTAGGCGAGATACCTGCTGGACGACCAAGTGTTTCCAAAAATGTATAGAGGCCTTTAGTGTAATCCCTTTATTAGCACAGTGGTAGAAAGGAGGATTATACCATGTTAGGAGCTTCCAGAATAACATGACTCAACCTAAGTCATTTCATATTCTTATGTAATGGATAGGTCCTTTATAACTACGACAATGAACCTTTTTCTAAAACGAAGTCTGCAAATAAAGACATAAGCCTATAGCTAACTCTAATTATAAGCATATTCCCTAAAGGATCCTGAGGCAAAACCACAGTACCTGATAAAAGACAACCTGATATGAACTGAAGGCATCTTTATTTATAGGCTCCTCAGCTCAGTTTACTTCTTACGAGTGGACTCTCGATAACAACTTTACATATTAATGGCAAGATGCCCCTGGGAAGCTTTTAAAACCTGGGATCGCAGGTACTGTACCAAAGAGAAATAGATGGTGCATGTAAAATAATGACAGTGAGAGATATTGTTGTAGTACAGACAAAGAGCCGATGATATTGTGACATCCTGCAGATAGATCTGTAAAAACGTACTCTCAAATCCTTCATGATGAGGTGGCCATATACCTAACCATATTATATTAAAGGAGTCCTTCTGTTCAGTCTGAAATGCACTCACTTTAGGGACTCGTCCAAGTCACACACAATATTTCATAGCGGGAGCATCTGGCTGTTTGGCAGACGTTGTAATGACAGCAGCTTTGAAGCAGCCTCTAGGTCTGTCATATGTTTTCTCCTACCAGGAGACTGTTTTGGCTTCTTTGTTCTTATGGATGCCATTTTCTATTAACTGTACTTTGCTTCTAAGGAATTTTCAGCTGAAGTCTTCACTACTTTCTTGGAAGCAAATCTCTGTGCCACCAGATCACTGAGCGGCTCAACGTTCCCAAAATGGTAAGAACATAATTTCTTCTAAGCAAAGGGATGTAAAGTGGATCCAATTTGCATTACTTTCCATTCTTTTGCAAACTTGCCAGGCCAAGTATGATCTGTAAAGTCACCGGTTAACCTTAACCTTGATGCCTTGGTGCATGATTCGCAACTGCCAGTCAGTACCACCAAAAGACACAATATGGGACCCCATCATTTGAATCAAGAGCTAATACATGTTTCTTTAACCAATAGTACCAATGCTGATATTGGAACAATACAAAACATATTATATGTGTTCCTTTAAAATGGCTTATTTTTGGTATATTTCAATTTTTTACAATTAGTTCAGATGTCCATCATCAATATTTCTACAATATGTACGAGATTTACTTAAAATCCAGATCAATCTGTAGAAGAAGCATTGAAGGGAGTCTCCTTAGCAAAAATTTCAAAAGAATTTGTCATTGTGACCCCAACAAAATTTAGGGTGACTTGAGTACATTTTTTCTTCGCTGTTTTCTAAAATTGTAGAACATCGCACCACGTTTTTGTGCATGTTCTCACCATCCATGTAACCAAAGACTTGACCAAGCTGAAATGGGTCTAATAATTCCAGGCATCCAATTGTAGCTGTATGGTTTGATTCTATACTACTTATTCCCTTGGTTCTTTTTCTATCCTCTGATGTTGAGAACTAAGTGTGTAATCTAAGTGAAGATATGGAATTCTTTAAAAGCGACAGACAACTACTACTGAGCAATATTATTCCCGCATTTCTTCCAGACTTGACAAAGGGGGTATTTATGAGTCATGTAAGCCTAATTTAACCAAATCTATAGATTCCCCCTCCGTTTACACCCACTTTAGTGAATAAGCACACCAAGTTTTTGAGCCCCTCCTTTGTTGCCTTGGCTGTATGTTTTTTGGGTCATTGTCTTGCTGGAAGACCCAGCCACGACCCATTTTTCATGTCCTGGTGGAGAGAAGTAGGTTGTCACTCAGGATTTTAAGGTATATGGCTCCATCCATTCTTCCATTGATGCGGTGAAGTAGTCCTGTGACCTTAGCAGAGATATACCCCCAAAACATAATGTTCCCACCTCTATGCTTGACAGAGGGGACAGTGTTCTTTGGGTCATAAGCAACATTTCTCTTCCTCCAAACACAAGTTGAGTTAATGTCAGAGAGCTCAATTTTTGTCTCATCTGACCACAGCACCTTCTCTCAATCACTTACAGAATCAATCAGGTGTTAATTGGCAAACTTCAGATGGGCTCTCACGTGTCTTCTTGAGCAGGGGGACCTTGCGGGCACTGCAGGATTTTAAACCTTTATGGCGTAATGTGTTACCAATGATTTTCTTGGTGACTGTGGTCCCAGCTGCCTTGAGATCATTAACAAGTTCCCCCTTGTAGTTTTAGGCTGATCTCTCACCTTCCTCATGATCAAAGATACCCCACGAGGTGAGATTTTACATACTACAATACCGATCATTAATTAAAAAAAACAACAATACTAATATTACCATACGTGCCATTTAAACACCAGTGCCATTATGCACAGGAGCTCTGTATATAGTGTATAGTGTACAGGTAATACAGTAATCACCAGTGACATTATACGCAGGAGCTCTGTATATAGTTTAAAGATATTGCAGGGATCATCAGTGCCATTATACACAGGAGCTCTTTATATAGTATATATTGTACAGGTAATACAGTAATCACCAGTGACATTATACACTGCAGCTCTGTATATACTGTAAAGTGTACAGGTAAGACAGAAATCACCAGTGCCATTATACACAGGAGCTCTGTTTGTAGTGTCAGTGTGCAGGTAACACAGTGATCACCAGTGACATTATACACAGTAGCTCTTTATATAGTGTACAGGTAATACAGTAATCACCAGTGACATGCACAGGAGCTCTGTATACAGTGTCAGTGTACAGGTAATACAGTGATCACCAGTGACATTATACACAAGAGCTCTGTATATAGTGTACAGGTATTACAGGGATCATCAGTGCCATTATACACAGGAGCTCTGTATATAGTATATATTTTACAGGTAATACAGTAATCACCAGTGAGATTATACATAGCAGCTCCTTATATAGTGTACAGGTAATACAGTGATCATCAGTGACATTAAACACAGGAGCTCTGTATGTACTCTCAGTGTACAGTGCCTTGCCCACTGGCCAGGAGTATGTATAACTCATACTGTACATACTCTCTGGTCCTGGATCAGAAACCGACGTATCCCTGCAGTGCACAGTGCAAGCAATGGGGGGATTCATAAGTCTGCAGTCACACAGATTTGCACCGGACAACCCCTTTAAAGGGTTGTCCAGTACTTTTTCATGCCTCATGTTTTGGCCCTGTGAAAATTAAAACACATATACTCGCTTCCTGTGCTGCCACCATTCCAGCAGTGTCGGCACTCGTGTTCCCAGGACTAACATGAGGTTGTTACGTCAGAAAAGCCCTGCGCCAAATTAGTCGCAGATTCACTATCCCTTCCTTCAGACATATTGAACATCAACAGGAGTTCAAGGCTGTGACTGTTCTGACTTCCTCTTATTGTTCGATTTGTCCAAAGGCAGGGACAGTGACGCTAGCGCTGATTGAACCTCACGCTAGAACTAGGAATGCAAGTGCTGACACTGGTGGAATGGGCACCAGCACTGGAGGTGAGTATGAGTGTTATTATTTTAACAGGGTCAAACATGAGGAATGAGAAGGGGTTGTTCAAGTAGTGAACAACCCCTTTAAGGAATCAGCTACAGAAAAGGAACAAAAAGTTAATTTAAGGTATTTCAATAAAAAAAGAACGCTGTAATTTAGTGGTGGTGTAATTATAAGTCTGTGGCCTCATATTATGAATCAGTTGTACTTTATCTGAAAACAATAAATCACTATAATCAACTCCTTAACACTATAATTATCTTAATTGTACAGTTAGATTGTTGATGTTTATCCTCACAAGATGACAAATCCAGATCCCCTCCATGCAAAGATGTCCTGCCATTAATAATTTGACTTATTTATTATATTTTAAATATCAAAATTCAGCAGATATATGTATAAACAGTAAAAGCAATAAGAAGTAATAGTGCATGATTAATTAGATTGGATATATGAAGGTCTCACCTTCCAGTAACATGATGGTGGTAGCAAAAAAGAAAACAAGAATTATTTGTGGGTCACAAGCAATGGACCCTACATTAGTGGCAGTACAGCTCCAGGCACCAGGGATCTGCCTCTGCTTTGTAATATATACTGGAAATAAATTGAGAATGTAGCACTGCGTATATATTCTGAAGGCAAATGTTTTATTTCCTCCCCATTGTATTTAGAAAAATATATTAGAAAATGTACAATATGCTCAGCAAAATGTTCTTCTCTATTAAAGAAAACAAAAAAAAAAAAAATAATCTACTGGGATAGGTCAAACTGTAATAACGAGTATTGTGAATCTTCTTGTGACCTTGAAAGAAATCTGTTACCAGGTCTTTGCCAGGAGTATGATATAGAGACAGAGACCCTGATTCGAGTGATGTGTCAGTTGCCGGGCTACTTGCTGTAGTTTCAATAAAATCACTATATTATCAGCAAGAAATTATAACTTGAGGACTAGTAAATTTGCTGCCACTTAGTCCAACCCCGCCTCCATCACTGGTTTTTCGCCAAGCACCACAACAATGCCTCTGGCCTCAACTGTAAATTTGGCATGAGCTCACGACCCCCCTACTAGTCTGGAGACTGGGGAGCCATGAACTCATGAACAGACCGTAAATTAATAATTTTCTGGTTTTCAAATAGAGCTACTTGAAGGAGGGGGAAATATGGCTTTGGGTCTTGCCTTTTCAATTTACACCATTGGATAACAGTAACTTAAAAAGGACTTTTCACCGTTTTTTTTTTTTTAATTTAATAGCTCATTTTAGTTGCTGCTGCTCCACTGATCCTGGAACAGTTTTTCTTTTTCTTTTGTGCCCATCCATTCCAAAGTTATGCCCTCAGAAATAAAGGGGCAGATTTTCCCATTTACTAACTGGGCGTTTACCGAAGAACTTTACTGTGGGTTTGGCCTTGTTTTGATTGGCCAGTATCAGAAGAGGAAAAAGCAAACGCCCACAGTTTTGATTGGCCAGTATCAGAAGAGGAAAAAGCAAACGCCCACAGAAAACTTTTGTGGTATACGCCCACAGAGAGGTGAAAGAAAAATTTGTATCATTATTTCTAGGGGGCGTAACTTAGGAACAGAGGTAAGGAGAAGAAAAATAAAAACTGTTTCAAAATCAGTGGATTAGGTGCTCACGCAAAAATCCAGTAACAGGTCCGTTTTAATAAACTCATTAAACATTTGGATTTGCAATTGTTTGTTCAAATACAACATGTTTTTATGTCTCTGTTAAAAAAAATGTGTTTTATTAATTTATCTCTTGAAACTATAATTTTGGCCAACTGTTCAGACAACTATTTTGGCAGATGGGTTCCGAATGCAATCTTTCCTTGATGTCATTCAATTGAACATGGCACTTTTATGTTATTCAACTTTGTTTTACAGGCAAGTTCTAAATAAATCTGTTGCCTTGACCTATCTGGATCAGAAATTTGATTTTTAGTGTCATTGTTACACTCTACATAACATGTGAGAGAAACGTAAAGAGACAGTGGAACAGACGGTATCACGGATGTGCCCTCTTGGCTACCCATTGAGATATCTCCTTTTAAAATTTCTTGCTGATGTTGAAGATGACTTGACCGCCAAGAAGCACTCTGAAAGTAAATTTATTTGGCAGAGGTATGTTTTTCCTGAGGTTTTGTGTCATCCTTTGACTTAATCCCTCTGTTCCTCTTATTGAAATAGACCTGTGGATTAAGTGGATTAAAACAGAAATCTTGTTTGGAAGAGTTTCTGTTTTTGTCACTTCCAAAGTCATTTATCCTTGGATAACTAACAGCATAATACATATTTTTAATTGATGTTATTGTGGTTTGGCTTGTGATTAAGTGTAATATATTGTACATTAGTAGTAACAGTGCTTAGCTTTGTAAAGGTAAGAATATACACTGCTCAAAAAAATAAAGGGAACACTAAAATCCCACATCCTGGATATCACTGAATGAAATCTTCCAGTTGTAAATCTTTATTCATTATATAACGGAATGTGTTGAGAACAGTAAAACCTAAAAATGATCAATGTAAATCATAACTAATATCCCATGGAGGTCTGGAGTTGGAATGATGCTCAAAATCAAAGTTGAAAATCAAATTTCAGGCTGATCCAACTTCAGTGGAAATGCCTCAAGATAAGGAAATGACTCTGTTATGATCTGGTGGCCTAGGAGCAGCATGAGACGGACTCTGGAGAAGGTGGTCCCTGTACTGACCGCAAACCCTGAACCTGGCAGCGCAACTAGAAGTAGCTGTGGGGGGTACTTAACACTCCCTAGACCCCTTGGCACAGCCTAAGATCTAACTTCCCCTAAAGACAGAAACAGGAAACCTATCTTGCCTCAGAGAAAATCCCCAAAGGATAGATAGCCCCCCACAAATATTGACTGTGAGAGGAGAGGGAAATAACATACGCAGATATGAAATCAGATTTTAGCATAGGAGGCCATACTAGCTAAAAAGAAAGAATAGAACAGAGTACTATGCGGTCAGTATAAAACTCTAGAAAATATCCACCACAGAAAATACGAATCACCACATCTGACTAAAGACATGGGGGTATATCTGCATCTCCAGAGACACAGCTTAGCTGCAAAAAAATCCTTCACAGACAAAGCTGGACAAGACAAAAACATGAATATGCACAGAACAATAAGGTCCACAGCAGGTGGACAGCAAAAACAAAGCCAGGACTTATCTTTGTAGAAAAGCACAGCAAACTGGAGAGACCAGCAGAGAAGTGAATCCTCCAAAAACAATGGACACCTGGCAGGGACTAAAGAGTCCTGCAAAGCTATATACCCCAGTCAGTTTTGCAATTAGTAGATACACCTGTCCAATCCTGCAGTCCAGGCACAACTGCATTACCCTCTACAACCACCGGAGGGAGCCCAAAAGCAGAATTTACAACAGTACCCCCCCCCCCATGAGGAGGGGTCACCAAACCCTCACCAGAGCCCCCAGGCCGATCAGGATGAGCCCGATAAAAGGTACGAACCAAATCAGCGGCATGGACATCAGAGGTAGAAACCCAAGAATTATCCTCCTGGCCATAACCCTTCCATTTGACAAGGTACTGAAGCTTCCGCCTCAAAAAACGAGAATCCAAAATCTTCTCAACGACATATTCCAACTCACCATCGACCAACACAGGAGGATCAACAGAGGGAATAACGGGCTCCACATATTTCCGCAACAAAGATCTATAGAAGACATTATGAATAGCAAAAGAGGCCGGAAGCGCCAGGCGAAAGGACACCGGATTAATAATCTCAGAAATCCTATAAGGACCAATAAATCGAGGCTTAAACTTAGGGGAAGAAACCTTCATAGGAACATGACGGGAAGATAACCAAACCAGATCCCCAACCCGAAGCCGGGAACCAACACACCGACGACGGTTAGCAAAACGTTGAGCCTCCTCCTGAGACAGCACCAAATTGTCCACCACATGAGCCCAAATCTGCTGCAACCTGTTGACCATAGAATCCACACCAGGAAGGTCAGAAGGCTCAACCTGCCCAGAAGAAAAACGAGGATGAAAACCAAAATTACAAAAAAAAAGGCAAAACCAAAGTAGCCGAACTAGCCCGATTATTAAGGGCAAACTCGGCCAATGGCAAAAAAGTCACCCAATCATCCTGATCAGCAGACACAAAGCATCTCAAATAGGTCTCCAAGGACTGATTAGTTCGCTCAGTTTTGCCATTTGTCTGAGGATGAAATGCAGAAGAAAAAGACAAATCAATGCCCAGCTTGGCACAAAAGGCCCGCCAAAACCTAGAAACAAACTGGGAACCTCTGTCGGACACAATATTCTCCGGAATACCATGCAAACGTACCACATGCTGAAAAAACAACGGAACCAAATCAGAAGAAGAAGGCAATTTAGGCAAAGGCACCAAATGAACCATCTTAGAAAATCGGTCACAGACAACCCAGATAACCGACATTCTTTGGGAAACAGGAAGATCGGAAATAAAATCCATAGAAATATGTGTCCAGGGCCTCTCGGGGACCGGTAATGGCAAAAGCAACCCACTAGCGCGGGAACAGCAAGGCTTAGCCCGCGCACAAATCCTACAGGTCTGCACAAAAGAACGCACATCCCGCGACAAAGAAGGCCACCAAAAGGACCTACTAACCAAATCTCTGGTACCAAAAATCCCAGGATGGCCAGCCAACACAGAACAATGAACCTCAGAAATCACTTTACTAGTCCATCTATCAGGAACAAACAGTTTCCCCACAGGACAGCGGTCAGGTTTATTAGCCTGAAATTCCTGAAGAACCCGTCGCAAATCAGGGGAGATGGCAGAAAGAATCACCCCTTCCTTCAAAATGCCGACCGGCTCAAGAACCCCAGGGGAATCAGGAAAAAAACTCCTAGAGAGGGCATCCGCCTTAACATTCTTAGTACCAGGAATGCACGAGACCACAAAATCAAAACGGGAGAAAAACAGGGACCATCGAGCCTGTCTAGGATTCAGCCGTTTGGCAGACTCGAGGTAAATCAGATTCTTATGATCGGTCAGGACCACAATACGGTGCTTGGCCCCCTCCAGCCAATGTCGCCACTCCTCAAATGCCCACTTCATAGCCAACAACTCCCGATTGCCGACATCATAATTGCGTTCCGCAGGCGAAAACGTCCGAGAAAAGAAGGCACACGGTTTCATCAAGGAACCATCAGAATTCCTCTGAGACAAAACGGCCCCTGCCCCAATCTCAGACGCGTCAACCTCAACCTGAAATGGAAGAGAAACATCTGGCTGACGCAACACAGGGGCAGAAGTAAATCGGCGTTTAAGCTCCTGAAAGGCAGAAACAGCCGCGGAGGACCAATTCGTCACATCAGCGCCTGTCTTGGTCAAATCGGTCAGAGGTTTAACCACACTGGAGAAGTTGGCAATGAAACAACGATAAAAATTAGCAAAGCCCAAGAATTTCTGAAGGCTCTTCACATATGTGGGCTGAATCCAATCATGAATAGCCTGAACCTTAACCGGATCCATTTCTATAGATGAAGGAGAAAAAATGAAACCCAAAAAAGAAATCTTCTGCACTCCAAAGAGGCACTTTGACCCCTTTACAAATAAAGCATTATTACAGAGGATCTGAAATACCATCCTGACCTGTTTCACATGAGACTCCCAATCATTGGAAAAAATCAAAATATCATCCAAATATACAACCATGAATTTATCAAGATAACTCCGAAAGATATCATCATGCAAATTATGCAACACCAGAAAACGACAATCTTCCTGATGGGCTGGCACCATGCGCATGGTCAGCTGTGTCCAAAACTGAGGTTTATTTTTAGCCAGCGGTGTAGCATCAATGCCGCTCAAAGGAATAGGGTTCTGCAAAGGCTGCAAGGGAAAACCACAATGTCTGGCAAATTCTAAGTCCATTAAGTTCAGAGCGGCGCCTGAATCCACAAATGCCATTACAGAAAATGATGATAATGAGCAGATCAAGATCACAGATAACAGAAATTTAGGTTGTATAGTACTGATGGCAACAGAACTAGCGATTCTCTTTGTACGCTTAGGGCAATCAGAAATAACATGAGCAGAATCGCCGCAGTAAAAACACAACCTATTCTGACGCCTGAATGTTTGACGTTCAGCTCTAGACAAAATCCTATCACACTGCATAGGCTCAGGGCTCCGCTCAGAGGACAACGCCACAGTGTGCACAACTCTGCGCTCGTGCAAGCGCCGATCAATCTGAATGGCCAGAGACATAGAATCACCCAGACCAGCAGGCGTGGGGAACCCCACCATAACATCTTTAACTGATTCAGAAAGACCCTTTCTGAAAATTGCCGCCAAGGCATCCTCATTCCATTTAGTCAGTACAGACCATTTTCTAAATTTCTGGCAATACGATTCTGCCGCTTCTTGACCTTGACACAGGGCCAACAAGATTTTCTCAGCCTGATCCACAGAATTAGGCTCATCATACAACAACCCCAATGCCTGAAAGAACGAATCAATATTAAGCAAAGGAGGATTGCCAGTTTCCAGGGAAAATGCCGAATCCTGTGGGTCACCACGCAGCAGAGATATGATGATTTTAACCTGCTGAATAGGATCACCAGAAGACCAGGGTCTTAATGCAAAAAACAGTTTACAGTTATTTTTGAAACTCAAAAATTTGGATCTGTCACCAAAAGAATAAATCAGGAGTGGGAATCTTAGGTTCTAAGGCAGGAGTCTGAACAATATAATCTGAAATACCCTGTACCCTAGCAGCAAGCTGATCCACCCGAGAAACCAACTCCTGAACATTCATGATAATACTGGATTCCGTAGCCACCCAGAGATAAAGAGGGAGGATAATACCAAACAAGCTAAGGAAAAATGGCTCAAAAGCTTCCCTCCCTTCTTCTGAGATGCAATTAACTCATTGTTGGCCAGTTGTACTGTTATGATCTGGTGGTATAGGAGCAGCATGAGACGGACTCTGGAGAAGGTGGTCCCTGTACTGACCGCAAACCCTGAACCTGGCAGCTCAACTAGAAGTGTTGTGAATTCTGTGGTCGAGCTCCCTCCTGTGGTCACAAGTGGTACTTCGGCTGATTCTGTCTATGGGCTTCCGTTGGTGGATGTGAGTGGTACTGCGGCTTCTGAGTTTCCTTCCTCAGGTGATGAGGTTAAGTCGTTAGGTGCTGCTCTATTTAACTCCACCTAGTGCTTTGATCCTGGCCTCCAGTCAATGTTCTAGTATTGGTCTTGCTTCCTCCTGGATCGTTCCTGTGGCCTGTCTGCTCAGCATAAGCTAAGTTCTGCTTGTGTTACTTTTGTTTGCTATATTTTCTGTCCAGCTTGCTATATTGGTTTTTCTTGCTTGCTGGAAGCTCTGAGATGCAGAGGGAGCACCTCCGTACCGTTAGTCGGTGCGGAGGGTCTTTTTGCCCCTCTGCGTGGTTGTTTGTAGGTTTTTGTGTTGACCGCAAAGCTATCTTTCCTATCCTCGGTCTATTCAGTAAGTCGGGCCTCACTTTGCTAAATCTATTTCATCTCTGTGTTTGTATTTTCATCTTAACTCACAGTCATTATATGTGGGGGGCTGCCTTTTCCTTTGGGGAATTTTTCTGAGGCAAGGTAGGCTTATTTTTCTATCTTCAGGGCTAGCTAGTTTCTCAGGCTGTGCCGAGTTGCATAGGGAGCGTTAGGCGCAATCCACGGCTACCTCTAGTGTGGTGTGATAGGATTAGGGATTGCGGTCAGCAGAGTTCCCACGTCTCAGAGCTCGTCCTATGTTTTTTGGTTATTGTCAGGTCACTTTGTGTGCTCTGAACTTCAAGGTCCATTGTGGTTCTGAATTACCTATTCATAACAGTACTGGAGGCCCAAAGTACTATGCTTCTCAATAGAGGGAAAAAAGAAGTTCTGAGACCATTTTTTTTTCTTTGCACTGTGTTTTGCCTTTTTTTTTCCCTAGACATTTGGGTGGTTCAGGACACAGGTGTAGTGATGGACCTTAAAGGTCTGTCTTCATGTGTGGATCATCTCACTGCAAGAGTACAAAATATTCAAGACTTTGTGGCTCAGAATTCTATGTTAGAACCAAGAATTCCTATTCCTGATTTGTTTTCTGGAGATAGAGCTAAATTTCTGAGTTTCAAAAATAATTGCAAACTGTTTCTGGCGTTGAAACCTCGCTCCTCTGGTGACCCAGTTCAACAAGTTAAGATCATTATTTCTTTATTACGTGGCGACCCTCAAGACTGGGCATTTTCCCTTGCGCCAGGAGATCCTGCATTATGTAATATTGATGCGTTTTTTTCTGGCGCTCGGATTACTGTACGATGAACCTAATTCAGTGGATCAGGCAGAGAAAAATTAGCTGGCTCTGTGTCAGGGTCAGGATGAGATAGAGATTTATTGTCAGAAGTTTAGAAAGTGGTCCGTGCTCACTCGATGGAATGAATGTGCGCTGGCAGCTATTTTCAGAAAGGGTCTCTCTGAAGCCCTTAAGGATGTCATGGTGGGATTTCCTATGCCTGCTGGTCTGAATGAGTCTATGTCTTTGGCCATTCAAATCGGTCGACGCTTGCGTGAGCGTAAATCTGTGCACCATTTGGCGGTATTATCTGAGCATAAACCTGAGCCTATGCAGTGCGATAGGACTTTGACCAGAGCTGAAAGGCAAGAACACAGACGTCAGAATGGGCTGTGTTTCTACTGTGGTGATTCCACTCATGCTATCTCCGATTGTCCTAAGCGCACTAAGCGGTTCGCTAAGTCTGCCACCATTGGTACGGTATAGTCGAAATTTCTTTTGTCCGTTACTTTGATCTGCTCTTTGTCTTCCTATTCTGTCATGGCATTTGTGGATTCAGGCGCTGCCCTGAATTTGATGGACTTGGAGTTTGCTAGGCGCTGTGGGTTTGTCTTGGAGCCCTTGCAGTGTCTTATTCCATTGAGAGGAATTGATGCTACGCCTTTGGCCAAGAATAAGCCTCAGTATTGGACCCAGCTGACCATGTGCATGGCTCCTGCGCACCAGGAGGATATTTGCTTTCTGTTGTTGCAAAATCTGCATGATGTGGTCGTGTTGGGGTTGCCATGGCTACAAGTCCATAACCCAGTATTAGATTGGAAATCAATGTCTGTGTCCAGCTGGGGTTGTCAGGGGGTACATGGTGATGTTCCATTTCTGTCTATCTCATCATCCACCCCTTCTGAGGTCCCAGAGTTCTTGTCTGATTACCGGGATGTATTCGATGAGCCCAAATCCAATGCCCTACCTCCGCATAGGGATTGTGATTGTGCTATCGAGTTGATTCCTGGTAGTAAGTTTCCTAAGGGTCGACTGTTTAATTTATCTGTACCTGAGCACGCCGCTATGCGGAGTTACGTAAAAGAATCCTTGGAGAAGGGTCATATTCGCCCGTCGTCATCGCCATTGGGAGCAGGGTTCTTTTTTGTGGCCAAGAAGGATGGTTCGCTGAGACCTTGTATTGATTACCGCCTTCTAAATAAAATCACGGTCAAATTTCAGTACCCCTTGCCGCTGCTATCTGATTTGTTTGCTCGGATTAAGGGGGCTAGTTGGTTCACCAAGATAGATCTTCGTGGTGCATATAATCTTGTGCGTATTAAATGGGGCGATGAATGGAAAACTGCATTTAATACGCCCGAGGGCCATTTTGAGTACCTTGTTATGCCATTCGGACTTGCCAATGCTCCATCAGTATTTCAGTCCTTTATGCATGACATCTTCCGAGAGTACCTGGATAAATTCCTGATTGTATACTTGGATGATATTTTGGTCTTCTCGGATGATTGGGAGTCTCATGTGAAGCAGGTCAGAATGGTGTTCCAGGTCCTGCATGCTAATTCTTTGTTTGTGAAGGGATCAAAGTTATTGTCAGGTCACTTTGTGTGCTCTGAACTTCAAGGTCCATTGTGGTTCTGAATTACCTATTCATAACATAGAAGTAGCCGTGGGGGGTACCTAACACTCCCTAGACACCTCGGCACAGCCTAAGATCTGACTTCCCCTAAAGACAGAAACAGGAAACCTATCTTGCCTCAGAGAAAATCCCCAAAGGATAGATAGCCCCCCACAAATATTGACTGTGAGAGGAGAGGAAAATAACATACGCAGATATGAAATCAGATTTTAGCATAGGAGGCCATACTAGCTAAAAATAAAGAATAGAACAGAGTACTATGCGGTCAGTATAAAACGCTAGAAAATATCCACCACAGAAAATACGAATCACCACATCTGACTAAAGACATGGGGGTATATCTGCATCTCCAGAGACACAGCTTAGCTGCAAAAAAATCCTTCGCAGACAAAGCTGGACAAGACAAAAACATGAATATGCACAGAACAATAAGGTCCACAGCAGGTGGACAGCAAAAACAAAGCCAGGACTTATCTTTGTAGAAAAGCACAGCAAACTGGAGAGACCAGCAGAGAAGTGAATCCTCCAAAAACAATGGACACCTGGCAGGGACTAAAGAGTCCTGCAAAGCTATATACCCCAGTCAGTTTTGCAATTAGTAGATACACCTGTCCAATCCTGCAGTCCTGACACAACTTCATTACCCTCTACAACCTCCGGAGGGAGCCCAAAAGCAGAATTCACAACAGACTCTCAGTAGTGTGTGTGGCCTCCACGTGCCTGTATGACCTCCCTACAATGCCTGGGCATGCTCCTGATGAGGCGGTGGATGGTCTCCTGAGGGATCTCCTCCCAGACCTAAACTAAAGCATTCACCAACTCCTGGATAGTCTGGTGCAACGTGAGGTTGGTGGATGGAGCGAGACATGATGTCCCAGATGTGTTCAATCGGATTAAGGTCTGGGGAACGGGCAGGCCAGTCCATAGCTTCAATGCCTTCATCTTGCAGGAACTGCTGACACACTCCAGCCACATGAGGTCTGGAATTGTCCTGCATTAGGAGGAACCCAGGGCCAACCGCACCAGCATATGGCCTCACAAGAGGTCTAAGGATCTCATCTCGGTACCTAATAGCAGTCAGGCTACCTCTGGCGAGCACATGGAGGGTTGTGTGGCCCTCCAAAGAAATGCCACCCCACACCATTACTTACCCACTGCCAAACCGGTCATGCTGAAAGATGTTGCAGGTAGGAGATCGCTCTCCACGGCATCTCCAGACTCTGTCACGTCTGTCACATCTGCTCAGTGTGAACTTGCTTTCATCTGTGAAAAGCACAGGGCGCCAGTGGCAAATTTGCAAATCCTGGTGTTCTGTGGCAAATGCCAGGCATCCTGTATGGTGTTGGGCTGTGAGCACAACCCCCATCTGTGGATGTCGGGCACTCAGACCATCCTCATGGAGTCGATTTCTAACCGTTTGTGTAGACACATGCACATTTGTGGCCTGCTGGAGGTAATTTTGCAGGGCTCTGGCAGTACTCCTCCTGTTCCTCCTTGCACAAAGGCTGAGGTAGCGGTCCTGCTGCTGGGTTTTTGCCCTCCTATGGCCCCCTCCATGTCTCCTGGTGTACTGTCTTGTTTCCTGGTAGCGCCTCCAGCCTCTGGACACTACGCTGACAGACACAGCAAACCTTGCCACATCTCGCATTGATGTGCCATCCTGGATGAGCTGCACTGCCTGAACCACTTGTGTGGGTTGTAGAGTCCGTCACATGCTACCACAAGTGTGAAAGCACAACCAACATTCAAAAGTGACCAAAACATAAGCCAGAAAGCATTGGTACTGAGATGTGGTCTGTGGTCCCCACCTGCACAACCACTCCTTTATTGAGCGTGTCTTGATAATTGCCAATAATTTCCATCTGTTGTCTACTCCATTTGCACAACAGCATGTGAAATTGATTGTCAAACAGTGTTGCTTCCTAAGTGGACAGTTTGATTTCACAGAAGTTTGATTTACGTGGAGTTATATTCTGTTGTTTAAGTGTTCCCTTTATTTTTTTGAGCAGTGTATAACTAAATTTTGCAAGGTTGTTGGTATCTAAGCCCAACATTTCAGGTTGTTGAACTGTCCCAGATAGGTTAACATCCCCAATCTTCTGCTCTATAATCACCCTTATTTGGTGGACATTAATCCCTTTTGGTCTGTGAAACGTATTGATGTTACTGGTGATTACAGATGAGAAAATAAATTTGAGTGGAATTTAATTAAAATCCAGTCACCAAAATGTGGATTTTTAGTAATTTGCTTCCGTGTTGATTCAACAAACTGGCTGCCATTTTTATGAACCCTTAAAGGCCACCAAAAGGTTAAAAAAAATCCTAATACTCACTTCCCTGCACTGCTCCAAACCAATCATCACCCTTCTGGTCCTCATCGCATAATCACTACTAAGTTGTGACACACGTCATGACATCATTACACCGTGACTTTTGGTGCGCTTGCGCAGAACTCTTCCGGGCCTCATCATAGCCAGAAGTCATGACCTAGTGTAAGGAGTCCCAGGGATATCATTGAGAGCGGCATGGATCTGAAGTTGCTACCAGAACCAGGTTAGTTGAAGACACAAAAGAGAATAGTAAAACCAAAAACACTCAGTTTGAAAAAATGTTGCAGTAATCCGCAAGTGCTAGTAAAAGATGTAAAAAACAGGGTATTTGGTTGATACGTTTTTTGCAAAAAATGTATACTAAGCTGCTCTACCAATCTTCACGGTATACCCTTATCAGAGCAGTCCTAACTAATGTATGCAATCCCTATCTGATGTATTTAAAAACCTGATCATCTGTATATAACCTGTGTGAACAGGGTTCAGAGAGGAAAAATCCATGTGTGCATACAGGGTAGAACAGCTATTGTGCAGATAGCCCAAGAGGAGTGGTGGAACTCCCCAGTCTTGTAGACACAAGAGAACAATTATGGAAACAGGAACACATGGGCTACTTGCACAGTGAACAAGTCTGTATGATCATGTTCACACACCACCAAGAAACCTGAAGACACAAAAGAGAATAGTAAAACCAAAAACACTCAGTTTGAAAAAATGTTGCAGTAATCCGCAAGTGCTAGTAAAAGATGTAAAAAACAGGGTATTTGGTTGATACGTTTTTTGCAAAAAATGTATACTAAGCTGCTCTACCAATCTTCACGGTATACCCTTATCAGAGCAGTCCTAACTAATGTATGCAATCCCTATCTGATGTATTTAAAAACCTGATCATCTGTATATAACCTGTGTGAACAGGGTTCAGAGAGGAAAAATCCATGTGTGCATACAGGGTAGAACAGCTATTGTGCAGATAGCCCAAGAGGAGTGGTGGAACTCCCCAGTCTTGTAGACACAAGAGAACAATTATGGAAACAGGAACACATGGGCTACTTGCACAGTGAACAAGTCTGTATGATCATGTTCACACACCACCAAGAAACCTGAAGACACAAAAGAGAATAGTAAAACCAAAAACACTCAGTTTGAAAAAATGTTGCAGTAATCCGCAAGTGCTAGTAAAAGATGTAAAAAACAGGGTATTTGGTTGATACGTTTTCTGCAATATAGCTGTTCTACCCTGTATGCACACATGGATTTTTCCTCTCTGAACCCTGTTCACACAGGTTATATACAGATGATCAGGTTTTTAAATACATCAGATAGGGATTGCATACATTAGTTAGGACTGCTCTGATAAGGGTATACCGTGAAGATTGGTAGAGCAGCTTAGTATACATTTTTTGCAAAAAACGTATCAACCAAATACCCTGTTTTTTACATCTTTTACTAGCACTTGCGGATTACTGCAACATTTTTTCAAACTGAGTGTTTTTGGTTTTACTATTCTCTTTTGTGTCTTCAGGTTTCTTGGTGGTGTGTGAACATGATCATACAGACTTGTTCACTGTGCAAGTAGCCCATGTGTTCCTGTTTCCAGAACCAGGTTAGTGTCTGAAGAGGCGACCAGAACCAGGTTAGTGATGATGAGGACTCGGGGAGCTGGAGAGGTGAGTAGAAGGATTTTTAAAAATTTTTTTACAGATTATGTTTATTTTGCTCTGGGGTCTAATGTAGATGTAGAGCATGATAAGGGACATTAAATTCATAGGAAATAACTTTTCCACAAATCGTATTCCCTGGGAAAAAAACAGAACAGGTGAGGTCAAATGTTGCCTGACCCGCTCATTTCTACTAGTGATCATTGGAGCTCTATTTTCTTTTGGCTACCCACGGTGGGCTATGCATGGTGATCTAATTAGAGTCTATGTAATTCCTAGTGCTTCACTTGTATTCTAATACTAGGCAGCCTGGGGGGATCCTGATTGCCGTTAACCAAGAGGTTATTCATCAGGAAGTGATCTGCCAATGAGCCTAAATTAATATAGATGATTTTTAGATATGTCAGACCGGTGCATCCTGGAGAACACCAAAAATAAATCTGGCACAGGTTTATGACTAGCACCTTACCATATCTATTTTGTAAAGCCAACCAATATGGTGATCATGTCAAAAATCAATAATCATTTAGGTGCACACATTTCATATAAAATACTGAGAAGATACATTTTATCTCGGATACCGCGATGGGCGGCAGGACTAAGGTGTATCACAGAGGATTATAGTAGTTGGAACTCCCCAGATGAATCCCAAAAAGGAGGAAACGCGTGGGGAGATTATACCTGGCTGGCATTTTGACATATATTATTTTGAGCTCCATCTGTGAATTATTCGGGGCACCACATAGGAATTGGGTGAGACCTTTCCTTTATGATTATGTCAATATTTATGGAAATCTTAGCCGTGGATAGATTGTTTAGGTGGCATTAATCTATATATAGTACACTTTAAATCTTCCACAATAACAATTGCTATTTACACCATGATACATGTATTTTCTACCTGCTGAGGGTGTTACATTTAGTGTGTGTGTGTCTTGTCATTGTCATTTTAACATAACATTTAATGATTGTTAATATTAAAATTAAGTTTTAAGTCCCATTTTTTTCTGCTCGCCATTATAATTTAGCGGGGATTTACATCCTTGTTATAGGATCATATTGCTGATTTCCTTCCAAATATGAAATACACCAAAAATCTGGTGAATTACCAAAATCTAGAGGAAACAACAATGATAAATCCACACTTGGTCCATTAAAGGGATCGTCCTAAATTGGCAAGTTATCATCTATTCACAAGAAAGGCAATAACTTGCTGATTACTAGGGTCTTTTAATAATGGTGGACTGTACTGTCACGTTCCTACCCCTGAAGACACCAAGCACATCATGTATATAATGTCATGTTTTTTATGCATATAATGTGTTATGTGAAATGTGAACTAGGCACTGTGGTTTTAGTGAATATTGTGAATAGACTGTGATATGGTAGCGAACAACATAGGGTAAAGATATAGGTTAGGATCATGGATGTAAGATAAGGACACATTCTCGCTCCTGTTCATGATGGATTCGATAAGGTTCAACGCGACTTGGTGAGACCAAACCATTTTTTTAACTGAGCACTGTTAAGCACGCGCACTTTTATGTTTGGTTATTTGGGTCACTCATGTGGATGGTCCAGAATTGATTTTAACGGAAACCAATCAAGTTGCAGTGGGCAAGCAGCTATTGTTCATGGTAGTGGGAGGCCTTACTAGTATCCCTTGTGGACATTTTTGTAACGTTCGGAGCTCAGGGTACTATGGCATACAGGGGATGATGAAATACCGGGAAGGGAAGGTAAAATATCCCTGGTGGACACAGGACTGGATGAGATTTTCCAGGCGCTGAGGGAGTAAGTGTCGATAGTCTAGTAGGAATGGATAGCGATGTTGTCGGCGTGCTGTACTAAGGAACAAAGAAATAAGAAGTATACTGTGGGTTACAGTCTGATGAACTTGAACTGTGCAGTAAACTTTTGCTTGTTGAAACAGCCTCATGTCCCCTAAGTTATGTGCGAAGATGGAGACCGGGACAAAGCTTGTGTGATCCACCCCACACATTATAGCACATTGGGAGTGGGACACAATTTTCCTGTAATGTGCTGGGGCGATATGGAGCAGAAGCTTGGTTATGGCTACTGTCAGCGGTCACTCTACAGTCTTACAACTGGGGCTTCTACCCTTCCCAAGACTGTAGTTTTTAGTGTCAAATCAAGGCCACGCATGCACAACACCACTCCATTAACAGTCTATGGTAAGCTTGAGAAAGCCAAGAACAGCATTTACAGTCTTAAACAAATCCATAGACAATGAACAACCATTACACCATGTTCTGAGGTCATTCATAACAGAGCCGAGTTCTTGAGTGGGGTTAGCCTTATTTCATGGTTACATTTGCACATGGGGACTGAGTGGCCTCAAAGGTCTTTCTGTCACCTAAAAGGAGACCAATATTACGTGACATATTACAATTCGAAAGATAAAGAAGATTACAGATTATGGACCAAGATCTTTATTGGAAGCATCATAATTTGTGATGAGCAAGTCGATTTAAATTCACCTCTAATTCTACAACACATTTGGATGTGCCAGTATCGTTTTTTTGGGCGATATATTTCTTGGAAGGGGTTAAAAAAGTTTTACACTCAGTTCTTCTCGGCGCCCCTAAACATGTTCTGACTAGTGATGAGCATGAGATTTCCGAGCATGCTCTGGTGCTCGTAGATTATGTCTGTGTCGCCGCAGCTGCATGATTTGCAGCTGTTAGGGAATCCCCACATGTATTCAGGCTGTCTAACAGCCGCAAATCATGCAGCTGCGGCGACACAAACATAAGCTACGAGCACGCCCAAAATACTTGGAGAACACCCGAGCATACTCAGAAATCTCGAGTAACTAGCACACTCGCTCATCATTAGTTCTGACACTTTCACATGTCTGGCGATTGGCTTTTCTGTGTTCTATCTTCATCATGGGCCTCCAACCACTTCTGGCAAGGACTACCCTTCACTAGACTCCACGCTGTAATGTTGCGATCAGTGCATGACAATTGCATGCATCACACTGTATGTGACAGCATGAGACCCAGCCAGAAATGAACAAGGATAGAAAAAAAATAAATAAAAGACAGACTAGCCGATCAGCGGACCACCAGTGTCAGGACCAAGGAGAGAGGATCAAGGAGACATGAGTAGTTTTTTTATTATTTTTAACCCCTGCCATGTCAGTTCACTTTGCACTAAATTTATTTGACCCCGAATTGAGCGAATCTTCCCAATTTGAATTTTGAGAAGTCGTATGGAAGAAAGAACTACGGTATCGTTCGGGGGCTGTTATTGGTGCAGAAGGGCAGAGTCGGAGAAAAAATAACGTTTAGTGAACTACACTTTACGGAAACATTTTGGAGAGTACAATCCTGATGAAGGAGATTGACTGCTCCGAAGCGCGTAGTTCATTTAACATTATTCTTCCTCCTCTTCCTAAATCCACAGCACCACATGGATGATACCGCAGTTCTTTCTTTCAATTGACTTCTTAGTTCCATCTCCATTGATCTGAAACCGGTGGTCTGTGCAGGACACTATGGTGAATTACCCTTGACCAAGGACCCTGGACCAGGGTCCCTGGTTCTTTTCAGAGTTGTACCAAAATAGGTGAGCAGCACTCACTGAAGGATACACATCTGGCAGAATTAATTTACACATAGAGGGCTTTTCTTTGTTCTCAATTTGAATTCTGGGAGATTTACTCACCTCTAATGATAATATAAGATATGATGCAAATAAAAAATATAAAATATAGAATTTATATATGCTTGACTACCATAGTAATGAAATAACAAGATATGATTTCTAAATAAGTTGAATACATCCTGCCTAATTGTGACTCATCGTCCCTTTCCCAACCGCATTGTTTTATGATAACACCCGTAAAGTAAATTGGTTTTGAAGAAGTTGAAAGGCTAGCCTTGTGCCCCCTGCTGATCTGACCCGCCAAACATTGCGTCCTATTATGTTCCACAATGAAATATCTAATACCCGGCAAATTCATGTTGTGACATTGTCGCATTTTCAATTCTGTAAGTAGATTAAGATAATTCAGAGATCAGCAAAGGAGAAAAGGGAAAAAAAGAAAAATAAACCTCATTTTCAAATGCAAATCTTTTTATTTATGTCTGTCAGTGAAGACCATTATCTCTCTCTACATACATATGGACGATGTACATAAATAAGAAACTGGCTTATTGGTAATTGTCTACTGCTGGCGGGATCTAAATCCAGACTTGTTTTTTTTTTTTTTTTTACAAACAGTCTTTTGTTAAGGCAACACAAAACATTTGTGTAGACACGGAATAAGAAGATGGTAATTTATCCAATTATTTGTGCTCTGACCCAAACAAATTGACTGTGGTTCTGTATTATACATCACTGGGAATCTAAACACATAATACAAACATAAAACATTGTAATAGTACAATGTGACAAGGCGGATGAAAAATATATAATGCCGCTATAATGTGAGCATTCTCCGAGCCTTTGTTGTGTTTTCTCCTTGCATTTTATAGTGACACGTTGCAAATTATCTCTCTCCCAGAACTAAGTAAAACTTATTAGGGTAGTTACCTCCGCTAGTTGTCATTAGCAACTTTTCTTATGATCTGGGACAGATTTAATTTGCATACCGTTTCCCATGAAGCACTGCTATCTCCATTTAAAGGCTTATGCCTACTCAAAAGAGGCGACTAAACAGAAAATAAATACAAAATGAGTTTTAGTCGATTAACAGATAAAAAATAGAAAATGGTAAAAACACAGAGGGGAAAAAAGTCCTATACAGGGAACTCATTGCAAAATGTATTGGTAGTGGGCATAATGGCTATACAACATTAAGACTTTCATAAACATAGCCCATGGCAAACACAATTGTGAAAAAAATTACATATACATGTACATTAAAACATAATACTTCATAATAAATGTGAGTCAAGTACTAAGGTAGGCACTAAACATGATAAAAAGGGGGACAATAAAGGAAGTTACGTTACCAATTGTAAGTACCCAGTGGCTCCAGTAACTCCAACGTACGTTTAGTCTGGTGGTTTTCTCAAGGAGTGTATAAAAAAAAACTTCCCCAGGAGATTGGAGGTGTAACAAATAACAAACTACGTGAAACTCCTCTATCAGCACCGACCTGGATCCATATTACTGAGATGTCACCATGCCATCACCAGCAGGACCCCTGCACCCTGTGATTGACTGCAGCAGTCAAGTAATTGAACAGCACTTCAATGTATATGACTTTCTGATAACGCACTGCTCAAGTTACTTGACTACTACAGCCAATCGCAGGCTGCAGTGGTTCTGTGGTGGGTAGAACAGTGACTTTTTCTCTTTCTATGCCAGCCCAAATCACGAAGCAGACTGCATTGTATCCAGATGGGTGTCGGTAGATGAGTATCACCTAGTCCTTTAAGGAGAGTCAGTACACCCCTCTCTCAACCCCCAAAAAAAACTATCAGGAAAAAGTAATATACGAACTTGAAAAAAATATGTCTGCCCCAGCCACTAGGGGGAGATCTATCTTAGTCATTCTATTTAGGTCAATTGTGAGAACTATATATAGTTGTGTACATATCCGGAGCCAACCACAGGTGTATGTGGACCCTTGGGTGATGGAGGAACAGCAGGCCCCTGTCTAACCACAAAGGAAGCTTAGAAAAGTAAATCATGATTACCCAGACCATCCACATCTAGTGGCCACTAGTGTCTACTCAGGTTTGCTTAATGCTGCCCCTAGTCCTGCACATACTGGCCAACTAGGGTGGTAAAAAAGCACTAAGAAATTGCTACAATTCGACTGCTTTGCAAACCTGACAAGATGCCTGACTGGTGATACCTGTTGCCCGATCTACCGAAAGCATGTATTATATCATGGCTTCATGATACATGTTTAATGGTGACATGCTGCAGTGTTTCAGAGAAAAACATAGTTCAGTCCCTTGTACACTGAGTCTTCGCGGGCAGGGACTTCTCTGCTCCTGTACCAGTCGGTGACTTGTTTTAGTCATGATTATTCTACTTGCTTTTTATTATGTCTACCCATCTTCACATGTAAAGCACCATGGAATAAATGGCGCTATAATAATAGCCTCAGGGACTGAGCCGTATGGTAGACTAGTTGGACAGGCAGGTCCTTGGCAGCCTATACCCACATGCTGCCAGTGACTGACCGGTTTCTCCCTGCGTGCATGTGTAAGGGGGAGAAAATAACCAGGTTTGCCTCATCCGTGATGGGTCCGGAACCGTCGGGTCTGTCACCTAGGATACAGGGAGGAGAGCTTGGGGAGTCAGAGTGTTCCCTGTGCTGAAGAAAAGGGAGCGTGGCTAAACTGACAGTTAATGCGCGTGCAGAAATTCAAACAATTCAGGTGGGAACGGCGCAGGGGAGTCCTGTCAGAAAAGATCAGTTCACAAGATAGGTGATGGGGCGGCGCTGACAGGATCCGGGGACGAGATGACGCACTGACAGGAGCCGGCAGATGAGGTCCCACTGACACACCGGAGATACCGCTGTCCACGCGAACACTACTGTCCCCGCTTACATCACGAACATTTACGAGACTGCTGACGCGGCCACCTACGTTAGCAAATCCGTCCTGGCCGGTGACATGAGAGGCAAGGTCTGTGTATGGGATAGAGGCACTGAACAGTACAGTGCAGTGTACTGGGCTAGCCATTATAAACAGTGTTTGGACAGTGTCACAGGCCCCGCCAATGTAAGGGCTCTCACCGCTGAGAAGGGATTATTCCCCTTCCTTCATCTATTGAGGCCCGTGCTGGAGCCACAGACTGTCGCTGCCATCGTCGGGATTGGGGGAGGACACCGCCATCGCCGGGACCACAAAAGGTCAATGCCATCTTCAGGACCACCAGAGAGCACCGACATCATCAGGACCACCGGAGCACACCGACAACATCAGGGACATTTTCTCCCAATCTCCCCAGAACTGTGATATATCCCCTTTGGCCATAATCTAACGGTCCCAGTCGCGGACAGGAGCACATCCGTGACAGAAACCCAAATTGTTAAGTGCATAGTTTACATTTTTTTTTCCTTTTTAGAATATTCTGTGTTAGGATCACTGGTTAACCTGAGAATGAAATTTTCAGACCCTCATTCTCGGGATCACTGGAAATCCCATGACTTAGACCACCAGCGATCATATATTTGTCACCTACCCTATTCATGGGTAATAAATATTTTAGGCAGGACAACCTCTATCAGGATCGAATATCATTACACTAAGGAATCCTTTTTTTAATAATTAAATTGCACAAACGCAATCCAAAAGTGAGGCTTCACCGTAAGGATTACAAACCTTTGAACTTCTATATGATTACATTTTAGATGTCACATAAAAATCCACGCAGATATAATTACAGTCCTCTGCTGTCCGCTTGCTGATCACACAAACTTGCCGTTCGAGCAGTAGAGCGCACAAATAGTTAAATCTCAATTTACCGCATTCATTCGTGGCATTCACTGCATCAATAGAAAAAGGTTCTTAGTGTCATTGCTAATTACAGCTCCTGAAGTACCTAGGAGAGTAGCAGGACCAGTAGCGGTACAATTAATTGTTTGCTTTTGCTTGCGTTTGGTCGTACATTGAAAATCATTATGTTTTGGTAGACTACAAAAATATTTAAAATTCTTCTGATTGGGTCCTCATTACCATTTTTATCTTTTTCAACTGAAATTACTTGTATTTTCAAAAATCTTTGCAACATTCAAGAAATTAGCAAAAATGGAGCTGACTGGGGCTGCTGAATCTATGCTTTACTGCTAAGAATAGGGTAAATAGCCCCCCAAAATGAAAGTTATTATGGATATGCGCTATGATGGAAATCAGAGTCTTCTAGGCCACAGTGCAAAATTGGGACGTGGGCCTTTCTACCATGAGCATGTTGCTTAGTTGGAAGGGTCCCAGTCGTGATCGCCGTTGCGATTCTCACATCTCGCTAAAATTCCCCATACATAATATCCCCAAAAATAAAATACGTTACAGTTGTGAAGTCCCTCTTTGTGCCCCACGCACACAGTAGAATTGTCCCTCTTTGTGTCCCTCATGTAATTTATAATGCTTATGACCACTTTTGTGGCCCCATTCAATAGTGAATTAATGTTAACTATTCATAGAATCCTAGAATGTTGGTGTTGGAAGGGACCTCCAGGGTCAACGTGTCCAACCCCCTGCTCAATGCAGGAGTGACTAAACCATCTCACCTCTAAACCATATTGTGCCTTTAAACATTAAATGGGATGACTGGTCACAGGTATTGGTATCAAATGCTATGGACTGATGCTCAATATCTATATATATAATTGCCTAAGGGTTTTTCCGTCTGTCTGTCTGTCCTGGAAATCCCGCGTCTCTGATTGGTCGAGGCCGCCAGGCCTCGACCAATCAGCGACGAGCACAGTATCGACATAGAAATCCCGCATCTCTGATTGGTCGAGGCCGCCAGGCCTCGACCAATCCGCAACGGGCACAGTGACGATGATGTCATAAAGGACGTAGAAATCCCACGTTTCTGATTCAGCGACGGGCACAGTATCGACGTAGATGTCATAATGGTTGCCATGGCGACGATGATGTCATAAAGGTTGCCTCGACCAATCAGCGACGGGCACAGTCTGCCGCAAATTCTGGAATCATCATTGTCCATATACTACGGGTACATGCATATTCTAGAACGGGGTCCCCAACTCCAGTCCTCAAGGCCCACCCACATGTCATGTTTTCAGGATTTCCTTAGTCTTGCCCAGGTAATAATTGCATCACCTGTGCAATGCAAAGGAAATCCTGGAAACATGACCTGTTGGTGGGCCTTGAGGACTGGAGTTGGGGACCCCTGTTCTAGAATACCCGATGCGTTAGAATCGGGCCACAATCTAGTGTGATATATTTGGCTGTAACAGAAAACAGTTTGTAGCCAAAGGGCTGTAGATTTTTACAATAATGAGTGTCTCCTGGAACATTGAAGCACGGAGGAGAATCCTGCAAGTTTCAGGCTACATTTCGACAAATGGAGTTAGGATTTGGTCAAGATTAATCGTGACCTCAATTCTTAGAAATACAGGCAGATACTTATCACGTAATACCATCATGGAGGTGACTGGCTGGATGTTTGGGGTCATTGAATACATTTGGAACCAATGTCATTGGGGACAAGAAACTGGAAGTTATGATATGGCTCCACAAAAGCCCTGATCTCAGCATCATCAGGTCCGTCTGGGGTCACATGAAGAGACAGAAGGATTTGTAAAAGCAAAATCCAAGGCAGATCTGTGGTTAGTTCTCCAAGATGTTTGGAACAACCTCGCTTCCGAATTCCTTAAAAAAACAACCGTGTGCTAGTAGAAGTACCTCTACAAGTGTTTCAAATTGAGATTTTAGTTTGGGCTTTTATCCTAAGTCACGTAGCAAGGCTCATTAGAAGGTCGATATTGACTTTTAGGGTTGTTACTTCCAATAGGTGGCTCTAGAATCCTAGTCCTCTTCCTCTCTGAAGAGACAATTTGCCATACAAGAACTTTGACCAGGGATGTCTAAGTTCCAAGAGGGCCAAAATTAAAAACCTGGACATAGCCGTGTGCCAACCTAAATATTTAAAAAATGTCTACAATTGAGGAAGTTTTTTTTCTTTATCATGAAATATAATGATGAACACTGAAAGGGGTTGTCCCATGAACAAAGTACATTTTAATTAATAGATCTTAAGAGTCAGATTACATGATCGGAGTATTGGGTATTTCCTCGCGGGCAGGGGCGTACATAGAAATCATGGGGCCTAGGAAATTCTGAATGGGACCTCCAAAAAAACTTAATATTTCAGAGGGGTCACAGAAGAGCATATTTCACAACTTTGCAGCCATTACAAAGTATTTTTTTCTCCAATTGAAGCCCCTTGATTACCCTTCATTATCCTCCAAAAGTATGATGCCAACAAAAGTGTAACAAGCACAGAATGATAACCCCACAGTGAACTCCTCCACAATACCCTCCACATGCACAGTATGATGACCCTACTCTACCTCAATGGCACAACTATGTTGACCAGAACAGCACGATGCCCAAACTGTGATCCCCACACAGCCCTCCAAACACTATAATAGTCCTCCTTGAAGTGTAATGGGCCTCACATAGTCCTCCATATAGAATAATGGCCCCACATAATCCTTCGTACAGTATAATGGCCTCACATAGTCCTTCCTATAGAAAAGTGGACCCCAAAGTCTTCAATACTGAATAATGACCCCAGATTATCCTCCATACAGTATAATAGGTCCCACATAGTTCTCCATACAGTTTAATGGACCCCACACTAAAAAATAACAAACTGCACCTCTCTTCATTCCTCTGCTGCTCTTGTTTTGGCTGTGAGCGTTCTGAAGCTCTTCACGCTCGGAGCTGGCACAGCAGGTGTGAAATAGTGATGTGATTGCGCCCAGTGCACTGAGACATCAGACACGTAGGAAGAATGATGGGGAAGGGAATAGATGCTGATAAAGTTGCAAGTGCAATGCCAGGTGGGGTAGGGGGTGCAGTGACAGGATTGCTGAGCAAATATAATGGCACAGAATGCCAGATTTTGATGTATGACCTAGAAGAACTGATGAAGGTACTTAAAAACAAAAACTTTACATTTCTATTTTTGAAAGCGATCATACTTTGCAGATTTTTTTTTCCCAACATCTACCTAAAACATTTACAGTACTGTATGTGCAAAATGATTGGTTAAAACACTGGTGAACTGCCCCTACAACAGGCCTCCTAAAAACAGTTGGTTGATCGAAAGTTCTCATTTCGTACAATGACGTCCAAGCAATGGTCCTATTACGTCTCAGTTGGAACTTGCCATCTTGTTACCCAGGATGATATTATTATTATTTATTGTTATAGCACCATTTATTCCATGGCACTTTACATGTAAGGAGGGGTATACATAATAAAAACAAGTACAATAATCTTAAACCATGCAAGTCATAACTGGTACAGGAGGAGAGAGGACCCTGCCAGCGAAGGCTCACAATCTACAAGGGATGGGTGAGAATACAGTAGGTGAGGATAGAGCTGGTCATGCAGCGGTTTGGTCGATCGGTGGTTACTGCAGGTTGTAGGCTTGTCGGAAGAGGTGGGTCTTCAGGTGATAGCACCAATGCCAAGTTTCAGGAGCTTATCGGTCAAGAGAATGAATTGAAGTGGAAGTATCTGGGGTGCCAGGGAGAACTATGAATTTTGCAGGAGTCTGGGAGATTTTTTTTCTTCTGGGCTTTGAAGGACTGTTAGAAAAAGTATGATTATAAATGGCACCTGGCAGGTGAAGCCTTTGTTGAATATTTTGCATTACTGTCAAGAATCTACAGGTTGGACCTACGATGATTGACTCTTTTGTTTATTATTGCTGCACAAAAATCTGGAGACTAATGTCCGCCGCTCTTGTAAAATAGGGATTCCTAAATAAGTTCTGAAGTGATTTTAGGTTTCCGAATGTTAGAATATTTTAGGAGCCATTGCTGTATATGAATTCATTCTCACATTCTCTAAAGAGCAGTGTGCAGTGTCTATGCTAAAAGATAATGAATAATACATAAAACACAACTGGTAGTGAAGTACTGCCATTGGCATCTCCAAGGCTGTGTAAAAATCTTGTTAATTTGCATGACTAAAAAGCTCGACGTCTACAATGCCTGACATATGTGCAGTCTTCACCAGTGTAGTTCATTGTAACACGCTGTCACACACAATGAATCTATGTTTATAGATCTGGGCATAATTAAGGGCATATCTGGACCCCTGCAGATGCTAATAAAATACTCACAATCCCAGTGTAGACAGATTAGTATTTGCTTATAGTTTAAGACACAAATAATCTCTTTTTATGAAAAAACATTCTTACTTCCCTCATCTGGATAAGCAAAGCTGCGGTACCAGATATGGCCTATGGACAAGGGGGGCGCTCTTTTCTAACTTTATATTTTTCTTTAGTAACATTTATTAATTGCTCTTGTTCGTCCATCTTCAGTCATCATGAAGATTGGATTTTAATATTTTTTGGATGCTATCAAATAACTTAATGAGGAGTTATCACCTCCTGGAAACAGAAGACCAAATAATAACCCTTTCGCCAATATTTGTAATTAGGAAAGATAAAAAGGTTTAGTAATAAAAGCTCTGGAAACTTAGGGTCCCGGCACACTAAAACGACGCTGCAGCGATACGACATTGATGTCGATCGCTGCAGCGTCGCTGTTTGGTCGCTGGAGAGCTGTCACACAGACAGCTCTCCAGCGACCAACGATCCCAAAGTCCCCTGGTAACCAGGGTAAACATCAGGTTACTAAGTGCAGGGCCGCGCTTAGTAACCCGATGTTTACCCTGGTTACCAGCGTAAACGTAAAAAATTAAAAAACAAACAGTAGATACTTACATTCCGTGTCTGTTCCCCGGGGCTGTGCTTCTCTGCACTGACAGTGAGAGCCGGCCAGCCGGAAAGCACGTCACCGCTGTACTTTACGGCTGGCCGGCGCTCACAGTCAGTGCGGGAAGCTGAAGGCGAGGGACGCGACAGACACCGGAATGTAAGTATGTAGTGTTTGTTTGTTTTTTTACATTTACACTGGTAACCAGGGTAAATATCGGGTTACTAAGCGCTGCCCTGCGCTTAGTAACCCGATGTTTACCCTGGTTACCAGTGAAGACATCGCTGAATCGGCGTCACACACGCCGAGTCAGCGATGTAAGCGGGAGATCCAGCGACGAAATAAAGTTTCAAACGATCTGCTATGACGTACGATTCTCAGCGGGGTCCCTGATCGCAGTAGCGTGTCAGACACAGCGAGATCGTAATTATATCGCTGGAACGATCGTGTCACGGATCGTGCCGTCCTAGCGACCAAAGTGCCACTGTGTGACGGTACCCTTAAGAGAGGCAGACTGAAGTAGCCTGAATTGCAGCTCTCTACTGCCTCGCTGTGTGGAGAGCTGTGAGACTTCCTGCCCCTGAGCTGGGAGATACCACAGTGTGGGGGAACACTGTTTGGATTAAGGGGCGGACATATGGTGCAACCCGTGCAGCAATGAAAGAGCCCAAGAGGAAAGGGGGCCACTACCACCTCCAAAGCAGGTGGAATTGTGCACTATAATGAGCTGTAGGGCTGCAAAGGATCCATATACCGTTCTTGCACATGGACCTTTTTCTGTCTGTGTCTGCCGGTAGTTTGCAATATGGAGGAATTTGTGCTGCTCTCTTATCTCCGACTAAATACAGTGATATAAGAAACAATATAAGATGGTTTCTTTGCAGGGGAGCAGAGGGTGCAGTCGCACTAGACATTTTAACTCTCCTGCAGAGAAGGGAGACACAATCTCCCTGCTCTGCTATCAGTGTGTCAAGAGTGGGAGAAGAGGGTTGCATTGACAATCCAACACAATGGGCAGCACTTTGAACACATTTTATAAGTGGTCATAAACTTGTAAATAACTCTTGAAAGAATAAAGTTATGTTGAAACCAAGCACACCATTGTTTTTCTTGTGAAATTCTCAATAAGTTTGATGTGTCACATGACCCTCTTCCCATTGGAAAAAATAAAGTTGGATCCAAAATGGCCTACTTCAAAATGGCACCCATGGTCACCAGCCATCTTGAAAAGTTTTCCCCCTCCCATATACTAATGTGCCACAGACAGGAAGTTGATATCGCCAACCATTCCCATTTTATTTAGGTGTATCCATTTAAAGGGCCCACCCTGTATTCAGGACTGCGTGGATTGTATTATAGTATATTGAGCACTATGGGGTGCATTTCACTATATAGAGGACTATGGGAGTTCATTATGCTGTAAGGAGGACTATGGGGTGATTATACTATATGGAGGACTAAGGAGAGTGCATTATACTATGTTGAGGACTATGAGAAGTCTGTACTATATGGAGGAGTATGGGGTGATTATACTATACTATGTTGAGGACTGTGAGAAGTACAATATACCATATGGAGGAGTATGGGGTGATTATACTATATTGAGGACTGTGGGGAGTGCAAAAATTTTGGTGCCCAGGTCATAGGTTCTGCACTTCTCATCTAAAGCCTCATGCACACAGCACAGCAGTACTTAGGAGTATGTTAAGCAACACAGAGAGTTCATAGGGTTCCACATTCTTTACTGTACCATAAAGTATTATTTTTATAAAGGAGGCATAAAGAAGTATGGTATGGTGCCATGTAATGCTATGAGTGTTGGTCCCATGGTCAAATGAAGGTTCACCAAAAACAGGAGCTGGGGGCATCTCTGCAGTCATTATATAGAATGCGCAGAAAAAGAGAGATTTATCATCGTACCAATGATGGACTGCAGATACAGACTTCATGAATTGGAATTGATCACTTATATGTTTGACCTATCAGAAGAGCATTGTGACCTTCATTCCATCTTCGTCCATCTACCGCACATAATGTATGTAAATAAATTCTACTTCGAATATGTGAAAAAAAAACCTCCTTTGTGTCTCTTATGTTTTGCATTTCGGCCTCTCTCTTCTCCCTTGGGATAGCGTTCAGTGAGGTTTTCAGAATTCCAGAAATGTTTTAACAGCTTTAATTTGTATCTAATTTTGGAGCTGGCGGCGTTCCCTATAGACCCAGGCTTGTGAATGAAGTGGAATTTAATCACCCCATCTGACAGTAGTTTTGATTGCAATTCTCAGATATTTTCTGTGATATTTTAAACAATGCTGACCTCAATTTGGGCTTCAAGTACGGAATAACAAGTAAAAAAATTACCCCAAATCATCATTTATTCACTGACTTAGATGGTAAAAGGGACAGATGGGGGATAATGGGTTAACCAAAAACTAAAACTATTTTTTGAGGTTTTTTTAAGACAGAAGCATATTTACCGGATATGGATGAATAAATTCAAGTTGAGTTAAATTCTACTAGAATATTACAAAAATCTGGTTTCGCAAAAACGCCGATTTTTAGAAATTTGGATTTAGCAATCTGAACTGTAAAAGCTTAAAGAGAATCTTTCTGCACAATTTTGCAAGTTAAAGTACAGACATGGCCGAAATGGTACTTGCTATCCACAATCAGTTGATAAATTTGGTGAACAAATATGCTTTTTGTTCTTTTTACCGCACTTGATGTTTTTTTGGTAATATGTTTTCAGTGTTTAGGGGCAGGACTCAGCATAGGGTCATCTTCTCCAGCTCTGGCCCTTCAGTCCGCCTCCGATCTTTGAATCACTGGTCATTGGTTTTTATCGGCCTACTTCCCACTTGAAATTTTGCACCAGTGCCATTCTTATCGCACGTGGATTGATTTTCCAGCTGGTCTGCAATAAAATGGCCCGGAATGCACAGATTGAGATCTCGGCTCAACGTCTTTTAGATAGCATTTTCAAGAATTGCTGCAGGTCTCCAAGTGATCTGCATGAAAATTTGCTACCACAGATTAGAGGCAGATTTTCTTGCTCCCATAAAAAAACAATAGCTGTCAAATCTGCGCTCAATTCACACATTAGAAATGAAAATGCTGCACCCAACAGGTCATCGTGTGCCATATGTGTGTACTCTATTCCTCTGTAGATTTTTCCAAGCATAACTATAGGAAAACTAGGCAGCATGTGCATCGTGCGCAGGAAATGATAAGGTTAATTAGTTAAAAAAATGAAAAATAAATTGAATTTTAACATTAGATACTTTGCTATATGTCATAAACTAGTACTATCGCTGATTCTACTGGAACATACAAAATTTAATAACACTGACCTCAAATGGGCTCTAGGAAGAACATGATGAATGCATTTTAATTGCTGATCTGCAGCAAACATCTAATACTTACACAAAGGGACGTGTTAGAAAATGCGTACGCAAATGTTTTCACTTGCTTCAGGTTTAACCTCTTTTTCACCGAATGTATACTGTATGTATTCAGTGGTCTCACCTACTAGTAACAACAGGTTTTGCAATGGCTGCTGTCCTCCAAAAAGAGCTCCCTACTAGAGGTGACCAAAATGATTCGCATTACCCTGACCCTACTAATACTTTGGTACTCCGTGAAGTCATATCAGAGCAGTGAGAACTTTCTCTGCCTGAACCTAAATTCTGGAATCTTGGGTGTGTCGTGATTCCTAGGCTCTGACAACGTGAGACCTGGTCACTACAACTCATGGGATGTCATGATGCTGTGCATCATGATGTGGAGTCATGATATTGACATTTTATCTGCTGTCTAAGGAAGTGTACACTGCCCAAGTCAGACGCAAAAAAAGGGTTGTGAGAATCCTTACTCATCTGTGCTCCCTAACTGCCCAGAGCTGAATTCAATACTGGACACAAGCCAAGAACAGGTGTGCACTAATGATCGAGTGTGCTCGTTACTCAAATTTTACGAGCATGCTCGGGTGTTCCCCGAGTATCTTGGGCATGCTTGCATATTGTTTGAGTCCCCGCAGCTACATGATTTGCGTCTGCTATACAGCCTGAATACATGTGGGGATTCCCTCACAAACAGACAATCCCTGCATGTGTTCAGGTTGTCAAACAGCCGCAAATCATGCAGCTGCGGGGACACAAACACAATCTACGAGTACACTCAAAATACTAGTAGATCACCCGGGCATGCTCGGAAAGCTATAGTAACAAGGACACTTGCTCATCACTAGTGTGCACTCTTAGTGGAAAAAAGCAGCTATGTATTTCTAATCATAATTAATGGGTTTTCTACTTTTATGTACTTTTTTTACTGCCGTGATCAGTTGCTATTGTCTTTCCCATCCAATAATTAACTGTTGCCTATGACAACATTTCAGCTTGTGACTGTAACAGCAATGACTTGATATTTCATCATTTATCCAAATGGCCAAGGCATTATTTTATATCAGTCGTATATCACAATAGATCACTTTTACCACTGCTATATGGATTTTAAGTATATGTCCCCATTGCTTGTTTTGTTATAGGGGTGATTTGCTGGTAAAGTCCATCCAGTTAGCTAGACAGCATGAAAATAAATAAGTTTGCAATTGACTTGCTTTTTCTATCTGCTGTCATTTTTCTGCAATGACAGCTTTTATCTTACATATTTTTCAGTTGGTTTCTAATGAACTCAGCCAGTAGTCTCTTTCTCAGTGTGAGTAGTAGTTACATTCCAGGAGAGAGGTTCATTCCTAACACACCAATCTCTTATCTCTTGCCCATTAATTTCTAAACAGCATTTAGTTGCTTTTAAATCATGCAAAATCACAAGCCCACCAGTATTCTGCAATGACAGCTTTTATCTTATATAGTTTTCAGCTGGTTTCCAATTAACTCAGCCATTAGTCTATTTCTCAGTGTGAGTAGTAGTTACATTCCAGGAGAGAGGTTCACTCCTAACACACCAGTCTCCTATCTCTAGCCCATTAATTTCTAAACAGCTTTCAGTTGCTTTTAAATCATGCAAAATCACAAGCCTACCAGCATTGGCTCCTCCCAGATCATGTCTCCAAATCATAGTTCTTATTGTCCGGATCTGTGTGCTTGTTCAAATGTACTGTTATCTCTATTTGCTAATACAGTAATAACATTGTAGACTCAGATCAAACAACTGAACTTGTGTTGGGCTTTATAGATTTACGAAAACTACATCTCTGCTTCTCCCCAGAACTGTCACTCAATGATGAGTGCCCGCCCCACCAGAAACCAGGAAGTGAAAGGACTGGAAAGCTATATTCTGCTCAAAAGACAAATTGAGAACAACAGTTTAAAGCCACAGATATTTACTAATATAAATCATATTCTCCTTTTTACTTATTATTTCTCATCCCACAATGCAACATTCTGTAGAAGCAATACCTTAAATGGGCAGGACCAGTAAAATGAATCTGAATTTTCTGACCATTCTGGTTTACGAATAGAATGCCAAGCCAAGACCTGGAGGCAGATCTAAAATGTAACGTTCAACATTGTTTTAATAGTTTCAATTGTAAATGTTATTGTAGTTCATGAAGTTGAAAATACAGAGTCCGTCCATCCGTAGAAATTTAGTTTGCCCATTTTTTATTTTTAACCCATTCTTCCTAGAATTTTGTGTTTCCTACAAACTGATACAAAACAGACAACCTGACAATGAAACTTGACAAATCAGTACCCAAAATTGACCAGCTGTATCCCCACATGCACAACTGGCTGGGTACCTGTTAAATGCTATTTATAATGGGCTTCAGACAGCACAAATATATATATTTACTTCTTCACTGCAGAGAGTACACTGCCTGGCAAATATTGCAATTTTTTTTCAATTTGCTGGATTCTTATGACTGAGCACCAGCGAATTCCAGCAGAAAATGCGAGAGGACAATATAGGAATGTCATTTCCAAATGTTGCCATGAGAATTTGTGAATAAAGGAAGCCGAGCATTCCTTACGGGGTCACCTAGGGAGAATTTCAGGTCCCCAACACAGACTCCGGGCTTCTTTCAGCCACAGGAGGCTCTTTAGAGTTGTTCAGGCATAAGAAGAATATTTTAAACTATTCTGTCCAATTATTTCAGCTCAGTGGATGGCACAAATAGCTTATGGCATCAACGAGATTTCCTCTCAATCTTTTATTTATGTATGGCTCCCATTTTCTCAGCTCTGATAGGAATTTAGATGTTCTGAAAACTGCAAGATCACATGGGAAGGCACATTTATTTGGTCTTGGAGATCATAGTGCAACAGCTTAAAAAGTATGTAAACTATTGCAAAAATTTTTATATATGATGTATCTAGTAAGCAACTTTGCAAATTGTCTTAATTAAAAATATCCTATCTATTCATGTATATACTGTAGCTCCTATGCAGAATTATAAAGATACATTCAGACAAACATATTGTCAGAGTGCCATCCAAGTGAACAATAGACACACACTGTGACAATTCATTTTTGGATTTGTGACAGCTCTAGCTCTGCTTTAATTTAAACATTGTTTTTTTGCTTTCATGCCAGCAAGGGTTAATGTCAATTTCCTTGCTGGCAGCTGCTGTGTTTGCTGTTCAGCTGATGTGGGTGGTGACCACTCCCATAATTCTTTAAATAACCACATGATGCATCAGCTGACTGTTGGTAATAGAGTTTTCTATGCATGCCAGCCTTGCAGTTGCAGCTCTCTGGTTTCAGTGCTGAATCTGCTACTTCTTTGGAGTTTGGAGTCCTGTTTCCATGTCCTCTGCAGTGTGGAGCTTGGCAGCGTAGCTTGGAGCTAAGTTTCTTGTTTATTTACCTTGTCTGTCTCGTACTTGTCACTATCCCCTGTGTTTACACCATCTGCAGTATTGAGGCTAGCGTCCTTGCTGGCCAGTACACTTGCCAGGGTTTAGTGAGGTGACAGCTAGGGACCAGATGGCTGCGGGGGGTGGAATGACCCGCATAGGGCATTAGAGGAGCTTAGAGATAGGGACAAGCTGTATTAGGAGGTGCCCCATCTCTCGTCCCCTACTATTAGGGCCTTCGTCCCCCTTTTCCCATCCCGTTGTTGGTTTTTGTTGTGCCGTCCACTGGACTGACTCTTATGGGTCGTGGCACACATGCAGGCAATACACACACATAAACTATGTAGAAAAACATTGCTCCTGCGTGCACTACTTATGTGACCTGGGTGAGTCTCCATGGTATCGGACTACAAACTCATTGTAGTCTGATTCTGCAGTCATGGTTGACTCAAATCTCTTGGACATTCTTCTTGAAAAGGGCTCCTTCACACATCAGTGATTATTCTCGTACACAAAAAAATGGTCCTAGTGTCAGCAATGTTTTTGATCAGAGTGTCATCAGAATTTGGTCAGAGTATTATTTTATACCAGCAGAGTTTGGTCAAAGTGTCAATTTTTTGCGGCATTTCAGCAGGATTTGCTCAGATTGTCCATTTTTACCATCAGCATTTGGCCAGACTGTCAATTATTGTCATCAGAATTTGGTTAAAGTGTCAGTTTTTCTCAAAAGAATTTGGTCAGAGTTTCAGTTTTTTACCATCAGAGTTTGGTCCGTGTCAATTTTTGTAATCAGTGTCAGTTTTTACCATCAACATTTTGTCAGATTGTTATCAATGAAAACAAATAATAGAGGTTTCTCAAGCATATCCTATCAAGCATGGCAGAGTGCTGTCCGAATTTTTCACGGACCCATCAGCAAGTTTGATGTGACACTCGGATCTATATCTGACAGGTCTCAGTTCTCTTATGCAAATCATTCTGTCTGAGAAAAAAATCAGACATGTGAACAGCCCCATAGACTATCCCATGTAAAAAACACTGATAGCACTGGTAACGCGAAAAACTGACACATCAAGGAGAGATAACTTGGAAAGAGTAAAGCAATGAACAGGGGTGTGGAGTACAGCATGACCACAAATAGTCTTTATGTAGTCTGTAGCTATTGAGACATGTTTGTAAAGTTGATTCCTATTACAATTGATGCAAGTTTGATGAGGTTGTCCAACCATTTTTTAAAAGACATGTGACCACTGTAATCAATCACTGCTCATAGTGATAGCTAAGTTTACCGGCTATTAATGCAACCTATCAGAGGTGGACATTTTCCTAGGCAATTAGCACACTTTTGCAATGGTTTACTAATACTGTACATTTTGTTAGCAGAGCTTTAAAGCTGATTGGTTCAGTGGATCTGATCAGTTTCAGTGACCCTGAGCTCCTCTGATGCTACAGAGGCAAAGCTTGCTGCTGTGAAAACCATGCCGGTTCCTGTCCCCTCTATTCCTGCTTTGTTCGTTGGCCAACAAAGAGTGACTGATCAGTAGTCCTGTTTTATTCCTGGGACTTGTGACTCTGGAAAGTCCAGAAGCTCTGGGGATAATCCTGTTAGTTTGAGTTTCTTCCCGCTATAGAACTGGGTGGGTTTGCTCTATATAAAAACCCCTGAGACTCAGTTCCCTCTGCCAGTCAATTGTTGTGCTACCTGGTTAACATATGTATTGTACTCACTCATGTATGTGTGTTCACTCATTATGATTTATCCTGTTATCTGACCCGGTTTATTGATGTTTCTTCTGCCAGACGACTTTGTACTTCCTAGCTCTAACTTGGCTACCAGACTACTCTTCTAGCTTGCACCACCGAACAGCAGCCAAAGCTGTGGCCCAATACAAGGCTACTTTCACACTAGCATTGGTACGGGGCCGCCACCATGCGTCGGCCCGACATACCAACGCAAACTGCGAAAAAAATGAACAACGGGGCAGCGGATGCAGTTTTACAACACATCCGCTGCCCCATTGTAAGGCCCGGGGAGGAGGGGGTGGAGTTTCAGCCACGCATGCGTGGTCGGAAATGGTGACTCGACGCACAAAAAAAGTTACATGTAACTTTTTTTTGTGCCGACCGTCCGCCAAAAAAAAGACGCATCCGTCGCACGACGGATGCGACGTGTGGCGATGCGTCGCTAATGCAAGTCTATGGAGAAAAAACGCATCCTGCGGGCAACTTTGCAGGATGCGTTTTTTCTCCAAAACGACGCATTGCGAAGTCCGTCACACGACGCTAGTGTGAAAGTAGCCTTAGTGTCCCTGTGTAAGTCAAGATGCCTTTTCAAGGGATTCCCAGGGCACTTCCTGGGATCTAGAAAATTGAGTAGCTAGTGCCAAGCCTGTTGATGGAAGCCATTTTGGAGATGCCAGGTGACCACGAACGGTGCCCTCGTGGGATAAAAATCACATTTTAAATCAGCGATGTCAGCATGCCAGTGGTCTGAACTGTCAATCTTCAGGAGCACTCCGCCCCCTGACAAACAGAAACATGTGAGGTAGGGGTGTGCTCCTGAAGAAAGAAGTTTAGATAATCCCTTTAAAGTCCTCTTTCATGTCCAATTGACTCATCCTTGGCAAATCATTGTGAACTAGAGCATCCCATTTGTCAGATCTCCCATTTAACCTCAGTTCCTTACCAACGCCCTTCAAATCTATCCCGTATATGTTGCTTTATGGCGAGAACTTCACGCTGCGGCATTTTATTTTGTGATTTTGTTTACAAGTCACATTACGGAGACTAAATTCAAACATCTGCTTAATATTCTTTCTGAAGCGCATGACATCCAATTAGCAGACTCCGGCAGACATTAAGTTTATTACATGTGGTTGCCGCTCCACAGGTGCCTCTCGTGTAGTCGTTTGTTCGGCAGTTATACAATGTGTTCTTTGCTATATTGCAGAGTACCATTTCCTCTATCTGCATCCTAAGTGCGGGGGTTTAACCGTTTGGCTGTCACGGAGCAGATGATGCTGAAATGATGGAACGCAGATTGCAAAATGGATTTTTCTTCTCGTTCATATCCTTGCAACAAGGTATTTTGGCTTCTCCATCTCTAATGTTTTAATTAACCTTGATTGCATCCAAGAGTATTTCTTGCCTTCTCTTATTGATCACCAGGCGGCTTCTGTTAATAGTTAACATGCTGCATATTACATATTTTACAATTGTGTTTGTGGTAAAGGAACTATGAAGAATGTAGCTATTAGCAGTCCAGGAAAGACAATAACTGGATAAAATTGAAAGAAAGCACCTTTGAAACGTCGGTGCAGTTCGAGTTAATAAAATGTGCTCAGGGAATGGGTTTTGAAATCCTTAGTAAGCAGTCAGATTGTCTGATTTTTATTTCCGTCTAGCAAATATGCATAACTACGTAATCGCTTTTAGTTTTACAAACAGTTTTGGTATATTAAAGGGAATTTGTCGATAGGATCAACCCTCCAAGTCCTCATTTGTCTATATGGCCATGCAGGTCAGAGAAAGTCCAATAAAATGATACTTTCATATCCGAGATCTGATGTCTTGTTTCAGAAACAACCCACATTTTTGTAAATATGTAAATGAGCATTTAGATCAAGAGGTCAGATATAGATCTCCGAGAGAATCTGCCTCCAGAGCTTATTTTTAAATGAATGGGAGGGGGGTACTAGTGTGAGACATGTACGGACTGGCAATCTGCTCTCTTGGTCTACATATCTCACTACAATGATAACATCTCCTTTCATTCAAAATAAGCTCTGGAGGCAGATTCTAGGGGAGATCTATGTCTGGCCCTTAGATCTCAACTGCTTATTTGCATATTAATAAAAACGTGGATTTCTTGGGAGAAATACATCTGATCACCGATATCAAGGTATCATTTTATTCAGTCCGTATAGATGGCTTAGGATGGTTGATCCAAATTACAGATTCCCTTTAATAAATTAGTGCTCTATATATGTAAAAGTGATTACAGAGTTATCCACATTTGTTTTTCTTTCTACCACCTTTCTTTTCCACTGCAATATCAGTTGTAAACTTGGCACCCTTCTGTTTTTTCAGAGAAGAGAGAACTGCATGGACAATAAAAGCTTACACTCTACTGGGGAGAGAGGGAGGTCTCCGCTGACCATAAGAGCTTACACTCTACAGGGAAGAGAGGGAGGACCCTACTGACCATAAGAACTTACACTCTATAGGAGGGAGAGAGAGAGTAAGAGGACCCCACTGACCACAGGAGCTTACACTCTACAGTGAAGAGAGAGAGGACCCTACTGACCATAAGAACTTACACTCTATAGGAGAGAGAGTAAGAGGACCCCACTGACGCCGCTGACCATAAGAGCTTACACTCTACAGGGGAGAAAGGGAAAATCCCACTGGCCATAAGAGCTTACACTCTATAGGAGAGAGCGAGAGAGTGTAAGAGGACTTAGCTGACCTTAAGAGCTTATTCTCTAGGGAGGAGAGAGGACCAAGCTGATCATAAGAGCTTACACTCTACAAGGAAGAGAGGGAGGACCCTACTGACCATAAGAATTTACACTCTATAGGAGAGAGAGAGAGTAAGAGGACCCCACTGCCCATAAGAGCTTACACTTTACAGGGAAGAGAGGGAGGACCCTACTGACCATAAGAGCTTACACTATAGAAGAGAGAGAGAGAAAGAAGACCCCACTGACTATAAGAGCTTACACTCTACAGGAGAGAGAGAGAGGACCCCGCTCACCGTAAGAGCTTACACTCTACAAGGGTGAGAGGGAAAATCCCACTGGCCATAAGAGCTTACACTCTATAGGAGAGAGCGAGAGAGTGTAAGAGGACTTGGCTGACCTTAAGAGCTTATTCTCTAGGGAGGAGAGAGGACCAAGCTGATCATAAGAGCTTACACTCTACAAGAGATAGAAAGGATCTCACTGACCCAGAGGTGTAGGTAGAGGTCCAGCTAAGGGGGTGAAACATCTGAGAGGGTCATCGACCAGTTTAGGCTACGTTCACACTAGCGTTCGGCTAGTGTGCGTCGCGCTAGCGTCGGGCGACGCAGCGGCGACGCACGCGTCATGCGCCCCTATGTTTAACATGGGGGACGCATGCGTTTTTGCTTGTTGCGTTTTCCGACACGTGCGTCTTTTTTGACGCTAGCGTCGGACCAAGAAAACGCTACAAGTTGCATTTTTCTTGCGTCCGATTTTCGTCGAAAAACGCAGCGTTTTTGCGTGCGTTGTGCGCCGCGTCGCCGACGCAGCGGCGCACAACGCTAGTGTGAACGTAGCCTAACACTGATTACAACTACGATGGCGCACCGTATTCATGAGTATAGGTGAACCTTAGCAGATGACCGCTCTGTTACGGAAAACAAATCTCCATACAAAGACCAACACTGATACTACCTTCGTATGGTGACCATATAGTTGTAGTTGGTAGCTAGCAGTCCTGCAGAACATACAAGTGATCACAGTACAGTTATAAATGTGACTTACAGCTGATGTTCTTTCTTATGAAGTCGTTCACTTTTCCCTTTTCCAGTCTTATGCATCCAGACCACCATAACAACTTCTTCGAGCCCGGACTCATCTGCAGAGATTGCAGCAAAGAGACATTTCCAGCACCGTCACCATCTATCCTCAACCTGCAGAAACTCTTTATTCTACTGATACCTGAATACTGAGCTGCTGCTGTATGTGTCCCTATTACTGCACCTGCTGTGTATTAGAATAACTGCTCCTGTTACTGCCCCACATAGTAATATTGCCTCATGGTACACTCTAGATGGTAAAATTCCCCCCTAGAATATATTAATGCCCTCTGCAAGTGCCCTAGGAAACAGTGTCCACATTTTTATCCTAGAAAATAGTGCCTCATGTGCACCTTTGACAGTCACAATATTCTGAGTGCCCTAATAATGCTTCTGATGGCCTATTTTATATTTAATTCAGTTCTCCAAATTACAATGGGCCCACAGTTCCTCTATACACAGTATTATGACCCCACTGGTCACTTATATACAGTATGATGGACCCATAGCTCCCTTATGCACAGTTTGATATCCCCACTATATCCCCAATGCATAGTATAAAAACCCCACAATAGTCCTCAAACTGTATGATGGCACCTACGCTTTATAATGGCCCCCTAGTAGTATCCACACTGTATAATGGCCCCCACAATGGTCCCTACACTTTGAGGGCCCCAACACTGTATGTGGACCTACCACAGTAACCCTCAAACTGTATAATGACCCCACAGTAGTCCCTAAACTATAATGGGTCTGTATAATGGCCCACACACAGTATAATGACTCCTATGGTACACCCCAAACATTATAATGGCCTCCACATTAGCTAACACACTAGCACTCCACATTAGCTCCACACTTTTTGGATGCCCCCACAATAGTCCCTCATGCTGTATGAGGAGCCAATCACAGTAACTCCCACACTGTATGAGATCCCACCCACAGTTTCCCCAACAGTGTGCGAGGAGCCAATCACAGTAACCCCCACAATGTATGAGATCCCCCACACTGTATTAGGTCCCTTATGCTTTATGATGCTAACAGTCGTTCTGTACAATGCAGGCATAAAGTGACCTGCGGTCTACAAAAGGAGAGCGGTAATGCAGGGGGATCATGTCTCCATGCTCTACTGCACAACTCAACTAAATTGGCATGCTGTGCACGCTGATAATGTTAAGGATAGTGGTAGCTTTGAGAAGGCCCCTCAGAGTGCAGGGTCTGGGGCAATCACCCCTTTTTCCCTCCTTTCTGCACCCCCCGATAGCTACACCACTATGTTGACCATAAGAGCTTAAACTCTACATCAAAGAGACTGGACACCACTGACCAATATTTACAGAAGAGGGAGGACCCTACACTGATTGTAAGAGCTTATTATTTATAGAAGGGAGGACCCCACTGATCCTAAGAGCCTACACTCTACAAAAGAGATCAAATCCCACTGGTCATAACAGCTTATAGGAGAGAGGAGAAAGAGAGAGGACCCCACTGATCATACAATCTAACACTCTACAGAAGACAGAGAGTTACCCAATGACTCTGGAGATAGGACATGACTCTATCATGCAAGGGAACTGCTGATCTATGATGGCCCCGGTACTGACCACCACTGTAATAATACAGTAGATGTCATAGCTGTAGTGCAGTATGGGGAAGCCTTGAATGGCTATGCAGAAAATACTTGAGCTCGCTCTCTGATGCTTCAGCAATATGGGAAAAGTTGTCAGGAAAGGTTTATTTTTTTTAAATCACAAATCAAATCAAAAGTGTTTGAATTTGCAAGGAACCGCAAATTTCAAGAAATTTGACTTGAACTTGATACTTCGCGGATCGATCCGCTCATCTCTAATTTTATTGTTCATAATAGAAATGTTACTACCAAGCAGTACCAGATTGATGTTGGTACATACAACTATCATACAGCATTGGCCACTTACGGTATAAACAGTGAATCGTGTTAAATGTTGCTCACTTCTTCAATTGCGTTAATGCAAATATCAAGCAGAAGCTATAAAAGCGAGTACTTACGGCGCTTCCACAGCTGGGCACAGCAGGGCTACACTATTTCCTCTGAAGGAGAAATGTCACAGTCTTGGCATTTTTTCCCCCATTATTTGAGCTTGATTCTGTTGAGAGCAAAGAATCGAGAACATTCATTAGACATAAACAATGAAGGTCTCTTCTCCGGTTATCTGCTGTGTCATCTGTACTTTCAGGCAAAGATTACCATGCAGTGTATTCATTTACCAAGAGACGTAGCTTTTGCTTTCCCTTTAAGTAGCCAAGAGACCACCATTTTGGGAATCTGGGAAGCTCCCGCCACCCATTCACTCTGATAGCCATTTGGTTATCCAAAATAGAAGCTGTGGAAAGGTGGTCATTTGGCTCTCTCCTTTGAAGTCTAAAGGGGTCCAGAATTTTACTGATTCCATAAATCCCATAGAGAGGGCGACCTGCATTCATCCCACTTCTCATATATGATGCTGAGATTTAGGAAGAAGTCAAATTAAGAAGCCTTGGGTAGCTTCTAGCCAAGCCAGAGGTGCTGCAGAGGGAGCAGTGTCGCCTGCGTCCTGGAGCCTACGGAGTGCAAAACGATCCATTGGCCAATATTAAAAGTCCAATACTATTAATGATGTGTGATAGTTGGAGAGCCCTGTTGCAGGTTTTGCTTTGGAGCCCATAAGCTTCAAGTTATACCACTAGTTGGGTCGGTCATCATTACCAAAAATGAGAGGAGTGTGGTGGTGTAGGCCAGCACATAGAAGAAGATTCATTGAAGTTTTTTTTCTGGGAATCACGTTCTGTTTGTAGTTATCTAGTCAAGAGCTGATTGTGTATCCATAAACGGTGCAGGATTACCAGATGAACTGGATTCTGTTGCCTAAAATGGTCCCAAGCCGAAAGTGGAGAGGGGCTCAGTTACAGATTTTGCAATTGGCCCAGGAGCTTCAAGCTCCACCTCTCCCCACACCCTATGCTGACACTACCGTAAGGAGACCAGGAGCCACAATTAGGGCACATGAGAACACACAAGACCCCCATTGAGTGGGGGAAATTGCTGGTGTCAAACAGTGCCAACCAGTGTGCTAAAACATAAACCAACAGGAGAAGTCTTTGATAATGATGAAACATTGGGATCTCCTGGTCCTTTGATGGACTGGTGGATGAACTGTTTTGTCCCACCTCTTAATAGTACATACATTACATTGTTGCATAGTATTTTCAAATTGACAAAGAACAGACTGTATACAGTGTGTCCGTAAAGTCATGGTGCACTTTGGACCAGTCCCTGGAAAGCAACAAAAAACAATGGAAATGTGAAATCTGCTCCAAATAAAAGAAAAACTCTCCCAGTTTCATATCTATTCAGTGCAATTTGATGTGGGCACACATCCAAACGATAGCATGTATTAATCAGAGTTCAGTTTATCAAGGGTTAATCTGACTGGGGGCTCAGCAACAGCTTAAATGAGTTTGTGTTGTTTGATTGGTTCTTGTTATCGCTTATCATGAACAGGTCTGATATGATTGGACCAGAGAAAGGGCGCCAAAGTGTAAACTATAAAAGTGCACCATGACTTTACGGACACACTGTATATTATTTAGGGATTAATAGTTAAAATTATCTGCTTGTAAGTCTTCCTTCTTATGGTGGTAGCAGGGAAGCTATGAAATGTTATCAGGATATGAAATTCATAAATTGGTATTGCCGCCGTTCACATTTCTTGGTGAGCATGAACCACTAAGTAACACCTGCATATTTACACCAAAAAACACAATATTTAGCTCCGTTTGAGATTTTTTGACACATATGAGCTACATGCGATATCATTTCCAACAGCGCTGTGGATAATCACCAAATGCAACAAGATTTTATTCTACAGTAGCTGATTGGGGAGGCGTTGGATAGTTGCATTTAGCTCCAAGGAACATTTCCCTGTAAAAGAAAATCACCTTTAAATACAAGTCATTACACTTCCTCTACTGTCAGCTCATTTTGAATTGCTTTAAGCAGAAGCATTTTCTGGGAAAGCTATCTGGTGATTAACATGGCGGTCAGTGTCCCTTCTTGATTGTCTTCTAACTTTTCGAGACTCTATAATGACAAATCTTCCTATGTTTGCAATAATAATTCCTTCTAAAACATGGGTGGCCAATTAATTTTTCCGAGGGGCCTCATGAGAGACCATGTAGCAATAATCACCTATAAAACAAGGATGGGCAATTAATTTTCCAGAGGGGCCAGATGAGAGACCGTGACTGTTGTGGAGGGCTGCAATTAATTCTATTTAATATTAATGCTAAATTATTAATTACAATTATAATTACTTAAAATTAATAGCACTAAATATTAGCAGAATTAAGTATGGTGATCTCCCATATATACCGTATAAGCTGCACACAGCCTCTATACACAGTATGAGTTCCTACATAGATGCTATGTTGGGGCTCATACTGTATATAGGGATAGGGGATCCCTATGTACAGTATGAGCCCCAACATAGCATCTCTATGTACATTGTGAGACCTCAAATAGTCCTTCATATACAGTATGAACCCCAAAACAGCCTCCTAAATAAGTAGGAGCCCCCACGTAGCTTCTCTATACACAGTGTGAGACCTCATATAGCCCCTATATTCAGTATGAGCCCCAAAATAGCTTCCTAAATACAATGAGTCCTCGCATAACCCCATGCTTATAGAATGAGTACCAATATAGCCCCTATATACAGTTTTAGCCTCACATAGCCCCTTATATACAGAGTGAGCCCCTATATAGCATTATATAGAGTATAAGACCCAACATAGCCTCCTATATACAATATTAGCCTCCTATATACAGTATAAGCCCCTACAAAGCATCCTATATACAGTATGAGACCCCACATAGCCTCCTATATATATGAAAACATCCCATTCACCTATGAAAAAAAATAGAAAACACTTACTCACCTCTCTCCTTTTCCCCTATCTCTTATCCTACCTCCCGTGCACTCACTCCCTGTACAGAACACCTGTTGTAATGATGTTATCACGTCAGCTGTCTCACACGCTAATTGGTGGAAGGAGGAGGCAGCACCTTCCTCCACCAACGTATTCTCCGCTGTCTGCATCCCATGGATGCGATTAGCAATGACAGCAGGAAGTGGGTGGCGGCAGACGGGCAGCGGATGAGGGCTCTTTTCAGCAATTCGGCTGTTTTGATTCATGGGCCGGACTGTAACAGCCAGAGGGCCTGATGTGGCTCACAGTCCGCACTTTGCCCAACTTTGCTCTGCAAAGTTGGCGATTGCCCACAAAGGGTAGTGCTTCATAAAGACTCTTGGCGACAGGATACTTGTGACGGTCACATAATTTACAACCTGCTGCCAATTTTGTCCCATTTGTGACTGATCCATTGAAAACTTTCCCCAGCACAAAATTTGCAACAATTTTTTCTGCATCTTTGCAGTAGATTTCACCTGTTGTAATGTAAAAAATTCCACAATATAAGTTGAATTACTGATGATTTTTTTTTAGTTTGACACCATTGTGTTTTACGTGGCTTGTCCTGTAACTATTTTTCCGTGTCAACTAATAATGCATTTCACTAAATATCCATTACTCACAATTTTTGACCTACAGTTCCAGGAAGCACATATGGGATGGGGGGCTCATAGAAAAAATAATATGTTGAAGTTGATACCACCATAGTCCTAAAGCAGTTTTCGCACCTTGGACATGAAGAGAATGCAAAGAGCTGTGCACTTGTGCAGTCAGGTCAGGGTTGGAGCTACCTCCATTCTTCACATAAGTGTAGGTCCCAGAGATAGACCCACATGTATTAGATATTTAAAGAGGTTGTCCACTACTTTTCCATTGATGACCTATCCTAAAGATAGGTCACCAATGTCTAGTCAACAGAGGTCCAATCCCTGTGGATCAGCTGTTATTGGTGTCGTGGCAGTCGATAACGGAAGGAAGTACTCTCTTGCTGAGTTTCTCCTTCTACTTGTAGTGGCCGGGGCTTGGTACCGCACATCCACCTCCAATTCAAATCAATAGAAGGCAGATGTGTAGCACTCTGCGGCAGCCACTACAAGTAGACTGAGCAACTTGGCAAGTGAATACTTCCTGCTGGAGGCCAACACCGATAACAGCTAATCAACGCGGGGTGCCATGTAGGTGACACTGAGCTCTTCATTCTGTATATGCTTCTTCTGAGATCCTCTGTTTCATGGTGAGCCAATATTCTCCCGTGACGTTGTAACACACAGGTACTTGGATGCAGTGACACAGAGGCGCAGAGCAGGGGTTAACTTTTTTAATTGTTCGACAATAATAAAATCCTCGCAGGGAGATAACAGGGGAAAAGGGTTTCAGGCTAAACAGTATAACGGCATACAGTATAACGGCTATTTAACTTAGCAGTCCTTTTATGAGGTTCAACTTATCGTAGTTCCGCTGTCCGTTGCTCTCTGGAGATCAGACGGGTGATGGAATACTGGCAGAGGCCGGTACAGCGTCTTCAGGCGTCCTCGGCCAACACAGAGTCTCGCTTCTGGCGGCATCTGGCTTTCACCGGTTTTGCCCGCTGAGCCCCTAGTCCATCTAACTGCAGAGCAGATGAGTGAAGATCTCCTTGGGGTTCAACTCAGCGCATGTGCCTATGAGCAGCCGCCATCACCTGGATGCCCGCATTACAATGCTCTGCTCGGCACGCATCTCTCCTTGCACTAGCCGCCGCTACCTGGACTTCCGCACTGCTATGCTCTGGCCCGCGCGCGTCTCCCTGCACGCCTGCGGATACTTGTTAATCTTTACTGCTGCCACCCTAGATCTGTGCTCTGCAGCCTCTAACTCTGCTCGCTTCCGCTATGGTCAGAACCTGCTTAGCGCTCTGGTGGAAAGAAACTCTCAGTTCCCGTGCAACTTCTTCTAATCCACCCCTCCCGGCTATGCCCCCTTCACCCTGGTTACGAGCTCACTCCATCCACAAACTCCTTTTCTCTAACAGGAGGCTCAGCCCCAGCAGTTCCTGACCCGGCACTTCAGCAGCACTTATAGCCCGGTCCTCTCTTCTACAACATCACTCTCTTGGGCCACTTAGCCTTACATAGGCAGCTAGCTAGATGCTCCTTGGGAATTCAGGTAGTTAGCATTCGTTTCCATCGCGGATTGCCTTCCAAATTCTGCTTTATTACAAACTATGCTCTGTTTTTGCCAAGTCAACTTTTCTATACCTCAGCTAGCTGTGCATTGGACCATATGACTGCTCTGCTCTGTATCAGCTTTTCTATACTGCTTCCTTCTCTACATTGGACTGTGTGATCAACTCAGATCCGTTATCAGGGAATCAAACCTGCCAAATCAGGCTTTGAACTCTGACAAAATCAGCTCTGACATCTCTGAGTCAAATCTGTTCTACTGCTGCCTGCTCTGCATCAGACTCCATGATAAACACAGCTCTGTGGTTCTGCTGTCAATTCTGCAAACAAACTCTGTGACAAACTCAGCCCTTCTAAATCACTTAGTCTACTCACCTCTGCTCCATAGTTTTCTCATCTCTGAGTGTTCTTTACTCTTTGCAACTCCTGGTGTCATTCTAACATCTCAAACATTGCAGGTGGATTAATCTTTTACGCAAACACCTACCTCTTCTCCACAAACACGTACTCACAATGCAATATTTAAAAAGGCAAAAAAAATTATATAATTCAAAACAAAATTCCATTTTATTCTGATACAGCTTCCAGACCTCACACTTATCACAGAAAGAGGATTTGGTTTATAGTTCATTATTCTAAGTTGCGCCGCGGATGCAGAAACTTTTGGGAACAAATAATGACTTCATATACAGCTGCGAGGATCGGGTCAATTTAAATGAAACACATTTTCCAAGTGACAAAGCAAAATTATTAGGTGCTTGATTTGAAAATCTCTCGGCCTAACACTGCTTTGATATGGAATCCGTCTTTAAAATTCCACATTAGCAGTTATTCTGCATTGTTCCCGAGACTCCACTATGAACAAACAACAGGTTTGCCCTCTCGCGTGCCATCTTACTCTACCACCTGAATTCTTATTAGCTTGGAGAAAATGGCGGCATCCCATTATGCAGATTTGATTACTAATCTAATTCATTCATCCATTAATTACACAGGAAAGAGATTGAAGTAGGAAACGAAAGTATCAAGCTGCTTGGAAATCAGGAGATTTTTTTTCTTCATCTTCTAGTTTTCTTTTTCTTCTTGTTTGTTTGTATGGTGGGATGAATACTAGGTTATTACTAGGTTATAGTTTGATTAGTTTGGAATTCATGTAATGATGGAGTTATATTTACCATACATGAGAAAATTGAGTTTGTTCTTAGGGCCAGGGAAATATGTATACTAGCCAACGTGATTGGAATGGTGCCTGAAGACTTGTGACTAAATCAGGCTGATTCCATTTTTTGCCCAATGGCAGCAGGGGCATAACTAAAAACTGTTGTTCCTTGCCCTTCCCTGACCATTTATGACAATCACTCCATTAAACAGCAACCAAGGCAAGAATTCTCCACCTTCAGTCCAACAGACCCCAAAATCCACATCTGTGCTAATTTCACACCATTTTGAAGTATTAAGCACTTTCCAGCTGGCAGCCAGTTGGATGTCGGGGTTCTTGATCTTTTTGTCTGTCAGGATCTACTCTTCAGGCAGAGCGTTATGATGACTACTTAGGTTTCACTTATTCTCCAGGACTTGTCAGGCCAGATACACTGGTGCCGAGGGCAAAACATATCATTGGTGCAACCTATTCAGCCGCATGGGGGTCCAAGAGGAAAGGTGGCCATTACCAAGTTCAAAACAGGTAGAATTTTGCATTATGATGGGCTATTAGACTTCAAAGGGTCCATATACACTTTTCTGTCCATGTCTGATCCTGACTAGTGCCAAAAGCATTCAGTGTCTTCTTTGGTCCATCTTATGTTGTCATGTTATTACAGGATGAGACCTGCTGGGAAGAGGATATATGGAGTAGCATATTTTACATTGTGCTGCACTGGGAAGGGTCTTGGGATGGTGATGGGAATGGGAAGATGGCAGAATGCATCACTGCTCACTAAGGAGCATAATGTCTCATAGTATGAAGTGTCTAAGCTACTAAAAATATGGTGTCTCACTGCAGTTGTTATAATTGCGAACCCTATAGCTGTGCCCTTGATTGCCAGTGCAAATATTGCAGCACATTGTCAGAACACAAGAGTGGAAAAACCCAGGGGCAGACACAGACAGAAAAACCCAGGGGCAGACAATATATGTGCCATTTGCAGTCCAAAAACTCATCATAACAGAAATTTCTACCTGGTTTGGAGGTAGAAGTGGCCTGCTGACGTCTTGGTCCTTTGTGTGGCTGCACAGGTTGCACCAATGGTTTGTCCGCCCTTGGAAAGACCAATATGTCAGGCAACCCTACTGTCCTATACAGAATTGGAACATGAAAAGGCAACCGAGCAGCCTAAGAGCTCATGTTGTGTACTTGTCCCTTTTCTTCAGAATTATCTTAGAGGTGTACAAGTTTTCTACTCCAATTTAACGTTATTTGAAAAATTGTGCTAAGCTTTATATCATGAAGGCTTTAACAAAGTGCTGCAAAAAATGAGACAGGTAAGCCTTTTTGCCTATCATGTATTTTAAAACTCCAGCACCTAAATGAAGCCTCGATTGTATCAGATACTGGATTCTTTTCCCTTGTTTTTTACCATGTGTTTCCTTACACTCCGTGCATCCAATAGATTTGACCGGTGAGCTGGATTTATGTTTGTAGCACAATTTAGACATTAGTGCAAATTTTCTATAACTTGTTGTTCACCTTCAGCTAGTCAGGCCTGTTTTACACATTCGCTTTATTTTGTGTATATGGAAAACCAGACGATTTTCATCAGTGTTTGGATCAGAGTTTCATCAGTTTTAACTGCTGCACATTTCTCAAGCTTCTAATAGCAAATAGTCAGTAAGAAACGAATATCAGTAGGAAACAATTAGGATGACATCAAGTTTTTGACTGACCCATAGACATGCATGCATTTGACTAGGATCAAACATAGACATGTCTCCATTTTTTTTGCGTACCCATAATCTACAAAATAAGGACATATGAACAACCCAATAGAGCACTTACCCGTTATAGTGTATCCATGAAAAATATACATAGAACATGTATTAGAAAATCAGACACTTGAAGGGGACCTTATAAAGGACTTTTCAATAGCCAGTCATAGAACATAATGAAAAGTATGTAAAACAACTTCCATTCCTTAGGACATTCCTTATAAGTTGTCAAAGATGACTCATGCAACACCAATGTTAATGACAGTTGTCAATGACAGTCGACCCATTGCTATTCCTCCCTCCCACCAAAACATTTGTACTCTTGGCTGTAGACATTCTGTCAGTTGTAACCTGTGAGCTCTAAGATGGCTACATGGATGACAGGCTTAAAGCAAGTCACTCTGCTTATCAGATCCTAGGGGTTTTCCTAGCCATTACCTTTTAACCTCTGTAGAGGGATCTGTACTTGACAGAGGCTCCGGAGCTGAAGCCATGGAATAAGCTGCTTTTTGGTGGTTCAGGCTGGCAGGAGCCGTCAGGTAGAAGGGTCAGAACCAAAAAGGCAGGAAAAGTACAAATCAAGCATCAATGGTACAGCAAGAAGCCAAACAGACAGGACTGAACTAGAGAAGCACAAGGCTTTATCTGGCAGCTTTCGGTAGTAAGTTGGAAGCTTAAATAGAGTGTGGTGCTCTCCAATTAGCTAGAGCAGGGAGCAGATAACTCCAGCTGGACAGCACACACACACCCATACTGCCAGACTGGATGGCACTGAAGGTCCCAACCACACTAATCTAAATGGCTGGAGAGAGCCTGCACCATCCCGAGCTTCTGGTTCCAATATCTCTTCTATCACCTGCCCACAGAATGAATCCGGTGGCACTTTGCTACAGAAGGTGACTTAACAGGAACAAGTCCTGGTGGAGATGTGACATTGGCTTAGCCAAACACGCATCTGTTCTCGATATAAAGATAGGCAGAGATCATGTTAAAATTCAATATGTGAGATCCTTTTTCCCCAGCATACGTCATTTGGATGATTGCACCAAAAATCCAATTTTTGCCAGCTTTACATGACTTTTTACTTTCGAGTGTGGTTGCTCTTTGGGTCTGAACTTGAGGATATTTGCAGTTTTTTTTTCTCCCAGTCAGTGGTATCTATTGCACAAAATGCATTGTACACCTCATGGAGAACACATCTTTTCCAAAAGAAGAAAAACATCTTGAAATATCAGTTTCTCATAAAGAAAGTTATTTTTTTCAAGACACAATGAAAAGTTAACTAGGCAATGAAAGAAAAAGAACATCTTGGGCCAAATAATAGAACATCTGTAAAAATAATAATTCTCTAAATAAACTTTATAAGTTGAGACTAAGTAAATCTGCAATGCTGAAATGGAATGATGCTTTGCACAACAGCCAGCCTGAGACTTGATGAAGCCGCAAGATTTCTCATGCCAACCTGATTTCCACTATACCCTTTTTAGGTCTAGGACATCTTCTGCATCTTGACTGTTGCCATGTGAGAACTCTCAAGATGCCGCAAAGGGATGTGATTAGCATTTAAGAAATAAAGTAATTGGAATGGTGTACAATCTCCAGAGGCTACTGAGCTCAGCAAAGCTAGACCAAGAATCATCTGTTAGTGTAGAGCAAAATACCGAATACTGGATAAATCTCCAGGCGCTGGCCTGATGCTAATATTAACCCAGTGTAAATAAAGTTGGAACTGCAACCGGACGTCTCATCTTACTGGCACTCGTAGAAGGTTCCCCTGGTGGCATTAATATTAGGTTAAGGCCCCCAGGAGGAAAACTTTAATAAGCCTTTTTTAATCTTTTGCACCACAGTACATAAATAAAGATGGAAGGAAGCAGAACACAAGAGCCCCGAATCAGTAAAGCAATTTTGCCCAAATTTTGGCCATGTTGCTTTGAAATGTTGCAAAATGTTTGCACAATTCACAAAAATGTTGTGAATTTTGGTATTTTCACACATTTCTCACAACAGTTCTTAATGAATCAAGAACGTTTGACTCCCAACACTCCTCCCTCACAAGCTCCCTCATCAAGTCCGTCAAGAAAATTGGTGCCATAGTGTTTTTAGTGCCAGGCTTATAACCAAGAGCAAATTTCCCACTTGAGGATAGGCAAATACAAATATCATGGAAATGCCAAGCCTGTTGTGCAAATACAATACCTGCTTTTGCTCCTATGTGACTCATGATGGAAGTTGTACCATTCCTAGTGGCTAGGACCAACTCATCATTATACTATGAAAAATAATGTACAAATTAAGACTTGTGGCTATCCCACATCTAACTTTTTATGGTCCAAATCATTGATTATGAAAAAGTTCGGCAGAAAAAAAATCTACATATTTCCAATATAATTAAAAGATGTCCACTATAGGGAATACAAGTCTGTGTCCTTACGCATTTTGATACACAACCTTACTCACAGAGTATAGAAGAGAACCCAAAAACTTAAAATCAAATGTGGCAGTCACATGATCTTGCTGCAATGTCACACACAACCTGTACAAAGGTGTGGCATGTTTTTGAAATCCTGGAAAATCCTTTCATTATCTTGCTGATGTAGGATGTAATTATGCATCCAAACATTGGGTATTGGTATATAAAGCAGGCTCAAGAACTACAGTGCAGGCTCGGGAACTGAGCCTGCACTGTAACTGGGTTGTAGAGCTAGCGTCTACCACTAATAGTAATGACGAGTAGACTAGTATGTGGTGATGATGGGTTGCCTTGATCTACTGAAGGACCCCATTGCTGTCATCTTGCTATTCATGGTTGTCCTGAAGAAGTAGTATGTATACTTCAAAACGTGTTGGCAAATAAACCACTTACACTCGGATTGGCATTGTTCATCCTTTCCACATGGAAGCACAGATTTAACCCATTTGCTTCTCCATTACCTGCAAAAAATAATATTCGATGGGGTAACAAAATAGCATATCTCACAACTTTACAGCCCTTACAAAACCATTTTCCTCCGATTGAAGCCCCTTAGTGTTCCCATGAATAAACATACCCCTTTCATGCCCCCCATAAAGTATGATGCCAACAAAAGTGCTCCCCAAACACAGTATGATACCACCACAATAAATTTCTACACAGCACCCTGCAAATGCATAGTTTGATGACCATACATTACCCCCCACCCCGCAAAGTATGATACCCCCGCAGTTACTCCAACACAATACAATGGCCCTGACACAGCCATCCATATAGTATAAATGCCCTCTGTACAGAATAACAGCCCTCTATACAGTATGATGGCCCCTACACAACCCTTCAAATTGTACAATGGTTTGCACACAGTATAATGAACACCAATATACCTCCAAACAGTATAATGGCCCCCGCATAGCCCTCCAGATAGTATAATGGCTCTCTCTTAGCCCTGCAACCTGCATCATGGCCCAAAAGTAGCCTTCCAAATACTATATTAAGTACAAATAACCCTGCAAACTGTATAATTGCCCCCCCACACAACCCTGCAAACTGCATCATGCCCCCCATATAGCTCTTCAAATTGTATAATGGCTGAGATTTCAAAGCTCAGATGCGGAGGGAGGTTAACGGAGGAGGGAGCTGATGGCTGCCTCTTCCATCAGTGCTTTCAACTGTATCAGCATCCAGGATGCCGATACAGTTGAAAAAGCAATACCATGCCACTGCTGGCATCTGCCCTTCTGACTCACGGCTCCGAAAGTGTTCTCTCTTGTGTCCACTAACCCCAGACTAAACAGTCTTATAACCCTCATACCACCACGTAAAATCTGTATTTACCTACGTACAATTGACGTAAAAAAATTTATGTAAAATAAGTGAACAATTTTCCAGCTAGAAAATGTTTATTACATTTTAGCACATTTCAAGCAAAATATAGAAAAAAAACTAGAATGTTCTCATCGGTGGCATTATAGGGAATGGACATAAGAAATTGACACATATATTATATAGAAGATAAGAACAGTGGCACCACCAAACTCACCTAATTGAAATTTCCTCGTTGGACATTCTAGGTTGGAAAACCAATTACCTAAGTAAATATAAGAAGCAAAGCATGAGATGGAGCCAGATCTTTACCCTCTTCCTATCATGACTCACAACACATCTATAACATCACTGCACAGGAGGAAAGTATACTATTAATCCGATCTATATGACTGTTTTTACTCTCTGATCTAATAGCCCAGGGCAAGAGAAGCTTCAAAGAGTAACTCTCGCTCAGCGGGACCCTACACTTCCATACATTACACCAAAATCCCTCTGATTTAAGGGGAACTGTCATCAGTGTATTGTTGGTATATGCTCTAAAAAGGGATTACCCCCAAAAAATAGCGGGTTTATCAAATGATCTATGGCCAGATTATATACACCACATAAAATATTCTCCCAAAATAGATATGCTCTTATAAAATTGACAGACACATCATTGCTACTTTTATATTCTACCTTTAATAAAATTGTTTTACATTTCAGTCTGCATCTTCATTCTTTCATTTTCAGATGCAGTTTGCAGCCTGATCCAAGGTTCCGATTTCTCTCTTGTGGGAGTGCCCCTCTCAGTAATATAGGCTGGATGTAAAGTCTCTGTATATCCAGGGTGTTGAGTTTTTCGGAAGCTATTATATTATCACTATAGATGAGTGAATCAATTTGAGGTGAAATTAGTTTACTGTGAACGTTATTAAAAAAAAGTCAGATTTGACCAAATCCAAATTTTTGCATTTCACATTGAGTGAATCAATTAAAATAGCCAAAATGTTACCAAATTCGAGATGGTTGGTAAGTGGTTAAAAAATAAAAAACACTTACTAACCACCTATTCCTGGTCCTCACCTGTCCCTCAAATCAGCTTCCCTTCTGGTCCTCTTCTAGGTGCCTCTGGGAGTTCTTGATCTTCACAGTGGTCCTCCGCTCCTCCAGCACTAACTAGGCTTTGCAAAGTCATGAAGTCCTTGGTATGACGTAAAAATAAATCAGCATTGAAGAACACTGTTAACATGGAGGAGAACCAGGGACCAGGCAGGGAGATATGCAGAGGGATAGGTGAAGACCAGAGAGAAGTGAGTAAAATATATTTTTAAAGCCTACTGTATGTTTATTATGCGTTGGTGTCTGTACGCAGCATCCAATCTGCATCGAATACTGACCATGGAAACATACCCTAAATCAGAGGAAAGTGTACTGTGCATAGCCTTAAAAGTCATATTAATATGAAGATGTAGCAATTCTTAAATGATCACACAAGAAAGATATCAGAGTGGAGAAAGTTAACTTTTAGCACTTGACACAACAAAAGCCATTTAATTTGTGTGATTAGGTGTTGAGTTATAAACTTCTGCATTATAATATACAGTATATTTGTCATTTTAAAAAAGTCTACATCTGTAAATCTACGTGACACTTGTATTAGGCTTTATTGAAGCTCCTGTGAGGGTTGTCACCCAGGATAGCCTTTGTATTTAGATAAACAGATAGATAATAGATAGATGATAGATAGATAATATATAGCAGATAGATAGATAGATAGATAGATAGATAGAGATTACAGATGGACGGACACCTGGATGTTCGGGTTCAGCGGGTCCGGCCAAACAATTACAAAAAGTTCGGGTTCGGGTACCAGAACAGTATCCAGACTCAAACCCAGACCTCATTCACGTGAATGGGTGGCCCAAACATCCAGTGTTTGCTGCACTGTAATGTGCAAGACAGTGCGGCAAACACCGCTTCTGATCGGTGGTGAAATCATCCCCGACGGCCAGAGAGCCGCGGTTCCCATGCTGTCAAAAGACAGAGTGAGTGCTCAGCTGTGATCGCAGGTATAAAGTTTACCTCCCGTCACTGGTGTCAGTGGATGGGACTACAGCTCCAATCATCCCACACCTGCTGCCGCTAATAACAGCGAGAGCAGGAGCAGCAGATGGGAGTATTCATCTGTCGCTCCTGCACTGTAAATAGATCATTGAAAAAAAAGCGTGGGTTCTCCTGTATTTTTGTTCATCAGCCAGGCAACACTCACAGCTGGGGGCTGCAACCCTCAGCTGTCAGCTTCAGCAAGGCTGGTTATCAAGAATAGAGGGGTCCCCACGCCATATTTTTTAATTATTTAAATAAATAATTTTAAAAAATGCATTGGGTCCACCTCATTTTTGGCAGCCAACCTTGCTAAAGCAGACAGCTGAGGGCTGGTATTCTCAGGCTGGTAAGGGGCCATGGATATTGCCCCCCCAACCTATAAATAGCAGCCCGCAGCTGCCCAGAAAAGGCACATCTATTAGATGCGCCAATTCTGGCGCTTTGCCCGGCTCTTCCCACTTTCCCTGTAGTGGTGTAAGTGGGGTTAATATTTGTGGGGTTGATGTCACCTTTGTATTGTCAGGTGACATCAAGCTCACAGCTTAGTAATGGAGAGGTGTCAATAAGACACTCACCCATTACTAATCCTATAGTTATATGGTAAATAAAGACACAGCCAGAATAAACTCCTTTAATTGAAAGAAAGACACAGACCCCTTTAATAATCTTAATTAAACCATACTTACAACCTCGCCTAATTCAACCAAAGCCCTCGATCTCCTGTAAGAAAACAAAAATAAAAAACAACCATATCCCTCACCTATTCATCGTTCTGTCCCTCGTCATAATCCATGTCTGGGGGATAAACAGTTTTCAATCTGGATGGTGCCAAGATGCGACCATCCAGGCTGAGAACCACTGGTGACTGTACTGCTGTGAGTGCAGCATCTGTGACCGGTGGTGACATCATTGAGGTTATGTCCGGTCACTGAGGCTCTGTTCCCAGCTGGGCTGAACTGCCGTGACCTCGGTGAGATCGCCACTAGCACTGTGAGAAAAACTCTCATGCTGCTAGCAGGGATGTCACCCGGTGTGGGGACCCCTCTATTCATGATCACTAGCCTTGCTGAAGCTGACAGCTGAGGGTTGCAGCCCCCAGCTGCGAGTTTTGCCTGGCTGGTTAACAAAAATACAGGGGAACCCACGCCAGGGTTTTTTTAAAATTATTTATTTACAGCACTGGAGCTGCTGATGAATACAACCATCCACTGCTCCTGCTCTCGCTGTTATTAGCGGCAACAGTTGTCCCATCAGCTGACAACAGTGACCAGAGGTAACCTTTATACCTCCGATCACAGCTGAGTGCTCCCGTTGTCTTTTGACAGCGTGGGAACCACGTCTCTCTGACCGACGGTGATGATTTCACTACCGATCAGAAGCAGGGTTTGCCACACTGCCATGCACATGACAGCATGACAAACACCCAGTGTTCGGGCAGCCGAACCCAAACAGTAACATGGACATCCTGGTGAAGTCCGTGTTCGGTGTCCGAGCCCGAACAGTAGGTGTTCGGTACGGATGCCGAACTTTACTGTTCGGGTTCACCCATCTCTAATTTAGATAGATAGATAGATAGATAGATAGATAGATAGATAGTGTTTAAAACACTTTATTCAAATGACTTGAACCATTCTTCCTGGCTCTCAGTTAATGCTTGAGGCAAATTCATCTAAAATTCCGTAAAATTGTTTCACTTCTTACGGGAAATAAACAAATCAATTTCTGTATCACCAAAGCGTTATCATCTCTTTCATCTGCAATGTCCATACCGGTTAAGACTTGGAATTGCAACATTTGCCCAAGCTGAATGCAAAAGATTTTCTTTATAAACTCTCATTCTGTGACCTAAACATCCAGAATGTGTAATGAGATGTATGCATATTTCAAGCAATCGAGGACGAGTCATCAGAATACATAGCATATTGAGCAGCGAAACCGTATTATGGGATCCAGGCCTTGTATGCTGACAGCAGTGGTTCACATTGGCTGTGGTGTATCACATCATATTAAATATATATATATTATTGTTAAGGGTGTGTAATATTAAAATTAATTACGGTATTGTAAATTTCAAGCAGGATAAATGCTGGATCTTTTGGGTTATCCGTGTAAAATCTCATGCAGACTACTGCAGTTTCGGTCTATCAAAACATCATACCATACTTAAATCAATGTTATTGAATGAGGCTGTGCAAATGTTTAATTTTTTCCTCAGAACAAGTGGTCCAAGGAAAAAAATCATCATCTGGTCTAGGGCAAAAACTTCGTACCAGACTTAGATTTTCAAAGACTGGAGAAAATGCTGATCTCATCCCTAGTCAAATGTTTTAGCTAGAGCACAGTTCAGACACGTGCACATCTTTAGTCCGTTTAGTGTTTGACAAGTTGTGCCAATTTTATTACAGTGGATCTTTCGACACTTTAGACTAACTTTATTCCATCTCTTGGTTTGATGACTTTAGACTAGAGTTGAGCAAAAAGATTTGGGGAACCCTGGGCCAGTGTCCAAGTCGGTGTTTTTTGGTCTCTGGATCAGAATCCAAAATCTCCTCCTACTTGGGCTTTGCTCTACCAACCATGGACTACCAATGTGTCAACTGGACCAGGTTCTCACCAATTTTTTAGGCAAAATCCTCTTTCTGTTAAAGGTGTTGTCCACTACTAGGACAAGCCCTTATTAAACTAAATGTTCGGCCCCAATAAAATAATAAAACCTATACTCACCTTTCATGCTGGCTCCATTCCAGCGGTGTCGGCACTCTCTTCAGGGCCGTGATGTGGTGGAATGACGTGTGATGCCTGACACCCAATAAGCGCTGGCGTCACTGTCTCCGCCTTCAGACAAACTGACCATGAAGAGGAAGTACAGGCTATAGCTAATCCCAGACTTCCTCTTCATGTTTGATTTGTTCCAATGTGGAGACAGTGATACCGGCATTGATTAGGTGCCGACGTCACGTGTCACAGCACCCCATGAGACCCCGGGGAGAGCGAATGGAAACACCACGGGAATGGCGCAGACACAGGAGGGGAGTATAGGCTTTATTATTTTATCAGGGCCAAACATTTAGTTTATGAAGGGGTTGTCCTAGTAGTGGACAACCCCTTTAAGTCAGTTGGAGGCAAAAAGTGTCAAAAACGCCTAATAACATGACAAACCACCACTCACAGCGTGATGACCTACACTAAGTGTTCATTCTAAAATCCCATAAACTCTTTTACAAGTCAGCCTCCTACTTCTGATATAGCAAGATCCCAGATTATCTGAATTTCTAGGATTTTTGATTCAAAAGGAAATTCATTTTGCCGTATTTACACTAATGCAAATGGAGCAATAAAATCTTTCAAAATGTTCTTCTGACACAGATCTGTGCCAAAATCTGCAACTAATCTGCTGCAAAATCCAAATAATTTACGTGCAGATTTGACACAAATTTTGCGGCATGTTTAATCTTATACACTGAAAAGCTTAGTTCTCACTATGTATATTTGAAGGATTTTTAAGGGGTATCGTTCCTCCTTATGGGGAGTGACATACCATCTCTGGCTTGTCAAGGTAAGGAGGCTTATTTGCCATGCAATGCTCCTCTGGGAAATATAATATGCAAATTGCCTCTTCTGAGAAAAAGAGGACTTAACTCTATAGCGCCACCTGTTGGAAGTAGCGATCCTACAAGTCACAATCAACTCTTTAACGAGTCGTGCAATATGACTTAGGATAAAAGCCAAATTAGTATCTCAATTCGCAGACACGGTGTTTCGGGCTGTTGGCCCTCGTCAGTGCGAAGCATGAGAACTAATTTGGCTATGTGAGAGGCTCTGGACTGGGGTCTAAGGGTTATCATTTCTCCTTACCTTGACAAGCCAGAGATGGCATGTCACTCTCCATAAGGAGAAACGATACCCCTTAGACCCCAGTCCAGAGCCTCTCACCTAGCCAAATTAGTTCTCATGCTTCGCACTGACGAGGGCCAACAGCCCGAAACACCGTGTCTGCAAATTGAGATACTAATTTGGCTTTTATCCTAAGTCATATTGCACGACTCGTTAAAGAGTTGATTGTGACTTGTAGGATCGCTACTTCCAACAGGTGGCGCTATAGAGTTAAGTCCTCTTTTTCTCAGAAGAGGCAATTTGCATATAAGGATTTTTAATGCATTTTATTCACATGTATTTGTGTTTGTCTTTCTGTCATGGTTTTTGTCTCTTTTTGGGATATCTGCAGACAATGTCTTTTTTCAGGGAGATTCAAAAACCATTCCAAAGAATGAAAATAAGTATGTTAGGGATCGGGATTCTCCCGCTGCATGGGATAGATCCCAAGCCTTATGTGCCTCTGCGGTCTCCCATTTGAACTTGGCCGCTGCGCTCAGCATAGACGTCGGTCCCAGCACCTTGCTCAGGCTCACAGTGTTCTTTGGTTACTGCTGGCTCTCCAGCCAAGTCTATAGTAACCAGCGGTAGGCAGCTAAATCCTGACACTCTGGTGGCTAAGTCCAGAAATCACCTTAATGAGCATGTCCGTGATGTGGCATCTTCCTATTGGTGGTCGGATGCCTCCTGCCCTGGTGATGTGCAGCTCCGGATTGGCCCGCGGGCGATGTCTCCACTGACTGGGCGTGAGTGTTTGGGGTGGAGCCTTTTGTATAAAAGATCTCCAATGGCGCCTGCGGGTGTGCTAGTATCATTTATGTGTGGCTATGTGAGTGGAGACTTTACCACTCTGTCTGCAAATGTGTCTGTCTAGCCTAGGGACTGTACACGTAGGCAGGCAGCTAGCGTCAGTGGGGGCAATTAGCCTTTGGCTTAGCATCTGTTACCTACATGTGTGCGGTTAGCACAGTAGTGTCTCAGAGCAAGCGCAATCCTAGTAAGGGTATTATGCTCTGAGCATCTATTTCGTTTCTGTGTGCGAGTGACACAGCTCAGTTGCAGAGCATTTGCTTTGTTTCTGTGTGCGAGTGACACAGCTCAGTTGCAGGGCATTTGCTTCGTTTCTGTGTGCGAGTGACATAGCTCAGTTGCAGTGCGAGGTCAGTCCATATGCTTTAGTCCTGTGACGTTTAACTGGAAATCTCCTGCCCACTGTGCTTTTTTTCTTACTTAGCGTAAACTCACCTGTTAATTTTGGTTGCCGACACGTGGAGTTTTATGTACAGATTTTCACCATATACTTGCATTAGATGTGGAAACACATTAAAAAAATGTATGTAATCCGCACATGAGTACATCAATAAAGTTTTGTCAAAGCTAAATACCTGAAACTGTCAAAAACAAAGGAACTTTGTTTAAAACATGACATACTAACAAGAGAAAATAAACACAACATCAAAAACGCAATAGAAACACACGTAAAAAAAAATGCAAGTAACCTGCATAAATGGCATAGAAAACCTGCAACATAAAAAAATCTCCAAAAACTTATCATAGAAATGTAAGATTAAAGGGAAGCCATAATCAGAAAATGTTTAACCCCCGGGCTTTTTTCGCATTTGCGTTTTTATTTTTCGCTCCCCCTTCTCAGAGCCATAACTATTTTATTTTTCCGTCGATATGGCCATGTGAGGGCTTGTTTTTTGCGGGACGAGTTGTACTTTTGAATGACATCATTGGTTTTACCATGTCATGTACTAGAAAACTGGATACAAATTCCAGGTTAATTCTTTATTAATTGATAGCTCGGCGATTCTGAACGCGGTGATACTAAATATGTGTAGGTTTGATTTTTTTTTTATTTTATTTTGAATGCAGCAAAAGGGAGGTAATTTTAAATTTTATGTTTTTTTTTTTGGTAATATCTTTAAAAGCATTTTTTTTTACTTTGACATGCTTGAAAAGCCTCCTTGGGAGACTAGAAACTGCCATAGCCCGAACGGCTTTGCTACATAGAGGCGATGATCAGATCTCCTCTATATAGCAGAATTACTTGCTGAGTGCCGAGCAAAGCGTGGCGCTCACAGCAATCCGGCACTGACAGCCATAAAGGTCTCCAGAAGACCTTCGGTTGTCATGCCAACACACCGGTGACCCGCGATCACGTGACGGGGGGTCACCAGTGGGCGTATTTCCAGAGCGATTGCCAGATGCGCTGGTTATATGCCACTGTCAGAGTTTGACAGCGGCATTTAACTGGTTAAAAGTCACGAGTGGATCGCGATTCCACCAAGGCTATTGCGGGCACATGTCAGCTGTTCAAAACAGTTGATATGTGTCGGGAAAGATGTGGGCTCATCACTGTAACCCATATCAAAGGGAGGGAATCCGGCATCGGCGTACTATTACGCCTGCTGTCGGTAAGGGGTTAAGACCTTTCCGATATGTGCCTTAATAAAATGCCGATGTCGGACCCTCCCTGTTTGGTGCTAGCTGCACCTTTCCGGGCACATGACAGCTAATCTATACAGTTGACATGTGCCCGCAACTGCCGCTGGTGGAATTGTGATCCACATGCGCTGTTAACTAGTTAAATGCCATTGTCAATCTCTGACTTTGGCTTTAAAATTGCGCTTACAGGAAGTGAGGCACTAATATCGCCCAACGGTGACCCTGTCACATGATAGCGGGTCATCTATGGGTCAATATGACAACCAGAGGTTTGCAGCAGACCTCTATGGTTGTCATTGCCAGATTGCTACTGGCGCCGCCCCATGGTCGGTGATCATAGTAAGTGAGCTTTTCTGCTACACACAGGCGATCTGATCATCACCTGTGTGTATCAGAGGCGATCAGACAACTGCAGATTCTAGTCTCCCATGGAGACTACTGAAGCATGCAAAAAGCAAAAAAAAATTTAAAATATGAAAAAAAAATGTAAAAGTTCAAAACCCTTTCAAAATAAAATAATTAAAAAAAGTCAAAACTACACATATTTAGAGTCGCCGCGTTCAGAATCGCTATAGATCAAGGCTATGTCTTAACGCTCCTAAGTATGAAATAATAACGGAAGAGACTGAGAATTGGAGAAAAGTCTCAGAAAAGAACAAAACGATTTCTTTTAAAGAGCTCTTTGTTTTTTAATGTGTGGCACCTGAATTATACAAAACCCGTTGGGTCATCTATCAAAAACATACATATTGATGAATTATTTTCACTTTATAGGCATTTCACTTAATTTACGAGTTTCTTGAAAAGCTGCTGGAAGTTACCAGATAATTAGATTTTTTTTTTCTTTATTTATTTCCATAGTATTTAAATGTACTTGAAATATACCATTCGTCAACAGGTAAAACCTTTCAACAATGGCGCCACCCGTCAGCAACGGCTCCAGAGAATTTAACTCTGATTGATGGCAGGTCAACTAGAATTGGCTGGCAGAATTTCCAATTTTCTTTTGGGAAATTGCTCATTTCTCGAAGTCTATTCCTATTTTTACAAGTGGACAGCGGGCTGAGATTATACATTACTATGTGTCCAACTCTAAAATTGTGATGGATGGCTCGGCGGCGAGAGAAAGAGTTAAATGCTTAATTTAGACTTCTTTCCGCAGAAATAAAAATATCAAATGGTGGAAGTTTAATGGATATATTTGTATTCCTGCTTGAAGAATGAAGATAGAGTATAGATCGGGATTCCAAGCAAATAAAACATGACCAGGAGTGTGTAATAATGTGGTTAATGCAATATGTAGATTTTAAGGTCTTGCTGTAAAGGCAGACTTTTTATTAGCTATTAGTGATGAGCGAATATACTCGTTACTCGAGATTTCTCGAGCATGCTCGGGGGTCCTCCAAGCATTTTTTAGTGCTCGGAGATTTAGTTTTTCTTGCCGCAGCTGAATGATTTACATCTGTTAGCTGGCTTGATTATATGTGGGGATTCCCTAGCAACCAGGCAACCCCCACATGTACTTATGCTGGCTAACAGATGTAAATCATTCAGCTGCCGCAAGAAAAACTAAATCTCTGAGCACTAAAAAATACTCGGAGGACCCCCGAGCATGCTCGAGAAATCTCGAGTTACGACTATATTCGCTCATCACTATTAGCTACACTTATAGGCATGAAATCCCGGACTTTGGACAAATTTAATTTTATATTTTTGTGACTCCATCAAATATATATTTCAGACTTAATTCTGGTGCCACTAGGGGGAGCTCACTTTGCATAAAAATGCATTGGGCTGGTATTAAACTCAATGAAAACTGCAAACCTGTACTGTATGTAATAGCTAGTACTAATAATGGAGGTCACAAAGTCCCTGTGCCCGACACCAACTCTTTTCCCCTGTGGGTTTATGGGAATGGTACTGCGCATGTCTCCTCATAGACAGTGAAAAAAATCAGTGTTTATGCATGTGCACTACCACTATGTTTAATCTGGATACACAGGACTCCCCATTAGTGTAACCAATGGGTGATCCAGCTGTCAGACAAATACTGATTATTGCACCTTAGTATCTATATTGTGAATAGGTGTTAAAAGTTGTTGATGGCATAACCCCTTTAAAAATATATTTTTCTCTAACTCAATAAAGCGGTTGACCTTCTGTTAGGAGTCGAATTCCCGCCGCTGCACAGGGGGAATCTCGAGCCGTGTCTGCTGCGGTCTCCCATTCTGCATCGGCCGCAGTGGAGCCTGCTCAGTGGACATGTCGGTCCCAGCGTCTCATTGGATCTGATACTCTGCAAAGGGTTACTGCTGCCTCTCCAGGCTCTGCTATTTTACCCTGCACTGGTCTGCGGCGAGCAGGGTTTTCTGAGACTAAGTCCTGCTTTGCACACACTGAGCATGCCCAGGGTAAGATCTCTCAGTGGAGGTCTAGGGTTACATGCTCAGGTACTGCAGCAACTTCCATTGGTCCTCCAGGAAGGCCCTGTACCTGATCAAGTTCTGTGGCAGCCTTCCATTGGTCCTTCTTGGAATGTCCTGTACATGCTGCAGCTATAAAAGGTTCGCATGACCGCACGGCCATGCGCTAGTGTCACTTTATGTATGAGCTCAGCGCCAGTGTGGTCATGTTTGTATGCAGTCAGGGACCAGGTTGAAATAATGAAATAAGCCCCTAGAATGCTGGCACCTCCGGCGAGGAGTTTTGTGTGTGTGTATTCAGGGACGTGGCTGAAATAAGCCCCTAGAATGCTGGCACCTCCGGCGAGGAGTTTCATGTGAGTGGATTCAGGGCTGGCGTATAGCCATTAGAATTCCGGCTCCACCAGAGAGGAGCAGCGTGTTTGCATTTGACTGCATGACCACTAACTGCTCTACTAAGTAGCTGTGTTCCTCTGTGAGCTAAACAAGGCACAGCGTTCTCTTTGCTAACAGACTCTGTGAAGTAACATAGTTTGTTTATAGTACTATATTGTACTGCTATACTTAGCAGCAGGTTTTCTCCTGCACGGTGGATCCCGGGTTGCGAACGTACCTACCAATAAATATATATATTCGGTGCGTTCTGCCAACCCTAACACCTTCCTTACGCTACGAGTCTGCAGTCACTACGTGACTGCAGATTTGTGAATCCTCACAGCGTGCCATAATTCTCCCATTGTGGTGGTGGGAGCAGCGGGCGGCTATGTGTCTGCAAGTATGCAATTTGCATATTTCTGGCTACATTCCAACTAGACGTGTCCAGCTTCACTCAATACATTGCATTGAGTGACGCCACGTACGTCTAGTTGGCACGTGACTGCAAGTATGCAAATCACATACTTGCAGTCACATGCCCGTTGCTCCCGAGTCCCAATGCTGGCATCAGAGAATTCTAGCAGTGCCCATGATATGAAGTTTCACAAGTCTGCAGTCACCTGGAGTGACTGCAGACTTGTAGCCTAAGGCCGAAAAAACCCTTTAATGCCTTACTCACAAGATATGAGAATCTGATATATCTATATGTTGAATAATATCACCTTTCTCCATGGGTACCTCAAATCCATCCTGTCTGCTACTGCGACTGCCTGGAATACTTGTTGCGCATGCGCCGTTCTCTCCATTCACATCTATGGAAGCTCCAAATACAGATGAAGGAGAGATCAACTTGACAAATAATGGAGTATCTCAGTAACTTGTCACAGAAGGTAATCTCGCACTTGTTCTTATGGATATGTCATAAATATCTAATCGTTGAGGGTCTAAACTGTGGGACAAGCACTTATATCTACTGGTCCCTAGTGGTCGTAATGACAGACACGTGGGTCATCAACTGACCCCCGACTGTAATGACAACCCATCAGAGACCCGCTATGACATCGTGAGTTTGGCAATGAGCGGAGTTAATGACACGCATGCTCACAGACGCGTTTTAAATGCCACTGTCAGAGATTGACAGTTAACAATCGTGGGTGGAATATTGCTACACCCACGATTATTAGGGGCAGGTCCTGGCTGTAATACTCAGCCATTTCCTGCCAGGTATAGTGCGAGCTCGCTGCGTGAGCCCGCTACATACACCCACTTCCGACTTGTGCATTATATATATGACGGATGTCGTAAAGGGTTTAATTTTAGTTGTGAAAAGAAAATCTGAAATTTGTAAGAAAAAAAACGCACTTGAGTTACTATTTTCCAAGACCCGTAACATATTTTTCTTTTAGACATATGGGACTGGGTAAGGGATACGGTAATTATTTTGCTCTCTGAGCTGATGTTTTTTTGGTTGGGGGTAGTTGCAATGTTTCTATCGCCTCTTATTGCATTTTGCTGCAATGTTGCAGTGGTCAAAAAATGCAATTCTTGCATTTTTAATTTTTTTCTCGTTAGGCCGTTTACAGATTGGATTAATTTTTACGATGGCGGCGATATCAAATATGGGCAGGTTTTTTTTTTTTGCAAGTGTTTTTAATGTGGCAAGAGGGGATTAGAACTTTTTGTTTGTTTTTTCCATATTTTTAAAAACTTTTATCCTAGTTTGTACTGCATTTAACAGTTTCCTTAGGGGACACTGCTGTGTACAGTGAAAATCACAGTCTTTTATGAATGCTGGAGGATCGTCATGGCTGACATGTGGGTCATCCGCAGACTCAGGGCTTTCATGACAATCCAGTGATCACATAGCAGGCGTGCTGATGGGCACGTGGAGTGACGCTTGCCCCTGCCGGTGCGTGTTAAATGCCGTTGGTGCTTCTCCTGCAGCTGTTGTAGGCACATGATGGCCGATTAAATCAGTCATCATGAGCTGAAAAAGATGCAGACTGGACGTACGAGCGTGCGTCAGAGGCACAACTTTTAACATACAAGTACGTCAAAGGTCGTGAAGGGGTAATGGCTAAGAAGAGAGTGCCCTTTCAGCAGAAATGCTGAAATACCCTTGCCGTTGCCCTTTAGACTCCATAACGAGCGAGACATAAGCAATGACTGAAATATACGGAAAAGTTCTGCAAAGAACAGAAACCAAATTAGATGTTTATGCCAGAGTGAAGTTCTTGTTAGACATTAATAAATCTCATCCAATTTCTTTATTACCCTCGAAGCATCGGCAGCCATATCAGTATCACAGGGGACGTCACACAGTGCTGCGGGCCAGGAGTTATAATAATTCTGAGAGTCTTATAATCGCACCCGTTGTTTCCGATCATTGAACATTGCATTGGATGTTGTATGAGATGCCGTAATAAATTTACTACAGGTGCAGCATAAGCTTTGAAGGAAATAAACAAGATATATGACTTGCACACATGAGAATGTCACTGCGTAGGATTATTCCCAAGCACAACCTCAATAAAATTAGGTTCCTTACTCTGCAGCTTTCACGTTTAAATTTTAATTAGCCTTGTTTATCAAATTTTTCACAAAATGAGTTTATGGCGTTAAATCTTCAGTGCTTAAGACGTCCCGGTAGAACAAAAGTATAATGTGAATTTGTGACCCCTGCTGTTTCATTTGATATCCTTTCCCAATCTGTTATAGATATTATGACATTACACGGTCGAGCCTTCCATTAATATTGCTTCTTTCTCGCTGCTATCATCTATTATCTAATACATTTTATGGGAGGGTTAATTAATCTTTCTCTCTGTTTTGCAAAAAGCCGTTTTCCTACTTACTTGGGGTATTGATTTTGGATGTTTCAAAACCACTTTTTAGGATTGTATATCATCTGGATCACGACTATCAGTCCGTACTCTGAAAATAAAGTGGTGCACGTTCTGCATGATAGTTAGGGCTCTTGCACATGACAAATTTTCCATCTGTGGTTTTTACAGATAGAACTTGTACCTATGATATTCTACGGGGCTGTGTTCTGTTTTTGTTCATCACCCCCAATCACAAATGGTCATCATAGTTCTCAGACAATATGAGTTTCACAAATAATGTGATAAATAAATAACCTGCAAATCATTTGATTTAAAAATTATGTTCTCTTAAACCCAAATAAATATCCAAAGTGACGACTATTAGATGTTTCCCTTTTGCAGTCCACTGACTGTTGTCGAGTGTAATCTGTCTCTAGCAGCAGAGATGCAGAGATAAATGACAGAAAGTAGGGGCATATCTTTATCTTGTTAGAGGAAGTGGGGGCAGGTTTTTATCTTGTTACATGAAGTGGGAGCAGGTTTTTATCATATTATAGTAAGTGGGGGGCAGGTCTTTGTCTTGTTACAGGAAGTGGGAGGCAGGTCTTTGTCTATCCCCACAGGAAGTGGACATATATCTTTATATCGCTACAGAAAAAAAGGGTAGGATTTTATTTCTGTACAGGAAGTGGAGGTAGGACTTTGTCTTTCTACATTAAGCAGGGGTTGAGCGTTGTATCTCTACAGGAACCAGGGGTGGGACTTTCTTGTGTACAGGAAGTAGAGGTAGAACTTCCTGATAAAGAGTCAGGCTTTCCCTTCAGGACATGCAATCCATTGAATAAAGACAGGAGGAATGCATGATAAGAAGTGAGGGAAATGACTTTCTAGGTCTTGTAGTGCTGGCAGAATTCTGATGAGAAACTGCCTAACTAAAAGATAGATGGCAAATTATACAGCATAAAAATATGGTCAGATGCTGGACATGTTTGACTTGTATGTGCGCTATCAGCATTTTAAACTTGTTTTAGGATTGAGGGCAGTAAGGCCATGGTTATCAGCACATTTTGTCTTACTTACAACAGGCTCACATAGTGAGGTTGATCGTCTAAGCACAAGGACTGGGTGGGCACACTGGCCATGGGCGTCGTAGCAGCAGCAAGATGGAGCATATGGAATGCTGACACATAAAATGCAAACTAGAAGTTTAATATAGTCTTGGAAACTACAGACAGATAGCAGAGTTACTGAACACCTTGGAAAGATAGCAGAGTTACAGAACACCTCAGAAAGGATTCTGTACTGGACAATACTAAGGAGTGACAAGAAAGTCTAATGCCTTGGAAATCAAAGGCAGGATAGCAATACTGGAAACCACAGGGAAGTAGGTTAGGTCCTCCACTCACAGGTAGCAAGGTTATGGGAATCTGGAAATCTACAGACCGGTAACTCATGGACAGTGAACTATACACAGCCAGGACACATCCTGATGAATGTGGTCTGGAACTCTGTGCACAGAAAACTAAGAACGTTACTACAAGTCTTAGAGCAATTCCAAGACCGAAGTGTGTCTTTAGGTAGCCTTTTTTATATAGACCTTGGAAATACAACACATGGATCACACTGGGCTACTTGCAAAGCCCGTAAAGCACCAGAAAATAAAATGGAAAAGGGCATGTGCATAATAGTGTGTACGAGGACCTGTATCCTTCCAGGAAATTTCTAAGGCTGGTTTCACATTGGCGTTTTTTCGGGTGCGTTTTTGCGGTAAAAAACGCAAAAAAACGCATGGTGAAAAAACGCATGTAAAAGCGTGTAAACGCTGCGTTTTTTTGACGCATGCGTTTTTGCATGTGGTGAAAAAAACGCGGCGTTTTACCGCGTTTACATGCGTTTTTTCATGCGTTTGCGTTTTTTAAACGCATGCAGAAAAATGTGTGACAACTGCCAATCATCAAAATAAAGTAAAAAACCCACTATAAACAGAAATAGTTAGGGTTAGGGTTAGGGGTAGGGTTAGGGGTAGGGATCATAACCCTAACCCTAAAGGGATCCTACCCCTAACCCTACCCCTAACCCTACCCCTAACCCTAACCCTAAGGGATCCTAACCCTACCCCTAAACCTACCCCTAACCCTAAGGGATCCTACCCCTAACCCTACCCCTAACCCTAAGGGATCCTACCCCTAACCCTACCCCTAACCCTACTCCTAACCCTACCCCTAACCCTAAGGGATCCTAACCCTAACCCTACCCCTAACCCTACCCCTAACCCTAACCATAAAGGGGTTAGGGTTAGGATCCCTTAGGGTTAGGGGTAGGGTTAGGGTCAGGGGTAGGGTTAGGGGTAGGGTTAGGATCCCTTAGGGTTAGGGGTAGGGTTAGGGGTAGGGTTAGGGTTAGGATCCCTTAGAGTTAGGGGTAGGGTTAGGGGTAGGGTTAGGGGTAGGGTTAGGTTCCCTTTATCACCTTTATGCTGGGGGGTGGCATATCAGTGTGTTTTCTGGTTTTTTAATAAAAAAACGCATGCGTTTTTTACTGCAAAAAACGCATGCACCAAAAAACGCATGCGTCCCCATTGACTCCAATGTATTTTTTGACCCAAAAAAAACGCATGAAAACGCATGCGTTTTTTTTTGGTCCAAAAAACGCTTCTAAAAATACTACAAGTAGCATTTCAGAAAATGAACGCATGCAGTAAAAAAACGCATGCGTCAAAAAACGCGACCAAACGCGTACACAAAAAAACGCATGCGTTTTCAATGTTAAAGATAGGAAAAAAAAACGCATGCGTTTTTTTGAAAAAAAACGCTGCAGACAAAAACGCAAGTGTGAAACCACCCTAAGACGCAAACCCCCATTAAGGTTATTTAGGATGAAGACCAGGAGCTCATTGGATTCTACTCTTTTGGGTGGATCCAGCTAAATGGTTGTTGCCCATTCAGATCAGGAATAGAGGAGTAATTTGAAGTTCTTGGACCACAGATGAATGATATTTCCATATGCCCCCACCTAAAAATGCAACATAAGTGATTGTGTTTTATTATGAGACAAAGGAATCTTAGAGCCCCTCTCTTCCAGCACAACTGTGGTACAGCCACTAATAGTACATCCTCCATAGCCTCTGATGAAGAAAACCATTATCCAAGCTTTAGAAAGTCATTATAACACTTTACAACATTGTAACTTTACAAATCTCTTGCTTTTCTTTATTTATTTGTTCTGCTTTGTAGTCACTTGACTGTTAATTCTTTACTTTTCTTCGTTTCAGAACTCGGTTGATTTTTTTCCCTGTGGGTGTAAACACCTGAAGGTGAAGAGCCCCTTTTACAATTCTAACAAATCTTCTATAATATAGCTTCTTTTTTCATTTTGTATAACTTTTATTACCGAGGACAATATTCACGTCGGCATAGAATTTTACATTTTCTCCCATCTAAACCTAATAGATTATATAATGAACGTGCGGAAAGTTGTATATAATGTAATTGTATACACTTTTATATCTTGTGCTTGGCATAACCTTGGAAATAATAAGAGTCTGATTAACATTCACCACTCGAGTAGGTTTCCCTTTTTCTTTACATTATATCAATGCGTTTAGATAGATGTATGGGGGCAAGGAAACAAGCAAAAAATACAAAGGGCTATTAAGACCTGCTGACTTTGAGTATAGTCATTATCAATTGATATAATTTTCCAGCAGAAAGAATGCAGGTTTTAATAATATATGAAGTGTGAATGATTAATTGACGAGAAGGAATTCAACCCACCAATCAGAAATCAACAGCGTGCACCAGTGATTTCCTTTGTTTGTGAGTACTAATGAACTGCAACTGTGCAATACCCAAAGACCATCCCATCATTCTCAAAGTGTACCAGCACTTTGTCAATAATTTACACATGTTGTTAGTTCTGTCTCTAATAAATATGATTGTAATAAATGTTATTTGCTTTTCATTCTTAGCTTATTACTTTTTACTATTTTTATTGGTGGGGACCCATGGTGTGAAAATAATATTTTCCTCCATTGTAGGCCACTAGACCATGAAGTCTGATTGCCTATTGTGCAGGCATAATTCACGTGAAGTCATTTTGGGGTTTAGAAGACAGGATGGAGGTGTCACTCAAAGCGCTGCTGATGAAGGCTCCAAAACTAAATATACTTGAAAAGGTTTATTAATCAGGTTTTAAGAGTCCATGCATTTCAAGATCACGCAGGACCTCTTCATCAGGACATTAAACCTGGGTTTAATGATTCAATTTAGTGTTTAAAGGGTTATTTCTAGCCTTGAAAGTTACCAACTGTGCACAAGAAATTTCATAAGGTTGGTTTACTCCAGCCAACTTGAGTCATTAACCTCTTTCTAAAATCGGGCTTAATGGTACGCCGATGTCGGACTCCCCCTGTTTGATGCGGGCTTCGGCACTGAGCTCTGACCTTTCAAGGCACATCTCAGCTGATATATACAGCTGACATGTGAATGCAACAGCTGCATGTGGAATCACGATCTAGCCACGGCTGTAACTACTTAAATGCTGCTGTCAATCGATGACAGTGGCATTTAACTCACGCTTCAAGGAAGCGCACCTGAAATCCCGCCTATCGATGTCCCCGTCATGGGTCACCGATGGGTTGTCGTGCGAACCAGAGTTCTCCAGCAGACCTCTATGGTTTTCATAGCCAGATTGCTATGAGCACCGCCCGGTGGTCAGCACTCATAGCAAGTGAGCATTTCTGCTACATACAGGCGATCTGATCATCGCCTGTAAGGAGCAGAGCTGATCAAAGTACTTCAGCTTCTAGTCTCCCATGGAGGCTATTGAAGCATGCAAAAAGTAAAAAAAAGTGTCTAAAAAAGAATTAAAAAAATTAAAAAATATAAAAGTTAAAATCACCCCCTTTCGCCCCATTCAAAATAAAAGAATAAAAAAATCATATATACACATATTTGGTATCACCGCTTTCAGAATCTCCCGATCTATCAATATAGAATAGAATTAACCCGATCGCTAAACAAAACATCAGAATTACATTTTTTTGGTTGTCGCAACATTGCATTAAAATGTGATAACGGGCGATCAAAAGATCGTATCTGTACCAAAATGGTATCATTAAAAACTTTAGCTCGGCAAGCAAAAAATAAACCCTCACCCAACCCCAGAACATGAAAAATGGAGACGCTACGGGTATCAGAAAATGGCCCTTTTTTTTTTTACAAACTTAGGAGATTTTTTTCATCACTTACATAAAAAAGTTTGGTGTCTATGAACTCGTAATAAAAAATGCATATATTTGCCTGCACCCTGTCGTTAGGCAAGGTGCTGGTGTAACGTGCCAGATGTCCCTTAGTCCATGTAATAGAAATTCACCGCACACTCTGTTTAATGTGATGCAAGAAAATAGAGTTTATTGCAACTAGTGAGAACAAAAAATTGATAAAGCTCAGGAAAAATTATTTAGAGCAACTATATTCAAGTGACGTTTTGACCTATCCCAGGTCTTATTCAATACGTTGTTGGTAATTCTTTAGCCAAGGGGCTGTATGTAGTTTGTGTGGGGGTTATCTCCTTGGTTATAGTCAAAAGCAAGGTGTGCTGTATAATCCTCAAGATGGCATAGATATGGCAAAATGCTTTAAATTGCTTTAATGGCAGCTCTCCTTCTGGTGAACAATGGTGGACAGCCATTTTCAGGTCTCTCCAGAGATGCTCAATTGGGTTTAGGTCAGGGCTCTGGCTGGGCCAGTCAAGAATGGTCACAGAGTTGTTCTAAAGCCACTCCTTTGTTATTTTAGCTGAGTGCTTAGGGACATTGTTTTGTTGGAAGGTGAACCTTCGGCCAAGTCTGAGGTCCAGAGCACTCTGGAAGAGGTTTTCATCTAGGAAATCGCTGTACTTGGCGGCATTCATGTTTCCTTCAATGACAACCAGTCGTCCTGTCCCTGCAGCTGAAAAACACCCCCATAGCATGATGCTGCCACCACCATAATTCACTGTTGAGATTGTGTTGGGCAGGTGATGAGCAGTGCCTGGTTTTCTACACACATACTGCTTAGAATTGTCACCAAAAAAGTCTACCTTCATCTCATCATACCAGAGAATCTTATTTCTCATAGTCTGTGAATCCTTCATGTGTTTTTTAGCAAACTCTATGCGGGTTTTCATATGTCTTGCACTGAGGAGAGGCTTCCGTCGGGCCACTTTGCCATAAAGGCCCAACTGGTGGAGGGCTGCAGTGACAGTTGACTTTGTGGAACTTTCTCCCATCTCCCTACTGCATTTCTGGAGCTCAGCCACAGTGATCTTGGGGTTCTTTACCTTTCTCAACAAGGCTCTTCTCCCACGATTGCTCAGTTTGGCTGGACGGCCAGGTCTAAGAAGACTTCTGGTGGTCCCTAACGTCTTCCTTTTAAGGATTATGGAGGCCACTGTTCTCTTAGGAACCTTGAGTACTGCAGAAATTATGTTGTAACCTTGGCCAGATCTGTCCCTTGCCTCAATTCTGTCTCTGAGCTCCTTGGCCAGTTCATTTGACCTCATGATTCTCATTTGGTCTAATATGCACTGTGAGCTGTGAGGTCTTATATAGACAGGTGTGTGCCTGTCCAAAATCAAGTCCTATCAGTTTAATTAAACACAACTGGACTCCAATTAAGGAGTAGAACCATCTCAAGGAGGATCGCAAGGAAATGGACAGCATGTGACTTAAATATGAGTGTCTGAGCAAAGGGTCTGTATACTTATGACCATGTGATATTTCAGTTTTTCTTTTTTATTAAATTTGCAAAGATTTCTATATTTCTGTTTTTTTCGGTAAAGATGGGTGCAGAGTGTACATTAATGTGAACTTATTTGAATTTACCAAATAGCTAAAATGAAACAAAGAATGAAAAATTGAAAGGGGTCTGAATACTTTCTGTACCCTCTGTATGCTTATGTTATTTTGGCACATCTGCACTTCATATTGTATATATTTTATCATGTCATTATTTTACCATAAGTGTGTGCGCTCTCTCTTTGTCACCACGTACCGACTTGAATTTATATTAAAGGTATTTTAATTCACAATATTTTATATCTTGATCCTGAACACTTATTCGGTTCTTCTCTCATTGGTTTGGCTCTAAAATATGTAGGCTCATGTCGTACAATCACACAAATCTTTAAGTGGGAACAGGCCAAAAGATCTATCAAAAAACCTTAGACCAGGACTTATTTCTTGTTAAAACAAGTGTGATCATCTTTGACTGGTGGCCAAATGATCATGACAGGTGGGAGATAGTGATCTTTCATTCTGCTGCAGACAGGAGAGAATGGTATGACTCCTGTTGCAGACAGGAGAGAGGGTAGTGGATCCTGCTGCAGACAGGAGAAAGGGTGTGTTAGGAGTCGAGTTCCCGCCGCTGCACAGGGGGAATCTCGAACCATGTCTGCTGCGGTCTCTCATTCTGCATCAGCCACAGTGGAGCCTGTTCAGCGGAGATGTCGGTCCCAGCGTCTTGCTCAGTCTCACTCTGTGCAAAGGGTTACTGCTGCTTTTCCTGCTTCTGCCATTGAAGCCAGTGCTGGGCAGCGGCGAGCATATGCTTTTGGGACTAAGTCCTGCCTTTCTCCTTCTGAGCATGCACAGGGCAAGATCTCCCGTTGGAGATCGAGGGTCACATGCTCAGATACTGCAGCAGATCCCATTGGTCCTCCAGGAAGGTCCTGAAGGTGCTCAACTTCTGTGCCAGCCTCCCATTGGTCCTTCTGGGAAGGTTCTGTAGATGCTGCAGCTATAAAAGGTTTGCATGGCCGCACGGCCATGCGCTAGTATACATTTGTAATCATGTGTGTGTTGATGAGTGCAAGTCGTTCCTTAAAAAACATCCCTTGTGTATGACTGTTCACGTAAGGTGTATGGCTGCTATCTAGCGCCCGGCTGAACTCACAGCGTTAACACACGAAACAGCGTCTACTGCTGTGACCGCCAGTATGGCGCCACGTGCCATTAGAGTGCTTCTTTAGCCCAAGTCTGGGTGGTAAGTGGCGTACACCTGTACGGCACAGCTCGCACTCTCGTGCTATTACATTATTAGTTTTGTTATGTGCGTTACTGCGGCCCTGTGACGCAACAGGGTTCGCTTCTTTCACACAGGGTGAAGCTAACCCGTGTGTATCCTCATTGTACCGCCATTTATTCCGTCATTGCTTAGCAGCAGGTACCATCTCTGCACGGTGGACCCCGGGCTGCGAACGCACCTTATTCCTTTTCTCTACTTATTTGGTGCGTTCTGCTAGCCCTAACAGGGTAGAAGATCCTTCTGAAGCCAGTTGTTTTACAGAACAATAAGGCTATATTCACACTTTGCGGTTTTTACCGCGGAACCGCCGCGATTTTGATGCTGCGGGTCCGCAGCAGTTTCCATAGCGTTTACAGTAACATGTAAACCCTATGGAAACCGCAAACCGCTGTGCACATGCTGCGGGAAAAACCGCGCGGGAACGCAGCGGTTTACAACCCGTAGCATGTCACTTCTTTGTGCAGAATCGCTGCGATTCTGCACCCATAGGAATACATTGAACCGCTTACTTCCCGCATGGGGCTGTGCCCACGTTGCGGGAAGTAAGCGGATAATGTGCGGTTCCTACCCGGGGTGGAGGAGAGGAGACTCTCCTCCAGGCCCTGGGAACCATATTTGGGGTTAAAAAATAAAAAATCATGTTATACTCACCCTCTGAAGTCTTCAGCGCTGCATGCGGCCGTCCGGTCAGAGTTGCTGTGCGACCAGGACCTGCAGTGACGTCGCGGTCACATGACCGTGACGTCACGAAGGGTCCTTCTCGCACAGCATCTTTGGAACCGGACCGCCGGGTGCAGCGTCGAGGAGATCGGGACGTCAGAGGGTGAGTATAACCAATTTTTATTATTTTTAACATTACTATTGATACTGCATATTGCTGCATATGCAGCATCAATAGTATAGGCGGAAACCCGCAGCGGAAAACGCGGAACAAACCGCGATAAATCTGCAGGGAGAACCGCAGTTGTTTTGCCCTGCAGATTTATCAAATCCGCTGCGGGAGAACCCGCAGAAGGACAACGCAAAGTGTGAACATAGCCTAAGTAGTAGCTTAGCTACAGAAACACAGAGAAGACTTATTTTTTATATATTTCTGAGTTTTATTTGTAATTTCAGCTAAAACAGGAACAAGGAAAAGGAGTAGATCAGGAAATGTTTAGTTTTGTATGCATTTCAGTGTGTAGTGTTTTTTAAAAAGAAATCTGTTATTACATTCATGCGTAATTGCAGCTCCGACTTGTCTTGAAAAGGTGGCCGAGGACCGTGTGTCTTGGATGACTAGCTGGAGAAAGGACCCTAGTGTCTTCTCCCCACCCAGTTCTTCTAGACTGACAAGTCCCTCTCTGTGTGCGTATATAGGGAGAGACTTGTCACCCTGGGTTAACGACAATGTCTTATTCATGCCCATGATGCTCGGGACATTATGAATCTCCTATGAAGTTCTCTTTAAAACCTTACACACTTAACCCACAAAGACTATTGCAATGAAAATCTTGACTAACGCTCCATCACCGGATGAATAAATGAATGTGTATCTGAATCAGATCCCAGCATGAGGAGCATGTCGCTTGATGTCATAAACCCTTGTACACGGAGCGATCATAATTATCTTGCATCTGTTTCCCATGTATCATTGAAAAGATAATAATTGTCACGTTGAATGAATTCCAAAAAAAAAAAAAAAAAGTTTAAAAAAAAATCTAGATTACAAATGTATTTTTAATAAGGTTTGGAGGAAGCCAATAGTAATTAGGCATTGTCCTACCGAACTTTCTGTTCCGTAGTCATTTTCATAACTTATTGATGCGCACAATTAGCAAAGTTTTTACAGTAGACATTACTAAGATGGCTGTGCCAAACGAGTGATCAATTAACATCCTTAATCTCATTATGTTAACATTTAATTGATATCTAATTAACTTGTATGGGGATTTCAATACATAGTAATTTAAAAAATGTACACTTCCTTTCAAGGTTAATGTACTAATTGGAATCAAATTGAACATTGCTTGCTATAGTAGTTTCAAAGTAATTATGTGACTGTTAGATTTATCCCTCAAAAGATCAGCAAGTTATCATTTCCTAATTAATTTATACAATTAAAAAGAGAAATTTTTGTGGCCAACAAACCCCATCCTCCAAAAAAAATCAGTTTAAAAGGGATGATCAAATTTTTACTAGTGATGTGTCGTCGATGTTACAAATCAAACGAAAAAGTCAATTTAATTACTGAGGAAATAACATTTTAGTGGGATTCATCAATATTCCCCCATTAAATGATGTCATATATTAAGCGGCAAATTGATCGTCCTAATAAATATTTTAAAATTACAATTGCAATAGCGGTAATATTTTAGCGGAACGAATCGTCCAAGCAATAAACAATACCCATTAAAACATAATTGCAAATAAAATGGAAATAATTAAGAAAGTCACATGGTGCCGCAAGTCTGCGAAATAGGGTCTGGATTTAAAATCCTAATTATTTTTTTTTATAAGATAAGATCTTATTAGAAAATAACAAATTTATTGAGGTCGTAATGTTATCAAGAAAAACAAATCTGCCGTAACGATTTCCATCAATTAAAACTTGTCATTCATTTATTGTTCAATTAATAGACTCGGGTGTGACTATATAAAATGTATTTAAAGGGATTGAGTTATTTTTATCTTTATATTATAATTGAACAGCTTTTAAGATGCAAAGAAATATAATTCTAAATTTGATTTATCATCACCCTTTAATGTTTGCTTGTATTTATTATTTTTTTATTTAATATATTAAATATATGAATACTTTTTTATTTATATATTTATTCATTAAGGTTTCTTTGACTTTTTTTTTTCTTCACAGTTTTTTGAAATATGGGCTAGAGATAGGGAAATTTACCAAAATTCCATTCCAGAAATTCGCCCAAATAAATTAATTATAATTTAAGGTGAAAAGATAAGGGTTAAAAAAGATAATAAAGTGTTATACTCACCTTAGTTCTCCCTATGCCTGTACCCCTGCCGCCACTCTTGGCTCTGTGTCCGGTCCTTAGATGAAGTCCTCTTCCTTTTCTTGTTCTTTCCGGGTCTATTAGCGTGTCATGCCCCTTTTGTGAAAGCAGTGGTCAAGGGATGGGAAAGGGTTAAGGTACCGTCACACTAAGCGACGCTGCAGCGATACCGACAACGATGTCGATCGCTGCAGCGTCACTGTTTGGTCGCTGGAGAGCTGTCACACAGACAGCTCTCCAGCGACCAACGATCCCGAAGTCCCCAGGTAACCAGGGTAAACATCAGGTTACTAAGCGCAGGGCCGCGCTTAGTAACCCGATGTTTACCCTGGTTACCATTGTAAATGTAAAAAAAAACACTACATACTTACATTCCCGGTGTCTGGTCATGTCCCTCGCCTTCAGCTTCCAGCACTGACTGAGCGCCGGCCGTAAAGTACAGCGGTGACGTCACCGCTGTGCTGTGCTTTACGGCTGGCCGGCGCTCACCAGTCAGTGCGGGAAGCTGACAACGAGGGACCTGACCAGACACTGGGAATGTAAGTATGTAGTGTTTTTTTTTTACATTTACAACGGTAACCAGGGTAAACATCGGGTTACTAAGCGCGGCCCTGCGCTTAGTAACCCGATATTTACCCTGGTTACCAGTGAAGACATCGCTGGATCGGCGTCACACACGCTGATCCAGCGATGTCAGCGGGAAGTCCAGCGACAAAATAAAGTGCTGGACTTTCCCCAGCGACCAACGATCTCCCAGCAGGGGCCTGATCGTTGGTCGTTGTCACACACAACGATTTTGTTAACGATATCGTTGCTACATCACAAAAAGCAACGATATCGTTTTACAATATCGTTATGTGTGACGGTACCTTTAGTCTTTATACCCCTTCCTGGCCCCTCAGAATTCTGCAAAATGGCCAGTTGGATGTTTTTTTGCTGGAATGGCTTAAAACGAATCCCATAATTCATATTTGCCTAAATCCATACATTTTTAGGAAATTCTAAATTAATTTGATTAGTTTACAACTGTTTTGCTAATTACTTCTAATGAGTAATAGGAAGTTATAGGAAATTCTATTTTATTTTTTATATTGATTTATTATTTATTGTTGTTTATTATTTATAACTATTTATAATTATTACGTATTTCAATATTGTTTTTATTATTATTATCAGTTATATATTTATATTAGGAATGATTTCTGTATTTTATTTTATTTTTTTTAATTTAAAAAAGGAATTTTTTAAACACCAAATTATAATAATTTTCTTCTAATTTAGGCAAATTATATTGTACTTCTTACATACTACTATTATTTGTATTTATCATTTATTAATATTATTATTAGTGGATGTTTTCATAATAACCAAAGGAGACATACTCAGCTTCCGTCACCACTGTAATTTCCAAGGTCTTCATCGGTTCCAAAAATGATGTCTGCACTATCTGTATGTCAACATGATCCCTGAAGTCAATGATTGGCTGCTGTGGCTAAGTGACTAGAAGAGTGTGCCCTCAAATGTTTTTCTAATAATGCGCTCTTCTAATCATCTGTTCACTGCAGCCAATCGATCCTGATTGAATAGACATAACTTCCTTAGCTACCTGATCTATGAGTGATGACATGTAAATGCACATCTTTTTGTTATTTTTAAACCATCCATGCCTTAAAAAAATCATTTTTATGAACTATAAAGGGCCAATAAATGGCTAAAATAAACCTTTTACTCAACTTTTCGTTCTCCTCTTCGGCCCTTCCGCTATTCACTTCCACCTATCCTGTTCTTGTTGCATCTTCTGATTCCACACCATTCATACTTGAATTCCAGGTCTTCGTGAAGGCCAGACATACCAGGAAGGTTCTTCACTTTCACAGGAAAAGGATTGGCACACATTGTGACATGTCGCTGTGATCTTCCACACACTTGCGAAGAATGTTACTGGGCCCCAGCATGAGAGACCCAGGGATTCCAGCACCAGTGGGATCAGAAGATGTGACGAGGACCAGACAAATGACAGGGAAGAGTGGAGGGCAGGAGAGGTGAGCTGTGAGTATATGGATTTTCTCTATTTTTCATATGTTACTTTTATTATACTGCAGGGTCTGGGGAGACCACACAGGGACAAAACTAGCAGAGAATAACTTCTCAGCAGATTAAAATTCTCTAGAAAAAATGTGCAAATTTTGCCTGTCCCACTCATCTATAGGCCCCATTCCCAATACATAGCTACTAGACAGTCCTCTATCTTGACTCCCCTATATACTGCCCTAGGTTCTTTATGTGAGAGCCGCTGCCAGACATCTCTGGTTGCGGCTTATCTTCCCAGGAGCAGAAGGATGAGCAATTAGAAATCAGACATGTTGGATCCTTAACTTGTCCAACATCACCTGTAGGGGGAGAGCCAAGGGGTCCTGATATTGGCTGGTTTGGCTGATGTTTGTCCAATGTTTATTGGGCCGTAAGAGGTTGTCTTGTGGATAGATGATAACTTCTCGATCGGTGAGAGTTGACCACTTGGACCCAATAGGTAGAAGGGAGCTCTTTTATTCCTATTAAAATGGAGCGGCAGTGTGCACGTGCTGCTGCTGCTCCATTCATTCCCTATCTGGCTGCCTAGTGTCAAGGTCGGCTTTTTGCAGCAGCCCTTAGATGATAAATGAAGCGGCCGTTGTGTGCCTGGCCTATCACACAATTTTGTAACAAGGATAAAAATGCTCTATTGGGGATAAAGATCTCCGAACTGCTGTTGGGTGCAGGTCCCGGTGCTTGTAACTGCACCAATCAGCAAGCTATCCACTATCCTGTAAATAGGTCATAACTTATTTTAACTTGTTAAACCACTTTTGGTCCAAAATGCGGTCTTCTACTCATTTACATGTGACATACGTTTTTCTTTTTGTTTATATTTTATAGTGAAATTAACTTGTATTTCTTTGCCTTCAAATACATTTCGAGTGAAAATTATGCCAAACAAGATAGAGAGAGGGGAAACAAACGTCAATTTAGGTGTAATATTTTTTTCTCAAAGTGACATTAGGATCACGCTTTGCCTGTTCAATAAAAAACAAAAAAATCCTATTTCATACAAAATATCTGTGACTAGTTGCTAGGGAACGCGAAATAGATCATGGTAAAGCTTCCCGACAAACAGTAGTCATGATTATGTGAATATAAAGGACATTACAGAAACAATTTCATCAAACAAACCAATTTCTGTCCGTCGATATTTTACGTCTGATAGATGGCGAAAATCTCGTGTTGTTTTGAATAAAATGTTTTATTGTGTTGTCAAACCAATTTTCGTTTTTACTGTTTTCTTTCTGGACATGGTAATAAAAGCAAATGGGAATATTTTATACATAAAGCTTTTATTCAGATAGGGAAAATATATTTTGAATCGCGGAAGCTTCTTCTGCAGAGAAGACAATATGACAGATGGAACTTTTAAGCTACATTCTTGTAGGGCTGCTAAGTATATTTGCATGTTCACCAAGCCCATGATTTCCAACCTGTAAGACAATAAACATGGAAGAGCGCAGCATGAGAAGCACCAAGTGGTTTGAGTGGGATGTTTCAATGGAAGGTGGGAGGATTGGCGCCTCTTACCTGGAAGTGTTGTGCACCCCTGCACAACTCCGCTAGTGTACGTCTCCATGCAATCCTGCTCTGTTGCTCCGGGACCGTTACTGTGCTGTGTGCTTCCTGGTCTGGTCACGTGGGCCCAGGATCCAGTCATGTGATGCCACTTCACAGGATGTGGCGTCACTTCAGGTCCTGTTGCCTGGAGATGAACTCTATTGCCCCAAGCTGCTCCAGCTGCAATCCCTCAAGGGGATTGTAAACTCTATAACTGACTCACAACCAGGAACTAGCTTTCTGAGGCCTTATAGTTAACCCTGTCACCTCTAAATAACCTGGAAACTGCAGCTACATGAGAATAAAACACATGAAACAGCAGGTCAATGTAATTATAGCCTTCAGAGAGGGTGTTTAGATTTCTTATCCACCGTTACAAGCTGATGGATAAATGAAACTTATGGAATAACCCATTACCAGTTCATTGGGAATTGACAGGTATGTGACCCTGCACGCAACCGTTCTGCTGCTTCCCACATATTAATTGTCCATAATTAAGCACTAAGGTTAAATTGATAGTCAACCCATTCTTAATTCCTATATTTTCCCCTTGTAAAGTAATAATATCTACAGTATACTCACCTCCGGTGCCATTCCAGCGGTGTGGACACTCGATCTGCCAGGGATACCTGTGACCAAGCAGCATCCGCTTCACGCGCCCCGCCTTTGGACAAATCAAATATATTAAAAGTAAGTGAAAGAGCAGCAGTTCTGTTTGTGATGATATTTAGAATGCCAAAAAGCCATAACAGAATATGAAGTATGAGATTCTTCGTATTTTTTGGAATGTAAGACAAACTTTTTTCTCTACAAACGTGAGGGAGGGAAAATGGGGGTGCACCTTATAATCTGAATTGTAGCTGTGTAGGAGTGGGGTCCCAGGGTCACTGCTGCCGGAAGCTTCTGGTGATGGCGTAGGCAGGAGTTGGGTGATATTCTGCAGGCCCCAAGCTGGTACAATGAGGTGTTCGGCGGTGTGGGGCCTCTGCCAACATTTTGTGAAAACCTGGAACCCTGCACTTTCCATACTCTGTTATGTGTGGACTCCGGAAAAAGGGCTCCCGATATCTCAACTGCGCATGTGCCACCTCCAGCTGCCATTTTCCCAGAGTCCACTGCACTAGAAAGTATAGAAAGTGCTGGGCTCCAGGTATTCACAAAATGCTGATGGAGCCCCTGCACCACTGAACATCTCGTCACACTAGCCCGGGGCTCGCAGCCATGACCCAACTGCTGCCAACATCAAGCACTTCATCCTACCAGCCTGAAGCCCACAGTATCTCTTGCCTCTTGGGACTCCACTCCACCACTGCTGCCCTCCAGGTAAGCTACGGCGAATAATAACACACCTTTTAATTTAAAAAAAAAACAACATTTTTTTCTTATTTTCCTCTCTAAAATTTGGTGCGGGTCTTATAAACCAGTGCATCTTATAATTCGCAAAATACAGTACACTAAACCATAAGTCGGGTGTGAAAGTTGCAAGATTTCAGATTTTTTTATGTAGTAAAAAGGAAAATCAAATAGAACATTATCAAAAATGTAAAAAAAAAGTTTAAAACCCTGATTTAAACAAAATTTCATTTACTGATGATGTATTCCCCTAAATAGGATTACTTTTTCCACAAAACAAAAATGGTATCTTTATAAAAAAGAAAAAAAAAAAGAAAAATAAGAAAAGTTGGTACTATTGCAAAATTAATTTGGAATTTAATTTTTTTACAATTCTATCTCCTTTTTTTTGCTGATCAGTATCTGTTAAAAATCTTTCTAAAAATGTTACATGAGGTACTTTATTACATGAGTGAACCTGAAACTATTACACCATGAGTCTCTGCGATTGCAAAAATAATTTATACATTAATATGTATTGTGTTAAATTTCTCAACCAAATATAACTAACCGGTTATTAATTCTAATGAATGTTACCAGCATATATCATAATAATGTGAATAATGTGCAAGTATAGTATGACTGAGTAATTTTGAGTTAATCCAGGTCTTTGACTTTTTTTTTTTTTTACTACAACCAAATGTGGATTATTGGGCTCTGGTTTGAATAAAATGTTATTAAAAAAAATAATAAAAGATGAAAAGACGGCCACTAAAATGTCATCAATCATTGACTAATAAGTAGCAATTATGATTTTGTGATTTTGGAAACGATAATTTCCAGTATTTCTGAAGATTTCCTAAGCGCCGTCACCCAAGTATGCCATCGCGATTTATGTTTCACCGTCATTTGCCGCCTTAAGTCGTTCATAACATCTTCAACTTCACTTTCCGCCTCCTAATGTGCTTTTGATACAGTTTTATGAGTCACTTTAGTGCCTTCTTCGTAGCGCCAGGATCTGTTGTGATTACGTTCACAAATCATATGAGACGTATTGAAAGAGAATTTAATGCTCCAGATTCACTCGCAACGATATCAACTGTAAAACTTTGCACATTTCTAAATGACTTCTCTAATAGGATGTTTGTTGTATCAGTTCTAGACTTAATAACCAACTCCTCGAAAATTTTGCTCCAAGCAAATACGATAGCATATTAAGTGTTTATCATATTTTTGTTTGTTTTTTTATTTGTGTCTTGTTTACGATCACCCGCCGTCTTCGCCGCCTAATCGCAATATCTAACCGGCTACAATTATTGCTTAATTTGAAAGAAACGTCACTGCAATTTTGCCGGCTTAAGTAAAAAAGTTCTCTCAAGCGTAATAAACATCTAAAAGCGATGAAATAGAGCTGAAAACATAAATTAAATCTAACAACATTCTCGTTCGACACACAATGGGAAAATTTAAAAAAGAAATAGTGTGTTAAATTATAGCACAATGTTTGCATTAATTATAATTTGGGGTACAATTTAGCATGACATTGAAAAGAATTAAGCAGTTATGAAAGGAATTGCCGTAAACATTAAGGATTAAGGATGGAGAGATTTAGAATCAATTTTATGCTTAGTATTCAACGTTCCTGCTTAGATGTAATATAATATTGGACTGATGTATTGGGATATAATATATGAAAAATGTTTCACCTACTGTGGCAGATATATGTTAGGACTGGCGGAACGCACCAAGTATAAGATGGAATAGAACAAGGTGCGTTCGCAGTCCGAGGTCTACTGTGCAGGAGAAACCCTGCTGCTAGTAAATAGCAGACTATATGGCGGTACACTAAAGTATATACACGTGGGTTCAACCTCACCCAGCGTGAAGGGAGCAATCCTGTTGAGTCACAGGATCGCGGTACCGCACCTAAAGCGCGAGCAAGTAGTCAGCGTACTTAACCCCAACTGGGATTGAAGTCCGATTAGACCCTTGCTGGCACTACACCGCAACTGGGTGTGTAAGGAAACTAAATGGAAATATATAAATGCACAGGAGTGCGAGCAATGTCGCACTGACGGACGCCACCAACCACTGAGGCTTGGGTATGGAAAGCGCAAGGCAAGCGCACGGCGCCGTACAGGCGGACACAGCAAGAGGACGCTGCAATGTGTGTATCGTGCAGATGACAAGTCGGGCGCTAGATAGCTACCAACATCCGCTAGCAGACAACAACTCTAGGGAGGGATATTTAGGAGCTTTCATCCATCGACATACATCCATCTACACACACACATATATCATTATAGAACAATACTAGCGCATGGCCGTGCGGTCATGCGCAGTTTATATAGTTGCAGCACAGGAAGTGGCCACAGAACTTTTGCCCTTCCAAGACCTGCCAAGAGGACCAATGGAATGTGCCGCAGAGCCTGAGCACATGACCCTCGATCTCCAACGGGAGATCTTACCCTGGGCATGCTCAGTATGTGCAGACAAGGACTTAGTCCCAGAGAAGTCCGCTCGCTGCTGACCAGTACTGGCTTTAATGGCAGAGACTGGAGAAACAGCAGTAACTCTCAGAACAGAGTGAGAATGAGCAAGACGCTGGGACCGATGTCTTTGCTGAGCAGTCTCCACTGCGGCTGGATAAGAATGGGAGACCGCAGCAGACACGGATCGAGATTCCCCCTGTGCAGCAGAGGAAACTCGACTCCTAACAATATATTTCTTCTATCACCTCAGTTTCTTTAAAAAGCCTATAATAATTAGTACCATAAATGCAAGATTTTACTTTCCAAGAGGAAAGGTGATTATTTGCTAATTGCTAGAGGTCCCATCACTCCAACCACCCACAGTGTAACAATGGTCCCACATGCACTCCACCACTCCATGGGGTGTGAGATAGCGCTTACTGCATGTGTTGGGGGATTCTCACTTAGCAACGGGATTCAGTCACACAGGCACGTTTTTCTCACGAAAACAGTCAATTTGGTTTATTATGCAATCATAAACCGAATTATGCACAGTTCATTATAAACACAATAGGCACCAACCGGTGACATTAAGTTACGGCTTTAGCTTCTTTACTTATATGGCTTTAACTCACAGACACTAAACATGCTGGACCTCTCACTTCGTCTAGTTACTATGGGTGACCGTACACCAAACAGTTCATCAATGTTCATGGAATACAACAAGCACCAACAGTCTGTTCCATTGGCAGATACTTCTCTGCCGTTATGATAGCCCCCTTCGTGGGTGTTACCTTTCTGGAGCTCCTGCTCCACACGCTGACCTCCTGTCAGTCCTCTCTCCTCCAGGGAAACTGCCGAATTGGGATCACCAACTTGCCTGGCAGGCACACATCAGTCAGTTCAGATCCTCAGACGGGCAGTAGTTCTCCCAATGCAGTGCCAATGCAGACTCTGCATACACTCCTTTCATGTGCTCTTCAGGAATCTTACTCCCTGGACTTCGATCACAGGTTGTGCTATTCAGGAAGCCTACTCCCAGGACTTCCAACACAGGCCACTCAGTGCGCTATTCAGGACATCCGTCCCCACCTGGGACCATCCAACACACAAGTCTATAAGTGCGCTGTTCAGGGATCCGATCCTACTCCCAGGATCTCCCAACACACCAGTCTTCAGATCCATGGCCTCACAGTGCACTATTCAGGGATCCAGTCCACACTCGGGACCTCCCAACACACAAGATGTCTAGGATCTCCACAGTCTCCATTACAGAGACCACTCAGGTCCATACACAGGAACCATGTGACCCACACCCTGGTCACATTACATACTTGTAACCACTCCCATAGGTGGGTGGTGTGTGTGTGGCTAGTTCGACCCTCCCAGCTCTCATAACTAGCCCTGTAAGCCTCCCTTGACTATGATACAAACACTTGTGGGACTACAGGTCCCAAAACAACAACATTACTTCAGGCTTACAGCGCAGACTCCCTCTGCGACACATGTTGGCCATTTACAACTCTGCCAGTCACTGTTTTACCATCATTATAACCACAGATACGCCTCCATGCATATCCCGAGGAGCACACACAGTGCCCCCTAGCTGCAACAGGGGTCACTGCATCACAGGGGATGCCTGAAATTGTCAAGTACAATATTCGACTACCTCTGGAAGTCTAATAGAAAAGGAATTCAGTGGTAGCGCACATGAACGACCATCCCTCCATTCAGACAGGGCACTTCAGAGTGCTATTCTAAGTGGGAGTCCAGTGGAGGAATTCCCAGCGATCTTAGAGTTATCACCTATGATGTGAATAGTAGTGAACAGTAACTCTGTCAAAATTCGTATTGGGCAGATATGCTCAAATTTGGCCAGAAAATTCAGTTAGCACCAGGTCATACAATATGGCAAGACTGAGCACAGCAAAAAGATACAAGGAAGTTATAGTGCATGTGCAAATTATTTCTATAACATCTTTATCGGTGTCTGTTCTTCCTCTTTCTGCTTTGTCATTGAGCGGGGTCATGATTTTATTGCAGTTAATTCTAGGTGACAACACAAGTCCTGTCTTTTCTGGGACATGCAGTATGGTCCAAGCTGGGGGTGCATAAAGATTTAAGTAATCATAAATGTATTAAAAACCTTTCCAAGATTGCTAAACCACTGGCTGTCTTGACTTAGAAATGAATAGATGTATTTAACTGGAAGCTTGAGGCAATCCACATCTGAGTTGAAGGAACATTTTTTTCATCTGACCAAGTATTGATTCAGCCCAATATAGAGTGTCTTTTTATTGTGGAGGTCGATGACTCTGAGGTTGAAGCTGGAGCAATGCTTCATCCATGTGGCTTATTTTCAAGAAAGTTTTCATCTGCCAAAAGGAATTACGACATCTGTGATCGACATTGTTGGGAATTAAATTAGGCTTTGAGGAATGGTGCCACAACTTCGAAGGTGCCAAACATAAAGTTATCACAGAGACCAATGGCCAGGCTGAATATGCTAATCGGACACTGATGTAATATCTTCCAGGCTATATTTCTATCAGTCTGACTTGTAGGAGTATCTGCCTTTAGCCAATTTTGCCATAAACAATCATCATCAAGCATCTATTTGATCTCTCCATTCTTCTGTAATTTTGGGTGCAACCATCGCTTTAGCTCATTTTCAGTTTCTGAATTGGACACCTCAGAAAATTAATAGAAAAATGAAGGCTGATATAGTTTAAAATCAGACTAAAACCTGGGCAAAAGGGCTGATAGAACTCTTCTGCAAATAGAAAATGCACTAATGAACCTCGTTTTGGGTTGGGAACAAGGTTTGGTTACCCACTGAACATATTAAATTTAAGGTTACTTCTCTTAAGCTTGGAGCCAAATTCAGAAGACCATATGAAATCATTGAGGTTGTCAACCTAATAGCCTTCCATTTAAAACTCCACCTTACTTTCCATATACCCAAACAAGGTCCATAAATCACTTTTCAAGATGTCTGATAAGCCTGTTCCATAAATCTTTTTTCTGTTCCTGTTTTGATTAAGGGCAGTCTTGAGTATGAGGTGAAAAAGACCCTTGGCTCTTGGGTTGAGAGAGAATTCCTTCAATATCTCATTCACTGGAAGAATTATAGGCCAGAAGAAAGATCTTGAATGTTGTTTAGTAACAGAAGATGTGGGTTATTTCTCCAAGATGTTTTTAATAACCTCTCTGCGAAGTTCTTTCAAAAACTCTGTGTGTCCCTAGAAAAATTAATGCCGTTTTGAAGGCGAAGGGTGGTCGCATCAATATTGATTTGACTTAGATTTCTCTTTTGTTCATTTATATTGTATTATGGTAATTGGTAAAAATAAACTATTAACGCTTCTATTTTTTAAAATTATTCTGACTTTGCTGTATTTTTTCCACACCTGCTAAACATTTTGAACTGTTCTGTATGAATTTAAAACTATGCACACTCCATGACAGAAGTTATGTCACTTATCCATGTAATGTAAATAAAAGCTTATAACCTGACATTAAATTCATCCATTGGTTGTATAAATTAGTGTTTTGAAAGCTGAAACCCTCCGAAATGTGGTTTAGGTTAAGAAAATAAATTTGCATCAATGCCGAAATATTGATCAGTTAATGGACACAGAATGGTCAGATTTTGGCAAGACAGAAAGTAATGTGATATTCAAACAAATAATATAACTTAAAATACAAATATATGTTATATAACATTGGTGAATGAAGTTGTGGTGCTATTAGAGTCATATTTAATATTTTGCGTGACTTCCATGAGCTTGAAGGACTGCATCCATGCTGTTCAACAATGATTCATACAATTTATTAATGAAGTCAACAGAAATGGCAAAGAATGCAGTCTTACATGCCTCCCAGAGTTCATCTAGATTCTTTGGTTTTGTCTTCCAAGCTTCCTCTTTCATCCTACTTCAAACATGCTCAATGATGTTCATGTCTGGTGACTGGGCTGGCCAGTCCTTGAGCACCTTGATCTTTTTTGCTTGGAGGAACTTTGTTGTAGAGATATCCTGCTGCAGAATTTGACCCCTTTTATGATTTGGAATATAAGAGGTAGCTAATACGTCTTGATATTTTAGGCTATTGATATTGCCTTCCACCTTGCAAATGTTTCACACACACCCATACTGAATGTACCTCCAGACCATGATCTTTCCACCACCAAAATTAACTGTTTTCTGGGTGTATTTTGGATCCATACGGGCTCCAGTAGGTCTCCTGCAGTATTTGCGGTGGCTGTGGTGTAATTCTACTGAAGATTCATCAGAGAAATCCATCTTCTGCCACTTTTCCAGCGTTCATCTGTTTAGCAGGCTGTGGGACTTTTTTTATTTGTCTTTTGTTTCTGAGCACTGATTCAACCATGGAGGCCATTTCAAGTCAGAATCCTACAAACTGTTCTAGTTGACACAGGGACTTGAGGTGACCAGGCCTGTTGGAGCTCTGCTGCAGTGGAAGAGGGGTTTGCTTTGGATTTTCTAACAAACAAACGTTCCTCCTGAGCAGTTGTCTTGCGGGGTCTGCCGGACCTGGGCTTGTCAAACACATCTCCAGTCTCTTCAAATCTTTTTTTAATTCTTTGCACTTGATGCTGAGACACAGTAAAGGTGCCAGACACCTCTGCAGTGGATCTGGTCTTCAGCCTCGTGATAATCCAGGCTTTGGTAGTAGGGTGGATTTTTGGCATGTTGTCAGAGCTCAAGTTGCAGTTCAAGTGAAGGTCTGGGATGCTGGGTTTCTTTTTAAACACACACACTAATTGACCGATCATTTATTGAGCACTGGTGAGGATGTTAACTAGGATTGGGTGCATTTTATGACCAGGCGCCAAATTTTTGTCTTGCCAAAATCTGACCATTCTGTGTCCATTAACTGATCAATATTTCGGCATTGATGCCAATTTATTTTCTTAACCTAAACCACATTTTGGAAGGTTTCAGCTTTCAAAAGAATAATTTATACAACCAATGGATGAATTTAACGTCCGGTTATAAGCTTTTATTTACATAACATGGATAAGCAACATGACTTCTGTCAGGGAGTGTAGGTTGTAGAAAGTGCATATTAGGTAGGATGGACCATGTATATCAGTATGTCCTAATTTTCCTGATTAGCGATGGGCAGAAACCTGAATGTTTGGGTCCGGCAGTTTCATCCAATCAGTAGCAAAAAGTTCAGGTTCGGGTACCAGAACCGTACATGGACCCAAACCCGATTCACTTGAATGGGGACCTGGAACATCCAGGGTTTGCCATGCTGTCATGTGCATGACAGTGTGGCGGTGAAATCATCCCCACCAGTCAGAGAGCCACCAACGCCAGTCATACACAATCCAATAACTGCCGATAGTACAGGACTGTAAGGAAAAAACCCTTTAACAAGAGGTAAAACAAAAGGAACCGAATCTGCAATGTTATAAGAAAAATTGTTCCAGAATTGTAACAATTTAGATAATGCAAATATTTACTAAGGCAGACAAGTCAGAATAGGTTATAAGTCCTCTTTAAATATTTTGTCATATTGATTTGTAATGTAATTGTTTAAAAAAAAGATCAAAAATGTTATGAGTCATTACATTTCTAGCACCAACGCTACTTCATCTGAGCTTATGCTAATGACATCACAAATACATTGAAATGCAGCGGATAGGATCAAATCTCACCTATTGCATATACGTTTATTTCACCAAAGTATCTCTTATTTTTTTTATTATTTACCCCCAGGGGTGGCAATTAGCTAGACAGCTTGAAATCTCCACTCGCCAAGCACATGCATTGGTTTTTTCCTTCTTGTTTTGAAGGTTTAAGCTATTAACAGTGTTCTCAGATCCTCACACCACATCCTACTGCTGCAAACTGAAGTGAAATGTCCACCTGCTGTGAAACAAAGTGTCTGCCTCATCTTCCCGATAAGGTTTATCTTTGAGTTTTCTCACTGAATGAGCTCATGATCTGACAAGTTTGGAGACAGGAAAAAGTAAAGTATGCCTACTGTTACCCTTTTTTTTTCCGTGTGCATATACAGTAGATGTATCCATCATTCTTATGTATTCAAATTCATCCCTTGGACAAAGATGAACTGCTTCTTTGAAACCAGAAAAAAAGGGGAATTTCTTGAAATGGTCTTGAAATCAGAGACTTTTTCGATCTCTGAACATCTTTTCTTCGAGTTGTTTGTCAAATTATGAAAAATACCTATTAATAGGTTTCAGGGTCCACAGTGGACCATTGACAAAGCGTAAAATCAAAAAGTTATTCTTCTAAAAGACTTTGAGGTTATATGGGTTGTCTACTAGAGTTGAGCGAATATGTTTGGAATTGGTTGCCATATTCATGTCGAATTTATGTTTGGTGATCGATTCCGAACGTATTCGTTCATTTCTACTTCCATTGACTCCAATGACGTTCAGCGAATATTGCAAAAACTATATTCGCCGCTGATCGTAATCGGAACCAAATTTTGAAAAATTTGCTCACCTCTAATTGTCTAAAATTCCGACAACTTCTTCTCAATCGTTATGTTTCCTCCTTGTAAAAAAAACAACACTTTTACTCACTTTCGGTGTACACTAAAATGAATGGCGTCATTCAAAACTACAACTTGTCCCACAAAAATGCAAGTCCTCATACAGATATGTTGACGGAAAAATAAAAATTGTACGGCTCGTGGCAGAAGGGGAGGAAAAAAAATAAAAGAGAAAAATTGCCTTGCAGTGAAGGGGTTAAAGTACCTATGAAAACTTTTAATTCTGTGATGACTAAGCGTTTAATAGATGCAAAATTTACTTTTTTCCCCATACACAGATATTGGAGTAAATAGCATCTGCCAACATGTAATTAGTATTAGCATGCAGTAGCTTTTTATAAAACATCTCAACACAATACTAATTGAAAAACAGCCAGATGATAGTGCCACATTAATTAACTCGGTGCTACCTGATATATTCTTGCCAGTATAGATATATGTGTATGGGTAACTGGACACAAATTACCGATGGCACATGATCAATCTTTCTTTGGCGCTAAACTGTGAGTTATCGTCCAATGGAAAACAATTCAGTTCTGTTCTATTATATCTCATATATCTTTGCATATGATAGAAAATACCAAATAAATTCAGAAACAGTGGAAAAACAACCTGTAAAAGTCACGTCTACGCTAGTTTTTTAAGTATTTATGAACTTTGTAGAATCATAGTAATAAACATTTTTTTTCAAAACATTATCCCGTTAAGTCTTATCAAAAGTGTGAGAGCAAGAATACATATTTAAAGAATATTACTAATATTAATTACCATGCTTAACGTAGTTATTTAACCTAGGCAGGGTGGTGATCAGCTGAGTGGGTTCAGCTTCTCCCAAAAAGGCAAAGCATGACCTTGTAAAAGGATGATTGGCACAGATTTGTGCTTAAACTTAGTGTTGGACTGGCCCACTGATGGACCGTAGAATCCTCTGGTGGGCCCCAATTTTTAGCACTGATTAACTACTGCAGTTCGCCACCTACCAACCAGAACAGCAAGCTTTTTATTACCCGCCTAGCAGGATCAGGCTAGCTGACAGCTTAGTTCTGCCATGCTTCTGGAATTAACCCTAACAGTGATTGGATGAGCAGTGGCAGCCATTCTGTTACAGGGTTGTTTTAGGGTTGTTCTTCTCAGTCCCCCTTCCTACACAGGGGCTTGCTGTGCTAGAAAGAGCACATGGTATTCACGCACACTGGATCCCTCCCAGACATTGGATCCTTTTCTCCTTCATCTATAAACAAGCGTCCAAGCTCCCAGATTCAGGTCAGAGAAGAGCTAGAGTGGAATGGCTCACTCTGTTCCCAGTGGTGAATCTAAGAGGCATAGTAAGTAATTTCAGCACTGTGCTGAATCTCAGGATCAGAAGGGCAGTTGCAGTGGAACCAAGCATCGAAGAATGAAAGCACAAACACAAGCAACATAGATGATGGAGCACATCTAACATAGGACTAGGAGTCTTAATCCCGAGACTCAGGCGTGTGTTAATGGTCCTTAAAGTACTGTATGTCTAGGGAGATGATGTCATTGATCATGCCAGGAAACTTGTAAAACCTGATGTGAAGCACAACAGAGAGCAGCAGACCCAAGAGAAGGAAGCGTGGATCGTGATACCCAGGACAGATGCGAAACAATATGCATGTGCTTTACACTACTGTATGCAGAGGAAAAAATGAAACATTATATATATATATATATATATATATATATACATATATATATATATATTGTGATCCAGCGATGTCCTCTCCGTGCAGTGAGAAGACAGTGACCTAGATAAAGGTTCAAAATAAAGTCTTGTTTATTTTACCGCGTACTCATAAGCAGAAAATGTAAACAAGTCCCTCGGTACTCAGTCGGAAAAAATAAAGACAGTCTGCAATCAGTTGCTGTGAACGTACTACACCACCGTGTATGCCGGGGTGCCAGGCTTTTAGACTCTGCCTGGCCCGTGTTGCTTTACAGAGGAAGAGCTCTGCATAAGTCTCCTGCTAGATCTGCTTCCAAGACCAACACTGACACACCCAAACTCTCTTGCAAGGTTTTTTTCTTTCCTCCAGTCTCTGTGGCCATGGGCCACTTATAAGATCTGGGCTGGAGGAAACAGACCGGCCCCACTACCTTCCTCCAGTCCGTTTAAAAAATAAAAGCCCATACCTGGTTTTCCTGAATAATTTCTTGGTCAAATAACTTGACACAGTTCACACTCACTTTTATTCTGCCTTGTGACTCAGGCAATCTGCTGTGAGCACAGGGCACTCCAGCAGATCTAATACGCTTCTGAGCACATCCTGGAGGACACATAGCAACCCTCACATATGACACAGGTCACTGCCTCACATACCCCCCCATCTGTTCAAACTTATGGGGTTGAACATTTGTCACCATACAGGGGCCCGTGACAGGGCATCCGCATTTCCCTGTGATTTCACCGCCCAATGTTCCACTGAGAAGCTGAAGTTTTGTAGGGGCAAGAACTATCTAGTGACTCGAGCATTCCTCTCTTTTGCATTTCTCATCCAGACGAGGGGTGAATGGTCTATTACCAACCAAAACTGACGCCCGAGCAAATAGTAGCGTAGGGACTTCAAGGCCCATTTAATCGCCAAGCACTCTTTCACTACGCTATAATTTTTCTCTGCCGGGGTCAGTTTCTGGCTCAAATAGGTGACTGGATGCTCATCCCCGATCACTTCTTGCGATAGCACCCCTCCTAAGCCTACCTCTGAGGCATCGGTTTGCACAATAAAGGTTTTCTTGAAGTTGGGGCTGATGAGGACCGGCTGTCCACACAACGCCGACTTCAGAAACTGGAATGCTTCCTCCGCTTGAGCATTCCACTTGACCATCACCGTTTCCTTCCCTTTTGACAGGTCCATTAGGGGTGCCGATTTCCCAGCAAAATTGGTTATAAATCGATGATAATACCCAATGATGCCAAGGAATGCCCTCACTTGTTTGGTACTTAAGGGCTTGGGCCAGTTTTGAATGGCCTCAATCGTGTTCACTTGGTGTTAGGACTGGCGGAACGCACCAAGTAGAAAGTGAAATAATATTGGTGCGTTCGCAGTCCGGGGTCCACCGTGCAGGTGAAAACCTGCTGCTAGTAAATTGCAGCGCTATATGGCGGTAGACGCGAACCCTGTTAAGCCACAGGACTGCAATACCGCACTAATGAGTGCAAGCAAGGAGTCAGCGAACTCAATCCCAAGACTCAGGGTTGAAGTCCATTCAGACTACCTGCGCACAACACCGCAACTGGGTGTGTTAGGTAACTGATATAGTTAGAGCACCGAAGTGCGAACTGTGCCGTGCTGGCAGACACCACTAAGCACCCGGACATGGGTTTGGAAGTGCACTTACTGGCGCGTGGCGCTGCACTGGTGGTCACAGCATTAGACGCTGATTCGTGTGTAACACGATGAGTGGTTAGTCGGGCGCTAGATAGCAGTCAGACTCATTACGCGATCAGTCATACAATAGGGTAGGGGTATTTAATGAACGACTTGCACTCACAACAAACACACGTATACAATTGTACACTAGCGCATGGTCGTGCGGTCATGCAAAGTTTATATAACTGCAGTACGTTCAGGACCTTCCAATAAAGGACCAATGGGCAGCTGCCACAGAAGTTAGCACCTTCAGGACCTTCCAGGAGGACCAATGGGAACCGCTGCAGCATCTGAGCATGTGACCCTCGAACTCCAATGGGAGATCTCACCCTGGGCATGCTCAGAAGGGAAAAAGCAGGACTTAGTCCCAAAAGCGTCCGCTCGCTGCTGCCCAGCACTGGCTTTAATGGCAAACGCTGGAAAAGCAACAGCAAGCCTAAGCACAGAGTGAGACTGAGCCAGACGCAAGGACCGACGTCTCCACTAAGCAGGTTCCACTGCGGCAGGAGAAGAATGGGAGACCGCAGCAGAAATGGCCCGAGATTCCCCCCTGTGCAGAAGCGGGAACTCGACCCCTAACACTTGGGGCTTGATAACCCCACAGCCGATCACGTATCCTAAGTATCGGGCCTCCATGAGACCTATCACGCATTTCTTTGGGTTTGCTGTTTACCCCGCAACTCTAAGAGACTCCAGCACTGCTTGTACCTGGGACAGATGGGTATCCCACTCTGTACTAAAGATGAATATGTCATCCAAATAGGCCGACGCGTAATCCGGATGAGGTGCTAACACAACGTCCATCAGCCTCTGGAATGTAGCCGGAGCCCCATGTAACCCAAAAGGCAAGACAACATATTGATAGATATCCTCTGATGTTAAAAAAGCAGTCTTTTCTTTCGCTGACTCTGTTAAGGGGACCTGCCAGTAACCTTTTGTGAGATCCAGCGTGGTGAAGTACTGGGCCTCCCCCAGTCTGTCAATTAGCTCATCTACCCATGGCATGGGACAGAGGTCAAATTTAGACACTTCATTTAACCTCCTGAAGTAATTACAGAAGCATAATGACGCATCTGGTTTTGGGATTACAACAATGGGGCTGGCCCATTCACTTCGGGACTCCTCAATGACTCCCAACTGGAGCATTTGCTTCACCTCGGCCGCGATGGCTTGCCTTTGGGCTTCTGGCACTCGGTACTGTTTCATCCGCATCCTTACCCAAGGTTCAGTGATAATTTCATGCTGAATCACTGAAGTTTGCCCCGGCAGCTCTGAGAATACATCTGTATTCTGCTGCACCAAAGCTCGAGCCTCCTGTCACTGCTGTTTTGTGAGGGCATCATTTACTTTTACCTCACACCCGGCTGTGTCCTTGGCCAGTGCCAGAGGGACCCCCATTTGTATGACCGGAGTCACCTCTGTGACCAAACATTCTTGGTCCTTCCAGGCCTTTAGCAGGTTTACATGGTACAGTTGCTCGGGTTTCCTTTTCCCGGGTTGGTACACTTCGTAATTCACTTCCCCCACTTTTCCCCGCATCTCATAAGGCCCTTGCCACTTGGCCATGAGTTTACTCTCTGTGGTGGGTGCTAGTACCAACACCCAGTCTCGTTCTTTAAAGGTCCTGACCTTGGCCTTTTTAATATACGTGCGGCTCTGAATGGCCTGGGCATTCAATAAATGCTCCTTTACTATGGGCTGCATGACCGCAATCCGATCCTGCATACTTGCCACATACTCGATGACACTCTTATGTGGAGTGAGCACCTGTTCTCACGTCTCTTTGGCTACATCCCGCAGTCCCCTTGGGTGCCTGCCATACAATAGCTCAAATGGGGAGAACCCCTTGGATGCCTGCGTTACCTCGCAGATGGCGAACATTAGATAGGGCAGTAACATATCCCAATCCCTCCCATCCTTGGCGTCCACCTTTTTGAACATGACCTTGAGAATCTTATTAAACCGCTCCACCAACCCATCGGTTTGTGGATGGTACACTGACATATGTAACTGTTTAATCTGGAGCAACTTACATAGCTCCCTGGTCACCTTAGACATAAAAGGAGTTCCCTGATCCGTAAGGATGTCCTTGGGGAGCCCAAGGCGACAAAACATGGCAAATAGTTCACGGGCTATTAGCTTAGCCAAACTGTGGCGTAGTGGTGTTGCCTCTGGGTTCCGGGTGGTCTACGACTACTAATATGTGGTGGTGGCCCCGGGTGGATTTTACTATTGGTCCTACCAGATCCATTGCAGTCAGCTCAAAAGGTACCTCAATAATGGGCAGAGGCACTAATGGACTCTGGTAGTTCGTGGTGGGTTAGGTTAGTTGGCACTCCGGACATGTGTGTTATGATGAGTTAATTCAGTACCACAATGGACATACAGTTAGGACCAGAAATATTTGGACAGTGACACAATTTTCGCGAGTTGGGCTCTGCATGCCACCACATTGGATTTGAAATGAAACCTCTACAACAGAATTCAAGTGCAGATTGTAACGTTTAATTTGAAGGGTTGAACACAAATATCTGATAGAAAATGTAGGAATTGTACACATTTCTTTACAAACACTCCACATTTTAGGAGGTCAAAAGTAATTGGACAAATAAACATAACCCAAACAAAATATTTTTATTTTCAATATTTTGTTGCAAATCCTTTGGAGGCAATCACTGCCTTAAGTCTGGAACCCATGGACATCACCAAACGCTGGGTTTCCTCCTTCTTAATGCTTTGCCAGGCCTTTACAGCCGAAGCCTTCAGGTCTTGCTTGTTTGTGGGTCTTTCCGTCTTAAGTCTGGATTTGAGCAAGTGAAATGCATGCTCAATTGGGTTTAGATCTGGAGATTGACTTGGCCATTGCAGAATGTTCCACTTTTTGGCACTCATGAACTCCTGGGTAGCTTTGGCTGTATGCTTGGGGTCATTGTCCATCTGTACTATGAAGCGCCGTCCAATCAACTTTGCAGCATTTGGCTGAATCTGGGCTGAAAGTATATCCCGGTACGCTTCAGAATTCATCCGGCTACTCTTGTCTGCTCTTATGTCATCAATAAACACAAGTGACCCAGTGCCATTGAAAGCCATGCATGCCCATGCCATCACGTTGCCTCCACCATGTCTTACAGAGGATGTGGTGTGCCTTGGATCATGTGCCGTTCCCTTTCTTCTCCAAACTTTTTTCTTCCCATCATTCTGGTACAGGTTGATCTTTGTCTCATCTGTCCATAGAATACTTTTCCAGAACTGAGCTGGCTTCTTGAGGTGTTTTTCTGCAAATTTAACTCTGGCCTGTCTATTTTTGGTATTGATGAATGGTTTGCATCTAGATGTGAACCCTTTGTATTTACTGTCATCGAGTCTTCTCTTTACTGTTGACTTAGAGACAGATACACCTACTTCACTGAGAGTGTTCTGGACTTCAGTTGATGTTGTGAACGGGTTCTTCTTCACCAAATTAAGTATGCGGCGATCATCCACCACTGTTGTCATCCGTGGACGCCCAGGCGTTTTTGAGTTCCCAAGCTCACCAGTCAATTCCTTTTTTCTCAGAATGTACCCAACTGTTGATTTTGCTACTCCAAGCATGTCTGCTATCTCTCTGATGGATTTTTTCTTTTTTTTCAGCCTCAGGATGTTCTGCTTCACCTCAATTGAGAGTTCCTTTGACCGCATGTTGTCTGCTCACAGCAACAGCTTCCAAATGCAAAACCACACACCTGGAATCCACCCCTGACCTTTTAACTACTTCATTGATTACAGGTTAACGAGGGAGACGCCTTCAGAGTTAATTGCAGCCCTTAGAGTCCATTGTCCAATTACTTTTGGTCCCTTGAAAAAGAGGACGCTATGCATTACAGAGCTATGATTCCTAAACCCTTTCTCCGATTTGGATATGGAAACTATCATATTGCAGCTGGGAGTGTGCACTTTCAGCCCATATTACATATATAATTTTATTTCTGAACATGTTTTTGTAAACAACTAAAATAACAAAACTTGTGTCACTGTCCAAATATTTCTGGCCCTAACTGTAGAAGTCAGAGCACATACAGTGATCTGACAATAACCCAAAAACATAGAACGAGCTCTGAGACGTGGGAGCTCTGCTGACCGCAATCCCTAATCCTCTCCAACCACACTAGAGGCAGCCGTGGATTGCGCCTAACGCTCCCTATGCAACTCGGCACAGCCTGAGAAACTAGCTAGCCTGAAGATAGAAAATAAGCCTACCTTGCCTCAGAGAAATACCCCAAAGGAAAAGGCAGCCCCCACATATAATGACTGTGAGTTAAGATGAAAAGACAAACATAGAGATGAAATAGATTTAGCAAAGTGAGGCCCGACTTACTAAACAGAGCGAGGATAGGAAAGGTAACTTTGCGGTCAACACAAAACCCTACAAACAACCACGCAAAGGGGCAAAAAGACCCTCCGTACCGAACTAACGGCACAAAGGTACACCCTCTGCGTCCCAAAGCTTCCAGCAAGCAAGAAAAAAACAAATAAGCAAGCTGGACAGAAAAAAGCAGCAAACAAAATAACAAAGCGGAACTTAGCTATGCAGAGCAGCAGGCCACAGGAACGATCCAGGAGGAAACAGGTCCAATACTAGAACATTGACTGGAGGCCAGGATCAAAGCACTAGGTGGAGTTAAATAGAGCAGCACCTAACGACTTCACCACATCACCTGAGGAAGGAAACTCAGAAGCCGCAGTACCACTCTCCTCCACCAACGGAAGCTCACAGAGAGAATCAGCCGAAGTACCACTTGTGACCACAGGAGGAAGCTCTGCCACAGAATTCACAACACATGTGTCGCAGTACCATTTGACCTCAATGTAGACACCAAGCCAAAAAAACCTCTACAATATGCGTTCTAGCATCTTTTTGGCCCCCAAATACCCTCCCAACATGTGAGTGTGAGTCATGTCGAGCACCATATGATAGGATTGGGACACTACCAGTTGTTCTACCACCTCATCCCTGATTTTATCAACCCTGTACAGTACCTCCTGGTGGATCATCATCCGGAGAAACTCCTTTTCTGCACCGGGTTGTTGAGCCACCCCATTCACCTTGATTAATCTTTCCCTTGCCCGGGTCAGAGTGGGATCCTGGAGCTGGGTAGTCCCGAACTTACCAGGGGACACCTCCAGCTCAGGAATCAGTGGGTTCTCCTCCACTTCTGCCAATACCTCTAGGGAAAACATCGGGATTACACACAGTCCCTATGGTGGCGACCCCTGCGGCAGGTATCCCTGACTGGGGATCTTCGGGTTCTGCTCCCGGAATACTTTTACCCTGAGAGAGTTAACTCTGGTCTCCCAGAGGGACCAGAACAGGGGCAAGTCTCTTCCCAATACAGTCCAATACGGAAGAGTCTTAACCACTCCCACCACATGTTTTATCTCCCCACACGGAGTGGAAAACGTGACCTCCGCAGTCAGGTACTCTCAGAGGTCCCCATGTATGCACACTACCCCCACCGTCCATTAGGACTGTCCCCAGCAACCAGGGACCCGTGTACCAGGGTCACCAAGCTCCCTGAGTCCAAGAGAGCGTCCGTCTGGTACCCATTAATGAGTACTCTGCACAGCTGAGGTTGGGTACCGGCAGGGTCTGTAGTGACAATGCAGACTTGCTGGGCTTACATATACACGGCTGGTATATCCGCAGTCCATAGGTTCTGTTGTTAGGGGGGCAATTGGCAACCACATGGCCAGGCTCTTGGCATCGCCAACACTTAATGACTGTGGCACGAGATAACCTTGGGGCCAATTTAGGGGACACAGGTCTGAGGTCACTCTTTTGTCAAGACATCCCCTCAGCACGGGCTTGGTCCGGTTTTGTCCCAGTGGATTATCGTGGACTTTTCTCAGACTCCTGAGCTGACAGAGCCTTACGTGACAGCCGAAGCGGAGCAGTTTCCCGTATAAAGTCCTGAGTAACCTTATATCGCTCTATCAGTCCTGCAACCTGGTCTAGGGTATCCGGGTCCCCTTGACCCACCCAACGTTGTATGGGTGTTGGCTGAGCCCTCACCAGTCAGTCGACCACCACCCTCTCCACTGTCTGAAGTGTGGTTAAAATCTCAGGTTGGAGCCACCGTTTCACAAGCTGCAGTAAGTCAAAAACCTGAGACTGAGCAGGTTGGGTTTCCATATAAGTCCATGAGAACACCCGTTGGGCTCTCACGTAAGTATTAACCCCCAGTTGGGCAAGGATCTCACCTTTTAGCTTGGAATACTCCTGGGCGTCCTCCCGACTGTGGTCAAAGTAGGCCTTTATCGCATCACCCCTCAGGAACGGAGCCACGACTTTGGCCCACTGTGCCGCTGGCAGGTTCTCCCACTGTGCCGTGCGCTCATAGACGGTGAGGAAAGCTTCCACATCATCTTCTGGACTCAATTTCCTCAAAGCGGAGCGGACCTTGTCTCGGCATTCTGACATTCCGGGGTCAGTGGTGGAGGTGCCTCACACAAGACTGTAATTTGCTGCAGCAACAGGTTATTATTTTGTTGCTGTTGTTGCTGTGTGAGGACCATCTGCCTCAGGAACTCCTCCATTTTGTCCGCAGGCCTGAGCTGCAATGTAGCAGGCCTAATAACAGACATGCAAATGGCGTTGGGGTATGCCTTAATTCACACTGCCCACATTCTCCACCATATGTGATGCAGAAATATCCTTGCTATGCAGTGAGAAGGCAGTGACCCCGATAAAGGCTCAAAATAAAGTCTTGTTTTTTTACAGCATACTCACAAGCAGAAAAATTAAACAAGTCCCTCAGTACGCAGCCCAGAAAAATAAAGACAGTCCGAAATCAGTTGCTGTGAACGTACTACACCACTGGGTACGCCGGGGTGTCAGGCTTTTAGACTATGCCTGGCCCATGTTGCTCCACACAGGGAAAGCTCTGCATAAGTCTCCTGCTAGGTCTGCTTCCCAGACCAACACTGACACAACCAAACTTATTTACGTGTATCCATATAAATGGCCCACCCTGTATATATATATATTGTAGCATGGCTAAAGGGTTTGTAGTCGATGGGAGGTATGTGCCACATAAGTGCCTGGTTGCTGTAATGTAGCCCGGAGTATTCCTTTCTTGCACATAATCTTGTATATGTGTTTCAGGACCTGTGGTAATGTCAGACCACATGGCTAATCATGTGATGGGTTACTGGGTGGGGTTAGCTCTTTATAAGACTGGCTAATCCTTTACACAGCAGAGATGTGTGGAGGTGAAACCCTCCTGAGTGTGTTACGGCTTCAGGACTGAGCCGGATGAACTGGACACTTGTTTTTCTTTACCTGAACCAAAGGCTATTTGTTTTCTGTTGTTTGCAACATGGTTTATGAAGCAATAAACCCAGTGAACTTTAAAGGAACACGTCTCCTGAGTGTCAGCCGTCGCAGCTGAGTGAGTGAAATCCTTACAATTGGTGGAGACGTGCGAGCAGCGTTCCCAGCGGAGACGTGAGTTTATTTTGAATGTCCTGGGTCAAGGCTGTTGCAAGCCAGCAAGCATTGCCGGAGAAAATGGAGGACCTGCTGAAACAATTGGTCCAGATGCAGTCACAGCAGGAGAAAAGGCAGCAAGAGACCAACAGGCTGTTGATGCAGCAGATACAACAGAGCCAGCAGGAGCAACGGCAGCAGATGCAACAAAGCCAGCAGGAGCAACGGCAGCAGTTACAACAGAGCCAGCAGCAGATGCAGCAGAGCCAGCAGGAGCAACGGCAGCAGATGCAGCAGAGCCAGCAGGAGCATCAGCAGCAGATGCAGCTTCTGGCAACCGCCATCCAGGGCAAGGCGAGCGCCCCAACCCCAGGTTTGGCTGAGGACACCCACGTCCGGAAAACGGTAAGACGCGCGTTGCAGAAAATGACTCCCGGAGATGATGTTGAGGCCTTCCTGACGGTGTTTGAGAGGGTCGCTGAGAGGGAAAAACTTCCGCCAGAGCAGTGGGCAGAGGTACTTGCGCCATACCTGACGGGAGAACCCCAGAAGGCGTACTATGATTTGACCTTGCAGGATGCCAAAGAGTATCACAAATTGAAAGCCGAGATTCTCGCACGTTTGGGGGTGACACTGTCTGTCAGGGCACAGCGAGTTCACTCCTGGGGCTATCACCGGGACAAACCACCTCGTTCCCAAATGTTTGATCTGTTGCACCTGGTCCAGAAATGGCTGCAGCCAGAATCCTCTGCGCCTGCACAGATGGTAGAACGGGTGATGATGGATCGGTTTGTCCATTCCCTCCCGAGGCCTATACAGTCTTGGGTTGCCCAGGGTGATCCCCAGAATGCCGACGAGCTGATCGGACTGGTTGAGAGGTACCAAGGGTTGGAAGGCTCCTTCGGGAGGCAGCCCATGCCGTACTGGGGATCCCGGAAGGCAGCTGAGTCCCAAAAAGGGGTGGTGCGTCCAAGGTCACAAAGGGCGGGGGAGGTGGTGCCCAAGGTCCCCACGGGTGATATTATTTGTTGGAGGTGCCACAAGCCAGGACATATAGCTGCCCGTTGTTCCCAAACCACTGAGCAGATGGACTGCAGCATGGGACGCCGTTGTTCATACTATGCGTATCCAGCTTGCAGTGTGAACTCTCCGCCCAACGAGGGACCTCAAGCATGTCCCGTGAAGGTGAACGGTCAAGCAGTAACGGCACTGTTAGACTCGGGGAGCCTAGTGACCCTGGTGAGGGCCACTTTTCCTCTCCACCTGCTCCCGGGAAAGAAGGTCGGAGTGCGGTGCATACATGGTGATGCAAAGGACTACCCTGTGGCCAGTGTAAACATTGAAACGACATGTGGCACGGAGTCCCACATAGTCGGCGTCGTTCAGGACTTGTTGCACCCTATAATTATTGGCCGGGATTTCTGTTTGTTTTGGGATTTGTGGGGGAAAGGTTCTGAGCTCCCTAGCAGGAGTAGGGAACCAGTGAACCCGGGAAGGGTGGTGCCACACCCAGAGTCAGACAGATTTCCTTTTTGTGTCCTGGCTGGAGATGAGGAGGAAGTGTCCCCTGCATCTGACATTCTGGAGTTAGAGGTATCCGGTGAAAATTTTGGGACTGCCCAACATAGGGACCCCACTCTGAGGGAAGCCTTTAATAATGTCACAGTTATTGACGGGGTGGTACAGGAGCCGGGGGCAGACACAAGATTTCCCCATTTTCTAATGAGCAGGGAGTTGTTGTACCGGGTCACGAAAATAAGGGAGGAGTTGGTAGAGCAGTTGGTAGTGCCGGGTCCATATAGACGGAAGGTGTTGGACATGGCCCATTCACACATCTTGGGTGGACACCTAGGGGTGGAAAAAACGCAGGAACGGGTTGTGCAGAGGTTCTATTGGCCTGGGTGCCACCGGGAAATAGTGAACTATTGCAGGTCCTGCCCTACATGTCAGCTAACTGCTCCCACTCCTCATTTCCGGAACCCCCTTGTGCCACTGCCCATTATTGAGGTGCCATTCGAGAGAATTGCCATGAACTTGGTCGGTCCCTTAGTTAAATCAGCCCGGGGCCATCAGTATATATTAGTCATCCTGGACTACGCCACACGCTATCCTGGGGGAATTCCCTTGAGAAATTCTTCTTCAAAGAGTATAGCTCGCGAGTTGGTCCATGTCTTTTCCCGGACAGGTCTGCCGAAGGAGATCCTGACTGACCAGGGGACACCTTTCATGAGCAAGGTGATGAGGGAACTATGCAAAGCCCTGAAAATCTCCCAGTTGAGGACCTCGGTGTACCATCCCCAGTCAGATGGCCTTGTTGAGAGATTTAACAAGACACTGAAGAGCATGCTGAGAAAAGCTATAGAGAAAGACGGTAGAGACTGGGATTGTCTCTTACCCTATTTGATGTTTTCCATTCGTGAAGTTCCACAGGCCTCCACAGGTTTCTCACCGTTTGAGCTTCTGTATGGCCGACATCCACGAGGACTCCTGGATATAGCCAAGGAAACCTGGGAAGCCGAAGTCACGCCCCACAGAAGCGTCATTGAGCATGTGGCCCTGATGCAGCAGAGGATTGCAAAGGTGATGCCTATCGTGAAAGAACACCTTCTCCAAGCACAAGAAGCTCAGGCCAGGGTCTACAACCGGTCTGCAAGAGTGAGGCAATTCAATCCGGGAGACCGAGTTCTTGTGTTAGTTCCGACAGTGGAAAGCAAGTTCTTGGCCAAATGGCAAGGGCCATATGAGGTTGTCGAGAAACTTGGTGAAGTAAACTATAAAATTCACCAACCAGGAAGACGGAAACCATTCCAAGTATACCATGTCAACCTTATCAAGCCGTGGCAAGATAGAGAGCCGAAAGTAACTCCATCGTTGTTAAGCAACCCAGAAGATGAGGTTGGAGCGGTTACTATAGCGGAGACGCTATCGGAGTCCCAGAAACAGCAATGCCGGGAGTTACTCCAGAAAAACAGGGACCTGTTTTCCGAGTTGCCTGGGTACACGAAGGTCATAGAGCATGAGTTCCTGACAGAGCCCCATGTGCGCGTGAACGTGAAGCCCTATAGAATTCCTGAGGCCCGTCGAGAAATAGTCTCCAAGGAAGTGGAGCGTATGTTGAAGCTTGGAGTCATTGAGGAATCCAAGAGCGGTTGGTCGAGCCCAATTGTCCTGGTCCCAAAACCTGATGGGGAGTGGAGATTTTGCAACGACTATAGAAAGTTGAATGAGGTCTCCAAGTTCGACGCATATCCCATGCCCCGCGTTGATGAGCTCATCGAAAGGCTTGGGCCCGCCAGGTACATAACCACCTTGGATTTGACGAAGGGGTATTGGCAGATCCCCATGGCACAGGAAGCCAAGGAGAAGACGGCGTTTTCTACACCAGATGGATGCTTCCAGTATGTCCGGATGCCATTTGGCCTACAGGGAGCTCCGGCCACCTTCCAAAGGGCTATGGATAGAGTCCTTGCACCCCACAAGGCATACGCTGCTGCGTACCTAGATGATATCGTCATCTTTAGCCCGGACTGGGAGAGTCATCTGGAGAAAGTCCAAGCGGTGTTTGATGCTATAAGAGAGGCCGGATTTACAATAAACCCGAAGAAGTGTGCATTGGGTAAAGAAGAAGCTAAGTACCTTGGATACATAGTGGGTCATGGAGAAATAAAACCCCAAATCAGTAAAGTGGAGGCAATTCAAACATAGCCAAAACCAGTTTCCAAGAAGCAAGTTAAAGCCTTCCTGGGAATCGTGGGATATTACAGGAGGTTCATCCCAAACTTCGCCACAATGGCGGCGCCTCTGACTGACCTGCTAAAAGGGACAAAATCAGTAATGGTTAAGTGGTCCGAAGAAACAGATTCAGCCTTCCAAGAAATGAAAGAGGCTTTATGTAAGCAACCCGTTCTGATGGCCCCAAACTTCAAGAAAGAGTTTATTCTTCAGACAGATGCCTCAGATGTTGGGGTGGGAGCAGTCCTTTCCCAAGAACTACATGGGGAGGAGCATCCTGTTCTCTATCTGAGTAGGAAGCTGTCCTCATCTGAAAAGAACTACTCAGTCGTTGAGAAGGAGTGCTTGGCCATAAAATGGGCAGTGGACACATTGCGGTACTATCTGCTGGGACGTAAATTTAGACTGGTATCTGACCATGCCCCGCTTAGGTGGATGAGAGAAACGAAAGGAAGAAATGCTAGAGTCACCCGTTGGTTCTTAGCCCTGCAGGACTTCAGTTTCCATGTGGAACATAGGGCCGGAAAGCTGCACGGTAATGCGGATGCCCTATCGAGAATCCCTTGTTTAGTGGGGGAAAGTGCCAAGCCCCACGGCTTTAGGCAGAGGGGGGAGGTATGTAGCATGGCTAAAGGGTTTGTAGTCGATGGGAGGTATGTGCCACATAAGTGCCTGGTTGCTGTAATGTAGCCCAGAGTATTCCTTTCTTGCACATAATCTTGTATATGTGTTTCAGGACCTGTGGTAATGTCAGACCACATGGCTAATCATGTGATGGGTTACTGGGTGGGGTTAGCTCTTTATAAGACTGGCTAATCCTTTACACAGCAGAGATGTGTGGAGGTGAAACCCTCCTGAGTGTGTTACGGCTTCAGGACTGAGCCGGATGAACTGGACACTTGTTTTTCTTTACCTGAACCAAAGGCTATTTGTTTTCTGTTGTTTGCAACATGGTTTATGAAGCAATAAACCCAGTGAACTTTAGAGGAACACGTCTCCTGAGTGTCAGCCGTCGCAGCTGAGTGAGTGAAATCCTTACAATATATATATATATATATATATATATATATATATATATATATATATATATACATATATATATATATATATATATATATATATATATATATATATACATACATACAGTGGGTGCAGAAAGTATTCAGATCCCTTTAAATTTTCCACTTTTTGTTTCATTGCAACCATTTGGTAAAATCAGAAAAGTGCATTTGTTTTCTCATTGATGTACACTCTCTACCCCATCTTGACTGAAAAAAACAGAAATGTAGTAATTTTTGCATATTTATTAAAAAAGAAAAACTGAAATATCACATGGTCATAAGTATTCATATTAAAGTCACATGCCGTCCATTTCCTTGGGATCCTCCTTGAGATGGTTCTACTCCTGTATAACCTGCCTAAAATGCCTGAACATGCTCCTGATGAGGCAGCAGATGTTCTCCTGAGGGATCTCCTCCCAGGCCTGGATAAAAGCATTAGTCAACTCCTGGACAGTCTGTGGTGCAGTGTGGCATTGGTGGATGGAATGAAACATGATGTCCCAGATGTGCTCGATCTGATTCAGGTCTAGGAAATGGGTGGGCCAGTCCATAGCATCAATGCCTTCATCATGCAGACACACTTAAGCCAAATGAGGCCTAGCATTGTCATGCATCAGAAGAAACCAAGGACCCACTGCACCTGCATATTGTCTCACAATGAGCCTGAGGATCTCATCTTGGTACCTGTCAGTTAGGGTACCTCTGGCTAGCACATGGAGGGCTGCGCAGCGCTCCAAATAAATGCCTCCCCACGCCATTACTGACCCACTGCCAAGCAGATCAAGATGAAGGATGGTGCAGGCAGCAGAAATTTCTCCATGGCATCTCCAGACTGTCATGTCTGTCACATGTGCTCAGTGTGAACCTTCTCTCATCTGTGAAGAGCACAAAGTGTCAATGTCGAATCTGTCAATCTTGGTGTTCTCTGGCAAATGCCAATCGTCCTGCACAGTGTTGGGCTGTAAGCACACTGACCACTTCTGGATGTCGGACCCTCATAACACCCTTATGGAGTCTGATTCTGACAGTTTGAGCAGACACATGGATGTTAGTGGCCTGCTGGAGGTCCTGCTGCTGGGTTGTTGCCCTCCTACAGGTCCCTCCATGGCTCCTGGTGTACTGACCTGTCTCCTGGTATCTGCTCCAAGCACTGGACTCTGTGCTGTCAGACACAGGTACCCTACTTGCCACATCTCGTATTGATGTGCCATCCTGGATGAGCTGCACTACCTGAGCAACTTCTGTGGGTTGTAAACACCGCCTCATGCTACTGTACAGTATTTCTAAGGGTGAGAGCAATGACAAAATGCAAAAGTAACCAAAATAAAAGACAAAAAGGATGAGAACAGATACATGGTCTGTGGTCACCCTTTGCAGAACCACTCCTTTATATGCAGTTGTCGTACTAATTGCCCATCATTTCTATCTGTTGTCTGTTCCATTTACACAACAGCATGAGAAATTGATTCTCAATCAGTGTTGCTTCATAACTGGAGAGGTTGATTTCTCAGAAGTGTGATTGACTTGGAGTTATATTGTGTTGTTTAAGAGTTCCCTTTATTTTTTGAGCAGTGTATATCTGATTTAGCTGGTAATATATACTAATTTTATCTTTGTATCACTTTTTTTTCCCAAGTGATATTTTTCTGAATGATTTTTTTTACACTTAAAATGGGAGACCAGACCTCATCCTTTTAATTTCAGCCTCCCTTCTCCAGCACATTATTTATTTCTCATGTCATCCCCACTTTTTATAGAAGGTCGATAACATTGTTTACAACAAGCATAATCATTACAAGTAAAATGATTTTTTTTGTCCAGGCACGAATTGCTATAGAGCGCAGTTTTAATGTATATTATTTGTGAGATCGGCCACCTTGTTTTAAAATTTACATTATATTGGACATGACGCTGTAACTAGACAGTACTACAGGTATAGAAAAGTCATTCACCGTTAAGTGGCAGCTAATAGGTCTTCTTGAAGGATATAGCTATTACAAATGGCCCCAAATAAAAATAAAACCTGGGAAAATGTATCACCATCTAGTCCAAACAATTGCAATTGCTGCCAATAAGCCTGAAGCCCCATGTTGAAATAAAAAATGTGTACTTCCCATGATGGAAGTGATGTGATGGGGACAAGATGTTGTGTTGGCGTACATCAGGATTTCACCCACCAAAACTATTTATATGTGTAGATGTAGCACTTTCAAAGACAAGTCCAGCAATATCTTTCCATGGCTAATCTGTTCCTCCATTAGTGAGAAATTATTATTATTATTACTTATTATTAGTGTTGAGCGATACCGTCCGATACTTGAAAGTATCGGTATCGGATAGTATCGGCCGATACCCGAAAAATATCGGATATCGCCGATACCGATATCCGATACCAATACAAGTCAATGGGACATCAAGTATCGGAATGTATCCTCATGGATCCCAGGGTCTGAAGGAGAGGAAACTCTCCTTCAGGCCCTGGGATCCATATTAAAGTGTAAAATAAAGAATTAAAATAAAAAATATTGTTATATTCACCTCTCCGGCGGCCCCTGGACATCAGCGGGAGGATCCGGCGTCCGGCACGGCTTCTTTCTTCAAAATGCGCGCCTTTAGGACCTGTGGAATGACGTCCCGGCTTCTGATTGGTCGCGTGCCGCCCATGTGACCGCCACGCGACCAATCAGAAGCCGCGACGTCATTCCTCAGGTCCTAAAAGGCGCTCATTCTAGGACTTTAGCTGAGGAATGACGTCGCGGCTTCTGATTGGTCGCGTGGCGGTCACATGGGCGGCACGCGACCAATCAGAAGCCGGGACGTCATACCACAGGTCCTAAAGGCGCGCATTTTGAAGAAAGAAGCCGTGCCGGACGCCGGTTCCTCGCGCAGATGTCCAGGGGCCGCCGGAGAGGTGAATATAACAATATTTTTTATTTTAATTCTTTATTTTACACTTCCGATACCGATACCCGATATCACAAAAATATCGGATCTCGGTATCGGAATTCCGATACCGCAAGTATCAACACTACTTATTATAGCTCCATTTATTCCATTGTGCTTTACATGTGAGGAGGTGTATACATAAAAAAGACAAGTACAATAATCTTAATCAATACAAGTCATGACTGGTACAGGAGGAGAGAGGACCCTGCCTGCTAGGGCTCACAATCTACAATGGATGGGTAAGGATACAATAGGTGAGGGCAGAGCTGGTCATGTAGCAGTTTGATAGATCGGTGGTTACTGCAGGTTATAGGCTTGTCGGAAGAGGTAGGTCTTCAGGTTCCTTTTGAAGGTTTCCACAGTAGGCGAGAGTTCAATGTGTTGAGGTAGAGAGTTCCAGAGGAGGGGATGCATGGGAGAAATCTTGTCCGAGAGCAATACCTATTTGAAGGTAAAGTCAGACCCTACGGTTAAATTTAAAAATGAGTTGCATACTCTCCTTATGAAACAAGTGAAGTGTAGTGTTCTTACTAAGAGACACGCAGAAAAGTTGTTGCCCGAATTTGCTAAAAAAAGTGTTGGTATCACATCCCGAAGGTACACAAGTCCTTGTCCCAGCCACCAGGTCGCCCCATTGTGCCAGGGAATGAGTCGCTCACAGAACCCCTTTCCCGATACTTAGATTGGATGCTTCACCCGTTATTGCAAGATATACCATCTTATGTATAGTATACTAAGGATTTCCTACAGGTTTTGAAGGGATTTGTAAGGCAGGATGGTTTTTCCATTACCTCCATTGACGTAGAGAGTTTGTACACTCAGATCCCACATAATGCCGATGTAGAAGCAGTTAGACAAGTTCTAAGTAATACACATATGGACATGAACACGGTGGTTTTTCTCTGTGAGGGCCTGACTTACATTCTAAAACACAATACTTTTAAATTTGACACAGCGTGGTACCTGCAAATAGAAGGTACCGCGATGGGCACTCCAGTAGCTTGTACCCTGGAAAATTTGTTTCTTGCTGCTTTTGAAAAGAAATACATATACTCCATCAGGAACCCATTTTTGAAGCTCATTAAGTTGTTCATCAGGTATGTGGATGACATCTTCATGGTGTGGGATGGTACCCAGGAGGTTTTCACCCAATATGTGGAACACCTGGGATGATCCAACACCATGAACATGAAATTCACATCTCATTTTGGCAGATTGGAGTTAATGTTCCTGGATGTGAAATTGTGGGTAGAACAGGATGGCAGTCACACAGAAGTTTTTCGTAAGCCATCATATACTAACTCTTTATTACATTATAGTAGTGCTCACCCTCAGTATACTAAACATTCTCTCCTTTACAGCCAGTTTCTGAGGGTGAAAAGAGTAAATAGCAGTATTAGTGGCTTTAAAAGGCAATCGTAGGATCTTATCAGAAGATTTGAAAACCATGGATACCCTCATTCTGTATTAGATGCAGCGTTGAAAAAGGCTGAGACTTGTTCTGATGGAATTTCCCTTGCGGCAATTCTAAAGTAAAAAAAAAAATATTTGTATTCTGCTTTAAGTTTGGTCCCATGGATGGATATATCAGGTCGGTAATCAGAATGAATTGGCACATCTTAGAAAAAGATACTGATTTGATGGAGGTGGCCAGTAGAGGCCCTTTGTTTGCTTGTCGCCGCAGTACAAATTTAAAAGATCTTTTAGTTTATAACCGAGTGAGAAGTGACCAGGATAATTGGCTCAAGGCAGGGATTCCAAAAGGTAATTTTAGGTGTGGTCACTGTAATTTTTTTCATTTCGGATAACAGGCAATATGATCAGTATTGGTCCTATTTGCCATCAGATTTGCGACTTTATCTCCTACAGAACCACATATGTGGTCCATGTAATTTTTGCCCTTGTGGCTATTTTTTTACATTGGTAAGACCATTTGTCCTTTATTTGTTAGGTTTAGGGAGCACTACAACTCCATCCAGTCCAAGGTGTCCCTCTCCTCATTAACCATGTAAGAGAATGCCACGAGGGTAATGCAAGAACACTTCATTTTGCAGGATTACAGAGGGTTAACTTACCGCAACAGGGAGGTGACCTGCAGAGGCTTCTTCTTAGGAGAGAGGCTAGATGAATCCTGCGCACATGCGCGACGGGACCAATGGGTCTAAACAACAGAATTGATATGTCAGTGTTCTTATAGGCAATTTAATGGTTGGTATATGTTTCATGCATTCTTCAATTGTTTTTAATGTAATTGTACAGTTTTTAAACTCTGTTAGGTGTATGTGATGATGTCAGGCGGTGGGCGGTAACCTTGATCCGTACAGGTATAGGTGCCACTCTTCCTTTTGCCATTAGGACCCGTGGAACGTGGTAGCGTGAAATGGCCGTCGTTCGCTCTTTGTTCGCATTGCTCCCCTGCTGAAGACTTTTATGTCATAATAAAGTTTGAATTTTAGGACGGTGAGTGCCATCCCATTTCTTCATAATTGGAAATCTTGTATGCGATTGTGGGTACAAGAGATAAGAGGGGAGTCAAGAAGGAGATCTTGTGAGGATCGGAGGTTGTGTGCTGATAGGTACCGGGAGATGAGGTCACAGATGTATGGAGGAGACAGGTTGTGGATGGCTTTGTATGCCATGTTTAGGGTTTTGAACTAGGGTCTCTGGGTAAATAAGTGTTTGTATTGATATGTAAATGAGACTGAAGAGCTATGGTAGATCTAAAACCTCTGTCACAACAGCTCTATTCCCTGAACAGCACAGCCTCTTCCTGCATGATTGATAAGCCTCCATGCTGTGTGATTTCAGGCAAAGGAGTAATCAGACAAGCAGGAAGAGGCAGCACTAATCGGGGAACAGAGGTGGAATAATGGAGGTTTCAAATCAACAAATGGTTCTTCAGTTTCATTTGCATATTAATTCAAATGCTGATTTCCTAGTAACAGAAGAATGGACTGACCAAGTAAAAGAATTGATGAACTTGTCTTTGAAAGAGGTGAATGCAAATATGATTTGTTCAATGTGTAAAATCTGCTGACATATTTTTTTTTAAATGCAGAGCACATGGAAAACACACAATCCTAAAGTTTATGGCACAATATACCCGTTCTCTGAATTCTGAGTTTTGTATAACCCCGCCCACATCACTGATTGGCAGCTTTTTGTGCACACTGTAGAAAGCTGCCAATCAGTGGTGGATGTGGGGTTGGACTACATGGCGGTAGGTTTACTGGTCCCCTTGTGATAATCTCCTGCTAATAAGACAGTGATTGTATCAAAACTACAGCAAGTTGCCCAAGAAGTGTCATATGGCTGGAATAAAGGTCTCAGATAAGGTGCGAAAAACCTGGTGATGGATTCTCTTTCGAAATCTTATCCTTAATTATCCTTATGAGTTATTATTATGACATTAAGAATTATCTTTCTGTCACACGCAGCCAGAACTCCCAGAAGTATCTGTTTATATGTCAGATATTTCCCTTGATGCATATTCTACATTTTTATGTAACTAAAATATGAATACCGAGAAGTTATCCGGACAAGACTTCAGTCCTACCTGCAAATCAAGCTTCCTTCAATCCGCATTACACCCCTAAGGCATAATGTAAATGATGAAGAGGATGGGGCTTCATTTTGTCAAAGTCCTTTCAAATATCAGGTTTTATTAAACAAAACATTTTTCTTAATCACAGATGCCCAGCGATGGGATGAGTGACATCTTGATGTGTTCTTGTTGAAAAATCGACTCCCTTGGCATTTTTCCAATCACTTTTAAAAAATGATCTTGAATTTGTCTTGTTCAGAGATAAGCCCTAACTCAATGTCTGCAAAGCTACCGTATTTATATGCATGATTTCAGCCTCATAACACACAAATGAATTTTGCCGCAAAAAAAAAAAATAAAACATCATATCTTAGAGACATCTATTATTTGATTGGAACATTGCACGGCAGATTTGACCCTCTGCATTTCGACAAAAATAATTCTTCAGAGGGAGCATTGGAGAACGTGGTAGACCAAGATATTTCACGCTTCATTTTTCTTTTCATTTGTAGTACAAAAAAGATGAAGACAGCACTTATTAGAAAAAATATAGTGGTTTATTAGCCCATATGGGCTCCTGCGACGTTTCTTCTCAAGGTGTGCGCCCTTATTTTCATTTGTAGATATAATCAATATAAAAGTTTGAGTGACTATCTAATGGTCTTGTGTCAATCATGAGTTACAACCAAGTATAGGCTTCAGAGCTGCATTCAAAATTCTGCTGGTTGTTAATTAAATAAATCCATAAAATTGTTGACATCTTGGCAATGCTAATATATGGCAGTGTTAGCTGTAAGTGGGTTTCTGGGTTTTCCAATAGTGCAGATGTTGGTCTGAATAGTCCTAAGCTGTACAAGTGTCGTGACATCTAAGGTGTCACTGGCGCTGCCGAGGGGGGCTCTTTCATGGGGGCACGAATAAAGGTAGTTGTCATGGTTGTGGACAGGATTCCCTTTCCTGTCCTCTCAGGGTTAATTTTGCATGGCCTCCTTTTAGTTTGGGGAGGGCTATATTTACCCGCCTCCATCCGAGATCCTTGTAAGTGATACATTCCTTCTTGACTGTGTGTCTGACCCCTGGTGTGCTTGCATACCGTTTTGTCCGTTTGCCTTTTAGTGTATGATCCAGTCTGTTTTCTTGTCTCTGCATTTGCCTAGTGACTCTGTCCTTGTTACAAGTTTCTGGCTCTGACTCTAACCAGGATGGAGGCGGCACCATCCTGTCCAGAGTCATGACAACAAGAACCTTTATGAGCTGCCCAGCTCCAGAGTACAACCGCTTATATGTATTTCATACTCACCTATTTCCTTGGCTGTGCTTTCAGTCTACACTATCGCAAGTGTCCGGCCATATCATTCCATCACAAACTATTTGGCCAACTTAGGCTACCATGAACTCCCCTCAAGTTACTCACTTTGGGGAGTCACTCTGGTCCTAACTAAAAGAAAAACAGCTAACTTTATCTGCTTATGAAGTTTACCCTGCTGACTGCTGACCACCAATCAACACATTGCTGATTACCAAGAACATCCCACAAGGCCAGCCATTTTGTAGATGTTTAGAGCCACACGCCTAGTCATCATTAGAAATGAGCAAATTTATTTACATTTGAATCTGCCAAATGTTCAAAAAATTTTGCCCAAAATTAGAATATCTTATAAGAGACTTCAAATTGATATAAATTTTCTACTTACCGAATGGGATCGGAAGATAGAAACCAACTCTGCTGTACAAACACCCAGTCCTTTGCCTGACTGTGCTCCATTGGTAATGAACGATCTCTGACTACCCAGGTACTGACCATCATTGTATGAGGTATAATGCACAGCGTGTCCAGTGCCATATTAGCCACTAAGCAGTGGGGGACAGGCACCTAGGGCGGCAAGTTGTAGGGAGGGGGGTTTAAACCCTCTTCACCTTTGCCAGTCCAAGTAGCTTAACCGGCATTTTTTAAAGGGGAGGGGGGATATGATATGCGAGCGCAAAGCAGGGGCAGAGGAGCACTAATCAGCTTCCTGCCTAAGCTGAAAAAAATATATCCGAATGGTACAGCAAATGTGATGACATCCTGATTATGTAGATAAATAGAACCCGGCACTCAACTTGAGTCAAACTGGTGGTATTTTATTTCGTAGTATGAAAAACGTTTCGGCCTGGTCTGGCCTTCGTCAGTTACTACAATATTGTAAAGAAAAGGAATGATACATACATCCGTGACTACATCTGTAAATACATCTGTAAGTACATGCAGTGTGAAATAAATCAATTAACCAAACAGAAAAAAGAAAAAACAGAATAAACAACAAAAGTATATACAATGTGTCAATTGGTCATGATATGGCGATGTGAAAAACAAATATTGGTAAGAGCCATCTAGTATATCCCAGCCCTCCCAGATGGTGAGTAAAATGTGAAGAGCAAGATAACACCAACCGTACCGTACTAAGAAGAGTTTAGGAGAACCGCTGAGGAAATGCTACTGTAAGCGAGGTAAATCGCAGGGAAATCCCTGCAGGTAAAAGAAAAGGGCCTATAATATGGGTTATCAGCGAAAATCTGCTGTAGTAAAACAGTGCCAAAGGTGTAAGGGGCCCCACTAAGTGTTAATACCTTAGGAGATGTCTGTCTCCGATCAATGCCGCAGCTGCGGGCTGTGGAGGAAGAGGGGGTGATGTCAGCGTACATGCAGAATGGCATACTGGCCAGGCAATGTGTGATGCTAAGCGACGACATCGCTCCTAAGAGCGGGGGCTGAGAGGAGGGTAAGGCGGTTACCTGTAGTAGAGGCGGGTCAGGACGCGGTGTCCACCGCTGTCAAGGAGGATGCCCGAAACGTTTTTCATACTACGAAATAAAATACCACCAGTTTGACTCAAGTTGAGTGCCGGGTTCTATTTATCTATATGTATACGGCTTGGGAACCTACCCGTGCACCTAAGTAGCTGTGCCCACGTCTTTTGATTCTCTGATCCTGATTATGTGACTCAAGGGGAGGAGCCACAGAGTTTTTCCAGCTGGAAGCAACAGTGTATTCATGGAGAAGATGGAAGCACTTGTGAGAAGTAATGATGGAGCAGGGCTACCTGGGAAGTGCAGGCTGGATGTGATGGAGGGGTGCAGGCTGACAGAGGGGTTTGTGGGGGTACAGGCTTTGGGAAATAGAAGGGTCCAGACTATGACAGAGGGATACAGGGTGTGTGAGATATATGGGTGAAGGGGGGACATGGTGAATGAAATAAGAAAGGGGAAAGGGTGTACAGGGTGTATGAGATAGAGGGGTTCACAGGGGTACAGGGTGTATGAGATAGAAAAGGGCAAGTTTGTACAGGGTGTGTGAAATAGAGAGGTGCAAGGGAATACAGGGTGCAGGAGATAAAGGGGTGCGAGGGGGTACAGGGTGTGTGAGATAGATGGATGTGAGGGAATGCATCGTCAGTGAGACAGGGGTGCAGGATCTGTGGGATAAAGGGGTGCAGGGTGTGTGAGAGGGCTAAGTAAGGTAGAGTGGTGCAGGGTGTATGGGATATGGTGGTGCAGGGAGTATGAGAGAGGGGTGCAGGGTGATTAAGTTAGTGATATAGAGGTGCAGACTGAAAGGTGTGCATGGGAGGGCAGGCTGTGAGATAGTGTTTGCAGGATATGGGGGTTCATGATGTGCAATAGGCGGGTGCATAAGGTACAGGCTATGTGTGAAAGAGGGGTGTGAGAGGTTGCAGGGTGCATGATATAAATGAATACACAGTGCGTGAGTTAGAGGGGTGCATAGGGGTGCACAGTGCCTGAGACAGAGGGATGCCAGGGGGTGCAGGGTGAGTGAGATAGTCAAGTGTGAGGCGGTGCTTCATAAGTGAAAAGAGGTGCAGGGTGTATGGGGCATGGGGGTGCAGGGTTCGTGAGAGGGCTGCGGGAGATAGAAGGGTGCAGGGTGTGGGATATGGGGGTGCAGGGAGTATGAGATAGTGGGGTGCAGGGTGATTAAGTTAGTGATAGAGGGGTGCAGACTTTGAGAGTAGTGCAATAGCTGGGTGCATAAAGTACAGGCTATGTGCGATAGAGGGTTGCGTGGGGTTACAGGGTACGTGATATAAAGTGGTGCACGATGCGTGAGATAGGTGCATGGGGGTGCACGGTGCAGGAGATAGAAGGGTGTGTGGGAGTGTAGTACAACACATGATAAAATAGATGATGTAATTTAAAATTGCAAGTCCCACATAAAAACAAGCCTTCATATAGCTATGTGGGCATAAAAATAAAAAAAGGTCCAAATAAGGGGGATGAAAAACAAAATTGGCAACGCAGAAAAAAAAAATTGCCTGGTCCTTAAGGGGTTAAAATAGGAATTTGAAACTAAAAGTGTCTGTAAGTATATTGTTATTTGTTGGTATGCGCTTAGGCCTTTTTTTCCAAAAAGACAAAAGTATTTGCAGACTTTAATAAATTCTCCTATACCTTGTAGCGCAGCATCACAAACTTTATTTATTGCCTGCTGCCCGAGAAATAATTGATTGACGGACTCTGAATCTGCAGCAAAGTTGTAGAGTCTTTACAAACTTGTACTGTTTTGCAATGCTTTATGAGTTGAAACCTTGACAGATAGGTCTCTTGGTGCACACAGGAGATGATTAGCATACAGTGAATACATTACCCCGGGGCGCAATTGACATGCTCTCTTGTCAAGCTGATTGATATGAATTGTACCTGCGTCTTTACATGGAGGGCAGTTTTGGATTGTTTCGCCATTAAGTAGATGTCAACATGTTTTTTTTACATTGTTGTCTGCACTAGAAAGCAATGTGCTGCTTCTGCAGATTTTCCATGGTTGCTTACATGCACTCAATGTCAATTGTAATTTGGGGGGGGATTTATAAATCTGCAAAACAATTGCATCGATAAAGTGTCAAGATCTCTGTAAGCGACATATCAGCCCAGAAAAGCAGTGGTGTTCACTTTAAGTCCTCATTCAGTGGTTCATAGTAGCAATTATTTTCACCTAATATATAGTATATAAAAAATACAACTTAATTTGTTTTTATAAAATTAAATTAACTTTTAATATATAAAAAAAACCTAATTATAATGAACTTTTTCCTTGATTTTTACATTAAGGTAATGTCGTAAAACATCCTAATATATTAACAATTAATAACAAGTTTAAGTGGCTGATGTCTACAGAATGTTTTTCAAAAGAAAACAAAATGAAAATTACAAATAAATTCATGCATTTCCAGTCTTAGGGCTCGTGCACACGCCTGACTTTCTCAGTGGTTTTAATGGTTACCACTTGTACTTATGATGTTCTTTGGGGCTTTGAACATATCCGATTTTTTCCTCGGAACGAATGATCCTTAGAAAAAATAATGACATGGTCAATTTTGATCAGAATGTTGGTGTTATCCCGGCCACTCGCACACCTCCTAAGCGCAACCCTACTCACCACGTGCTTCACTCTGCTCCACTCAGTACCTGACCATCGCTCTGAGCTGCCTGCTGTACCTCTTCCAACGCTACTGTTGTACGTCATAGGGGGAGCAGTCATACTCTGAAGGAATTTGTATTTTATTCAGTTCTGCATAGATCTGCCTCTCAAGCCTATGGCCTACCAGCAGGTGATGTATTAGGTGACTCCACCCTCCATTCCTCGCCTGAACTTAGGTTCTTATTAGCTCTGTCTATATCTCCTGTATTGGGTTATTGCTGTTTTGTCTCACCCAATATCGTCCTGGCTTGCCTTCTTGTTTATCCTGATCTCTTCCCTCCTGACCTCAGCTGCTAACTCTGAACATGTGCTGCCTGCCCCAACCTCAGGCCATCTGATCATGCTTTTGTCTCGCCCACCTGTACCCCGTACCTAAGTCTCCAACCTTCCGACCAGCTGCTGCATTCCTAGGGACAACAGTGGTTCCTGGTGATTATCAGTGACTAAGCCTATCTTCACCATCAGAGGCTATAGTGACTATCCAGTAAAAACTTAGTCACGCCCCTGCGGATAGAGTTAAAAATCGGCAAAGCAAGTCTATGGGTCCGGGAAAAAATGGTCTGTGTTCAGATGGCATTCGAGTACAATTTGATGTTCACAGAATGAAGAAGGTGGAGAAACCTCCTTCTGAGTGCCCGATGTCCACAGATGGGTGTTGTGCTCACAGCCCAACACCATGCAGGACTCTTGGCATTTGCCACAGAATACCAGGATTGGTAAATTCGTCACAGGCACCCTGTGCTCTTCACAGATGAAAGCAGGTTCACACTGAGCACATGTGACGGACTTGACAGAGTCTGGATACGCTATGGAGAGTGATCTGCTGCCTGCAACAACCTTCTGCATGACCGGTTTGGCAGTGGATCAGTGATGGTGTGGGGTGGCCTTTCTTTGGAGGGCCGCACAGCCCTCCATGTGCTCGCCAGAGGTAGACTGACTGCAATTAGGTACCGAGATGAGATCCTCAGAACTCTTGTGAGACCGTATGCTGGTGCCGTTGGCCCTGGGTTCCTCCTAATGCAGGACAATGCCAGACCTCATGTGGCTGGAGTGTGTCAGCAGTTCCTGCAAGATGAAGGCATTGAAGCTATGGACTGGCCCGTCCATTCCCCAGACCTGAATCCTATTGAACACATCTGGGACATAACACTCTCCAGGTGTTGGCGGATGCTTTAGTCCAGGTCAGGGAGGAGATCCCTCCGGACACCATCCGCCGCCTCATCAGGAGCATGCCCAGGCATTGTGGAGAGGTCATACAGGTACGTGCAACTGAGCATCATTTCCTTGTTTTGAGGCATTTCCTCTGAAGTTGGATAAGCCTGTAACTTAATTTTCCACTTTGATTTTGAGCATCATTCGAACTCCAGACCTCCGTGGGATATTAGTTGTGATTTACGTTGATATTTTGTAGGTTTTATTGTTCTCAACACATTCCACTTTGTAATAAATAAAGATTTACAACTGGATTATTTCTATCAGGGATATCTAGGATGTGGGATTTTATTGTGTTCCCTTTATTTTTTGAGCAGTGTATATTGTCTCATACTGTCATTAGAATGAGGGATTAACAAACATATAAACCATGTTTATAGATCAGTGGTTGGTTCTCCAAGAAGTTTGCAACAACGTTCCTGTCGAGTTTCTTCAAACACTCTTTGCAAGAACAAGTACAAGTGTACCTAGAAGAGATGATGCTGTTTTGAGTTTTTAAAGCAACGGGAGAAGGACGGTTACACTAAATATTGAATATTTATTTCATTTGGATTCCATTTTTGCCCATTCATTTTGTATTTTGCTATTTGACAAAAATAAACCATTAACAAGAGCTGGAGAGAAAAAAACGCAAATAGTCTTATCCGATATAAAATAAAAGAAATATAAAAGGTTCTGCTAACCTGATAAAGTTGTGTTTTAAACAACAGTATAAAGCATAGGATTACAGCTGCTGCAGGTCCACAGGTCATCTGACCGGTATAACGGATAAAGGAAAAAAAAGTGTATAGTCCGCGCTGTTGATAAGTAGGTCATAAAATCCAGGATACACAAATGTGTAATTGCCGATTTATTTATTGACGCGTTTCGAAGCTTACATGCTGCTTCCTCAGGGCATAACCACACATCAAATAAGTGTTGATCTCCTGAGGACAAAGCATGTAAGCTTCGAAACGCGTCAATAAATAAAACCGTAATTACATATTTCTGTATCCTGGATTTTAAAATCTACTCATCAGCAGAGCAGACCATCCGCGTTTTTTTTTTCCTTTATCCAAAAGTCTATTTTTTAAAGAATTCTTACTCTGCAGTATTATTTCGATTATCATTTTTACAACAAAACAATACTAAATAAGTCCTGCTTAAAAAAACTAAATAAAATTCAGTCTTGCGTAAGAAAAAATCATGTTTTATACACTTCAAATCATAATTAGTCTTCCTTTCTTAATTAACGCACTGAATTTAAACTTTGTCATCTTTTGCAACTTCAGTTAATGAATAAATCACTCGGACAAGACAAACCAAAATGTTGATTTAGTCATGAAACTGACAGAGGGAAATTGCTTAATATACTTAATGCACATAAAAAAATCAGTATGTACATTTTTCAAGTGCTGCAGGTGTCAGAAATTATAATCTGCGCACAAAGTAAATGACTGCTAATCATTTATCCTGTAGCGGGAGTAATTATCTACGCTATTGAAATTGGAAAGAAAAAAAAATTGGGGTGTGAAGCGTGGATTTCTACACAACGATAGTTTTTGTTATTTAGCTGCAATTAACTATTTTTGTCTTGATTTTTTTTCTTACCTCCCAGAGTTATCTTATTTTGAAACTTTTCTTAACTTGATGTCATGATTAGAAGGAAAAAGAAAAATTATGTGTAGAATCACAAAAACGTAATTTTTTTTTTGACATTTTTTATTTATTTTAATTTTTGTTTCTTCAAAGGCATTATGTTTTTTATTTAATTCTCGGCTCGAAAAAATGTAAGCCGTGATTAAATAAAAGAAAAAGAAAAATGAAACTTCTTTCAGACGTTAAAATGAGTAATGAGTTTAGAATTAATCCAAAAGCAATTTAACTTTAAACATTCATATGAAATTAAATGAGCCATTGAATTTGCTATATAAGCAAGCATTAATCTTATCTGGCTCTGAAGACTAAAATGTTGCATGGTGACCCATTAATTTCAAAGCCTAATACAAGGTCTCTCTAATGCCTGCAGTCCATTAAAAAGTCTTATCCCTAAGAATAAGTGATTTTTCACAAAGTTCAACCCAATACATCCTTTAATATTCTGATCATTCGATGAACACTCATGACAACATTGCTACTCAAGAATAATAAGAACAAAAGAAAAGAATTAAATTGCTTAATAAATTGGTCCAAAAAAATCATATGTATTAATGTATTCCACCGGAGAGATAGGCTGACTTTTTAACATCAAAGCCATTTTAATTAAGATAAAGTAGTATTGGGTTTTGGCCTCTTACATACTACACATCCATCAGCAGGAGGCTGTAGGGCAGCAAATGGATCCATATGCAGCCCTACAGTTTTCTGTATGTGGCTGCATATGGTGATCAGTCAGCAAAGACTTAGGCCCCCAATCAGTGTCAAACTGAAGAACATTGGGTCCACCAGAGGACTTGATTCTGATGGCGCACTTTTCACATATAAAAAATCAATGCATTATTATTACGATGTTTCTTCTGACCTAGACTAATATTTATGGCCCCTAACCAGTGTAGACTGAAGAACATTGGGCCCACCAGAGGACTTGATTCTGATGTCCCACTTTTCACATATACAAAACCAATGAATTATCATTAAAATGTTTTTTTTCTGACCTAGACTAATATTTTTAGCCCCAAATCAGTGTCAAGCTGAAGAACATTGGGCCCACCAGAGGACTTGATTCTGATGGCTCACCTTTCGCGTACACAAAACCAATGCATTATCATTAAAATGTTTTTTTCTGACCTAGACTAATATTTATGGACCCCATTCAGTGTAGACTGAAGAACATTGGGCCCACCAGAGGACTTGATTCAGATGGTGCAACCTTTTACGTATACAAAACCAATGCATTATCATTAAAATGTTTTTTCTGACCTAGACTAATATTTATAGCCCCAAATCAGTATCAAACTGCAGAACATTGGGCCCACCAGAGGACCTGATTCTGATGGCCCACCTTTCACGTATACAAAACCAATGAATTATCATTTAAATGGTTTTCCTGACCTAGACTAATATTTATTGCCCCAAATCGGTGTCAAGCTGAAGAACATTGGGCCCACCAGAAGACTTGATTCTGATAGCCCACCTTTCACGTATACAGAACCAATGCATTATCATTAAAATGTTCTTTAACAATTTTAACAATTACTTTCGCTAGAAGTCCGTGTTCGAGTCCATGCACGGACACTAGGTGTCCGGTATGGATCCTGAACTTTACTGTTCGGGTTCATCCATCACTACTCGGGATCACTGGTGGTTCCAATGTTAGGATACCCGGTAATCACCTATGGATAGGGCATAACATACTATCTACTATTTTGGGAATAACCCTTTAAACATATGCCTGAGACAGCACCAAGCTTATGCACTAATCCAGGATGTGTTTAACCATATTATTCAGCTGAATTTGCCATCTTTGCATCTGTTCCTCATTGATGTAGTGCTTCATAAAAATAACAAAAAAAGTGCAAGAGATGCAACAAAACTACCTTAAATACTATATTTTAATTGCAATACCACACCTAACCATGTGGTGTGCTGTAGAAATCATTTAGCAATTACTCGGAAATACAAGGTAGCTAATTGACTAATTTGCATTTTCTCGTTCAACAACTCCATTGTAAAGAGTTTTGGAACTTCTTTGTGAACTTCTAATAAATGACATTGCATTTATACAAGAAAAGATGAAATGGAAAGAAAGAAATTTGGAGATTATTACTGAGAATAGAGCGATGAGAATACTTGAATGGTTCATAGAGGTGTAATATTGGAATCTATTACTAAGATGAGAACTTCATCAGATTGGAGCCACTCGGATACATCAATATCCTATATTGTCATTCCGTTCATTTGCTATCTGGATTCTGTCACTGGTAGTAAAATGTATCGTAATTTCACCTTGAGCCTCCGAAATATTAGAAAACATAGATAGAAAGAAAGAATTAGGGAGATCAAGGACAATGTATCACCATATATTACCCGTCCATTGTGTTGTATGAAAGGGCTTAATGTGAAATTATATGAGCCTGGCTAAAATTACATTTCTGTCTTTACAAGAAACTATGTCAAAAATTGTACATTTTTATAGAAGAGTGCATATTATGAAGACGCCAATCTTTCGATTGAGTGAAAGTCATTTGATTATGGTTAACCTTTCTGGTTCTATCCACTTCTTACATCAATTTCGATAAATCAATTTCAATTTCTACCAACTATCAAGGATTTATAATGATCTCAGTTAGCTAAATTTCATCATCGAGTGTTATTTGGGAGATTTAAAGGATTCCTGTTTGACAAAACATATTGTTCTAGCACATACAAATAAGTAACGCTTTGTCCGATGTGTTGCTGTCAGTTCTTGAAGAGAGAGCAAATTACACACTCTCGGGAGAAAATAATAAAATATATCTTTTAATTGTATTTTCTGAACCCTAACGCGTTTCAGGAAATTTGTTTCCCTTCATCGGATCAATATCGTATACAAATTGACTTTTCGTCACCATGTAATTTTTTTTTCTCTATAGTGCATTTATTCGGAAATCTGATCAGAAAAGGTCACCATGGTCTGTACTGTTGGCTTGAGTTCCCGCGGTCCTGGTGAAGATTGTAAACATGCTCTATGTGTGCATACATTTTCTTTGGGTCATTGAGTTTTTGTTTAACATTTTCTTTCCAGAAGAAGTTTTCAAAGAAAAAAGAAATGTGTAATTTCTTTGAAGCGGATCCTGTTAGAATCTACTCTGAAAATAGGAGTCTGCAAAAATCGATGATAACGAAAAACTCGGCCAAAATTCCACAAAAAATCATGAAAGTTGCTTTAGGAAATGCATCAGAAAAAGAAAAGCTCATCTGAAAACTCGCCAAAGATGGAGCATTTTTTTTATATCCCTTCCCTGGTACTAAAGATCTTCAAAGGCTGCATATGGTTCTTAGACAACATGAGGCTAAATACTTTTTATAATAGACATGAAAGAAATCCGACAACACAAAAAGTAGTAACGCTAGAATAGAGCTGTACATACAGCATCCTATTTAGGTTATGCTATATATTATATATCAATTTGGAGGTGTATGGCAGTAAAGGTCCCATGCATCTCTATGTGTACTGTAAGGCTGAAGACAAAACAAAACCATATTATAACCATATATATGAGACTTAAAAAATATGGACACCTTAGAGACATAGGTTAGTGGTTTTTAAAATTGCAATAAATTTTAATCTGCAGTCTTCATTCCTTCACTCGTTTTCAGACCTTGATAAGCAACATGAAGCCTAATCCAAGCTTCTGATTTTATTTTTGTGGGAGCATCTCTCCCAGTAATATAGGCTGGATATGAGTTATGTGTGGGTATCCAGTCTTCACTTTCTTTCATTTATCAGCACAGCTTCTATCCTGCACTTATTTCATCATCAATTGCTTTCTTCCACATTTAAAGCTTGTGTTCTCTTCCATCCGTGAGATACTTTCTTCACTCTCCATGGCAGATCCCTGGGGGTGTAACGATCATGGTCGCAAAAGGTGTGACCACATTCAGATGTGTGTGAGAGGGGGGGCCTATTGATGCCAGTGTCAATTTCACCTGGATATGCATTTTTGGATGCACGTTCAGTTGAAATATATTGCAGCAAATATACTTGCAGGCTAACTGCACTGGAGTACATGCTGAAGACCAATCAGAGGCCAACAGCAGACATTGGCTTGCCTGTGAAGAGCGACACTTGGCAGCAACGTCATATACTGCCATGCTGGTATGCAGAAGTCAGCTGCTGGCTTCTATGGCGGTTATTGAGGAGGACACCGTACGTCGTGGAAGCAGGGAAATGAAACTATAATTGTGTGTTTCTTTTTAAAATATGCTTGGAAAGAACGATGGGGCCCAGGATGGACAGCTTTATATAAGGATAGGGGCATTGTGCCAGGTAGGGCTCAGGATGAGGGATATATTATACCATGAAGGGGCCCACAATGAGAGATATTGTTACAGGAAGGGTCCATGTTGGGACATTATTACTGGAAGGTGAGCAGGAAGGAGGACATTATTATAGGAAGGTGCCCAGAATACGGGACATTATCAAATAAAGGGGAAATATATTATTATAGAAAGGAGTCCTGGATGAAGGACATTATTATTGAAAGGGGCCCAGGATAGGGAATATTGTTATAGCAAAAAAAAAAGGGAAGAAGCCAGCACTGCTTATGGTCAGAACGCAATAACTGAAGTGCAATTGCACATAAATTCTAACTGTATTTCAAATATGAGACATTTAGCAAACAATTGATCAATTCTTTGAGCTACCCCGCCACTTCACGGCAATCTCATAATGGGGCAGTCCTAATCTTCGTATTTTATTTACGTTGTGCCATTATGGCTTCCTGAATGTATAAAAAAAAAAAAAAAAAAGGACCACATTAAATGCGAACTGTACCTGGAGCATTTTCAGAATCACTCCCTTGGTGGCAGGAAAGGCAAGCGCAGGTAAAGGCCGATCAGGTCCAGTGCGGACATTTCAGATCTGGCTTCCACACTGCCAAACCCACACCAAAGATGAAGGGTGAGACAGGCTGAGACACAGGTGCACAATTAACTTGAGCCTGAGGCGGGGCAGGGCTGCTGTGTTATCAATCACAGAGAACACAGAAAGAATGGCGCACATAACCCAGCGTGCGCGGCAACAGTGGTGGTCAGCCACATACCAATGCAAAGCAAAAAAGAGGGAAGAAGCCAGCACTGCTTATGGTCAGAACGCAATAACTGAAGTGCAATTGCACATAAACTCTAACTGTATTTCAAATATGAGACATTTAGCAAACAATTGATCAATTCTTTGAGCTACCCCGCCACTTCACGGCAATCTCATAATGGGGCAGTCCTAATCTTCGTATTTTATTTACGTTGTGCCATTATGGCTTCCTGAATGTATAAAAAAAAACATTCAGGAAGCCATTATGGCACAACGTAAATAAAATACGAAGATTAGGACTGCCCCATTATGAGATTGCCGTGAAGTGGCGGGGTAGCTCAAAGAATTGATCAATTGTTTGGTAAATGTCTCATATTTGAAATACAGTTAGAATTTATGTGCAATTGCACTTCAGTTATTGCGTTCTGACCATAAGCAGTGCTGGCTTCTTCCCTTTTTTTTTTGCTTTGCATTGGTATGTGGCTGACCACCACTGTTGCCGCGCACGCTGGGTTATGTGCGCCATTCTTTCTGTGTTCACTGTGATTGATAGGCTGCTGTGCACACACACAGCAGCCCTGCCCTGCCTCAGGCTCAAGTTAATTGTGCACCTGTGTCTCAGCCTGTCTCACCCTTCATCTTTGGTGCGGGTTTGGCAGTGTGGAAGCCAGATCTGAAATGTCCACACTGGACCTGATCGGCCTTTACCTGCGCTTGCCTTTCCTGGCACCAAGGGAGTGATTCTGAATATGCTCCAGGTACAGTTCGCATTTAATGTGGTCCTTTTTTTTTTTTTTTCTTTTTTATACATTCAGGAAGCCATAATGGCACAACGTAAATAAAATACGAAGATTAGGACTGCCCCATTATGAGATTGCCGTGAAGTGGCGGGGTAGCTCAAAGAATTGATCAATTGTTTGCTAAATGTCTCATATTTGAAATACAGTTAGAATTTATGTGCAATTGCACTTCAGTTATTGCGTTCTGACCATAAGCAGTGCTGGCTTCTTCCCTTTTTTTTTTTTGCTTAGTATTGTTATAGGATGGGGTCCAGAATGGGGGCAGTATTACTGTAAGAGTTCAAAACAGGAGTCATTATTACTGAAAGGGTTCACATTGGGACATTATTACTCGAAGTTGCCCAGGGTTGAGGACATTGTTATAGGAAGGGGCCCAGGATAAGGGACATCTGACCAACATGCAGGTGGAGGCCCAGGATCAAATTTTGCAGCGGGACCCATTGGACTTTAGTAACGTCACTACAAATAGCTCAGCTAGATAAAGGACTAACAGACACACTGCATAAGCAAAATTATAGAAAATATTTAATGAAGAACATTTAGAAAGTTGCTTCACTTCTTTATTCGGAAGCAAATAAACAATGAAAAAAAAATCTGTGCAAAGGTATTTACAGTATTGCTTACTAATTGTCCAACATTCTCCATCCAAGGTATCAGAAAAATATTCTATTTTTTAGTAAATATTGAAAAATGTGGAGTTTGCAGCATAATGAAATACCATTTGCTTGATGATGACTTACTGTATATCTTTTTCAGTCAGTGCATTTGCTAAGTTACGAAACCATGTAATTTTAATTCTTGCAATGTCCTACAAATTCCACTTTGTCAGTAAACTACTGAACGATCTGAAAGTGTATCTGGTATAATTTCCTCTTCTAAATGACAGTTACTTGCTCAAAATAACCCTCGAAGCGTCTCGTCTGTGTGAGACAATAACATTGACATTGCCTAACATCGCCCATTAAGGCATAACAGCGCTGGATAATTCTATTCTTTCCTTAATCTAAACCATTGTTCAACTGCCTGCCAAGATCTAGCACCTAATGATGAGAGGAGTACTGACAGATAGAAATCTGACTTATGACCGAAACTTGTTTTGTGCTTATCTACAACAAGGACATCCCTACGCTATGTGTAGTGTATAGCTCTCCTGCTTACGGATTAACGCACTGATCACTGAGATTTAGCTATGTGTGTACCTATATATATATTATTTATACACAGCACAGTACAAATTTTTTAGGCAGGTGTGTAAAAATATGCTGCAAGTTAAAAATAGTTAATATTTAAACTACTAATACTTCCATGTTTTATCAATTAATAAAATACAAGGTGAATGAACAAAAGAGGAATCTAAATCACATCAATATTCATCTTGACTGCCCTTTGACTTCAAAACAGCATCAATTCTTCTAGATTCACTAGTCACTTGCACATATGTTTTGAAGAGATCAACAGGAAGGTTTTTCCAAATATCTTCGAGAACTCACCACCGATCTTCTGTCGATTGTGCAAATCCTTATGTTTCTTCATATGATCCCAGACAGACTGGATGATGGTGAGCCTGTGAGAGGGTGGACAGAAGCTCTGTCTCCCTCAAGAAGACCTTGTGTCAAGTGGGTGAAAATTGCTAAAAGTTGCTTTTATGTGATGACCGTATATATATTTTATATATGCATTTAATTCTTATGGCCGGTGTGTGTCAGGTTCCTGAAGGGTTAGCCTCAAGGCTGTCCCCAGGAAGGTGGGGACATCTAGTAGAGGAACCAGTGGGAAGGCTGTAAGGATATAGGAAGTAGTTAAGCAGCGTTCAGTAGGCAGAATGTGGAGTAGGCTGTGTGCTGGAGAGGAGGTGACAGAAGGAGAACAGGTTAATCGGTAGGAGAACTACCAAGAGGATCCGTGCATTGAGGAGAAAAGAGATAAGTCCAGTCCAGTAGAAGAGGGGGACCTTAAGAAAAGGTAACGCACTGCTGTGAGAACTAGAAACAGGGAGCTTAGTCTCAAAGAGCACCCCCTGGGACTGTCTTAGCTAAAGGTTCCAGGTATCACAATCATATCTTTACACATCGTGGACCTCTGTGATCTTCCCCCTAAGGCAGCTCAGTCAAATCAAACATCTTCTGATGCCCCCTGGGGTACCTGTTGCCGAGAACAACATGCAGACTATATTTCTAAGAATGGAGCCGGTGTAATGTGTGGAAGATGGAGGAAGAGAATGTATAACCTGTAATCACTTGTTCACCAGTTGGTCTGAATCTAAACTGTACATTGTTTTTATGGACTGGTCTGGCTTAGTTGAGTCATTTAGCCTTTTTTCACATGTCAAAGATATGGCTTTTGGCCGCAGTTTTTCCATGAAGACCACTTCCCGACAGTCTTCTGAGAACAGTTGATGGATGTAGCTGGGTACTACTGGTTACTACAAGTTCTAAGCTGATGGCACTGCGAGACATCTTCCGATGTCTTCTTTTCTTGGTCACCACTGAGTCTACAGTCTACAAGGTTGCCCTTTTCTTGCTGATTTTTCAAAAAAGCTTGAAAAACACATTTTGAAATCTCAATCTTTTTTTGCCTGGGAGAAACCCTGCTGATGCAATATAACTATCTAGTGTCTTGTTGCTTTGCTCAGTTTTACAATGATATGAGACTGTCTTCTACAACTCTACCTTTATAGCTGAGTTTGGCAGTTCCTCACCCTCTTTAGAGTGTCATACGCAGCTGTTTTTGCTTCAGTTAATATCTGTGTTTCAACCTTTATATGAAAATGATGATCATTATCACCTGTTTCTTATATAACACTTTTTTTGTTTTATTTTTAGCAATTTTTTTCCACACCTGCCTAAAACTTTTGCACAGTACTGTTTATATAAAGGTGCATATGAAATGGTCAACTGTTCCCATGAAAATCAGTGGGTTCAGTCAACTGTAACCTGAAGTATTTGGAAAATCTAACTCGGCAATACTTTTTGCACTGTAAACAATTGTTGGGGGGCCTCCTTTGAACCACCAGTACAATAGGGATTTTCTGTTACATATACTTCATCCTTGCTGTTCATTAATTCATACACAGGTGTATCATCATGAGTTTAAAGAAATGGGGTTCTCTGTTCCAAATTCGCCTCTCTTGGTTAAAGTAGAGGGTGGATACAGTTTGCATGTTACGAATTGCAAGTACTTTAATAAATTTATTATACTGTAAATAAGGGTAGCTAAAATTCTTACTTTTAGATAGATAGAATTTAATACATTGTTTAATTTATTATTTCCTAATTTTTTTTAAATAAATCTGTCAATACTATCTTTTTATAGTTTAAAATAAAATTCTTGCAAGTTTTTGCTCCCCGTGACTTCCCAAGTTACTATGTATGTTTTTATCCTACTTACAGTATTTCAAAGTGTGATTCCAGAAGGTAAATATTTTCTTCGCAATGAACACTCGGCCTTCCTTTGATATACTTTCCTTCCTGAGTTTTATGAATGCACTGTAAGGGACTGTATAAATATTATCTACAACAGTATAAAATATGACTTAACTATTCGTCATGGTTATAAAAAAAAAAAAGAAATAAATGAAATAAAAAAAAAATATGACTGGAAACACGAATTAACTAAGCAAAGTTTATAAAACAATCCCAGTTTTCCACTTGAGAAAATATGTCATATGTCATTTTTATTAATGTCTTTCTAGGAACCTTTCTACAGGATATGAGTGATAGAAACAGGTGAGTTTATGAAGTCTGATTTAGCTGTTGGAAATTACTTTCTCACTCTGGGGTTTCTCCATTGATGGAATACGTTCATTTTCCATCAGAAGAAAGTAAACAATTCCAAAGGGAAACAAACAACGACTAAAAAAAAAAAAAAGAAAAAAAAAATTGAGACTGGAGAATATTTGTTCTCCACACAAGGGGACGATTCATCAGGCCTCCAGTACTCCACAGATGTGGGCAGAAGGTACCATTTCTCACAGCTGTCACTATGCCATTGTCTTTTTGTAACTTATCACATGTATACACTTGGAAAACAAATCTCTCCGACAATTGGGCAGATGTTTTCTTGTATTATGGATATCTGCTGACATTCGTTCTTTGTCTACCTGCAGCTTGTCCATTTTCTGACTCATTTAACAACCATTCCTGTTTTACAAATTAAGATGTGTAAAGAATTTAGAAATTTTGGAATGTTTATTAACTTTTATTTTATTTTTATAGGCTTCGGAAGAATTGATCTTTATGTTGAAGGAGACATCCATTTCACCAATATGCACGAAAGAGAAATTCTACTGTATTTGTTTTTACTACTACTACTTACTTTTTATGTTATAACTACCCAACCCAGGAGTGTAGAGGTTAAACAACACTTGGGATATTTAAAGGTATATTTCTGTAAGACAGGTAGGTACATTAATATCTTCTGCCTTGGATTCTTGTTCTGTCCTGTTGTGACAGATTTATGCATTCTTTAATAGATTCTTGGAGCTTATGCAACTTATGGCGGCTGAACCTGACAACATCGACAGGTTTCGGCACACATACTAATGTGTATGGGGGCGCCGGCCAAATAATGGACAGGAGTGATGTCGATCAGACATGTCAAATTTTGGACTACCAATCACATTGTTCTCGCAGAGATAAGTCGTTGGTCAATGGATCAGCTGGTGAGGTTCTCATAGAAAACACAAGAGCGCTTGACAGAATGAACACTTACATGTATGAGAGGGTCAGCCTATCAATCGTCCCACAGCCATCTAATGTGTATGGCCAGCCTTTCAGCTATGCCCTCAGTGCAATCTAGGGTGGTCGTAAGTTGAAGGTTGTCAAGTTTATTCTAGGAAGAATGTTCGGTAGCATTTCTGAAGCAACCATTGGGTCACAGTACCGAAGATTAGGAGTACAATAAAGATTTGGGAACAGAAGTTTATAGCTGAATAAAGACTTGTGTCTATCGAGTTCAGCCTACATAGACTATGTTTCATCTTCAGTTTTGGATCAGAAATTATATGGCCTGACCTGGTAAGCGTTATTGCCCAAAATTAGAAATTTCTCAGTTGCTCTTAGATCACTCTCAAGTCAACAATGAGCTGACAGTTCATTAGTTTCAGACCAGAGTGGATGTTTGGATTTGTCAACTCTTCCTCTAAAGACCAAATCGGAACCTAAATGTTTGCTGCACATGGTCAAAGAAGTGTGACCCCCAATTAAACCTAAACTTTTTTTAACACATAGGCTCAGTTCACATTTGAAAATTGTCATCCATTTGTTTTGAATACTATGTAAAACTAGATCCATTACAAATGGAGAAAAAAATGGATGTACATTTTGATGTCTGTTTGGTGTGTCACAGACTGTCTCTAGTGTACCGGGCTTGTGCAGTGCTTAAAAAATGAATCGGTTAACGGAAGACAAAGATGACTAGAGTTGGTGAAGATCGATTTGCAAACCCTGTCCAGTTTCCAGTAAAGTAGTCTGTGGATGTTGGATACAAACCTTCAGAACTGCCTCCTATTTTCTGGCATCTGTTACTTTTCTTTTTATTTGGATGGACTGGTATAACATTTAAGATTCAGTTGCTATTCATATTTTAGCAAGAAAAAAAAAATGCATACTTTGCTTTTTCATCCAGCTAAAACAGATTGCATCTGGATTGCTGTTGAATGGAAGACTTTTAGGAGTTTTAAACACCTATTCAAATTGCAATTGCTTAGAGAAGAAGAGGACTTGAACTCTAGTGCATCCCCAGATCAACACCTTGTCGTTTAATGGTTAGACAGAGACCTGGAGAGGTGTACAAGCCACAGTGTCTTGCACCTAATGTGAAATTTGGTGGAGGATCGGTGATGATCTGGGGATGCCGGCAAGGCTGGAATTGGGCAGGTTGTCCTTTGCAAAGGACTTATGAATCAAGCTGCATACAAGGTTGTCCTGGAAAAACAGTTGATTCCTTCTGCTCAGGCAATGTTCCCCAACTCTGCGGGCTATTTTTTCCAGCAAGAGACTGCGCCATGCCACACAGCTAGGTCAATCAATGTGTGGATGAAGGATCACCACATCAAATCCCTGTCATGGCCAGCCCAATCTCCAGACCTGAACCCCATTGAAAACCTCTGGAATGTAATCAAGAGGATGATGGATAGTCACAAGCCAACAAAGAAGAACTGCTTACATTTTTGTACCAGGAGTGGCATAAGGTCACCCAAAAGCAATGTGAAAGACTGGTGGAAAGCATGCCAAGACGCATGAAAGCTGTGATTAAAAATCAGGGTTATTCCACAAAATATTGATTTCTGAACTCTTCCCAAGTTAAAACATTGGTATTGTTGTTTCTAAATGATTATGAACTTGGTTTTTTTAGTTTTTTTTGCATTATTTGAGGTCTGCAAGCACTGCATTTTTTTTGTTATTTTGACTATTTCTCATTTTTAGAAAATAAGTACAAAACTTATTGATTGGAACTTCGGAGACATGTTGTCAGTAGTTTCTAAAATAAAAGAACAATTTACATTTTACTCAAAAATATACCTATAAAGAGAAAAATCAGACAAACTGACAAACTGAAAATTTTGCAGTGGTGTCTTATTTTTTTGCCAGAGCTGTGTATATATATACACACACATACACAAGTATATATTATAGGTTAAAGAAGTGTCTCTTATATTTATAGAATATTTTGTCAGTAACATAACCTCTAGTAGAAATTCACAAGTGTAAAAAGATTAATTTCTGATTTCAATCAGCTTATTACTCAATTTACAGTTGTCTACTGTTTGGTTCATTTTAAAACCATTTACTCGAATTTTGCTTTGTCTAAATCTCTCTAATTTGACATCTGGAAGAAAATGTGAGCAGATTATCTCAAATACACATATATTCTTTGAACCCTGCCATCAAGTGAAATTTAACAACTCAATCTCAAACATTATGCTAATGTCGTTTGGACCATCTTATGGCCATTACTAAAATATCCTTCTCCCTCTGTTCCTTGATGTCTATCAAAACGAGTCATGTCACAGCATATTTCCTTGAACTTTATGTCTTAAATCTTCCATCGCCAGCTGAAGAAGATGTTAGACACGACAAGCTGTTCATGGCAACTGGGATTTCATAGTGAATAACCCACAGCAACAATGTTTACCTGTTGATTGCCTGAGACAGATGGCAAGAATGTATTTAAGAACTGGAGGAGTCTTTGCAATCTTGTGATATTAAGAGAATGCTTAATTACTGATTCTCCCGCATGTGTTTATGTTGTATTTTACTGCAATTATCTTATTTTCCCTATCAATTTAATAGTATTTTAAAACTGTATACTAGAGTGCATGGGGGTTAGTGGACAATGTGTAAGACTGGATTTAATTTTAATTTTAAAGATGTATTTTGACAACCGAGAAGGACCATCATGGTGGCCGCCAACATTTAGCAACTTTTTGTATCATGGTAAGAATAGAAAATGGACAACTTTATCACAAGTAAGCACAAAATGCAGTTTTTAAATTAAAGTCTTTATTATTAAAAGAAAAGGAAATCCAAACCTACAGGGCCCTGTGTGAAAAAGTGTTTGCACCCTTCCTGATCTTTTGATCTCCTTCAATTTGTCAGGCAAGTCTTATTTAAGTGATTTCTTGATTGAGAATAGGTGTGGCAGTAATCAGGCCTTTGTGTGGCTAGGGAATTTTAACTCCGCTTCCCAAAGATGTGATAATCTACAGTTAATTTATGTTTTCAAGGGGAATGGGGCAATCAATTTTTCACACAGGGCGCTGTAGGTTTGGATTTTTTTTCCCCTTAATAATAAAGACCTTAATTTAAAAACTGCATTTTGCTTTTACTTGTGTTATCTTTTTCTAAATTTGTTTGATGATCTGAAACATTTAAGTGTGACAAACATGCAAAAGAATAAGAAGTCAGGAAGGGGGCAAAAACTTTTTCACACAATTGTATGTTACAATTAAAGAATTGATAATAATGATAAATGCATTAGTAAATTTATTTACTATAATAGGTCATATGGTCATACATATTGGAGAATTGTAATATGATGAGGTTGTTCATGATTCGAAAACAATCTGTTGATTCATCCTAGCCTCAAAGAGAAAAAAATATTTAAATTGTCTTAAAAGTCTAAAAATCTTGACAGTATAAAGAAACAGGCTAACCTAGGACTCGAGGTATCCACTTTACCTAAGCCATTTGTAGAATTGACTACTTGGTCCACATCATGCATTATTCCCTACTGGTCTATATGGTTGTCACAAGAGGGGATTGAAAACATCAGCTCTTTGTCTAATGAAGCTCCTGATCTACATAGGTGTCTTCATTCACCCATTTGCCCATTCATTTATTGAGCCCAGGAAGAATGTGGCACAGAAGAGCCTTTTTGATTGAAGCGGTAGCACCGCCAATCTATTATTTGTCTATGATGCTGTTCTAATGTACTGGAGAAAGCCGCTCCTGGTTTAGTAAACTTAGTTCAACTATGGATTATATTAATGTCTATTCATTCTCCTTGGATTCTCCGGACACCCATTTGTCCATTCAGTTATTTACCAATCCCAAGACGATGGGGGCACTTAAGTATCCTTTTAAATGGAGCAATAATACCACTACTGTATTCATTGTCAATGAGACTGTTGGAGAAAGCAGATCCTGGTCTAGTGGACTTGGTGCAACTATGGATTACATTGGTGTCTTTTTACTCACCATGGATTACCTGGTCACCCATTTGCAAATTCATTTATTTAATGATTCCTAATAGAAGGGGGCACAGAAGCGCTCTTTTAAATGAGGCAATATCACCACCACTCTATTCGTTGTCTAAGACACTGTTACAGAAAATCAAGTCCAGCTCTTAGCTATCATAGATAGTTCCATGGACAATGAATGGAACAGTGGTGCACATGTGGGACCATTGCTTGATTCAAAAGGGGAACATCAAAGCCCCATTCTCCAGATCAGTGAGGTTCCCAGTCATCTGTAAGATGATAACATGTATTCTTGGTACATCCCCTTTCAGAATCAAGAGTCTACTTTATTGCTGGGGCATCTTCATTCTTACATATTAGATAACCATCGGTCGCACGGTGCTTTGACTGATTTTTTGGCCAATAGTCATCTAAGTTAAATCTCCCATTAACAGGAATGCTCTTTCTGCTGAGTGTTCGTGTGCTCTCTATGAGAAAGCCACCAGTTGACATGTCTGCTGGCCGCATATCTCCAGGAGAACAATACAATCAGCAGACCGAAAACAGTTATGTTCGATTGACATCTTTCTCAGCCATCATTGACCAGTGCCCCCATTTGCACTAGATTGTTGACCGGACCCATAAATATCAGTGGGTTTTGCTGACATTATTCTGTGGGCCCTAGAAAAGAGGTTGCTTATTTGGAACCAAGAGTATAATACCAACAATTGTGCCTTACGGCAAAGCTTAAAACAAACCCCCTCACTCCTATGGGTTCTTTGAGCAGAAAAAGAGTTTAAGACACAAAAATGTATTTTGTGCTATAACTTTGAGCTGATTTTCAACTGTAAGGGACATTTTCCCAGATAGATGGCTATCATTGGAGAAGATATAGGGTGGGTGGCACAGACAAACTAGTTAAGATGACCAAGTGGATACAGAGCCGATGTGGCAAATTGGTTCATTATACTTTGGGAAACAAGGTTTAAGTTCAATCTCTTTTACTATTTTCTTTCATAATCTCTTAGGCTAGGTTCACATTGCGTTAGGGCAGTCCGTTTAGCGCATAGCGCTACGGACTGCGCTAACGCAATGTCCCAAAAGGGATCGCGTTTGCCGATCTCGCTAGTGGAGATGCCTGATCTGTGCTAGTGAGGAACGGACCGCGAACGCTGCAAGCAGCGTTCGAGGTCCATCACTCAAATGACGGCACATCGCTAGCGCACGCCCAATGTGGGCGTGCGCTAGCGATACGTTCGCCATTACAAGCAACGACAGCGTTAATGGACTACATTACACCGCGTTATGCCGCGGTGTAACGTAGTTCGTTAAACGGGTTCACACAACGCAGGGTGAACCTAGCCTTAGTGATAGTAGATCACCTTGACTATTGATCCTCACAGCAGCTACTACTCCTGTTGCTCTGGTGTCTCCACAGGGGTCAGAAATTCTGTCTTAAAATGTGAAAAAAACAGTGTATACATGAATATTAAGGGTAGGTCTAAAGATTGGATATGGCTAACACTGTAGCGTAAAACCAAAAAACAATAAAAGACCTTTCTCATATGTCTGTTTAGTTTATTTCAGCAGTCGCAGATAGCTTTATGTTGACTTGCTAGTAGTTTCTGTTCCCAAAATAAATCATATTGAAAATTTCACTTGAAAGCATTTTATAAATTGTTATTTCTGAGAAAACGCTATTACCTAATGCATTATGTGTGTACGGTGCTCGGAAGGAATGCATAAATCTGTCACAATATGACCATCCATTTTCTCGAAGCTTCAAAAATGATATAAAATGTTTAAAAGGATTTAATGGATACAGCATATCCATCTTGGGTTTTAGCCATTTCTCATATTCTTCATACATGTTTTGATTACCTGGTTGAAACATCATTTTGGAATTTTTGACAGATTCTAGAGTCTTATGATGGTTATATAAATTAAAGTGGATGGTAGTAAAAAGAACTAAAAGCATAAACGCAACAAGTAAAAAAAAAAGGTAAAGGATAATAGAATGCTTTCCTCATTGCTCACCTGTGCGGCCATGCTTGCTGCTCGCTGTCTGGTTCGCCTCATATCTTCCTTCCTCCGTTGAGCACTATATCTCCAGACTCTTCACTTTAGAACAGGACTTTGACCAAGCCTCAGATGTCCTTGTGCACCATGCTGATGTGAAGCACGTAATGACGTCACAATGTTACGACATACATTGTGGTATTTTGTTGTAGCACTGACTTCCAAGTTCTTGCCCTGGAGATCCATGCTCACCCTGCTGATTCGAAGCATGTAATGACATCACAAAGTCACGATGTACATCGTAACCTTACAAAGTGCAGTAACCTGCAAGACGCGTTTGCAGCACACTGTAGCGGAAAGAAGAGGAGTGGAGGACTGACGGTAGCAGCAAACGGCAGGGGGAACGCACATGTGAGCAGTGAGTATTAGGATATTTTTTCAGTTTTTTAACCTTTTGGCTTCCTTCTATGGCCAGGTGGCCACCATTTAGCTGAATATGCGTGGAGCAAATTACCAAAAAAAATATTTTTTTACAGAATGGAGATTTTTTTTAATATTTGGATAGAATTAATTTCCACTTGAATAAATTAGAGCAATCTTGTGCAGAATGCAGCAAATCCAGGGATTCAGGGAGACAAAGTAGATATCACATGACAGTCATCTCAGTACCATTAGAGATCACAGGAATTAAGGGAATCCAACATTAATTTGAGGGCCACTAAACCAAGAGTAAATCTCTCTCGTACTGGAACCCACAAGCTTCAACATTACAGGCAGGAGCTATAGCAAATGAGCCACAGACCCTGCTGATGTCACTGGAAGAATTTCATATACATAATAATAATAATATCAGTTATATACCACTATTGATTCTATGGTGCTGTAAATGAGGGGTTACATATATAATACAAATATCACTTCCAGCAAACTAACAACAGTAGACCATTACAAAGAGAAGAGGACCCTGCCCTTGATGGCTTATATTCTACAGGATGATGAGGAAGGAGAAAGTAGGTTGAGGATTGCAGTGGCACTGGTGGTGTTGATGTGGCAGCGTGGTAATTGCAGGTTGCTAGCATTCTTGAAGTGATGATTTTTCAGGTTCTGTCTGAAGGATCTGAATGTGGTGGCTAACAGGGCATGTTGGGGCACAGAATTCCAGTGGATGGGGGATATTAGGGAAAAGTCTTGGAAGCGATTGGGTGAGGAATAAATAAGTGTGGAGAAGAGAAAGAGGTCTTGGGAGGACTGAAGATTTTGTGAGGGAAGATATCGGGAGATTAGTTCGGAGATGTACAGAAAAGAAACTTTATAGACAGCTTTGTAGGTCAGTATTGATACAGGTTCATCATCTATATGGAAAAAGTGAGGATTTGGCCAATAACATGGCTTTTATCAGAACAGTGGGACTTTCTTAAGAGTAGTGTCTCATGGTGCTGTTGCAATGCACCACCGTGTGAGTGCCACATCCCCTGCCTTGTTTGGTCGATCTTATTTTTGAAGTGTGTGGCAAAGTTGTCAACAGAGATTAGGGAGATTAGGGAGGTCAGAGGGGCAGTGGATGGTGGAGGAGGGAATTAAAACTTTTGAATAGCTCTTTGGAGTTGTAGGATAAGGAAGATACAAGGGATGTAAAGTAGGCCTGTTTAGCAGAGGTGAGGGATGATTTGAATGCAAATGTTGCTTGGTGGAATGTTTTCTTCCAACGCTGCTCCACAACCCTGGACACTTGACAAAGCTTTTTAGTGAGGCTATTGTGCCAGGGTTGTCTATTGATTCATAGCACTCTGTCATGCATCAGATGGGAGACCAAAACAATAGCTGATGTGAGAGTGGCATTGTAGAATGCAGTGGCACTGTCTGTGTTGTGGAGTGAAGATATGGATGCCAGTTGAATAGAATCAGAGAGTGACTGAGTGTCTATATGTGTGAGATATCTGTGGGGGTATGCTAGTTGCTGGACATGGGTGACAAGTGAGAAGGACAGGGATGAGAATGTGAGTAGAGGGGAGGTTGTGAGGCTAGATAGGGAGCAGAGTCCAATGAAAATAAGGTCTAATGAATGTTCATCTGTATGGGTGGCTGAGGAGAACTTTTGAGTAAGTCCAAAAGAAGAAGTAAGCAACAGGAGTTTGAAAGCTGCTGACTGGCAAGTCTCAATGGGGATGTTGAAGTCATGATGATGGTGGAAATGTCAGCAGAGAGAAAGTGAATAAAGCCAGGTGGAGAATTGGTCAATAAAGGAAGTGCCTGGGCCTTGAGGTCGGCATATGATGGCAACTTGGAGATTAGAAGGACAGTAGATGCGGACAAAGTGGACTTCAAAAGAGAGGGAATAATGGAGGGTGGGATTGGGTTGAAGGTGCAGGTTTAAGAAAAGAGAAGACCCACTTCTCCACTATATCTGTTGACAGAGCGAGGAGTGTGGGTGAAGTGAAGGCCACCGTAACAGTGCAGCAGAGGAGGCCGTGTTGGAAGGTCTGAGCCATGTTTCGATGAGGCCCAGGAAGGATTGCGAGAGGTAAAGAGGTTGTGAATCACATGGAGCTTATTTCAGACAGAGCAGGCATTTCAGAGTACTCCAGAGAGAGGGAGCAGGGGGGTGGGCATTCATATTAGGTTGGGTGCGATAGAAGGGGGAACTATCAGCTGAGGGGTCCAGGATTGGGGGGGATCTAAGCAATTGTGTATTAGCATCAATAAATTGAGATAAACAACATGCAAGAAACCACATACCAGCAAAAACAGACAGATATAGTGTGTAAGGGAGTCGGGAAATAGGCACAATGGTTATGCAGCCAGTATACAGTATACTTGATCTGTTTTGCAGGCTCTGACTCCACAGGTAAATTATACTAAAGGTACCGTCACACTAGATGATATCGTCCAGTGTGACAGGCAGCAGCGATCAGGCCCCTGCTGTGATATCGCTGGTCGGGGAAGAAAGTCCAGAACTTTGTTTCGTCGCTGGATCTCCAGCTGACATCGCTGAATCGGCGTGTGTGACACCGATTCAGCGATGTCTTCGCTGGTAACCAGGGTAAACATCGGGTTACTAAGCGCAGGGCCGCGCTTAGTAACCCGATGTTTACCCTGGTTACCATCGTAAAAGTAAAAAAAACAACCACTACATACTTACCTACCGCTGTCTGTCCCCTGGCGCTCCGCTTCTCTGCACTCCTCCTGCACTGGCTGTGAGCACAGCGGCCGGAAAGCAGAGCGGTGATGTCACCGCTCTGCTTTCCGGCTGCCCGGTGCTCACAGCCAGAGCAGAGAAGCAGAGCGCCGAGGACAGACAGCGGTAGGTAAGTATGTAGTGGTTGTTTTTTTTACTTTAACGCTGGTAACCAGGGTAAACATCGGGTTACTAAGCGCGGCCCTGCGCTTAGTAACCCGATGTTTACCCTGGTTACCAGCGAAGACATCGCTGAATCGGCGTCACACACGCCGATTCAGCGATGTCAGCTGGAGATCCAGCGACGGCCCTGCGCTTAGTAACCCGATGTTTACCCTGGTTACCAGCGAAGACATCGCTGAATCGGCGTCACACACGCCGACTCAGCGATGTCAGCTGGAGATCCAGCGACGGCCCTGCGCTTAGTAACCCGATGTTTACCCTGGTTACCCGGGGACCTCGGGATCGTTGGTCGCTGGAGAGCTGTCTGTGTGACAGCTCTCCAGCGACCAAACAGCGACGCTGCAGCGATCCGGATCGTTGTCGGTATCGCTGCATCGTCGCTTAGTGTGACGGTACCTTTACATTGTACATGGCAGTGTATTTCTATATGTCTCTGTATTTTAGAGAGAGAATCACAAATATTTTGTTCCCTATAAAATTACTAACAAATAATTTAAAATAATTAAAATATTGTCATTTTTAATGTTCTTTTTTAAAAAATAATAAACATCACAAATTAGCAAATAAAACTGACACATTTGGTGTCCCTGTAATCATAAGGATACACAGAACACAGCGATCAGATTATTTATGGGGATCAGTAAATGGTATGAAAAAATGCTTGATTGATATTTTTCTCTATTACACCCATAAAAAATGTAATAAAAATGCAACACTGAGTCTGTGTTCACTTGTAGTGTAAATGCTGCATATTTTCTGCAGTTTTTTTTTGTGCAAAGAAATTCTACTGTGTTTAACTATCCAAGCAAAGTGAATGCGATTTCATGAAAATTGTGCACCCTATGAGTCTAAAGACGCGGTTTTGATGTTTTTTCTCTCTCTAGAGGCCTCTATGTGGTCTGTATGAGAACGTGGGTTCTGCAGCGCTCTGACCAGCGGTAACAAACTTACCGCCGATCAGAGTCATTGTTTTTCACGGTGTCACACAGATGACAGCATGGGAATTACTGGATGTTCGGGCCCACATTCATTTTACTGGGGTCCGGGTTCGGATTCAAATTTGGGTACTGTGCTAGTTTCCGAACCAAACTTTTTAAAAATGTTTGGCCGAATCCGCCGTACCCGAACACCCACGGGTTCGCCCATCTCTATTAATAACGTCTGACATACGAAACGCGCAGGTTTCATGAAGGTCTCCCGTTTAATTTATTTTATTTTTGCAATGTATGTATCTTTTTTAATAGATTAACAATAAAATCACGATTTTACCTACAATTGGATCTGGAAACTGGAACCTTTTTTCCTTGAACCACCAAACAAACAAATATAGCACCAATATGTTGGAAATAGAGAATGTTAAAAAAAATTAAATAAAAAGCTTTAACATATAAAAAAAATTGCAAAAACATAATTTTCATCTTCGTACTTCTGATTCTGCACATGATACATCGCTTTTAAGAGCAATGGCTTTCTAATACTCACTGCCCCAAGTGTCCATAGTTTTTGGATCACTATTTGCAAATACATTTTTACTTTACTCTTATTTCCCTTAAAATAAAAATGATGATTTGCAGCTTTATACCAAAATCAGAAAAATAATTCTGAGGAATCTACCACTGAAAACAAAGGCGAACAACATCTGAAGTTGAAGCAATTGCCACTGGCCCGCTTACTGACTCACATAGAAAATGGTAATGACTATACTTTGTGTTATCTGCCAACCGCTAACTGCTCGGACCACGCATTGCCTCTAGCCGCACTTACTTCCTAAACACATTATACCCATCTCACTTATTTCAAAACCCCAAAAAAAGGAACAATGCAATGAGAATTTTTTTTACAAGAGCCATACATAAATGTAAGCTAATGGGGTTAAATGGTGAAAATAATAATGTCAGTTCAAGTAAACCTTTTGGAATGTTTATATCACTTTCCCATCTTATACATTTTTTATTTCTGCACTTTAATCATTAGATATACAGTATAGCTGTTTATACAACTAAATGGTTTGTCCAGTGAAAACAAGTTATCACCTATCCACAAGATTGGTGATACTGATAACTAGAGATGAGCTGATCACCTCCGTACATCCTCGGTCTACAGTCCAGGTCAATGTTCTCTGGCCAAGGACAGGAACTTTGTGGATTTCCTTACTCTCTGGAATTCCAGGCTCGGCTGTTGGATTGGATTGCTTGGTGCTGTGGCGCACACCTGTAATCCTAGCTACTACGGAAGGCTTCGGCTGTGGGATCACTTGATCTTGTCAGTTCTGATCCATTCTGTGCTATGTGGATCAGGGATCTTCTCTGTCCTCAGTATCAATATGGTGACTCTTAGCCAGCTGCTTGGAGACACTAAGTTGGTGGAGGTGGGGGTGTCCTTGGTCCCCCCCCCAAAAAAAATTCCCATAATGGATGGTAAAAGCACTTAATAGATATATCGGCTATTGGATAGTTGGGCTATTGGATAGGTGGGACGTCACCTGTCTTCTGCACTCTGCACCGATCATGTCCCGCCAGGCCGATAAACAAATGTATTCTCCAGGTAATCCGGAAACTCAAGAAATTAGAGTAGAGCAGCTCTTGTTCACGGCTAGAGAACACTGATTTGGACCGTTGACCGCAGATGCACAAAGTAATCTGCTCATCACTTGTGACCGCTTACTGATTTGTTGGGACCTGCACCGATCGGCAGAATGGGGCACTTTTATCCCTGTTACAGAGCTAGGCAACAGATTAAATGCCCGACCACCTCTTCATTCATTCTCAATGTGGCTTCTGAAAAAAGTAGAGCACAGCACTTCAGGGAGATAAAGGTGCCCCGTTTTGCCGATCAGTGCAGCTCTAAGTGGTTGTACCCCGAACGATGAATACGTTTTTACCTATCCTATGAATATGTGATAACTTGTTTCCACTACACCTGTAAAGAAGAACTTCAAAAAAGTTACCCTTTAACTTGTGGCCAGTCCTTGGAGTTCTCAAAAGTGTTGGTCACCTGAATTACCCCCCATTGGATCTTCCATGGTATGCCCGGGATCTGACATAATGATGACCCCAATGAACATTCCCACCCAAAAAAAAACCTGCATCAGGCTGCTAACTGTTTATAATTGGCTCTGAAAATGAATGAAGGAATGATGACTGCAGAAGGAAACTTTATTTTTGTAATTTTATTAACTGAAGGTAACCCGTAACACATGCGAATATCCTTATTTTCAAGTCAAAGTTGTCCATAGCCTTTAACAATCTGTTTTCGCGAACAAGCTCTGTAACCTCAAAGTCCTTGCCACCACAATGCTTGGCTTAAAGGTTGAATTTTTAATATGTGTTGCTTTTCATAAATTATTTGTACAGTTTTCTCTTTTTTTTGTGCATCCGTAATAATTTATGCTAGAATAAATAATACAGCCCATAGCAAAAAAAAAAAAATATGGCCTCAGTCCAAAATTATTCCATTTGGCAGGTTTGGGATCTGTTTTTAGTTTTCACATGAGTAGCATCAATCTGCACATAAATAAAGACCCCGGCACACGGCTCTGCCGAGCTCTGTGCTCCATGTTAACACTTCTATTTGGAATTAGGCATTGGGCACATGGATATTTGTCCTTGTGGTGACTTGCCAAAGAAAATCATTACATTCCTTACAGTACGGGCTAGTTTGCTTACTTATTTTTTTTTATAGGGAGCGACTTTGAGAAACTCTCCCTAGATTCTGCTCTAAGCTTTGGGTCCCGTTGTGACATTGACGCTGTCAGCTGAGATTAAGTGCTGTTCCTAATGCATCTTGACAGTTGTTTTCTTAAGGTGTACGCTCTATATCCTTACAAAACATAGTCACACATGCACTCAAAGTTAGCAGTTCTTTTACCTTTGTCTATTATTTATCAACGGCAGTGTATGTAGCTTTTAGCAAAAAATTCCAGACTCCGATACATACCAAAAGGAGCATTCCTTTAATCTTGTATCCAATAATTCCGAAATTCCAATGCCCAACATTTGTTCTTAGCAAGAGACTTACTGTTAAGATGGCTACTTGGAGAACAAAGTCAAAGTTGACCAGAACCTTTAACAATCTGCTTAAAGTTGACCATAGCCTTTAACAATCTGCTTTCATACACATCTTTATACAGTTTTGGGTTTGCAAAAATTAACCTTGTAAAAATGGATGGCAGATGGATGTCTTTTGTGTGTGTCTTGTTTTTTTGTTTTTTTTTTGTCACTTCCGTAAATTTGAGTCTGATCCAGAAAATGGACCAGAGTTGGGAGGTCACTTTCGGGAAAGTGTAAAGAAATAGCATGTCATCCACGTCAATCAGCCTTATAAAGGGAGGATCCAGGGGTGGCACAATGGGGTTGTGTTGATCATGCATTTCAGTTGGCAGACAGTGTGGTAGAGAACATACTGATCATGAATTGTAATTATATAGGGTATGTCATAGAACACTCTTTTTCTACACCTGAGTTAGTGGTATATGGGTCTACGCCTCACATTGCATGTGTGCCATCTTGGATCTTTGACTACCTGGCTGCTGTCGTTTGGATGGGATGACGATGAGCAGATAATATGCGGTAGCGCAAAAGGAACTTCATTATTTTGTAAGAAAAAATTTGGTAACACTTGTCATCAGTTTTCACCTTACAAACTGCATACTTCACTAAATAACTCTCTTAGAGCTGATGAAGCTGGGGTACTTGCATTGAAAATGCATGCCAGGATGGCTGAAGAATGCTTTATGAAAGGTTAAGCTCAATCTCTGACCACGTAGCCTAATTGAAAAGCTGGCCTTCGGGGATGCAGTGGTGAATACTTATCTAACGAAGGTTATGGCACGGGTCCAAAAACTGGCTTGTGTGTCTAAAGGTACCGTCACACTCGGCAACGCTGCAGCGATATAGAGAACGAGCCGATCGCTGCAGCGTCTCTGTTTAGGTTGCTGTAGAGACGTCAAACACAGCAGCTCCAGAATGATGCAGGAGCGATCCAGTGACGTAACGGTGACTCGCTTATCGTTGTAGCTGGTTGTTAGATCCATGTAAAGATTGCTGGCATCGCTGCTTTTGCTGTCAAACACGACGATACACGCCGACCTGACGACCAAATAAAGTTCTGGACTTCTAGCTCCGACCAGCGATGGCACAGCGGGATCCAGATCGCCGCTGCGTGTCAAACACAGCGAGATCGCTATCCAGGACGCTGCAACGTCACGGATCGTTGTCGTTCTCGTTGTAAAGTTGCTGAGTGTGAAGGTACCTTTAGGAATCTTCTAATAAATGAATCACACCTATAATTGATAGGAGACTTCTTTACTTTGCAGACAACACACCACTGCACCACCACAGACCAGCTCTCCACTTATCCTCACCCACTCAGAGAACCGAACATGAAGTGTACGCATAGAGATGCTTTCTGGGCCGCATTAGCATCAGCCAGACCCCATCTCATCTGCAGCCTCTACGCTGCCCACACCTGGTAGCATTAGTCTTTGCTGAAAGTAAAGGCCCGTCCCACACTTCTCCTTGTTGTTTGGCCCAGGTTCTGGTTTTTGGACGGGTATCCTTAGGGCTTCTTAGGTACTTGACCACAGATAAGTGTACGCTTGGTCTGTGTTTATGGGGGATTGTTCTTGGATGTCGACTGGGGGTGTCTGGGTCCAGAAAAAAAATGTAAATAGTACCTCACCAAAACCTTGTCAAATGAGAAATGCACTAGCAGGATGCAGCGGGCACCCACTGATAAAGGCTGGAGCAGCACAGGTGCAAGCTACTGATGAGAACAACCACCCACTCACCTAAATATTGGAGAGGTTGGCTGCCTAGTAGCAAAAATGCACACAGATAGGGCTTGCATACGATGCTATTCTGGGTCCGCAACCTTGACCGGCATTGTTTGGGTCTTTGATGCTTGACCGTCATCATCTGAGCCTGGGCTTTGCTGGTACACAAGCTGTGGACAAACTAATGGCTGCTGGAGCTGCAGAAGAACTAATTGTCACTTCCTTTGGCACTAGCTCCCTCTTCTTGGCCTGGCCAGGCCTTTTATTTTTAGTCACTCCTATACAGGTGGCACGTGACCTGGTGCCGTCCTTTAAACTTTTCCCATGGGACCATATATTTCCTTCTTGGTTCCTGCTAACACAATTCTTTATTTATTTACTTTCACTTTCAGTTTTGTCCGGCAGATGACGGTGTTCGCTTACGGATACCCAGTCTCTCTTGTCCATCTCTCTACAACTGCACACCTAGCCTAATTGACAGTTCCTCAGATTTCCAGATGCAAGAACATGATAAACACAGAGGTTAAAAAATTAAAAACCATTGAAGGATATCTATCTTTAGGATCAATCCTCCTAAGCCATCTATGTGGGCATGCAGTTCATTGAATGTTGAATCACATGATACTTTGATATCTGTAATCCACTGAGTGGTTCCTGAGAAATTCACCTTTTTGAAATATGAAGATGAGCTGAAAAGATCTCCGTTCCAGAGTAGGATCCCCCATAGAGATCTTTTCAGCTTGTTTACATATTTGAAAAACATGGATTTCTCAGGAATCATTCATCAGATATCAAGATATAATTTTTTTGACTGTCTATGATCTTCATGCCCTTAGAAGGGTTGATACTACTGACAGATGCCATTTAATAATTTGAGGGTTTTTTAGTCTCTCTGTTTATCATGTCCTGGGGTCTGGAAAGCTGAGGAACTGTCAATCAGGCTAGGACGGTTGATTCTACTGACATGCCCTTTATACTCACCTCGCCCCTTACATGTCTGGCCGCTTACCTACCTGTCGAGTACGCCACTGGTTCAGTTAGTTCCTCTGGTTCAAGTGCCTTCCATCTTTAGTCTTCTTCACTCTTCAGCTCCTCCGGCCCTGACTAGGCCTTACGCAATGTCATAATGTGTGTCATCCCATGATGGCATAACATCAATTGAATCTTAGTCAACGCTGGAAGAGCCAAAGCGAGACGATGAGAGAGAAGACTGAAACAAGAGAGAAAAGATGAACCAACAGAGAACAGAGATGAGTTAAGCATAATATTTTTATTTTTTAACTTCTTCCCAGGTCTAAAGAAAAAAAATTCGAATCCACAACTCTACAAAATTCCCTTGCTATGGAAATAAATGAAGAACGTAAATGATTTAAAAAACAATAAAGTGAACATCCCTCAGATATAAGAAATGCATGAGATACAGTGCGTTCATCTAAGACCAATATCTAGACCAGTATTGGAATGACTGTCATTCTGTCCATTATAGGGTGATTTGGAATAATATAAAGAAGTTTTACGCCAAGTCATGAATATAACCTAATGGAATAACGTAATACACATACAATATCGTTTATTCAGATTTAGCCACATACAAATAAAACCATCCACTATCATTATATTCACAAGGCTGATAAAATGTACATAAGTAATAATATAAGAAGGGCAATGTATTCTTTATAACCAGCTGATCAATAGAGAACTGGTCTGGTTCTTCTGATACATAGGGAAACCTAAGGATAAAAAAAGAAAGAAAAGGTCTCCTGCAGCTTTTAAATCAATTTAATTGAATAGAAACATGGGCTAATACAAGTCTTCCATTTCTCCTCTCACAAATCATTAGCCGGGATCAGCTACGATGAAAGGGAAGATATGGGAAAAAAACGCAGAAGATTAATATTGGTTCAGTCACTAACTGTTTGTTTCAGTGGATGTACTTAGGTGATATTCTGTAGAGTGGGAAAGTAAATATATGTTCCTTGGTTTCCTAGATATAAAACCTAACCCCCTGGAGATTATAGGCTACATTGTCAGTTTCAATTTCACTGTTTAGAATAGAATTTAATTAGCGTTTAAAACCACAAAGCTTCTCAACACAAAATCTACTACCGGCTTTATACCGATTTCTTAAAGGGGAATGAAAGAGAGAAAATGTTTTAGGTGTTCTCTGCTTTTCATAATCCTGTTTTGCTATTTTCCCCTGAAAATAAACTATTTACAGGTTTCCCTGGTGCTTGATGCCCCAGCGACTAGATGGAAACTGTAAGAGAGTTTGACAGCAAGTGTTTATTTTCTCTGCAGCACTATCGCAGGACAAATAAGGCATTGCACTGAGCCCTCATATCAATGGACATGAAAGGTCCTCCAGACGTAAAGATGCTTTTTGTAGATACACCCTTCGTAAATGAATGAAGAATCATCCTAGTCTTTTAATGCAATATTTCTTAATAGGGAATTTCAAAATAAGCTTTCTAAACCAGACATCTCAAGTTTTGAAGTACAGAGACCTAATTGATCTTTATTTTTTTTTACAGTTTTTTTTTAATTTTTAAGGAAATAATTTTGCTTCGTTTGTTAGGGGTCGAGTTCCTGCCTCTGCACAGGGGGAATCTCGGGCCATCTCCACTGTGGTCTCCCATTCTTCTCCTGCCACAGTGGAGTCTGCTTAGCAGAGACGTCGATCCCAGCGTCTCGCTCAGTCTGACTCTGTGCTTAGAGTTACTGCTGCGTTTCCTGCTTCTCCCATTGAAGTCAGTGCTGGGCAGCGGCGAGCGGACGTTTCTGGGGCTAAGTCCTGCTTTTTACATTCTGGGCATGCCCAGAGTAAGATCTCTCAGTGGAGATCGAGGGTCACATGATCAGATACTGCAGCTAAGGTCCTTGTAGCTGCTAGGACTAAATCCTGCTTTGCACTCTGAGCATGCCCAGGGCGAGATCTCTCAGTGGAGATCCAGGGTCACATGCTCAGGTGCTGCAGCACTCCATTGGTCCTTCTTTGGAAGGTCCTAAACATGCTGCAGCTATTTAAGCCTCTCATGGCCGCACGGCCATGCGCTAGTATTGTCTTTTGTAAATGTGTGTGTGTTGTGAGTGAAAGTCGTTCTTTAAAATCCCCTCCCTATTGTATGACTGCTCGCGGAAGGTGGGTGATTGCTACCTAGCGCCCGACTTAGCCATCAGCACGGTCCACACATTACAGCGTCTTATTGCTGTGACCGCCAGTGCGGCGCCGTGCGCTTTCTCTGCGCTTTCCTAACCCAAGTCTGGGTGGTTAGTGGCGTCCGCCAGTGCGGCACCGCACGCACTCTCGTGCCTCTAAATATATTCTCTTGGTGCGGTACCGCGGCCCTGTGACTCAACAGGGTTTGCTTCCTTCACACTGGGTGAAGTTAACCCAAGTGTGTATTCATATTGTACCGCCATCTCGTCCGTCTCTACTAGCAGCAGGGTTTTCACCTGCACGGTGGACCTCGGACGGCGAACGCACATAATACCATTACACCTTATACTTGGTGCGTTCCGCCAGTCCTAACATAATACTAGCGCCAAGGTCTGGCTAGTAATGACGGACGATCAGCGTTCACAGCGGTACATCCAGCAGCTGGAGGGAAGGTTGGCGGCTCTTGAGCGTTCAACCTCAGCTGTGGATGTTACTGCTGTCGCTGTTCAGGCTGCAAGTGTGGCTGCAGCTACCTTGTCCACTGCCGCCCCTGTACCGACGCTATCTCGCCTCCCGCTACCAGAGAAATTTTCTGGTGACAGTAAGTCCTGTAGCGGTTTCGTGAGTCAGTGCTCAATACATCTCGAGCTTCTGGCCTCTCGTTTCCCTACAGAGGGGCCTAATGTGGGCTTTATCGTATCTTTATTGTCGGACAGGGCGTTGCAGTGGGCTACGCCGCTGTGGGAGCGTGACGATCATGTGGTGCAGAGTGCTCCGTTATTCCTGAGCACTCTGAAACAGGTCTTTTTAGGACCTCGTGTCACCCATGATACGGCGCTCCAACTGTTGGCATTGACTCAGGGCTCGTCCTTGGTCAGCCAGTTTGCCGTCCACTTCCGCACGCTAGCATCTGAGCTGGAGTGGTCGGATAAGGCCCTTATTCCTATATTTTGGAGGGGGCTGGCTGACCACGTTAAGGACGCCCTGGCCACTATGGAGATTCCCGCCACACTGGAGGAATTAATAACAGTATCCACTCGTATTGACCTCCGTTTTCACGAGCGGAGGTTAGAGCGAGCCCAGTGTAGGCAGAGGTTTTGGCTGCCTCCCACCTTCGCCAAACCTTTGGAATCTCCAGTCCAGGCTCCTGAGTCCCATGAGCCTATGGTAGTGTCACGAGCGGGATCTAAGTCCCGGACCGCTCGTGCACTCCAGGTTTGTCATGTTTGCCAACAGTCAGGACATCTTGCCACCAGATGTCTCCAGCGGTCGAGGAAACGTCAGCATCTAGTGGTAGTAGGTGGAGGTGCACTAGACACGGCGACGTTTGCCTCCAAATTATCCTTTAAGGTGACAATAACATTAGGCTCATCCTCCCACTCGGTAGACCTCTGCGTGGATTCTGGGGCGGAGGGCAATTTTATGTCTTCTGCCTTCGCCCAACGTCACGCAATACCCCTGGTTATGCTACCTCAACCAGTAACGGTACGAATGGTGAATGGGTCGACACTGCCCGCACAGATAACACATCAGACCATCCCTTTTACTCTGTCCATGTCACCATCCCATCAGGAGATTATATCTCTGCTCATCATTCCTGAGGGGATTGATGAGGTCCTGTTGGGGATACCTTGGTTACGGTACCACTCTCCTCACATCGAGTGGTCCTCAGGCAGAATTCTGGGATGGGGTGAATCATGTGGGAGTAGGTGTCACCGAGAGTGCGTTCAGGTTGCTACTACAGAGGTACCTGCAGATCTATCCTCTCTCCCCAAGCAATATTGGTCGTATGCAGACGTGTTCTCCAAAAAGGCGGCGGAGACCCTTCCGCCCCATCGCCCCTATGACTGTCCTATTGATCTCTTGCCTGGTGCTGAGCCTCCCCGGGGTCGAGTCTATCCATTATCTCTCCCGGAGACGGAGGCAATGTCTCAGTACATTCAAGAGAATCTGGCAAGAGGGTTCATCAGGAAGTCAGTGTCACCTGCTGGGGCAGGGTTCTTTTTCGTGCAGAAGAAGAATGGGGAACTACGTCCATGCATAGACTACAGGGGTCTTAACGCTATCACCGTTAAGAACAAGTATCCTTTGCCCTTGATATCTGAGCTTTTCGATAGGCTTCGGGGAGCAAGGGTGTTTACCAAACTAGATCAGCGGGGTGCTTACAATCTGATTCGCATCCGTGAGGGGGACGAATGGAAAACGGCGTTTAACACCAGAGATGGGCACTATGAGTATCTGGTGATGTCCTTCGGGCTCTGTAATGCCCCAGCCGTTTTCCAAGACTTTGTCAACGACATCTTCCGGGATATGCTTTCCACCTCGGTTGTAGTCTATCTGGATGATATTCTCATTTTTTCTCCAGATATTGACTCCCACCGGAGAGATGTTGGCAGAGTCTTCGACCTCCTACGGGCAAACTCTCTTTATGCTAAGTTGGAGAAGTGTATGTTTGAGCAGGAGTCTTTACCGTTCCTGGGCTATATCATCTCCGCCCAGGGATTGGCTATGGATCCTGCCAAACTACAGGCTGTGATGGACTGGCAAGAGCCCCATTCTCTTAAGGCGGTGCAGCGCTTTATGGGGTTCATTAATTATTACCGCCAGTTCATTCCCCACTTCTCAACTCTGGTAGCTCTCTTGGTTGCCCTCACCAAGAAGGGAGCAAATCCCAAAGTGTGGTCTGAAGAGGTCTCCAGGGCCTTTTCTTCTACTAAGTCTCATTTTGCTAGCGCTCCCATCCTACATCGTCCCGATGTCGATAAGCCGTTTATAATGGAGGTGGATGCCTCTTCCGTTGGTGCTGGAGCAGTCCTCTTCCAAAAGGATGCTCAAGGTCGGAAGCATCCGTGCTTCTTCTTCTCCAAGTCCTTCACACCAGCAGAGAGGAATTATTCCATCGGGGACAGGGAGTTGCTAGCGATGAAATTGGCTTTCTCAGAGTGGAGACATCTCTTGGAGGGGGCTTGTTTTCCCTTTCAAGTTTTCACAGACCACAAAAATTTGCTATATTTGCAAACAGCCCAGCGGCTAAATTCTCGCCAGGCCAGATGGTCCTTATTCTTCTCCCGATTCCACTTCACTCTCCATTATCTCGCTGGGGAGAAGAACATTCGAGCTGATGCCCTTTCTCGCTCTGTTGTGTCATCTGAGGAGGAGGAAGGAGAGCCTCGGCTTATTGTTCCTTCTGAGAGCTTAAGAACCGTGGCTCCGGTGTCGCTTGAGTCTGTGCCTCTGGGCAAGACTTTTGTGCCCATAAATTTGCGACCGGAGGTTCTCTTGGGCTCATTCCTCCAGGGTGGGTGGACACTTTGGGACAAAAAGGACATCTGAGCTGCTGGCGAGGACGTACTGGTGGCTGCATATGCTCCGAGATATCAGAGATTACGTTCTGGTGTGTGTCTCATGCGCCAAAAATAAGTCTCCTCGACAACGGCCATCTGGGTTACTCTATCCCTTGCCGGTGGCAGACAGGCCCTGGGAGATGGTCGGGATGGACTTTGTAGTGGGTTTGCCCAAGTCTCGCGGCTGTACCGTCATTTGGGTTATTACCGATCATTTCTCGAAAATGGTGCATTTGGTGCCGCTCCCACGGTTACCTTCTGCACGGGCCTTGGCAGCGTTGTTCATAAGACACATCTTCCGCCTACACGGCATGCCAGACAAAATTGTCAGTGACCGGGGTCCCCAATTTGCGTCTCGGTTCTGGAGAGAGCTTTGTCGTCTTCTCAGCATTGAGTTAAATCTCTCTTCCGCATATCATCCCGAGACGAATGGGTTGGTAGAGAGGGCCAATCAGACTCTGGTCACATATCTACGACATTTTGTTTCTGCCAGGCAGGATGACTGGGCATCTTTATTACCATGGGCAGAGTTCACCCTTAATAACGCTGTAGCCGACTCCACTGGTCAGACACCTTTCCTCCTTAATTACGGCCAGCATCCGCGGGTTCCTGTGCCTATGCCCGTGTCCTCTGCTGACTCGAGGGTGGCAGACTGGGCAGTGGAGGCACGGGACATTTGGGACCGCACTCAGGATGCCATTCGGGCCTCAAAGGAGAGAATGAGGTCCTCTGCCGATGCACATCGGCGCCCTGCCCCGACCTTTGCTCCTGGCGATTTAGTGTGGCTCTCCGCCCGTAACATCAGGCTGCATGTAGAGTCCACTAAGTTTGCACCTCGCTATTTGGGTCTCTTCAAGGTCCTCGAACAGGTTAATCCTGTGGTCTACCGTCTGGCCCTTCCTCCACGCCTTGGTATCACCGACACCTTTCATGTGTCCCTCCTTAAGCCCGTATACATGTCCCGGTTTTCTGAGTCATCTGCTGGGACATCGGGTTCGTCTACGGATGATTATGAGGTGAACGCTATTTTGGGGTACAAGGTGGTACGTGGTAAAAAATTCTATTTGGTGGATTGGAAGGGTTATGGCCCTGAGGACAGGTCCTGGGAGCCTGCTGAGCACATTCGGGCTCCGCAGCTCATTGCTGCCTTCGAACGTAGCGAGGCCCAAGGAAGGGGGGGCAATGTTAGGGGTCGAGTTCCTGCCTCTGCACAGGGGGAATCTCGGGCCATCTCCGCTGCGGTCTCCCATTCTTCTCCTGCCGCAGTGGAGCTTGCTCAGCAGAGACGTCGATCCCAGTGTCTCGCTCAGTCTGACTCTGTGCTTAGAGTTACTGCTGCGTTTCCTGCTTCTCCCATTGAAGTCAGTGCTGGGCAGCGGCGAGCGGACGTTTCTGGGGCTAAGTCCTGCTTTTTACATTCTGGGCATGCCCAGAGTAAGATCTCTCAGTGGAAATCGAGGGTCACATAATCAGATACTGCAGCTAAGGTCCTTGTAGCTGCTAGGACTAAATCCTGCTTTGCACTCTGAGCATGCCCAGGGCGAGATCTCTCAGTGGAGATCCAGGGTCACATGCTCAGGTGCTGCAGCACTCCATTGGTCCTTCTTTGGAAGGTCCTAAACATGCTGCAGCTATTTAAGCCTCGCATGGCCGCACGGCCATGCGCTAGTATTGTCTTTTGTAAATGTTTGTGTGTTGTGAGTGAAAGTCGTTCTTTAAAATCCCCTCCCTATTGTATGACTGCTCGCGGAAGGTGGGTGATTGCTACCTAGCACCCGACTTAGCCATCAGCACGGTCCACACATTACAGCGTCTTATTGCTGTGACCGCCAGTGCGGCGCCGTGCGCTTTCTCTGCGCTTTCCTAACCCAAGTCTGGGTGGTTAGTGGCGTCCGCCAGTGCGGCACCGCACGCACTCTCGTGCCTCTAAATATATTCTCTTGGTGCGGTACCGCGGCCCTGTGACTCAACAGGGTTTGCTTCCTTCACACTGGGTGAAGTTAACCCAAGTGTGTATTCATATTGTACCGCCATCTCGTCCGTCTCTACTAGCAGCAGGGTTTTCACCTGCACGGTGGACCTCGGACGGCGAATGCACCTAATACCATTACACCTTATACTTGGTGCGTTCTGCCAGTCCTAACATAGTTGATGTAATAATATGTAAAAAATGATAAGGACAATCTTAATTTTTCACAATTCTTGAGGAAACTCTGATCAAGAAAACATAATGTCTATACCTCTATAGTTCTTATTTCTTGACACTTTCTTCAAAATAACCTAGGGATATGAATTTGTTTTTAGATTTTGACTTATGTCTCCTATGACTACCTGCTTTTAAAGTCCCATGTCGATATTTGTACCATTAGTATTCCAATTGTGCCGATATTGGTGATACTATGATCATAGATTAATAATTAAAGGAAGTACAGATGTGGAAGGAGCACCCATGCCCTGGTCACTGAGTACAAGTCCTTCAACACGAGTACATCAGTACTTTATATAATAGACTGGGGTCTGTTACAGATTTTGCAATAGGTTCCTTGACCTTTAGGTTATGACTCTCAGTAGCTCATCTCTTTCTTTCTGTAAGCCAATCTGTCTGTAGTAGTATCTGCTATGTCTCTGCTGCTTCCAGCAAAGCTCTCTGTGGTGCACCTTCTCCTTGAGTGTCAAATCACTTTCCACAGCTTCCGCTGCTCCATCTCTCTTGAACTCATGTTCTTCAGTGTCTGTTTTGAGGCTCTTGTTCCAATGCATCACATATTCTTCCCACACCTGCTATGAATGTACATCTACCACATAAGTAACCTGCTTGGACTCTCTAAATTCTTGCCACCAACTCTGGCTCCTTTTGCACACATATGCACAGGCTTCCTTAATTTATTTGTTGCAGTCCTTTCCTGGTGCACACCACCAGCAGGGAAATGCATTCACTTGACTTGGAACTTGGATTGTGTCCCACTTTCCTCAAAATGGTGCCAAACCAGTGTTTATAAATAACCACCACTTCCTACAAACTGTTGAATAATATTGGGCAGCATCAAGACACTCGGAGAACTCTGAACTAGTAAGGCTATGTTCACATTAGCGTTTTGCGTGTTTGCGTCGGGCGAAGCAGCGGTGACGCATGCGTCATGCGCCCCTATATTTAACATGGGGGACGCATGGACATGCGTTGTGCTGCGTTGTGTGACGCATGCGTTTTTTTTTTTGCCGCAAGCGTCGGGCGCAGAAAACGCAACAAGTTGCATTTTTCTTGCGTCCAAATTTTGGCAAAAAACGACGCATGCGTTGCAAAATGCAGCGTTTTTGCGTGCGTTTTGGTGCGTTTTTATTTGCGTTGTGCGTTGCGTCGCCGACTCAGCGGCGCACAACGCAAATGTGAATGTAACAATCTACCTAGTTCATTGTTATAAAAATTTGTGATTGTGGAAAATGTCACATATGCATGTAGGTGAAAAATGGGGCCCTAGAGTTGGTTACCGGTGGACCCTTGGCAGTCCAGTCCGACTCTATTTGTAATGACTTGCTTGCTAGAGAGTTTAGGGCAACTATTTGGGATACGGTGGTAGAGACTAGTGATGAGCGAGTATACTCGTTACTCGGGTTTCCCGGGCATACTCGGGTGGTCTCCGAGTATTTGTTAGTACTCGGAGATTTAGTTTTTGTTGCCTTAGCTGCATGATTTACAGCTGCTACACAGGCTGAGTACATGTGGGGGTTGCCTGGTTGCTAGGGAATCCCCACATGTATTCAGGCTGTCTATCAGCCATAAATCATGCAGCTGAGGCAATGAAAACTAAATCTCAGAGTACTCAGAAATACTCGGAGACCACCCGAGTATGCTCGGGAAACCCGAGTAACGAGTATACTCGCTCATCACTAGTCTCTACCACCGTATCCCAAATAGTTGCCCTAAACTCTCTAGCAAGCAAGTCATTACAAATAGAGTCGGACTGGACTGCCAAGGGTCCACCGGTAACCAACTCTAGGGCCCCACTTTTCACCTACATGCATATGTGACATTTTCCACAATCACAAATTTTTATAACAATGAACTAGGTAGATTGTTACATTAATAAGATGCCCCCTTTGTACATAGTAATTCAAGTATATAGTGCCAAGTACTGCTCATATAAGAGGATGGTGGCCCGCTCTTGCATAGGGGCCCACCGGAGGATTCTTCTGTTTTCCTGTGGTCCAGTCCAAGCCTGATTACAAATTTAAGAAGGTTGGAACGGATGAAATATTTCAGAACTATTAGATGTGCACTATGTGACACTTTCAAGTATCAGAAATAATAATTTAACTATAGCAAAAGGCTTTGAGACTTTCATCAGTATCTCAAGCAGTCTTCTCTAAGCTCCCTGGAAAGTAATTGCGAATTTATAACAAGGTGAAAATAGTTGAATTATTTCAGCACTATTATATGTGCACTATGTGACACTATCGAGTATATCAAATAGTAATGTAAATATAGCAAAATACTATTGCACCTTCATCAGTTTAGAGTTCTTTACTATCATATCCCAAATAGTTTTCTCTAAACTCCCTGGCAACTCATTGCAAATTTATAACAAAGTGAGAATGTTTGAACTATTTCGGCACTATTATATGTGCACTATGTGGCAATATCGAGTATAACAAATGATAATTTAAATATAGCAAAACGCTTTTGGACCTTCATCAGTTCAGGGTCTCTAGTATCATATCCTAAAAAGTCTGCTCTAAACTCCCCGGCAAGTTATTACTAATTTATAAGAAGGTGTGAATAGATTAAATATTTCAGCACTATTAGATGTGCACTATGTGACCCTATTGAGTATCATAAATAATTATTTAAATATAGCAAATCGCTTTGGGACCTTCATTAGTTTAAGGGTTTGTATTATCGTATCCCAAACAGTCTTCTGTAAACTCCCTAGCAAGTTATTATAAATTTAGAACAAGGTGAGAATGGTTGAACTATTTTGGCACTATTAAATGTGCACTATTTGACGCTATCAGGTATCACAAATGATAATTTAAAAATAGCAAAAACCTAAAAATTTCAGTCTTGTAAATAATTAAATCTTTGCAATGGGAAGAATCAGTCAAGTGTTTCTTTTGATATTACTGAACTAAAGACTAAAACGTAAAGTACTAAACAATTTGGCTGTCATATGGATCTACTGTAAAAAAAAAACCCACAATCAAGCAGCGTTAGGTAATCCTAAACATCCGGCCGTTTTGCCGAGATATTACTGCAATGTACAAATAATGCATCATTACAATACATTACAGAAACGCGTTTCACATCTAAGAAATCATAGTACCGTGCTTAATTTACGCTTTATATAAGAAAAATAGCCTGAGATTACATAGGCTGTTGGCATGTGAAACATTTTATAGCGCACGGTGTAGAGTTTTTAAGATAAAATATGCTAATTAAGACTAAATTTATGCCTTGACGCTGAGAGCTGTGCGGTAAAGCAAAGTAAATAGGAAATATTGTAGAGCCTACCTCAACATTGATTTATAATTATACACATGAAAGAACGCTTTCTGCGTAAATAGCCCAGTTGTTGTGAACCTACAGCTTTACAGAGAAAGAAATTAATGAGGTGATCAAAAAGTCATAAATTAAAGTTACCCTCAAAAGTGTTCTCTACTTTGGACATTTTTTTTTGTAATTGGGTTCTCTTCTGTAGCCTCTGTGTTGCATTTTTGCTGCAGAATGGGTTAACTGAGAATCCATCAGTCAGCTTATTGGGATGGTCCCATTCTGTCTTTTTTTATTCTTTTTACCTTCTATCAGATGATTTGTGACCACAGACCACATCAAAGTTGAATGTGCCGGCAAACAAAGAGCCTGTAAAAGCAAAATAGTGCAAAATTATTAATCAAAAGGCAATTAAAAATGTCTTTTATATCCCTAAATACATGCATTCAAGTAAAAAAAAAACTTTAAATAAATGTTAATTATTTTTAGCTGCATATCAGCATGGAAAATCTGCAGTAAGTATGCTATGTGTGTATGCAGACTAAGGATTATTCATGAAATTGTATTTCCATGTGTGCTTTGCTTTCCGTATCGTCTAATCACTGAATTAATCCCAGTGGGAACCAGATTATTCACTAGGAACAAAAAAAGAATAGGCCAAAGCTCACAGCGTAGAGGACTGAACCATTTCTTATCTGCAAAGTAGCATCTGCTTCTCCTAACATTAACAAGGAATGACACAATTAAATGCTTCCGGCATCCATTCATTGTGAGCGGAGATGAAGGTAGCATTCATATACAGACGTCTTCATATACAGAAGGCGTGATTTCGCACTCACATCGTCAGGTCTAGGTAGGTCTCGTAAATTGCATTAGTATAATATGTAGGACTTCTTTATTTCATGAAAAAGTCTAAAATAAAAAAAGAAGCAGTTTCTTAAATAGACTTGATTTAAAATGACTTGCCGCTTTGTCTATACAGCTCTTATGCACACCAATGTGTTTACATGGCTAGTCTTTTTCTGTAGTTCTATTCCAGTTACCTCCAATACGGTATAGTTTTGAGATTATTTGTTACTAGTACCCTTAGCACCAGGAGGTGGGAAGAGAGTTAACACTAGACCAGTGAGCTCAAAGGGGCAGAGAATCCAAACTTTGGGGGAAATTGATAAACAAATTTGTTTTAGTATGAATCAATGAGAGACTGTACATTGTATCTGAACATTACGGCCATAGAGATTAGGGCTGATCTGACACTCTCGGTCTTGAAACAGTGCCCTAATGACTGAAGGTCAGCCCCCTCTGCATGTCATCGTACTGTAGGAGTCATGCAGGTATGCAATTTGGGTTTATGAAAATTGATTCAAACCCAATGACTGATTCTTATGTTTTCTTAAGCCCTGATTTCAACAAACTCTTCTATTTTTAACCATCACATATGGATTTTGCACCAAACACTTGTGAAATTAAGAGATGAGCAAGAAAAATCGTTATTGTAGCCAATAACTTACACAATATTATATATAAAAATTTATTGAACATTCATTTTGCAACTTTAATGGAAATTGATTATTGCGCCTTTTCCTTTTCTCTTCAAAGCTTCTCTTGATACCTTTTCTCTTGTAGAAGGCCAGTGGATCTTCTCTGAAGCATCCAGTAGTCCCCAAGTCACGGGTGTGTCAGAGGCTGCAGACCGTCGCTCTACATATAACTGCAGAAGGTCTCAGCAATTTGCTTTGTAGACTTCTTCCTGGTCTTTTTGATTCTAGGACCCAGTGGCAGCCTTCCCCCTGCTCTAGTTGACACACGTGGACCAGATTGTTTATAACTCTCAGCTTGCTGTTGGGAGTTGCAAGTGATAATTCCATTTCCATTTCCCTGTTGAGGCTTGGAGCTATAACAGTCAGCAATCTTCCACTTTGGTGTTTGAAGCACGTCTGTTTCTCTCTGAGTCTACTCAAGGTAAGTGTTCCCCTTGTTTGTGTATCCCATCTGTCTTTAGTGGTAGTGGCGATTAACTAGTGCTCATCCTGTCCTTCTCTGAGCAGGGCTTATCAACAGGGTCAGGCAGAGGTTAGTTTCCCTCCATAGTGTTGGGTTCCCTTCCCCTTATCCCTTCATTTTGCACTTAGTCTTTCCTACACTGTGCTTGACACCCCCATATTGTTCAGGACTTATTTAAAGGAATCCCAAGCCTTTTTCTCACCAGCTTTCATTTTTGTTTCGAAAACGTCATCCTTCATAAGATTCTGAATATCTGGACCCACAAAAATGCCTTTCTTCAGTTTTGCTTGAGACAGAAATGTGGTACACAGGTACTTAAAAGTCTCTCCTTTTGCTAGAGCCTTCACAAACTGCTTTATCAGTCCAAGCTTAATGTGGAGAGATGGTAGGAGATCTTTAGACTTTAGTGAGATCAGCTAAACTTTCCGCAACAAAGTTCTTGAGTCCAGGTTGCAAAGATGTTCTCACTGGCCAACTTTTTTTCTCCAGTAATGAGTCCTATCTCAGCTGTTCCATTCACATAAAAAGCATGGGTACTTCATGCATCCTCCTTGCTGCCTAAGGAGCAAAGAGAGAACTTTCAGATGACCACATATTGACCATCCTTGATCCTCGTAGTTAAGTGTTTTCATAACAAAGATTAAATTCTCCAAACTTTCCTTCAAGGGCACATAATGCCCTACACTGAGCATAAAAACTTACAAGAGAAAAAAGTAAACAAAAACCCTGATGTAACTAAGTAAAAAAGCAAAAGTGCATTTAAATAACACAGAGTTTTAAGTAATACGGTTTTTTGATAAAAAAAATAGCACAAAAGCCATCCCACCTCGTCACGGTAACTCTGATCGGGACAGTCCTACACTGTCTAATATTCAAACCTTACCATGTGTCAATGTTGACCTCAGTGTGAATAAGGGCAGACGAAAGGACTGGGCCCAACCAGTGAAACACTAGACTGGAGAAGCCTTATATAGTCTCTAGCACAGAAACAGGGAGGCCACACCCCGGGTTGCACTGTCCCAATCAGAGTTACCGTGACGAGGTGGGATGGCTTTTGTGCTATTTTTTTTTATCAAAAAACAGTATTACTAAAAACTCTGTGTTATTTAAATGCACTTTTGCTTTTTTACTTAGTTACATCAGGGTTTTCGTTTACTTTTTTCTCTTGTAGGTTTTAATGTTTTATGGCCAATATGAACATGCGTTTAACCTCTGCATGCGTACCAACTTAAGTTAAGCTCAATTTTGTGTTTTTTTTTTCCTACACTGAGCATAGTTGCTGCCATTGTGCAGCAGCATAGCTTTGAGACTTTTTTTGGATGAGTCAATAAAGAGTCGCCACTCGCTCACATTGCACTCAATTTTAAATTTTTCCATCATCCCAGGAACATATCTGCAATACACTAAAACACTGCCTTGAGAAAAGTATAGCAGGAATTCTTTTTCTCTGCTTCTGTTCTATGAAATAACATTTAGAACCAATCTAATGACACCAAAATCATCCAACAAAGGTCACACAAAAGGGTTAAAGTCTACGGAGTCAATGACTGTGATAAAACTGTACGTGATGGAATTTGGTAATATTTTTTTCAGTTCAGCGATCAAAAGATCTGTGTTATTAGATGAGCAAATTTATTAGAGTAAAATTAAATTCTACTCAATTTCTTTTTAATAATTTGCATTCTGGCAAACATAAATATTTTGTGAACGTAACAAAATGGAGGTCAGTTGCGGCCACCATCTGGCTGAACAAGAGAGTGCTGGGAAAAGGTTAAAAAGAGAAAACTTACCTCAGGGTTCACCTTATTAGTCATCCATGATGCTCTCTGCCTGCTGTCCGGCCCTCCGCGCCTCTGTTGCTCCGTGTCTCCTGCCCAGTGTTCACTCTAGGCTGGGGCATCTGGCCACAAGCAGACCCCAATCATCTCTGCACATGTGCAGTAAACGCAAGCCGGCCGCGGAGATCAATAGTGCCAGTCTAGAGTGAACACCAGGCTGGAGATTTGGTGCAATGGAGGCGCGGAGGACCGCAGAGTAGGCAGGGAGTAGTGAGGGCGAGTGGGTAGATGCGCAATGAGGCATGTTTGTTTCTTTTCTTTATACATTTATAATGCTCTGAAGTCTGAGACCCCTGAGCATAAACGAGACCATCCAATAACTTTGCTACAGATCAAATTTCCCTGAAAAGTACACACAACTATTATTTTGTCAGATCTGCTCATCTATCATGGCTATGGCATCCGATTCTGTTCACCTATTTTCAGAATTCCTAAAGAAGTGAATGGAGAGAGTGGGTTGGCCATGAGTTGAGGATTTTGGAGACCCGCAAAGAAGGGACTCTCATCTATCAGGCATTTATGACATGCAATATGAATAACCCTTTAAAGAGTTACTACACCTATTTGTTTATATAATTTTGTTGGGCTAGAAAGATATATTTGTAAAAAAAAATTATTAGGGCATTTTCTTCATTCCTGTAAAAAATAAATTGTACCTAGGAGGCTTCCAAGCCCCGTCTGTTAGGTCTCGAGTTCCCACTTCTGCACAGGGGGAATCTCAGGCCGTCTCCGCTGCGGTCTCCCATTCCTATCCAGCCGCAGTGGAGTCTGCTCAGCAGGGACGTCGGTCCCAGCGTCTTGCTCAGTCTCGCTCGGTACAGAGAGTTACTGCTGCTTCTTCAGCTCCTGCCATTAGTCAGTGCTGGTCAGCAGCGAGCGGACTTCTCTGGGACTAAGTCCTTGTCTGCGCACACTGAGCATGCCCAGGGCAAGATCTCCCGTTGGAGATCAAGGGTCATGTGCTCAGGCTCTGCAGCGCATTCCATTGGTCCTCTTGGCAGGTCTTGGAAGGGCAAAGTTTCTGTGGCCACTTCCTGTCCTGCAACTATATAAACTGCGCATGACCGCACGGCCATGCGCTAGTGTACAATTATTATGTGTGTGTGTAGATGGATGTATGTCGATGGATGAAAGCTCCTAAGTATCCCTCCCTAGAGTTGATGATTGCTCGCGGATGATGGTAGCTCTCTAGCGCCCGACTATCCATCTGTATGTTACACACATCACAGCGTCCTATAGCTGTGCCTGCCAGTACGGCGCCGTGCGCTTGCCTTGCGCTTTCCATACCCAAGCCTGGGTGGTTAGTGGCGTCCGTCAGTGCGGCATCGCACGCACTCTTGTGCTCATATATTGCAGATAAGGTTCTTTATACACCCAGTTGCGGTGTTGTGCCAGCAAGGGTCTAATCGGACTTCAATCCCTTTTGGGGTTAAGTTCGCTGACTGCTTGCTCGCGCTCTATGTGCGGTACCGCGGTCCTGTGACTTAACAGGATCGCTTTCTTCACGTTGGGTGAGGTTTAACCCACGTGTTTATACTTTTAAGTACCGCCATATAGTCTGTCATTTACTAGCAGTGGGTTTCGCCTGCACGGTGGACCCCGGACTGCGAACGCATCTATATCATCTTTCTTGGTGCGTTCCGCCAGTCCTAACATTACACTAGCGCCAGGGTCTGGCTAGTGATGACAGACAAACAGCAATCCTTCCGGTATATCCAGCAGCTGGAGGGTAGATTGGCGGCTCTCGAGAGCGCAACCTCAGCTGTGGATGTTACCGCAGTTGCTGTACAGGCTGCCAGCGTGGCTGCAGCAACTTTGTCCATTGCCACCCCTGTTCCGACATTTTCTCGCCTCCCGCTGCCAGAAAAATTTTCTGGTGATAGCAAATTTTGTAGGGGATTTGTGAGTCAGTGCTCTATTCATCTTGAGCTCCTGGCTGCACGCTTCCCCACAGAGCAGGCTAAGGTGGGATTTATTGTATCTCTATTGTCAGACAGGGCGTTGGAATGGGCTACGCCGCTGTGGGAGCGTGGCAATCATGTGGTGCAGAGTGCTCCGCTGTTTTTGAGCACTCTGAAACAGGTCTTTTTAGGACCTCAAGTCACCCATGATACTGCGCTCCAACTGCTGGCATTGACTCAGGGTGAGTCCTTGGTCAGTCATTTTGCCGTCCAATTCCGCACTTTAGCATCTGAGCTGGAATGGTCGGATAAAGCTCTTAGCCCCATATTTTGGAGGGGCTTGGCTGACCACGTAAAGGACGCTCTGGCCACTAGGGAGATTCCTGCCACACTGGAGGAGTTAATAACAGTCTCCACTCGAATAGATCTCCGTTTTAACGAGCGGAGGTTGGAGCGAGCCCAGTGTAGGCAGAGGTTTTGGCTGGCTCCTACTTTCGCCAAACCTCTGGAATCTCCGGTCCTTGTTCCTGAGTCACATGAGGCCAGAGAAGGGTCACAAGCGGGATCTAAGTCCCGGACCGCTTGTGCACTCAGGGTCTGTCATGTTTGCCAGCAGTCAGGACATCTAGCCACCAGATGTCCTCAGCGGTCGAGGAAACGTCAGCGTCTAGTGGTCGTAGGTGGAGGTACACTAGACACGGCGACCTTTGCCTCTAAATGGTCCTTTAAGGGGACAATTACTATAGGCTCATTTTCTCACTCGGTAGAGCTCTGCGTGGATTCTGGGGCGGAGGGCAATTTCATGTCTTCTGCCTTCGCCCAACGTCACGCCATACCCCTGGTTATACTAGCTCAACCTGTAACGGTACGAGTGGTGAATGGGTCGACACTGCCCTCACAGATAACACACCAAACCATCCCTTTTACTCTGTCCATGTCGCCATCTCATCAGGAGATTATTTCTCTGCTCGTCATTCCAGAAGGAATTGATGAGGTCCTGTTGGGAATACCTTGGCTACGGTACCACTCTCCTCATATCGAGTGGTCCTCAGGCAGAATTCTGGGATGGGGTGAATCTTGTGGGGGTAGGTGTCAGAGGGAGTGCGTTCAGGTTGCTACAACAGAGGTACCCGCAGATCTATCCTCTCTCCCCAAGCAGTATTGGTCTTATGCAGACGTGTTCTCCAAAAAGGCGGCGGAGACCCTTCCGCCCTATCGCCCCTATGATTGTCCTATTGACCTCTTGCCTGGTGCTGAGCCTCCCCGGGGTAGAGTCTATCCGCTATCTCTCCCGGAGACGGAGGCAATGCCACAGTACATCCAGGAAAATCTGGCAAGAGGGTTCATCAGGAAGTCAGTGTCACCTGCTGGGGCAGGATTCTTCTTCGTGCAGAAGAAGAATGGGGAATTGCGTCCATGCATAGACTACAGGGGTCTTAACGCTATCACCGTTAAGAATAAGTACCCTTTGCCTTTGATATCTGAGCTATTCGATAGGCTTCGGGGAGCAAGGGTATTTACTAAATTAGATCTGCGGGGTGCTTACAACCTGATTCGCATCCGTGAGGGGGACGAATGGAAGACGGCGTTTAACACCAGGGATGGGCACTATGAATATCTGGTGATGCCCTTCGGGCTCTGTAATGCCCCAGCTGTTTTCCAAGACTTTGTGAACGATATCTTCCGGGATATGCTTTCCACCTCGGTCGTAGTCTATCTGGATGATATTCTCATCTACTCTCCAGATATTGACTCCCACCGGAGAGATGTTTGCAAAGTCTTCGACCTCCTACGGGCAAACTCCCTCTATGCCAAGTTGGAGAAGTGTATGTTTGAGCAGGAGTCCTTACCTTTCCTAGGCTACATCATCTCAGCCCAGGGATTGGCTATGGATCCTGCCAAACTACAGGCTGTAATGGACTGGCAGGAACCCCATTCTCTTAAAGCGGTGCAGCGCTTTATGGGATTCATCAATTATTATCGCCAGTTCATCCCGCACTTCTCAACTTTGGTAGCTTCCTTGGTTGCCCTCACCAAGAAAAGGGCGAATCCCAAATTGTGGTCTGAGGAGGTCTCCAAGGCCTTTATCTCTATAAAGTCACACTTCGCTAGCGCTCCCATTCTACATCGCCCCGATGTTGATAAGCCATTTATCATGGAGGTGGATGCCTCTTCTGTTGGTGTTGGAGCAGTCCTCTTCCAAAAGGATGCTCAAGGTCGGAAGCATCCTTGCTTCTTTTTCTCCAAGACCTTCGCACCAGCAGAGAGGAATTATTCCATTGGGGACAGGGAGTTGCTAGCCATGAAGTTGGCTTTCTCGAAGTGGAGACATCTCTTGGAGGGAGCACGTTTTCCCTTCCAAGTCTTCACAGACCATAAAAATTTGGTGTACCTGCAGACAGCTCAGCGGTTGAATTCTTGCCAGGCCAGATGGTCCTTGTTCTTCTCCCGGTTTCATTTCACCCTCCATTTCCTTTCTGGGGAGAAGAACATTCGGGCCTACGCTCTCTCTCGCTCCGTTGTGTCATCTGCGGAGGAGGAGGAGGAGCCTCGGCTTATTGTCCCCACCGAGAGCTTGAGAACTGTGGCTCCGGTTTCGCTGGAGTCTGTGCCCCCGGGCAAGACTTATGTTCCATCCAGCTTGCGTCCGGAGGTTCTTTCTTGGGCGCACTCGTCCAGGGTGGGTGGACATTTTGGTACTAAAAGGACATCTGAGTTACTGGCGAGGACATACTGGTGGCCGCATATGGCCCGTGATGTCGCGGAGTATGTTCGGGCGTGTGTCTCTTGCGCCAGGAACAAGACTCCTCGGCAACGGCCAGCTGGTTTGCTTTATCCTCTGCCCGTGGCGGACAGGCCCTGGGAGATGGTCGGGATGGACTTGCCCAAGTCTCGTAATTATCTGGGTGATCACCGACCATTTTTCCAAAATGGTGCATTTGGTGCCTCTTCCACGGCTACCATCTGCACGGGCGTTGGCTGTCTTGTTTATCAAGCATATCTTTCGCCTACACGGTATGCCAGACAAAATTGTTAGTGACCGAGGTCCCCAGTTTGCATCTCGATTCTGGAGAGAGCATTGTCGTCTACTCAGTATTGAGTTAAATCTCTCTTCGGCATACCATCCAGAGACGAATGGGTTGGTTGAAAGGGCCAACCAGACCTTGGTCACATATCTGCGACATTTTGTTTCTGCCAGGCAGGATGACTGGGCATCCTTGCTACCGTGGGCAGAGTTTGCACTTAACAATGCCGTAGCCGACTCCACCGGTCAGACTCCATTCCTCTTAAATTACGGCCAGCATCCGCGTGTTCCTGTGCCCATGCCTGTGTCTTCCGCTGATTCCAGGGTGGCAGACTGGGCTGTGGAGGCACGGGACAATTGGGATCGCACGCAGGATGCCATTCGGGCCTCCAAGGAGAGAATGAGGTCCTCCGCCGATGTTCATCGGCGCCCCGCTCCGACCTTTGCCCCTGGCGACTTGGTGTGGCTCTCCGCCCGTAACATCAGGCTGCGAGTTGAGTCCCCTTCAAGGTTCTCGAACAGGTTAATCCCGTGGTCTACCGTCTGGCTCTTCCTCCACGCTTGGGTATCACCGACACCTTTCACGTGTCCCTCTTGAAGCCCGTATACATGTCCCGGTTTTCCGAGTCATCTGCCGGGACATCGGGTTCGTCTACGGACGATTATGAGGTGAACGCTATTTTGGGGTGCAAGGTGGTACGCGGCAAAAAGTTCTATTTGGTGGATTGGAAGGGTTATGGCCCAGAGGACAGGTCATGGGAACCTGCTGAAAACATTCGGGCCCCGCAGCTCATTGCACCGCACGGCCATGCGCTAGTGTACAATTATTATGTGTGTGTGTAGATGGATGTATGTCGATGGATGAAAGCTCCTAAGTATCCCTCCCTAGAGTTGTTGATTGCTCGCGGATGATGGTAGCTCTCTAGCGCCCGACTATCCATCTGTATGTTACACACATCACAGCGTCCTATAGCTGTGCCTGCCAGTACGGCGCCGTGCGCTTGCCTTGCGCTTTCCATACCCAAGCCTGGGTGGTTAGTGGCGTCCGTCAGTGCGGTATCGCACGCACTCTTGTGCTCATATATTGCAGATAAGGTTCTTTACACACCCAGTTGCGGTGTTGTGCCAGCAAGGGTCTAATCGGACTACAATCCCTTTTGGGGTTAAGTTCGCTGACTGCTTGCTCGCGCTCTATGTGCGGTACCGCGGTCCTGTGACTTAACAGGATCGCTTTCTTCACGTTGGGTGAGGTTTAACCCACGTGTTTATACTTTTAAGTACCGCCATATAGTCTGTCATTTACTAGCAGTGGGTTTCGCCTGCACGGTGGACCCCGGACTGCGAACGCATCTATATCATCTTTCTTGGTGCGTTCCGCCAGTCCTAACACCGTCTTTTTCTTAGTCCCTGCTTTCAGCTGTGTTACACACCTATCCTGAGTAATCCCGGTCTCTTCTCCCTTTCCCTGGGTCCACTGCCCTTTGCTGTGCTCCATGTCTTGTTTTTCAGTTTGCCCAGCATGGTCAATCAACATCATCTCCCTAGACCAGTGTTCCCCAAGTCCGGTCCTCAAGAGCCACCAACAGGTCATCTTTTCAGGATTTCCTTACTATTGCACAGGTGATGGAATTATTGCCTGTACAGGTGATGCAATTTTCACCTGTGCAATACTAAGGAAATACTGAAAACATGACCTGTTGGTGGCTCTTGAGGACCAGACTAGGGGAACACTGCCCTAGACCTTATTAAGGCCCATTGATATACACACACCTGTGTCTTGGGATTAAGGCTCTTAGTCCTATGTTAGGTGGACTCCCTGTTGGGTTCCACTTCATCCCTCCTGCTGATTCTAAGATTCCTGGTAAACCTTACAGTCCTCCCTACCCACTTGCCCTCCTACTGGTTGCATCAAAGCCTGGGGTCTGTGTGCCCACCCAGTCCTAATGCTTAGAGAATCCTCCCCCCGATGAGCCCTTACAGACTGCACTAATATCAAAACATACTGATTTGGAGTACAGATGATGGCAGTGATGGGTCAGCTCATACTAATTGGATACTGATTTGGAGTACAGATGAATGCAGTGATGGTTCAGCTTAGGTCCTGTGTTTCAATACCTCGAGATAAGCTGATAAGCAGAACACTAAAGGTACCTTCACACTGAACGATATCGCTAGCGATCCGTGACGTTGCAGCGTCCTGGCTAGTGATATCGTTGAGTTTGACAGGCAGCAGCGATCAGGATCCTGCTGTGCCATCGTTGGTCGGAGCAGAAAGTCCCGAACTTTATTTTGTCGCTGGACTCCCGCAGACATCGCTGAATCGGCGTGTGTGACGCCGATTCAGCGATGTGTTTACTGGTAACCAGGGTAAACATCGGGTTACTAAGCGCAGGGCCGCGCTTAGTAACCCGATGTTTACCCTGGTTACCAGCGTAAACGTAAAAAAACACTACATACTTACATTCCGGTGTCTGTCCCCTGGCGCTGTGCTTCTCTGCACTGTGTAAGCGCCGGCCGGAAAGCAGAGCACAGCGGTGACGTCACCGCTGTGCTTTCCGGCTGGCGCTCACAGTGCAGGGAAGCACAGCGCCGGGGGACAGACATCGGAATGTAAGTATGTAGTGTTTGGTTTTTTTAATGTTTACGCTGGTAACCAGGGTAAACATCGGGTTACTAAGCGCGGCCCTGCGCTTAGTAACCCGATGTTTACCCTGGTTACCCGGGGACTTCGCATAGTTGGTCGCTGGAGAGCTGTCTGTGTGACAGCTCTCCAGCGACCACACAGCGACGCTGCAGCGATCGGGATCGTTGTCTAGATCGCTGCAGCGTCGCTAAATGTGACGGTACCTTTAGAGGAGGAAGCAGGGGCTGACACATCCTGCCATCATCTGTACTCCAAATGAGTATGTTCTGATATCAATGCAGCTGAAAGTAGTAAGACACCGGAAAATCATAGGTTTGGAAGCCACTTAAGTGTGTTTTCTTTTGCCGGAATGAAGAAAAACACCCTAATAAAGCTTTCAAATCTTTCCATGCTGGACAAAATTATTTAAAAAAATTAAAGCTTTGTCACTCTTTAATAATAAATATTTTATGATCACTATGACTTCATACTATATCAGAGCCCCACTTATCCTATTTAACAAAAGTTGTCCATTGCATTGGTACCGCACAATCTCCTTAGAGGGATTATCAGGCGGCTGTAGACCATAGCCTGTACCATAGCTTTATAGTTGTCAGGTGCACATCCGACAGTAAATTCTCACATCTTATACTCCTGGCAACTGTTATAAATCGTGAATGTATAGAATTGGTGCTCTCAAACTTTCCAAAGCTTCAAGTACCCCAGTTTGTCATTTCTTTCCACTTGGCATTAATTGGAATTGAAGGCATGCACATTTGCACAGCCAGCCGCCGGAGGATCTGAGGGACAGACATAATGCACTATATCTACAAAACACACTTGAATTTTTAATTTTTTTTCTTTTTTATTTTTTTCTGAGACATCATTTAAATTTGTAATCAATCAGATTTTCTAATGTTTTCCAGATTAAACAGGACCACCTCCACTGGCTTATTATCAGCAATCAGTTTCACGCTGCGGACAGAGAACAGAATGAGTGTGCAGCCCTCTAAAAATAGTCCTCTTTTATTAATATGATGAGCAGAACAAATAGATAGAATGAGTTGTGATTCTCCCCGTCTCCAATCTAATCATGAAAGTAGCAGAACAGTCGGGCTTCAAAAGAAAAAGATGCTTCTTTTCCATGTGCCGAGAAACTAATGCCCGATATATATATTCCTCCTGTATTACTTATGTATTCAATTTTACTCATAAAAGAAAGAAAACTTGGTCTAATCATAGTGTTTGGATTTAATTACATAACATCGATGTAAAATTAAAGTTGGGACAGTGCCCGGATTATTTGGTTATTAAGCCAGTGGAGATATCGCAGTCCTCAAAAAAAGAAAACTAGAGAGATAGGAACACTCTTTAGAGTATCAACTGTGTGAACCAATTCTGCTCATATGATTTAGGTCAGCGTTTTGGATTTTTACTTTACATGTAATCAGGTTCGGACTGGTCCATCGGAGAATGGTTGACTTCCCAGTGGGCCCCTAGGTCAACGTTTTGGATTTTTACTTTACATGTAATCAGGCTTGAACTGGTCCACTGGAGAATTGGTGACTTCCTGGTGGGCCTCTAGGTCATCTTTTTGGATTTTTACTTTACATGTAATCAGGCTCGGACTGGTCCACCAGAGAACGGGTGACTTCCCGGTGGGCCCCTCCGCCCCTATATGAGCAGTGTTTACACACACTTAGTGCAGCATTTCCAAGAAAGGGCAGTGTCTCATAATTCAGTTATGAAACTACCCAGTTTAATATTCTACAGTATCATAGACCAATTTTCTAAATGAGAGTAATGTAATATATGCATATAGCTTAAAAATGGGCATCCTGAATTAATGTCACTTGTGGGCCCTTCGCGGCCCAGTGTGACGCTGTATGTAAATGATTTGCGGATCCTAAAATATTATTTTAATGCAAATATTACCTAAAATGTCCTTTTCTAGCAAAAATATGCTGTTTAATACCAATCTACAAGATCAGAGATAAATGTCTGAGCGCTGGAATCACCATCAATCATAAGAACAGTGGTATCAAAATCTTTATTATATATAGTAGCATGGTCACATATGACCACTTCGTTCTGTGCCTATAGGACTGACTGAGGTAGCTCAGTTCAGTCCTTGGCTACCTCCATCAACCCTATGCACATGAAAGGAGCAGCAGCACGAGCACGATGAGGAGTAACAGAGGTCCGCCACCCATGTTCTCGTGACTTTTGGGGTCCCAGCAGTGATACACCCAAATGGCAGATAATTATAATCTTTCTTGTGGATTGGTAATGAATGTCATTAATGGGAAACCCCCTTTAAAAGTTTCTTAATTATTTATACTTATGGCATACAAGCCCAGTGTTAGGGGTTGAATTCCCGCCGCTGCACAGGGGGAATCTCAAGCCATGTCTGCTGCGTTCTCCCATTCTGCATCAGCCGCAGTGGAGCCTGCTCAGCGAAGACGTCAGTCCCAGTGTCTCGCTCAGCCTGATACTGTGCAAAGGGTTACTGCTGCCTTTCCAGGCTCTGCTTTTGTAGCCAGCACTGGTCAGCGGCGAGCAGGCTTTTCTGGGACTAAGGCCGCCGTCACACATGCGAGTTTTACGGACGTAAGAGCGCAGAATCTACGTCCCTAAAACTCGCAAAAAATACGGCACAATTATTCTCTATGCCCCTGCTCCTATTTGCCGTATTTTACTGATCAGTATTATACGGCTTTCTACGGCCGTACAAAATCGCAGCATGCTGCGTTTGTCACCGTACTGCGCAAGAAATACGCCAATGAAAGTCTATGGAAGCGTGAAAAATACGGATTACACACGGACAAGCAGTGTGACTTGCGAGAAATACGCAGCGCTGTTAGAGAGAAAAGCCGGTAATTCAGTGCGGTGTACAGTAAAATCACACTGACAGCTTACAGTAGAATAGGTAGAATAAATGTGTACACATAGAATAGGTATATATATATATATATATATGTCAGTGAGACACATATATGTATATATATTAATATTTATTCCAGCGCTAGACAGCTTGAAAGCCGGTAATTCAATTACCGGCTTTTTCCTTCTCCTTCCTAAAACCCGACATGATTTGAGACATGGTTTACATACAGTAAACCATGTCTTCTCTCCATTTTTTTTGCAGATTCCACACTACTAATGTCAGTAGTGTGTATCTGCAAAATTTGGCCGTTCTAGCTCTTAAAATAAAGGGTTAAATGGCGGAAAAAATTGGCGTGGGCTCCCGCGCAATTTTCTCCGCCAGAGTAGTAAAGCCAGTGACTGAGGGCAGATATTAATAGCCTGGAGAGGGTCCACGGTTATTGGCCCCCCCTGGCTAAAAATATCTGCCCCCAGCCACCCCAGAAAAGGCACATCTGGAAGATGCGCCTATTCTGGCACTTGGCCACTCTCTTCCCATTCCCGTGTAGCGGTGGGATATGGGGTAATGAAGGGTTAATGCCACCTTGCTATTGTAAGGTGACATTAAGCCTAATTAATAATGGAGAGGCGTCAATTATGACACCTATCCATTATTAATCCAATACTAGTAAAGGGTTAAATAAAACACAAACACATTTTTTAAAATTATTTTAATGAAATAAAAACAATGGTTGTTGCAGTATTTTATTCAACGCCCAATCCAGTCACTGAAGACCCTCGTTCTGTGAGTAAAAAAACATAATAAACCAACAATATACTTACCCTCCGCAGATCTGTAACGTCCAACGATGTAAATCCTTCTGAAGGGGTTAAAACATTTTGCAGCAAGGAGCTGTGCTAATGCAGGCTGCTCCTCGCTGCAAAACCCCAGGGAATGAGGCTAAAAATAGATCAATGATCTATATTTAGCTTCATTTGCGGTGAGGCGCCCTCTGCTGGCTGTTCATAGATCGTGGGAAATTACCTAGAAAGCCAGGGCGCATCTTCATAGATCGTGGGAAATTACCTAGAAAGCCAGGGAGCTTTCTAGGTAATTTCCCACGATCTATGAACAGCCAGCAGAGGGCGCCTCACCGCAAATGAAGCTAAATATAGATCATTGATCTATTTTTAGCCTCATTCCCTGGGGTTTTGCAGCGAGGAGCAGCCTGCATTAGCACAGCTCCTTGCTGCAAAATGTTTTAACCCCTTCAGAAGGATTTACATCGTTGGACGTTACAGATCTGCGGAGGGTAAGTATATTGTTGGTTTATTATGTTTTTTTACTCACAGAACGAGGGTCTTCAGTGACTGGATTGGGCGTTGAATAAAATACTGCAACAACCATTGTTTTTATTTCATTAAAATAATTTTAAAAAATGTGTTTGTGTTTTATTTAACCCTTTACTAGTATTGGATTAATAATGGATAGGTGTCATAATTGACGCCTCTCCATTATTAATTAGGCTTAATGTCACCTTACAATAGCAAGGTGGCATTAACCCTTCATTACCCCATATCCCACCGCTACACGGGAATGGGAAGAGAGTGGCCAAGTGCCAGAATAGGCGCATCTTCCAGATGTGCCTTTTCTGGGGTGGCTGGGGGCAGATATTTTTAGCCAGGGGGGGCCAATAACCGTGGACCCTCTCCAGGCTATTAATATCTGCCCTCAGTCACTGGCTTTACTACTCTGGCGGAGAAAATTGCGCGGGAGCCCACGCCAATTTTTTCCGCCATTTAACCCTTTATTTTAAGAGCTAGAACGGCCAAATTTTGCAGATACACACTACTGACATTAGTAGTGTGGAATCTGCAAAAAAAATGGAGAGAAGACATGGTTTACTGTATGTAAACCATGTCTCAAATCATGTCGGGTTTTAGGAAGGAGAAGGAAAAAGCCGGTAATTGAATTACCGGCTTTCAAGCTGTCTAGCGCTGGAATAAATATTAATATATATACATATATGTGTCTCACTGACATATATATATATATATATACCTATTCTATGTGTACACATTTATTCTACCTATTCTACTGTAAGCTGTCAGTGTGATTTTACTGTACACCGCACTGAATTACCGGCTTTTCTCTCTAATATATGTGTCTACTGATATATATACAGTTAGGGCCAGAAATATTTGGACAGTGACACAATTTTCGCGAGTTGGGCTCTGCATGCCACCACATTGGATTTGAAATGAAACCTCTACAACAGAATTCAAGTGCAGATTGTAACATTTAATTTGAAGGGTTGAACAAAAATATCTGATAGAAAATGTAGGAATTGTACACATTTCTTTACAAACACTCCACATTTTAGGAGGTCAAAAGTAATTGGACAAATAAACATAACCCAAACAAAATATTTTTATTTTCAATATTTTGTTGAAAATCCTTTGGAGGCAATCACTGCCTTAAGTCTGGAACCCATGGACATCACCAAACGCTGGGTTTCCTCCTTCTTAATGCTTTGCCAGGCCTTTACAGCCGCAGCCTTCAGGTCTTGCTTGTTTGTGGGTCTTTCCGTCTTAAGTCTGGATTTGAGCAAGTGAAATGCATGCTCAATTGGGTTTAGATCTGGAGATTGACTTGGCCATTGCAGAATGTTCCACTTTTTGGCACTCATGAACTCCTGGGTAGCTTTGGATGTATGCTTGGGGTCATTGTCCATCTGTACTATGAAGCGCCGTCCAATCAACTTTGCAGCATTTGGCTGAATCTGGGCTGAAAGTATATCCCGGTACACTTCAGAATTCATCCGGCTACTCTTGTCTGCTCTTATGTCATCAATAAACACAAGTGACCCAGTGCCATTGAAAGCCATGCATGCCCATGCCATCACGTTGCCTCCACCATGTTTTACAGAGGATGTGGTGTGCCTTGAATCATGTGCCGTTCCCTTTCTTCTCCAAACTTTTTTCTTCCCATCATTCTGGTACAGGTTGATCTTTGTCTCATCTGTCCATAGAATACTTTTCCAGAACTGAGCTGGCTTCTTGAGGTGTTTTTCTGCAAATTTAACTCTGGCCTGTCTATTTTTGGTATTGATGAATGGTTTGCATCTAGATGTGAACCCTTTGTATTTACTGTCATGGAGTCTTCTCTTTACTGTTGACTTAGAGACAGATACACCTACTTCACTGAGAGTGTTCTGGACTTCAGTTGATGTTGTGAACGGGTTCTTCTTCACCAAATTAAGTATGCGGCGATCATCCACCACTGTTGTCATCCGTGGACGCCCAGGCCTTTTTGAGTTCCCAAGCTCACCAGTCAATTCCTTTTTTCTCAGAATGTACCCAACTGTTGATTTTGCTACTCCAAGCATGTCTGCTATCTCTCTGATGGATTTTTTCTTTTTTTTCAGCCTCAGGATGTTCTGCTTCACCTCAATTGAGAGTTCCTTTGACCGCATGTTGTCTGCTCACAGCAACAGCTTCCAAATGCAAAACCACACACCTGGAATCCACCCCTGACCTTTTAACTACTTCATTGATTACAGGTTAATGAGGGAGAGGCCTTCAGAGTTAATTGCAGCCCTTAGAGTCCATTGTCCAATTACTTTTGGTCCCTTGAAAAAGAGGACGCTATGCATTACAGAGCTATGATTCCTAAACCCTTTCTCCGATTTGGATGTGGAAACTATCATATTGCAGCTGGGAGTGTGCACTTTCAGCCCATATTATATATATAATTGTATTTCTGAACATGTTTTTGTAAACAGCTAAAATAACAAAACTTGTGTCACTGTCCAAATATTTCTGGCCCTAACTGTATATATATATATATATATATATATATATATATATATATATATAGACAGTATATATATATTTTCTTTTCGTTTTGGGACACATGGATCACTTCTATAGCGGTATGTTGGTTTTGCTAGCCTGCGAGAAAACCACGCAGTACGGATGCCATACGGATTACATACGGAGGATGCCATGCGCAAAAAACGCTGACACACCCTGCCTACGGAGGAGCTACGGACCACTTTTTTCGGGACTTTTCAGCGTATTACGGCCGTAATATACGGACCGTATTGTTTTACGCTGTGTGTGACGCCGGCCTAAGTCTTGCTTTACACACACTGAGCATGCCCACGGGAGCACCTCTCATTGGAGGTCGGGGGTCACACGCTCAGGTCCTGTAGCAGCTCCAATTGGACTACTAGGAAGGTTCTTGTCTGCTGCAGCTATATAAGGTTCGCATGGCCACACGGCCATGAGCTAGTATTAACCTATGTTATGAGCTTTGCTACTTGGTTGTCATGTCTGCATGTGGTCAGGGTTGGCTGAAATAAGCCCCAAGAATACCGGCACCTCCTGTGAGGAGTTTTGTATGCTTGGATTCAGGGCCCGGCTGATATAAGCCCCTAGAATACCGGCACCTCCGGTGAGGAGTTGTTTGTGTGCTATGCTGACTGCATGACCACTCTTTGCTTTGCTCAGTTAGATAGCTGTGATCCTCTGTGAGGTTAACAGGGCACAGCGTTTTCATATCTTTGCGATTCTGTGAAGTTAACAGAGTTCGCTTATACCGCCATATAGTGCGGCCAATTACTTTGCAGCAGATATCTCTGCACGGTGGACCCCGGGCTGGGAACGCACCTTGTTGTTTCCTTTCTCTACTCGGTGCGTTCCGCTAGCCCTAACACCCAGTATATGGACCAGAAAAGTCCAGTTTTTGGCATCCCTAGCTATATAGGAAAGTGCTTATTACACTGGGGTTTATAAAATGCATACACTAGGTCATGGATGATGGACACCAATGAATGCTGATAGAGTATCATGCAATGAAATGCTAGACATGGCACTCCTACGGTGGAGACTAAAGGTTGGGTCCAACATCTTTTAAGTAAAGAAAAAAATCATGGCACTTGTGGTTATGCATCAATTTCTGATTCATTTACAGCAAACCCAGAAAACCAATTGTAATGTTTCACTCCGAGTTGGACCACATTACCCATAGGGAAGAAGATATAGAAGAAGACTATGTGAAAGCAACGTGATAATGGTGGAAGGCTGACAATAGCATTGTCTACTGTGATTATTGATGAGAACTTTACACCCTTCCCACATATATTTACATTATATGTTGGGTCCTCTTTTGTGCAACTGAGTATGCATCAATTCCAGCAGATAATATCTCTGATACACAGCCAGGATTTGCCTTTAAGGGGTATTCCTAGTGTACAGCTTAAGGGGTGCCCTATTTCACACATTATTATTTATTATTATAGCGCCATTTATTCCATGGCGCTTTACATGTGAGGAGGGGTATACAGTCATGGCCAAAAGTATTGACACCCCTGCAATTCTGCCAGATAATACTAATTTTCTTCCTGAAAATGATTGCAAACACAAATTATTTGGTATTATTATCTTCATTTAATTTGTCTTAAATGAAATAACACAAAAGAGAATGAAGCAAAAAGCAAAATATTGATCATTTCACACAAAACTCCAAAAATGGGCCAGACAAAAGTATTGGCACCCTCAGCCTAATACTTGGTTGCACAACCTTTAGCCAAAATAACTGTGACCAACCGCTTCCGGTAACCATCAATGAGTTTCTTACAATGCTCTGCTGGAATTTTAGACCATTCTTCTTTGGCAAACTGCTCCGGGTCCCTGATATTTGAAGGGTGCCTTCTCCAAACTGCCATTTTTAGATCTCTCCACAGGTGATTTGTGGGATTCAGGTCTGGACTCATTGCTGGCCACCTTAGAAGTCTCCAGTGCTTTCTCTCAAACCATTTTCTAGTGCTTTTTGAAGTGTGTTTTGGGTCATTGTCCTGCTGGAAGACCCATGACCTCTGAGGGAGACCCAGCTTTCTCACACTGGGCCCTACATTGTGCTGCAAAATTTGTTGGTAGTCTTCAGACTTCATAATGCCATGCACATGGTCAAGCAGTCCAGTGCCAGAGGCAGCAAAGCAACCCCAAAACATCAGGGAACCTCCACCATGTTTGACTGTAGGGTCCGTGTGCTTTTCTTTTAATGCCTCTTTTTTTCTCCTGTAAACTCTATGTTGATGCCTTTGCCCAAAAAGCTCTACTTTTGTCTTATCTGACCAGAGAACATTCTTCCAAAACGTTTTAGGCTTTCTCAGGTAAGTTTTGGCAAACTCCAGCCTGGCTTTTTTATGTCTCGGGGTAAGAAGTGGTGGGGTCTTCCTGGGTCTCCTACCATACAGTCCCTTTTCATTCAGGCACCGACTGATAGTATGGGTTGACACTGCTGTACCCTCGGACTGCAGGGCAGCTTGAACTTGTTTGGATGTTAGTCGAGGTTCTTTATCCAACATCCGCACAATCTTGCGTTGAAATCTCTTGTCAATTTTTCTTTTCCGTCCACATCTAGGGAGGTTAGCCACAGTGCCATGGGCTTTAAACTTCTTGATGACACTGCGCACAGTAGACACAGGAACATTCCGGTCTTTGGAGATGGACTTGTAGCCTTGAGATTGCTCATGCTTCCTCACAATTTGGTTTCTCAAGTCCTCAGACAGTTCTCTGATCTTTTTTCTTTTCTCCATGCTCAATGTGGTACACACAAGGACACAGGTCAGAGGTTGAGTCAACTTTAATCCATGTCAACTGGCTGCAAGTGTGATTTAGTTATTGCCTACACCTGTTAGGTGCCACAGGTAAGTTGCAGGTGCTGTTAATTACACAAATTAGGGAAGCATCACATGATTTTTCGAACAGTGCCAATACTTTTGTCCACCCCCTTTTTTATGTTTGGTGTGGAATTATATCCAATTTGACTTTAGGACAATTCTTTTTTTTGTTTTTTCATTTAAGACAAATTAAATGAAGATTATAATACCAAATAATTTGTGTTTGCAATCATTTTCAGGAAGAAAATGAGTATTATCTGACAGAATTGCAGGGGTGTCAATACTTTTGGCCATGACTGTACATAATAAAAACAAGTACAATAATCTTAAACAATACAGGTCACAACTGGTACAGGAGGAGAGAGGACCCTGTCCGCGAAGGCTCACAATCTACAAGGATTGGGTGAGGGTACAGTATGTGAGGGTAGAGCTGGTCGTGCAGCAGTTTGGTCGATCGGTGGTTACTGCAGGTTGTAGGCTTGTCGGAAGAGGTGGGTCGTCAGGTTCTTTTTGAAGGTTTTGATGGTAGGCGAGAGTCGGATGTGTTGGGGTAAAGAGTTCCAGAGTATCATCCATTATCACTCACTTTCCCCCTGCAGTGCAATCATAGAGCACCTATGAATTACCATGACAATTGGGGGTTTGCTGAAAACCCCTATGCCTGCCATAAAGGTGCCACATTTAAACCATTCTCTTGGCTGGGCTTCATAGGAAGGGAATAACATTATAATACTTTATTAGTTCCGACAGTTAAACACAAGACACTACCAAATATGTCTTCTTATTTTGTAGATTTTATTTATGTAGGGAGTTAATATGAACTTTTCTATATTTTTTATATTTTAAAAATATATTTTTTTTATCTTAAAACTATTTTTATTGGTCCTATAGGGGAGGGCAATACAATGCAATAATGTAAAATTGCAATGAATTGTATAAATCTTTGACACTCCACAATAATGAAATGATATCACCTCACCTGACCCTAATGTCACTATTCGTGGGTCAAGTGTTCTTCCTACTAGATAAATTTCTCACCTGTCTACATAATAGGTGACACATTTTAATAACTGAAAGTCAAAAATCAGTAGGAGTTAATGAGCAAGAGTGGACTGGCCAATAACAACTCCCCTTGAAAAATCAACTAGTTCCTGGTGTCTTGAGATCATTCCTACGGAGAAGAATCTTATATTGATAGGGTAGTCTTCAAGGCATACGCATCTGGAGAAATGAACCAAACATCATTGACTGTGGATGAAAGGGGCAAATAAGCACAGAATACTCTTGCTGATAGTGTTTTTGGGTCTGGTTGTGGTATGCAGTATCATTGGGTTCCCAGAAAGAACCATATTTAGGCTTTTCTTCATCTAGGGCTAATGCTGGTCATACACTTGAGATAACTCTTGGCCGAGAATTCATGCAGGAGGTCGATACCTTGCCTGAAATTCCCATACACATGAATGGTCAGCTTGAAAACAGTCCATGGTTTTTCAATGGGGAGATAGAAGAAATGAGGAATTTCTGCAATCAAAAGGATAGTGGAGATCTCTCAGAGAAGAGCCAGAAGGCCCCTACACATATCAGATGGTCAGTTGGTGTAGTTGAAATTGACAGTTTGACCAATTTGAATGTGATCCTTAAGCTTTATCTCACTGCCCTAGCCCTGGATACAAATACTCTCACCAAAAACGTGCTAGCAACTGGGAAACATGCACCCATTCCCGCTACGCAGGGGACGACGCTGACAAAAGAGGGACCGTGTGAAAGGACAATATATGGGCCCATTGCAGACCAATAATGCACCATATGCAGCATCGGACTGCCAGCCAGGACACTGGATGACTCTCTGGCAAACCCTGGGTCCTCAGTGGGCCCCCCGTGCCAGATATAGTGGGGGCCACCTGGTAACTGTGGTCGTGGTGGTAACTGTGAACCACCACAGGCCCACCAGAGGCCACACAGATTAGTGCATGGCGTATATTACTAATTTTAAGATTGCCACCAGGAGCGTCACTGCTATGTACTGAGCACTGATATTATCATGCAGCCCATAGCAGTGCCGTTTAAAGGTCCTGGCAAATTAATGGCTGCGCTCAACACTGTCATTGGATGTCACTGCTATGCACCGGGCACTGACATCAGTGCACGATGCAAAGCAGTAATGTTAAATGGGTGCCGGCGGCCTTTCAGTGGCACTGCTATGTGCGGTGCACCAATGTCTGCATGTTGCCTCTGATTGGTCCGTGGCTATGATAACCACTTGGAAACAAAGAGGCCCAGGATTGGAGGATACATAGAGGCCCAGGATGGGGGGATACACAGAGACCCAGGATAGGAACGTACTTCATTTATGGTGGCAAGGGGGGGACATAATTACTGTAGAGGTCTGATAAGGGACATCACTGCTTTAATATAATTTATTTTTGAGGATGTTGTCTTGCATGGGGAAACAAAAGGGAGGTGCTCTTACTGTGGAGGGCGCACTATGTTGCTTTTTCTGGAAGCCCCAAAGAGGATGAATGGAGCTGCGGTGAGACATCCCACCTGCCACTCCATTCTAATATGTCCTGTCAGGGATAAAACTTATCCATTCTTCCGATCGGGGCTGTTTCCAATGGTTGAATTCCACCAATCAATAAGTTGTCATCTGCCAAACCTGTGGATCGGTGATAAATTGTTTTCACCAAAGAACACCTTTCATGTAAACTACCGTAATTGTACATCCCAGTTATAGTGGTGCACAGTAGATGTGCAGGAGCCGCCTATGTTCTACAGTCGATGCTCCACTATAACAGGTATTTGCATATGGATGTACGATAGGCCTCTAGGGTCAATTCCTCCTGCGGACCCCAGACACCCTAGACTGACCCTGATCATATGGCACCACTTCATGTGTTGGAGACAGAAGTGGCGCCCTTCTTTGCTCCTTGTACCCCTTGACTGCAAAGGTTGCACCAATGGCTCATATGTAGATATAGGCAATGAACACTGATATATTTATCGTTTCATTTCCTACATGGCATTGTCACCTTGCTAAAACTAATAGTCTGTATTTTTCTTGCACCTTTTTCACAAAGTCCCTTTCGAACGCGAGATACAGCAACTAAAGCAGGTGACACATACACCTCACAGTATTCGGAGCATATCACGGCACAATCTCGCGGCTCAGTATGACAACAATTGTATCTGATTTATTGCCTGCGGAGATTATAATACCACATACTTTGGAGAAAATGGAAAGAAAGATATTTGTTTGATGGTCACATTTCACATAGAAAGAAAAGGACAATTGCACTACGGTTTTGTGTAACACTCCGTCTGACCCAGAGATTTTGGGCAATCTCCGTCAAGCTGATACACAAAGTCTTCATCGGTCAAAATATAATAACTCGCGACACGTCAGAAAGGGAATTTATATTTTATTACGGGAAAACGTAATCACACTTTTCAGGCGTAATTGTCGTTCCTGCTGCTTCTACCCTTTTTATAATGGGCGAGGAAACAATTTTTTCAATTTTTTTAGTGAAATTAACAAGGATCTGCAGGTATCCGGTTTTTCTCGAAATAAAGAGGCAGGTTGGATACTACTGTCACCTCTTCTAAATTGAATCATCCTTCAGTAGAAAATCAGATAACGATATGCAATTAAAGCAATCAATATCTATCTTGTTGAAAAGCATTCGAAAGAACTTCACGACATTGGACATTTAGAGGATTTCATTTTTCTTTTTTTTTTTTCCAAAAAAACAATGCCCTTTTTCACCATGGGTTGTACCTCGTATTGTGGCTCAGCCCATTACGCGAAATAGAGCTTAACGACAATATTACAAATGGTTTATGGATAAATATGGAGACTTTATTCAGAGCATCTTTTGCCAAAAAATGATGGGTGCCATGACAAAAATTAGACTGACCCCTGTCCGATGCCGCTGGTGTCCAGCTTGCATGGGCTTAGCATTTCCATTATACCTGTATTTCCGTTTCAGGGAATAATAACACAGATTATTGAATCTCTTTGAAGAGAGTTTTAAAGGGATTGATCTCTTTATATTTACTTCAACACATGTTTTGGGAACATGATTTTGGGGCACTTAGCAACCCCTTCAACCCATTGCCATTTTGCGTTTCTGCATTTTTGTTTTTTTCTCTTCTTCATCCCAGAGCCATAACTTTTTTATTTTTCCGTCAGTATGGCCATGTGGGGGCTTGTTTTCTTCAGGACGGGTTGTACTTTTGAATGACACCATTGATTTTACCATATAGTGTACTGGAAAATGGGAACAAAATTCCATGTGCGCTGAAATTGCGAAAAAAAAAAAGTTCAATTTCACAATTGTTTATTGGGTTTTTTATTCACCATGTTCACTAAATGCTAAAATTGAGCTGCTGTTATGATTCTCCAGGTCGTTATAAGTATGCAGACACCAAACATGTCTAGGTTCTTTTACATTTTTAATTTAAGTGGTAAAAAAAATCCAAGTTTGTAAGAAAAAAAAAAGGCTCCTTTTTCGAGACCTGTAGCGTCTCCATGTTTCGAGATCTGGGGCTGAGTGAGCTTATATTTTGCATACCGAGCTGACATATTTATAGATACCATTTTTTATCGCCTGTTATTGCATTTTATTGCAATGCTGCGGCAAGCAAAAAAACGTAATTCTGGATTTTTTACTGTTGTTCTCTTTTTTTTTACTTTTTTCTTGCTTCAATCGGAGACTAAAAGCTGTGATCTTTTGACCGCTTGTGCTATACATAGCAGTGCTTCAGTATGTGTAGCATAAACGCTGATTTCCTATGAATGCCTGCAGATCCCTGGCTGTCATGATGACCCATCGGTGCCCCTCGATCACGTGACAATGGCGCTGATGGGTGTGTGTTGTGACATGCTTCCTGTTAGCACAAGTTAAACGCTGCTGTCAGAGATTGACAGCGGCATTTAACATGTAAATAGCAACGGGTGAGTTGTGATTCGACCTGCAGCTGTTAGATACACATGTCAGCTGTTCAAATCAGCTGTCATGTGCAGGGAATGCAGGGACCCGAACAATGACATATCTATACGTCATTGGTCATGAAGAGGTTAATATAAGCATTACAGGTTATGCTTCTGTACTTATTAGTCCAATGCCCCAAATATAGAGATTACAATAACTGGAAAGTGTTAAAGGGGTTCTCCAAAACCAATATTGATTTTCATCCAAAATGTATTTCTACTTATTTTAATACTAATGCCAATTAGACACACAATGCACAGGGTTATCACTCACTAAACCCTGTGCCCATCCGGAGATATATAGTAATCAGTCCCGTGCACAGAGCACATATAAACCTATAAAGAATTGCAAACACTATAACTTCACATACAAAAATTACATAGATTTTATTGGTAATAACATATAAAATTTATAAACAATAATGATGGAAATGGTACCAAATGAAAACACAACACCACAGACCAAAGGTAATTGTATCACCCCAACGCGCGATTCGGCGTGCCCAGAAGAAGGCACACGCAGCCGAAACGCGCGTTGGGGTCGTGGCACCATCAGACCAGAGGTAATGCAAATTATACAAGTTTGATTTTGATTATCATCCACTATGCCATTTGTTTTACTGACCTATATGTGGGAACTTTGAATGACTATGCCGAGAGAGACTATTTATCCATGGGGTTAATGAATAATGTGGCATTGGATTATATGGCTCTGTGATACAATTACCTTTGGTCTGTGGTGTTGTGTTTTCATTTGGTACCATTTCCATCATTATTGTTTATAAATTTTATATGTTATTACCAATAAAATCTATGTAATTTTTGTATGTGAAGTTCTAGTGTGTGCAATTCTTTATAGGTTTATATTATTTTAATACTATAACAGTGTTTCTAATAAGGTTTAATTAAAATGTCTTTACCCTCTAATCTGCTTTATTTTATTTTTATTTCTTCTTACCTATGTCCCTTTCGATGACACTTTGGAAATCCCCAGTGCATTCTGGGATTCTCACATGATACATCATCAGGGGGCAGAGGTAGCAGTCACTGACATAGTCTCTGTCCCCACCCTGAAATGAAGTGTCATCAGTGATGTCCGTTTCATGGGCTGGGTGATTCCCTGTTGTACTGAGCATGTGTTAGTTGTCAATTCTAATGCAAGCTCGGTGTGAGGTTTGGTCTTACTGTCCAATATTTTACTTCGTGCACAGTGACAGTGCGCTCTCTTACCAGCTCTAATTAGAATTGATGAGCTGGCAAGATAGCGCACGTTAGAGAGCATTGTAAGGAAAGAAAAAACAAGCATATGCCAGATCCGACCACAAAACAGAAGACACTTTCTGGGGTGAAGCTATTCTTTGCTCGATGTTTCCTTATGACACAATTCTGGTGCAGTTAGCTTGCTTAGCATGCCTCAATATCTCCTAAATGCTTACAATGTAGGTGGCCCTAGCGTAGGTCATGTCAAGATTGAGGATCTAGTCAAGTTTGGGAGGCTTGGCAACAACCTGTGCCTTACTTCTACAGCCAGGTCGGAAGTGCAAAATCAGTTCTCTCCAGCATAGGTGGATAGAGGGTGCAAAAGGTCCAAATGATTATCCAACCAAATAAGAAAGGACCAATACTACAAAGGAAGCTTTATGATCAAAGAGATTGCTCACGATTCTGAGCTAGGGTCATAAAACTTGAAATTAGATCTCTGGTGAAGCATTTCTAGGTTGTAAATTGGGACAACCACTGAAAACAGTAGTAAGGGTGCCCATATTTTTTGAATTATGTTGCCCTCCTTAGAAATTGTATACACCAGAGCAAAGTTAAGCAACTATTTAAGCTCATAGTTAGCAGTTGCGTCTAAATATGCAAATTGCTTCTTCAGAGAGGAAAAAGACTTGAACTCTAGTGTCACCTATTGTAAGTAGCAATCCTAAAAGTCAATATTAACCCTTTAACAAGCCTTGCCGTATGCCATAAAAGCCAAACCAGACACCTATTTTGGGGTGTTGCTCCTCCTCAGTGCAAAGCAAGATTTGGCTCTATGAGAGGCCTCCTGCTAGGGTCTAAGAGGTAATGTCTCTCCTTGTGGAGAGTGACATGACTGATATGCCAATAATATTTAATTTCCCAGAGGAGCATTGTATGGCCTATAAGTCTCCTTACAATGACCATGTGAGTCATGTCACTTTCCACAGTTGCACCTAAAAAATTGTTCCTAAAGTGGCTTGAAGGTTCCTCTGTCTCATTAGATGATGCCAGTGTTAAAAATGGCACACTGTAATTTGGATGCCCTGTTAGAGATTTTGCATGGAGGTCGCAAAATAACGAACTCTACGGCAAATTATAATAACGCAACTTATTGATGTCTAGTACAATGAGCACAAATTGAATAGGAATTCAAGATAGAAAGCTAAATGCTTCTGGATTTATCCACACAACCGGATTATAATATATAAAGCGCAAACAACGATTTTACCAGCAATGGAAAGTTTATGGAGTAAAAGGAACGCAGCAATTAGACTTACAATGTGCAATGATTACATTGATATTGACTGAATTATTACTGTGCAGACTCTCTGGGACCCGCAGATGTGTTCTAGGTTATAAAAGCATAATGAACCTGAGAGAGGCCTTTGGAGAGCAAAGAAAAATGCGTTTTGTTTGCCTTTCTACTGCAAAATGGCCAGTTGTAAACTAAAAAGGAAAAATATTAAATGAGTATATAGCGGTTCGCGATCAGGCAGGAAAAGGTCTTTGAAATTGGTTCACAAAGAATTATTAACAGGGGTATTTCTCTAACAGAGGATTTTTTAGAAACTTTGCAGATTTTAAGCCCCGGACTTTGATCAGACGAACATTAAAGGACAGATATTTGTTCCATGTAAGCTGTTATCTTTTTGCATATCCTATTCCAAATTCAATATTGATGAAGAACTTGCCAACCGATGAAAATGGATGGAGAGTTACCGCATGCAGTAGAAATAAAGTCATAGCGACAAATTGAAAAGTGAAGATGAAAAGTTTGCTTGGTCCTCCAAAAATAGACTTGTTCGTGACATTGGTGATAGATATAATAAATGGTTGATGTAAAAAATTACAGATGAGTGAATGCTTTGGATTTCCAATTCATCAGCATTGCCAAATTTTGTCAAATTTTTCCAAAAAATTGAATTGCTTTGCCACAAAGTGAATTCTCCAATGGCCCTAAAATGAGATGTGTCACAATCTGAGCTCTTCTAAGACTATAACAAACCCACTTCCAGCTCTTTAATGCAAACCCAGCCATAGTAACGTCCAAGTGATCTCCGCATATATGGTCATAGGTAATCAAGTGGTAACCTTTCTTGATTGCTGAGCGGTCACACACTATCTTCACAGTTAAATTATTATTCAGAGTCACCACAAAAATGGCTGATGAATTCCCTGCCTCAGCTTTTATACAGGCTAGGAAAGCCCCTCCTGATTCGCTCTTCTATACCATATGATATAATAGCTGCAAGGCACTATAGAAAAGCAAATTGAATCTCAAATCGTTTCAATTTGACGAACTCATTGAATTGCAAAACATTTTACACAAATTCGCTTTACCTCGAATCGATTCTCTCATCTTTACCAAATATGTATAAATGAGAGTTAATACGTAGATGACCTACAAAGAAATGAGTTTACAATGATATTATATACCTTAGACACTAGTAGTGGTAGATGGGATTGGATGACAGTTGTTGGGGCCAAACACAGAAAATGACAGCTCAATGCGCTAGCATCACTTGAATCTGAGTAGGCAAAGAACTATATCGTCAGAAGAAGTCGTCACTCTGTTTTTCTTGGTTCAGTGCTTTGTTGGAAATCCATATGCACAAATGACAAACAGTGTGGTCTTCAACACACCTTTTTTTCGGAGTACTATCCTTAATCATAGATTATCTATGATTATGGAATGCTATTCCGAAATGTGTAATGTGTTGAAGACAACACTGTTGGTCCATTGTGCACATGGGTTTTCAATAAAGTTTTGAACCAAGGAAAATGAAGTGCCAACTTTCTTCAACCAATAATTGTAGAAAGGTTGGTGGCAAGTGTTCTTCACTTGAAGCCAAACCCATAACATTGTTCAGACAGATATATGACAGCAGTGTCCTGCTCACAATTACAACATGGTCAGCTTGCCTTTATTTTGGGTCATTTGGCTTAATACAATATGGCAAATATGAAAATGTCCTCCAATGATTATTGGACAATGCCATAGTTCACAGGTCATCGGTAAAGTCAATTGGTCGTAAACACTATGTTCAAGGACATGCCTACCATGAAGTTCAACCATTCAAGTGCAAAGTGACCCCAAATGGACAGTGCACTGACCTTGTTGACTGCACCGATTATTTTAATGAGTAGCAAGAACCTGGGTAGAGACATACGGATCGACTCTTCACAAGCCTTACGTTGACGTGAGAAATTTATGAATTTGTCATGGAAAGAAAATGGGGTAAACAAGGAGGAATTTCTCACTATTTTAATTTTAGTTAATTAATGTTAAAAATGTTTCAAAACTTTCTGCGGAGTAGCCAAGCCCATGTCTGAAATTTCCTCCTGATGAATGTGCCATTGAGGATCGGGGAATGTAGATATTCCATAATGTTGATCTGTGGGGTCCACACTGTGAGATGCCCTGCTTTCTAACATTTATCTCCTATCCTGTGGATGTAGGAAACATTCATTTTGGAAAAACCTATAACCATTTCAACATTTCAGTAAAGGGTTGTGACTTTTTGAAAAATAAAGGCTCATTCAGATCATTAGTGATTTTCCTGTACAAAAAATATCTGAGTTTTGTCAGTGATTTTTTTAATGGATTTTCATCAGAGCTTGGGCGAAGTTTCTTCAGTTTTTCTCTCATGAGAAAAAAAAGTTCCTCCACCTTCTCCTATCTAGCAGTCTGTAAAAATTGGACAACATGCGGATGGCATTCAAGTGCTGTCCAATCTTTTTGAGGACCTACAGACTTAAGGTACCTTCACACTCAGCGACGCTGCAGCGATACCGACAACGATGTCGATCGCTGCAGCATCGCTGTTTGGTCGCAGGAGAGCTGTCACACAGACAGCTCTCCAGCGACCAACGATCCCGAGGTCCCCAGTAACCAGGGTAAACATCGGGTTACTAAGCGCAGGGCCGCGCTTAGTAACCCGATGTTTACCCTGGTTACCAGCGTAAAAGTAAAAAAAAAAAAAACACTACATACTTACCTACCGCTGTCTGTCCCCGGCGCTCTGCTTCTCTGCACTCCTCCTGCACTGACTGTGAGCACAGCGGCCGGAAAGCAGAGCGGTGATGTCACCGCTCTGCTTTCCGGCTGACCGACGCTCACAGCCAGACCAGAGAAGCAGAGCGCCGGGGACAGACAGCGGTAGGTAAGTATGTAGTGTTTTTTTTTTTTACTTTTACGCTGGTAACCAGGGTAAACATCGGGTTACTAAGCGCGGCCCTGCACTTAGTAACCTGATGTTTACCCTGGTTACCAGTGAAGACATCGCTGGATCGGTGTCACACACGCCGATCCAACGATGTCTGCAGGGAGTCCAGCGACGAAATAAAGTTCTGGACTTTCCTCAGCGACCAATGATCTCCCAGCAGGGGCCTGATCGTTGGTCGCTGTCACACAGAACGATTTCCTTAATGATATCTTTGCTACGTCACAAAAAGCAACGATATCGTTAACGATATCGTTATGTGTGAAGGTACCTTTAGTACATTGTTGATTTTGATCCGACACTCAAAATTGGACGTCTCTACAATTGTTCATGGAAGTGCATTTGAACAGCAAAGTAGATTAAGGGAACTAGAGAAAGAAAAAAAAAATCTATAAATCTTCAGCATAGCGAGTGTGAGCGAGCTGAGTGTGGCCTGAGCGTAAGTGTGGACGGCGGTAAGTGTGACTTGTGATTCAGTGGAGAGGTATTTGGAAAGCCTTTAACAAATACCTGTGTGAATTGGTGTGAGTTGCTGAATTGGGAGTAGCTATATTCATAAGGGGTTAACTAAGGATGGGGGCTCATAATTAAGGGTTTTTAAGGGGCAGCTGTTTGGGGCTCCAGTCCTTTTTGGAAGTGCATTTGAACAGCAAGGTGGATTGCTGTTAAGGGAACTAGAGAAAGAAAAAAAAAATCTATAAATCTTCAGCATAGCGAGTGTGAGCGAGCTGAGTGTGGCCTGAGCGTAAGTGTGACTTGGTGGTAAGTGTGACTTGTGATTCAGTGACTTTGGAGTCAGCGAGTTTCCAAGGGAGGAACTTCTGAATTGCTGTCTGTTTCTTATTAATACTTTCTATTTATTTTTTATTTTTTTTATTTAACTTTTCTGTCTGGTGCAATCCCCATTAGGAAATGTGCTCCACTCTTGTTAATGCCATCCAGTGCACATCTTGCCACATGTATGCAGTCCTTGAGCAGCCGATCGAGGGTGCATACTGCTGTGCGAGATGTGAGCACGTTGTGCATTTGGAAACCCAGATTCTGACTCTAAATGTGCAGCTGGCAACACTGAGATCCATTGACAATATGGAGAGGAGTCTTCTGCTCACGGAGCAGACGCTCAATGGGACAGATGAGGGGGGGGATGGTAGGATGGTGCTGCAGGATGGTGAAGTAGCAAGCTGGGTGACAGTTAGGAAGCGGGGTAGAGGGAAGAGTGCTAGGGAGGCTAGTCCTGATCTGGAACACCCCAATAAGTTTTCTAAGTTGGCAGATGAGGGGGGTGCCAGTACAGGGGTAGCACTGCTGCAGCCAGGCATGTCCTCTGAAAGCCGGGGGAGTGACTGCTCCAGTAAGGAGGGAAATAGGAGAGCAGGGCAGGCCAGACAGGTGCTGGTAGTGGGGGACTCAATTATTAGGGGAACAGATAGGGCAATCTGTCACAAAGACAGGGATCGTCGAACGGTGTGCTGCCTACCTGGCGCTCGAGTTCAACACATCGCTGATCGGGTGGACAGATTACTGGGAGGGGCTGGTGAGGACCCAGCGGTCATGGTGCACATTGGCACTAATGACAAAGTTAGAGGTAGGTGGAAGGTCCTTAAAGATGATTTCAGGGATTTAGGCCGCAAGCTGAAAGCAAGGACCTCCAACGTGGTATTTTCCGAAATACTGCCTGTGCCACGCCAGAGAGGCAACGGGAGATTAGGGAGGTTAATAAGTGGCTCAAGAATTGGTGTAGGAAAGAGGGGTTTGGGTTTCTGCAGAACTGGGCCGACTTCTCAGTTGGCTACAGGCTCTACGCTAGGAACGGGCTGCACCTCAATGGGGAGGGTGCAGCTGTGCTGGAGGAGAAAATGGCTAGAAGGTTGGAGGAATGTTTAAACTAGGAATTGGGGGGGAGGGTATTCAATTTATAGGAGGGGACGATAGTGCAGACAGAGACCTGGGCACAAATAAGGAAGTTGGGGGAGGTGGTGGCATGGGGAGTGGGGTTAGAACAGTTAATAATTTAAGAAAGAATAGAGGTACAGAGAGGAACATCAAGTGCATGTATACTAATGCCAGAAGCCTCGCCAACAAAATGGACGAATTAGAACTAATGTTGTTGGAATATAATTATGACATGGTGGGGATATCTGAAACGTGGCTGGATGAGAGCCATGACTGGGCTGTTAACTTGCAGGGCTACAGCCTGTTCAGAAATGACCGTACAGATAAGCGAGGGGGAGGGGTGTGTCTATATGTAAAATCATCCTTAAAACCCATCCTGTGTGATAATATAGGTGAATTTAATGAAAATGTAGAATCCCTGTGGGTGGAGATAAGGGGAGGGGGAAAAAATAATAAATTACTGATAGGGGTTTGTTATAAATCTCCAAAAATAATGGAAGCAATGGAGAATATCCTCGTAAAGCAAATAGATGAAGCTGCGACTCAAGGAGAAGTCATTATTATGGGGGACTTCAACTACCCTGAAATAGATTGGGGAACAGAAACCTGCAGTTCCAGCAAAGGTAATCGGTTTTTGACAACTATGAGAGACAATTACCTTTCACAACTGGTTCAGGACCCAACAAGAAGGGGGGCACTGCTAGACCTAATATTAACCAACAGGCCAGACCGCATATCAAATATAAGGGTTGGGGGTCACTTGGGAAATAGCGATCACAAAATAATAAGTTTTCATGTATCCTTTAACCCCTTCACGACATGCGCCGTACTAGTACAGCGCATGCCGTGTCACCCCCTTTGATGTGGGCTCTGGCGGTAAGCCCACATCAAAGTCGCAACATGTCAGCTGTTTTGTACAGCTGACATGTGTGCGCAATAGCGGCGGGTGAAATCGCTATTCACCCGCCGCTATTAACCTGTTAAATGCCGCTGTCAAACACAGACAGCGGCATTTAACTACCGCATCCAGCCGAGCGGCCGGATATGATGTCATCGCCGACCCTCGTCACATGATCGGGGGTCGGCGGTGCATCAGGAAGGTAATCATAGAGGTCCTTGAGACCTCTATGGTTACTGATGCCGGCCTGCTGTGAGCGCCCCCCTGTGGTCGGCGCTCACAGCACACCTGCATTTCAGCTACATAGCAGCGATCTGATGATCGCTGCTATGTAGCAGAGCCGATCAGGCTATGCCAGCTTCTAGCCTCCCATGGAGGCTATTGAAGCATGGCACAAGTAAAAAAAAAATGTTTTTAAAAATATGAAAAAAATATAAAAGTTTAAATCACCCCCCTTTCGCCCCATCCTAAATAAAACAATAAAAAAAAAAATCAAACATACACATATTTGGTATCGCCGTGTTCAGAATCGCCCATTCTATCAAATAAAAAAAGCATTAACCTGATCGCTAAATGGCGTAGCGAGAAAAAAATCCGAAACGCCAGAATTACGTTTTTTTGGTCGCCACGACATTGCATTAAAATGCAATAACGGGCGATCAAAAGAACGTATCTGCGCAAAAATGGTATCATTAAAAACATCAGCTCGGCACGCAAAAAATAAGCCCTCACCCGACCCCAGATCACGAAAAATGGAGACGCTACGGGTATCGGAAAATGGCACTTTTTTTTTTTTTTTTTTTAGCAAAGTTTGGAATTTTTTTTCACCACTTAGATAAAAAATAACCTAGTCATGTTAGGTGTCTATGAACTCGTAATGACCTAGAGAATCATAATGGCAGGTTAATTTTAGCATTTAGTGAACCTAACAAAAAAGCCAAACAAAAAACAAGTGTGGGATTGCACTTTTTTTGCAATTTCACCGCACTTGGAATTTTTTTTCCTGTTTTCTAGTAAAAGACATGGTAAAACCAATGGTGTCGTTCAAAAGTACAACTTGTCCCGCAAAAAATAAGCCCTCACATGACCATATTGACGGAAAATAAAAAAGTTATGGCTCAGGGAAGGAGGGAAGTGAAAAACGAAAACGCAAAAATGAAAAAGGGCCGCGACTTGAAGGGGTTAATAAGATTTGTACTAGAGGGCTTACAAGGACACTAAACTTCAGGAGGGCAAATTTCCAACGGATGAGAGAGGATCTTGGTGCAATTAACTGGGACGATATCCTGAGACATAAAAATACACAAAGAAAATGGGAGACGTTTATTAGCATCCTGGATAGGACCTGTGCACAGTATATAACGTATGGGAATAAACATACTAGAAATAGGAGGAAACCAATATGGCTAAATAGAGCTGTAAGGGGCGCAATAAGTGGCAAAAAGAAATCATTTAGAGAATTAAAGGAAGTAGGTAGTGATGAGGCATTAAATAAATACAAAAAATTAAATAAAGTCTGTAAAAAGCAAATCAAGGCAGCAAAGATTGAGACAGAGAGACTCATTGCCAGAGAGAGTAAAAATAATCCTAAAATATTCTTTAACTACATAATTAGTAAGAAACTAAAAAATGATAGTGTTGGCCCCCTTAAAAATAGTTTGGGTGAAATGGTGGATGAGGATGAGGAAAAAGCCAATATGCTAAATGACTTTTTTTTCATCAGTATTTACACAAGAAAATCCCATAGCAGACAAAATGACTAGTGATAAAAATTCCCAATTAAATGTCACCTGCTTAACCCAGCAGGAAGTGCGGCGGCGTCTAAAAATCAGTAAAATTGACAAATCTCCTGGGATACACCCCTGAGTACTGCAGGAACTAAGTACAGTCATTGATAGACCATTATTTTTAATCTTTAAAGACTCCATAATAACAGGGTCTGTACCACAGGACTGGCGTATAGCAAATGTGGTGCCAATATTCAAAAAGGGGACAAAAACTGAACTCGGAAATTATCGGCCAGTAAGCTTAACCTCTACTGTGGGTAAAATCCTGGAGGGCATTCTAAGGGACGCTATACTGGAGTATCTGAAGAGGAATAACCTCATGACCCAGTATCAGCACGGGTTTACTAGGGACTGTTCATGTCAGAGTAATTTGATCAGTTTCTATGAAGAGGTAAGTTCTGGACTGGACCAAGGGAACCCAGTGGACGTAGTGTATATGGACTTTTCAAAAGCTTTTGATACGGTGCCACACAAAAGGTTGATACATAAAATGAGAATAATGGGGATAGGGGAAAATATGTGCAAGTGGGTTGAGAGCTGGCTCAGGGATAGGAAACAAAGGGTGGTTATTAATGGAGCACACTCGGACTGGGTCGCGGTTAGCAGTGGGGTACCACAGGGGTCAGAATTGGGCCCTCTTCTTTTTAACCTATTTATTAATGATCTTGTAGGGGACATACAGAGTAGAATTTCAATATTTGCAGATGACACTAAACTCTGCAGGGTAATTAATACAGAGGAGGACAATTTTATATTACAGGATGATTTATGTAAACTAGAATCTTGGGCTGATAAATGGCAAATGAGCTTTAATGGGGATAAATGTAAGGTCATGCACTTGGGTAGAAGTAATAAGATGTATAATTATGTGCTTAATTCTAAAACTCTGGGCAAAACAGTCAATGAAAAAGACCTGGGTGTATGGGTGGATGACAAACTCATATTCAGTGGCCAGTGTCAGGCAGCTGCTACAAAGGCAAATAAAATAATGGGATGCATTAAAAGAGGTATAGATGCTCATGAGGAGAATATAATTTTACCTCTATACAAGTCACTTGTTCGACCACACTTAGAATACTGTGCACAGTTCTGGTCTCCGGTGTATAAGAAAGACATAGCTGAACTAGAGCGGGTGCAGAGAAGAGCGACCAATGTTATTAGAGGACTGGGGGGTCTGCAATACCAAGATAGGTTATTACACTTGGGGCTATTTAGTTTGGAAAAACGAAGACTAAGGGGTGATCTTATTTTAATGTATAAATATATGAGGGGACAGTACAAAGACCTTTCTGATGATCTTTTTAATCATAGACCTGAGACAGGGACAAGGGGGCATCCTCTACGTCTGGAGGAAAGAAGGTTTAAGCATAATAACAGATGCGGATTCTTTACTGTAAGAGCAGTGAGACTATGGAACTCTCTGCCGTATGATGTTGTAATGAGTGATTCATTAGTTAAATTTAAGAGGGGACTGGTTACCTTTCTGGAAAAGTATAATGTTACAGGGTATATACACTAGATTCCTTGATAGGGCGTTGATCCAGGGAACTAGTCTGATTGCCGTATGTGGAGTCGGGAAGGAATTTTTTTCCCCAATGTGGAGCTTACTCTTTGCCACATGGTTTTTTTTTGCCTTCCTCTGGATCAACATGTTAGGGCATGTTAGGTTAGGCTATGGGTTGAACTAGATGGACTTATAGTCTTCCTTCAACCTTAATAACTATGTAACTATGTAAATCATGGACATGTGAACCATTATAGGCACTTGTATTCCAAAAACGGAAGTATGAATGAGCAAGACTCTAATGTTTCAGACCATTCTACGTAAAAAAAATTGTTTTGTTCCAAGAAAAGAGAAAAGATCTGCATTAGTACATGGAGATAGGAAAATTAATGTTAGTGAAGCAGAAATAAAAGTAGATTTGGAAGCGTGCTACCGGGGTGTAAATATCAGTATTATAAATCAAAATTAAAAGGATTCACTTCAACAACTACAAATCATTTTCTTTAAAGGCTTCTCCAATTTAAATTATAAATTACATGATGACCACCTCCAAACCCGAGACGCTACCGTAGACTTGATCTTCCTGCTAGGCACTGGACATAATATTAATTCATTGACCACATATCAGATGGCTTTCGAGTCGGAATTTACTGAAGCCAATGGGAACTAATGAAAAGGCATTTTTCATGTCTGTTACATTTGACTTAGCACTAAGTTGCTTAATGAATTGCATTTCAGATTCACTTACAGGCTCATTAAGGATTTACATACTAACATTTTAAATGATACACCAGAAGATGAATTATGAGTAACGGCTGGAAGTTGACTTTCCTCATAATATCTTAGCCAACATTGCACAGAATGCATTGGTCTTATAGTGTGATGTATCAATATGATATTACTGACCCCCATATAATCTAAGGACAAAAGTATGTGCCCACTCCAAATTACACCTACTGAAGCCTGTATGACCTCCCATTATACATCCATAGATACGAATATGGAGTTGGTCCCTTTGATACCATAATAGTTCTTGCTTTTCTGGGAGGACGTTATACAAGATTTTGGAGGTGTCTGTGGTAATTTTTGTCCTTACCTTCAGAAAAGCATTTGTGGGGTCAGAGATTGATGGTGGAGAGTTCAGACTCACAATCTTTGTTCTAGTTCATCCCAAAGGTGTTGGGGTTAGGGCTTTGTGCGGACTGTCATGTTCTTCCAACAATCTCCCCAACTATGTCTTTGTGGACTTTGTGCACTTGGCACAGTCACGGGAAACTGAAAATCACCTTCCCCAAAATGCTCTAGGAAAGTTAGAAGCTACAATTGTCCACAATGTCTTGTGCAGAAGCATTAAGTTTTCTCTTCAACAGAACTAAGAAACCAAGGCTGACCCCTGAGAAACAAGCCAAAAGCATAATCCCACATTTACCAAACTGTACAGCGGACAGAATGGAGTCAGGCAGGTAGCGCTCTTCTGGTGTCTCGGTAAACCAGAGTGGAGCCAGAAGACCACAACGTCTGATTTCTCCTACTCCTGCACTGGTTAGAAGCACTTAACTTTCTTATTAAATGGTGTAGATTTCTTTTGGCAGTGCAGGGGTTAATCTTCTCTGTTGAGAGCTCCTGGAGCTAAGGCTCAGCTGTTCACTATTAGCCACTCCCATCTCCTATATAATCTGGGCCCTGGCCAGCACTCATTGTCAGAGATAGCTTATGCTGCATGGCTGGAAGTTGGTGGTTATTGAAGTAGGTGGTTGGTAGATTTATCTGTGACTGTTGTTAGGTTTTGAGTGTGTAATAATTCCCTCTCTTCTCCTACTTTGGTTTAGCCCCATCCATCACTCCCCGGTGCATTCCTCTGTTATATGTGTGTATATTTGTATGCCGGGTATTTTCCGTTGCCCCTGTTAGTATTACCTTATTAGTCTGGTTAGTGTATTACGGTACACTACTACTCACCTCTTCCCAGGGTGGGGGAAGGATACAGACTGAGGGCGATTCGGCGTCTTCACCATCAAAAATAATCCAGGGAACAGTTCGAGCTAGAGCGCTCAAAGCGTTAGGAACAGGAAAAGAGCCACTGGTCCCAGGACACCCAATAACAGAGTTGTGACACTTGGCTTTCACCAAACCCAGATGTTTCCATCAGATTTCAGATAGAGAAGTGTTGTTCGTCACTGCTCAGAACACGTTTCCACTGCTTCAGAGTCCAGTGGTGGAGACCTTATACCACTACATCCAAAGCTCAGCATTGTGCTTGGTGATGTAAGTCTGCATGCAGCCGCTTGGCAATGAAGCTGCCGGCGGGGGCGCAGTTTTTGTGCTGATGTTATTAACAGAGGAGGTCTGGACTCTGCAGTTATGGTGTCAGCAGAGCATTGGTGATTTTCTACCCTCTGCTCCTCAGCACTAGGTGACCCTGCTCTGTAACGTTATGGAGTCTTTACTTTGGGACTGAATTTCTGCAGTTTCTTTCACTTCTCAATAATATCACTCAAAGGTGATGGGGGAAGATTTAGGAGGATGAAATGTCATGAATGGACTTTTGACATCAGTGACTCCTATTACAGGACCGCACTGGTATCAGCGAGCTCTTTCCCAGCAGCCGGTTTTGTCATGTTAGTATAGCAGATGGCATGGCGGGGCAGCCGGATTATATACCGGGGGCAAGAAGATGGATGTTATACACTTGTGGAAAAGGGATTAAATAAAAAAAATCAGTGATTAAAATGTATGGACCAATATATTTTTCATATAGTGTATAAGGACATAGGCAGATTGCTTACGGATATTTACCTGTTTATAGACAGAAATCATGTTTTTGCGGTAATAATTATGGGCTCACAGTCTCATTTATGAGCTTCCTATGTTAAAGTAATTCTCTACCTACTGGAAAGTCACCCCAACACTGCATAAAATACCTCAAAAAATAAATTTAGCAAATACTCTTTTAATTTAAGAAAAGACCAGAATATACCCTTTACGCTATTAAAGGGGCTTTGTTTTAAAGGCAACCTCTCTCCATAAGCCCTGTTAGTCCCTACGAGCATCACTGAAGCAGGGCCTGCTTCAGTGGAGATGCACGGTTGGTCACCCCTAGCCCACTGCAAAGTCATCTCTTTGTCAGGGGCGAGAGAAGTGGGACCAAGACATCTATATTTCTAAAAGCACTTTTTATGAGACAACCCTTTTAATATATTAAATGATAAGCAAAACTATATCTATGTATGGAGGTATCTACTGTATATGTACGTAAAGCCGGCCAACTACTGTCACTAATTTGCCTTCACGCGTAAAGTCTTCTCCTTCTTCGTGTTGTTTGTAATCAACACGTCAGAATTTTGATTTGTTCATTATTAAGTTTGACTTTTGAAGTCTGGACAGGAGATGAAACATTTTTCTATCACGGTAAACAGTCTAAACAAAGAACAGTAGGAAAGTGGGAATTGTTTGAAAGGGGGTGACAAAAAATAGCTGCAGGCTTCCTATTCACACATTGGAGCCCGAGTAGCAAAATGTCCGTATGACGGCCCCTCTCCTGCTGACACCCTTATATCCCCTATTACATTATTTACCTCTTATAACATAACACTCCATTAATGTTCCTCCAAGTCTTGCTGTTTTTCCGAGTTCAGGGATGAAAAAAAAAAAATTCTCCGGAGAAGAATTTTCCGCTGTTAGTGACTCGTTAATATACTGCTCAGCAGAGATCATTATTAAAGACAGATATGTGGCGCCATTACTCCTTGGCTCGTTTTCTGCTTCAGCTCCTGGATTTCTGGGATATTGGTCTCCAGTGAAATTAGTAAGAAGGCGTCAATATTCGCTTTATTGGTAGAGTTGGTTCCATGTTGTCACCTCGCAGCTTATGTGTTTTAGTCGTCATAAAGAATGCAGTGCGGCTCTCGTAGGGCCTCCTTTCAACCAAGAAAGGTTTTTTTTTTTGGCCAAGGAAGCCGGATCGAAAAGAGTTAATGAATTTAGAGTGAAGCCCTCTCGGTCAGCAATAAAACGACCGACCGCCGCAGCTACATCACAACACGCTCAGCAAGAGAAGAGGGAAAAAAAATTGCTTTTAACACATGTTCTGGGCCGAGGCTTCGGATTTCTGAGAGTGTCAGCCTCTAAATATACAAGCTTAGTTTTTGTACATCAGAAATATAATGAAGCCTTGAGAGACACTAGTCTGCCAGGGTTTTTATGGCGAGATCCAACGCTGCATTATCTGATGCGTTTATAGAACACAGCGCGCTCTAGGAAAGATAACAGGGATCCGTAGGTGAGATATTCCCTTTAATATCAATAATATCAGAGGCTGCTGAAAGAGCCGACATAATAGCAGAGCTGCTTATGGGCCACACAAGTGCTTTCTTAAAGAAAAAGTGAACCTTTAATTACTAGACTTGTTTCTATAGGTATATCTTCCAGTGACAGACAGTACATGGAATAAGACTTCAATGGGGCCCACGTGCAGGGACATGATTGGAGTGGTTGTAGTTGTACTCAGAGCATTTGGACCATATATTTGGCTCAATAGTTTTTACTCTATGCCTAAGAACTAACCGGTAGGTTGTTGCTAGCTACCTGCGCAGAACAGATCTCTGCCGGCATAGAGCATCCACTGACTGCTCTTGCTTGAAATTCTGAGGCTTCTGCTGATGTCGTGTCGACAGAGCATCGACTTCTCTTACGCTTTGTTGATGAGGCGTGACTGCTGATGTTATGCCAACTGACAGCCGGCTCCCTGCTGCCTAGCTGCTGGAAGCTGGCTATCAATTAGCTTGACGTCGGCAGTCACATTCCGTCAACAGAGCAGCTTGGGAGAGGAAGAGCTGCTCTGTTGACGTGGAACAGTTGAATCTCCAGCTGGAGCGGTTGCTTACCGCTCTTAGCCGGCACCAGATAGAACTAGATAGCAACTACCTGCCTGTTAGTTTTTTTGGCTCATTGTGAAGAAAATAATTTTGACCTGGACAAGCCGTTTAATGACTCCTGAGAGTTGGGGGATGATGTCAGGCTGATTGACAGCCGGCTCCCCACTACCAAGCTGCAGATAGCTGGCTGTCTTTTAGCTTGATGTTGAAAGTCACCCCTCATTAACAGAGCGGCTCGGAAGAGAAAGAGCTACTCTGTTAATTTGGATCAATCCAATTCAAAAAGACCATATAACAAGGTATATAGGGACACTTCCAATATTGAACAACATACTCAAAAAAAGGGAAGTACACAACCCAAAAATAAAATATTTCTATTAATGTAGCTCAAATAAAACTAGAAAACAGACATATACAAAATATAGCAAAAAAGGGGGGGAGAAAAACCCTGCTCAGGATTCCCCCCCCCCCCCCTTCTTTTTTGTTATATTTTGTATATGTTTGTTTTCTAGTTTTAGTTGAGCTAGATTAATAAAAATATTAATTTTATTTTTGGGTTGTGTACCTCCCTTTTTTGGGGGTATATTCTGTTAATGTGGAGCAGCTGAATCACCGGCAGGAGCGATCGGTGACCACTCTGAGACGGCACTAGATATAACTAGTTAGCAATTACCTGGCTGTTAGTGTTTTGGCTCATTGTGAAAAAAATAATTTAGTCCTGGACAAGCCGTTTAATGACTCTTCAGAGTTGAGGTCCCTGTTAGAGATTTTGCATACGGTCCATGAACTACAGGTTACATGACTGCCCAAATGTCTATCTGGGTCAGAAAGACGTGGTGTGTTCTCTTTTCTCCACCTCATGTCCATGATGCTTTTGATATGAGGTTAATGGGTTGTCCAAAGTTGATCCTTGGTCCTACACGGCCCTTATTCAGATTGGGGTAATTTTAACACATGGTTAGATTTTAAAACTGGAGGTTAGGATCATTCCAATTACCGCTGGTGGGATGGCTTTTATGCTTTTTTTTATTACAAACAGTGTTTACTAAGTATCCTATGTTATTTGCATGCACTGATGCTTTTTACTTACTTGTAGCAGGGAATATGCTCATTTTGCTTTTGTCTTAGGTTTTATGAGTTTTCACATCATCATAAATGGATAAAATTGCTAAGTGCGTGTAAAAAAAAATGTCTTCTCATTCTCAAGAACGAAGGGAATTTTAATTCTACAGCTTAGAGCTCGTTGCACAGGTTACTGGCCGCCGTTGCACTCCACTAGCAGAGACCGGTCTACTAGGTAGAGAATGTATGTATGCAAGATTTTTGTTATAAAGCCTGTAAGTGCTGCTCCGAAAGTGTTCAGATCACTGGAACCAACCAAAGATCAGATTACTGGAACCAAGAAAAGCTGCTTCTGCTCGCAGCATGGAAGAGCACACAGTTTAGGCCAACGGTGCAACGATGCAGCTGGTCTGAACTGTCATTAGAGGGATTTTCCAGGTTTGACATGAAAGTCTGCAGTCACTCTATGTGACTGTAGACTTGGGAATCCTCACAGTATGAACAGCACACGCTGCGAGGAATCTTTAGTGCTGATGATGAGTTGGGCGGCAAAGTGATCGTAAGTATGCAGCATGCCACCTTCCAACTAGACTTGTGCAACCTCACTCAATTCACTTGCATTGAGTGAGGTTGCGGAATGTGGCCGGGAGTATGCATATCGCATGACTCGACAGTGCGTGATATGTGCCATGAGAGGGTTCACAATTCTGCAGTCACATAAAGTGACTTTCATTCCAAACCTGAAAAACTCCTTTAATGCAGGAGTATCACCCTGTCCCCCAAGAAGCAGGAAGTCAGGAGGAAGGGGAGCGATATGCTCCTGAAGATAGGATCATGAGAGCAACCCTTTACTTCCTAGCATTTGCTTTTAGTTGAGGAGCTGTGGAAATTGCACCGCTGCACATGTTTTTACCAAAATAAAGGATGAAATTAAAATTAGGTTTACACTTTGACCATTCTTCTGGTAAAATGATGGGCACTACGATGGAATCTGATGGACCAAATCATAAGTCAATGGAGCTAATTAGTGTCTGTTTAGAGACTGGATAAGTGATAAATGTATCTTTACTGGGGGTTCCACCACCGGTAGACAAGGATTTCATGTCCCCAGTAACTTAGCACTAGTGATGAGCGAACGTGCTTGGATAAGGTGTCACCCGAGCATGCTTGGGTGCTAACGAAATGTCTTCGACGTGCTTGAAAAATATGTTCAAGTCCATGCGGCTGCATGTCTTGCAGCTGTTCGACAGTCGTAACTCATGCATGGATTGTCTAACAAACAGGAAATTCTGGCATGTCTTGAGGCTGTCGAACAGCCGTGAGACATGTAGAAGCGGGGACTCTAACATATTTTTCGAGCTCACCGAAGTCACTCGGTTAGCACCTGAGCATTCTTGGATAACAACTTATCTAATCATGCTCACTCATCACTACTCAGCACATCTCTACAGAAAATGTTAACTAGCGCTTGCTCTGCCTGGTGTCAGTCTTTACTGTGTTCTTTTTTCATTCGATCTGTGAACTACAAAAGGTTAACATCAGTAGACAAGGCTGCACAGACCTCCTGGAATAGCTGTGGATTACTCTACAAGCCAGGTAATCGCTAAAATCACCGACAACCTCCGGTATGATTGCATGTGTATATTTATAGCATGCTGAAGAAAGACGTAGTAGGCAAATGTTACCATCAGTCTTGTGGTCAAAGGGGCTGCGTACAAAATACGAAACCCTGCAGTGCTTGTTGTTCACCATTTATCTACATAGGACGATATGCACAATAAAGATGGAAATGTTACTGTGTTCAGTCACTGGAAATGAATGATCGTAGAGCAGAGGGCCTTGGTAGCGATGTTTCCCTCCAGGAAAGTAAAACAGGGAAAGGAATATGGAACATTTTGCATAATAATGACGCAAAGGTTCAGCAAAAAACAATAATGGGACCACCACATTCATTACATATGTAATTACATAAATCCATGACTCTAATCATCAATTTTTAATATTTGTTTAATTCATATATCATATCTAGGTTCAGATTTACTAAATATGTGCATTACTTCGTAACAGAGTGACTACTAGGGGGAGCAAGCAGGACTCAAATTTTTAGAAATGTTGTCCCCCTCTAGAACATCCATGAGCCACCAATAAATGAGTCTGGACATGAATCATCCCATTAAGGGAAATTTATCAAAAGTAAAAGAATCATTTGTTTGAGATGAAAAACTATACTCTTTGAACAGCCGCTCTGATAGAACAAAGAAGGGCTGCAGGCGATCGAGGGCCACTGGTTGCCTGCAGCAGTCATGTGATTTTTCCCACTTTTCACCCTGTCTTCCTTACTTCAGCCCTGGAAGGGAATCTGTCTACAGCTTTTGCTTTTGCTCGTAATCTGGCAGTAGCATGATGTAAGGGCTGAGAGCCTGATTCTAGTGATGTATCACTTGCAGGGCTGCCTGCTGTTATTTTGATACAATCACAGTTCTCTGCTGCAGATCTAGCAGACATTGGAATGCTGAGTCCCCTCCCACATACCTGATTGGCAGAAAGCTGCCAATCAGTGCTGGGGGCGTGGTTGGACTAGGAAGCACGAGACACCTAGTCCTGTAGTTATGATCTCCTGCTAATAAAACACTGATTTTATTGAAACTACAGCAAATTACTAAGGAAGCAACACATTGCTGGAATCAGGCTCTCAGATTACTTAGAATAAGCCTGCTGACAGATACCCTTTAAATGTGTTGACAAATATTTATAAAAGGCCTCTTTTTTTCTGCCAACTATTTTTCATGACCTGTTTCTGTGACTGCAGCATTAACTTCAGTAGGACTCGGGAGCAATACCAGACACAGCCTATGGACTAAAGGTACGCTGTTTTTGACATATAAAAAAATATACTGGAGATGTACTAAGCTAAATTTGCTAGAAATCTTGAACAGTTTGGGTCAAAAATCTAATATACGTGGTCCTATCATATTAATCATGTCATTTAGGCTACGTTCACATTAGCGTTCGGCTAATGTGCGTCGCTGCTGCGTCGGCGACGCAGCGGCGACGCAGCGGCGACGCGCCCCTATGTTTAACATGGGGGACGCGTGCGTTTTTTTTGTTGCGTTTTCCGACACGTGCGTCGTTTCCGACGCTAGCATCAGACGCAAGAAAATGCAACAAGTTGCATTTTTCGTGCGTTTGATTTTCGTCAAAAAACGACGCACGCGTCGCAAAACGCAGCGTTTTTGCGTGCGTTTGCGCGCGTTTTTTTGTGCGTCGTGCGTTGCGTCGCCGACGCAGCGGCGCGCAACGCTAATGTGAACGTAGCCTAACACCCTCTAGCGTGCCTCGATTGTCAATGAGGTGTGATTTACCTTAAAATTGGCATGGATTGGGCTCTTTACCAAAATTTTGGTGCAAATTTTTGGCCAAAAGCAACCAATTGGTGATGTAAAAATCTAAAGATGCACTCAAAATTTTCATATTATGTTTTTCCCATGGCCTTAAATTGTGCTATGTTACAAAATAAACAATAAATTAAAAAAAATTAAGAGGAAAAATCAAATATATACAAAACATTAAAGAAAAAAAAAATTAAAAGGTATAAAAAACACAAAAGGTGCCTAATGTTTCTTATTTGTCCGCCTTTTAAAAGATTACTAATGAATGAGCCTGATAATAGGACTTCCTAAATAAAGGTCAAGCAAATTCCAGGCAAAGTCAGGAATAAAAAGTTCATTATTTTCTTAATGAAGTGCCCTAATTGCGCTTCTTCCAAAACAAAATCCAAAACGCTATCTTCGCGAGCCAAAAGTTTAATAGCATGGCTGACCTCTCCCTTCACGATGCATTGACCCAGATGCAGTACATCCTCAGCTCTACTGATGAGCCTTTGAAAATATGAAACCTGTAAGCAAAGGATGAAAAACACTAATACAAGAGTATTTTACTTCTCCGAGATCAGAGGTGAGGCAAGAGATGAACGTTTACGCTCTCTCCCGTCTATTATAACTTCAAAGGCAGACTGGTTATTTGCCTGGAAAATGTTCACCAACAAGATATTACAGTACAATAAAAGTAGAAAACGGCAAAAGTATTTTTACAATTAATATAACATGGCAGTACCATAGGCACAATATTAGACATATCTATGGACCAGAAGATATCGCTAAGACCCTTCATACCACAGCATTATCAGGAGGGGTTCTTTGGAAATAAAAATAAATAAATAACTCGAAAAAAATAAATAAATTCCGATATACTTTTAATTAACAAATTACAGTTTCTTTGTCTAAGGAGATAATCATTATAAAATAAAATTGTCCACCATCTTGTTACACTGAGAAAAAAACAGTCCTAGGATACTAATAAGGTGCCTGTGAGCATGGGCAGTACGTGGTTCTGCTTCTGTTACCTTGAGTCTAATACCACACTGTTGTGACTTGGAGCCTGTGACTTATACCATGTTTGGAAAGCAGTGTAAGTAGCTTCCTCTTACCTCAGCACCCATGGTATCTCCAGTATTAGATCAGATAGACAGGGTGGACAGCAGTGTGAGCAGCCTCTTCTTACCTCAGCACTACTGGTATCTCCACTATTAGATCAGATAGACAAGGTGGACAGTAGTGTGAGCAGCATCTTCTTACCTCAGCACCACTGGTACCTCCAGTATTAGATCAGATAGGCAGGGTGGACAGCAGTGTGAGCAGCCTCTTCTTACCTCAGCACTCCTTGTATCTCCAGTATTAGATCAGATAGACAGGGTGGACAGCAGTGTGAGCAGAATCTTCTTGCCAAAAAAACTCCTGGCATCTCCAGAACTAGATCAGAAAGACAAGGAGGAATGCAGTGTAAGCATCCTCTTCTTACCTCAGCACCCCTGGTATCTCCAGTATTAGATCAGATAGACAGGGTGGACAGCAGTGTGAGCAGAATCTTCTTGCCACAACACTCCTGGCATCTCCAGAATTAGATCAGAAAGACAAGGTGGAATGCAGTGTAAGCAGCCTCTTCTTACCTCAGCACCCATGATATCTCCAGTATAAGATTAGATAGACAGGGTAGACAGTGTGAGCAGCCTCGTCTTACCACAGCTATCCTGGGGTCTCCAGTATAAGATTAGATAGATAGGGTAGACAGTGTGAGCAGCCTCTTCTTACCACATCACTTATGGTACCTCCAGTATTAGATCAGATAGACAAGGTGGACAGCAGTGTGAGCAGAATCTTCTTGCCACATCACTCCTGGCATCTCCAGAATTAGATCAGAAAGACAAGGTGCAATGCAGTGTGAGCAGTGTCTTTTTACCTCATCACTCATAGTGTCTCAAGTATTAGATCAGAGGTACAGAGTGGACAGCCGTGAAAGCAGCATGCTCTTACCTCTGCACCCTTGGTATCTCCAGTATTAAAGAACGCCAAAAGAGGAAAGACCAAAAAAATCCGAAGGGAAAGTCAATAAACTTTATTATACGAGTAAAAACAGATACTAAAAATACATAATGTATATATGAGGGAAACGGAGAAACACCAAAAATAAGAATGGTGGGGAGAACCTGGAGTCTAGGTAATGTATACAAATATGTAGATATGTGTGACAGGTAGGAGGATGACTAAAGATATGTTATTGTGACCCTCAATTGACCATCTTGATAACTTGACACCAGTAGCATTGCTACCGGGGGGCAGAGGGGGCCATCGCCCCGGGCCCCGCTCTCTGAAGGGGCCCACCCGGAGCTACGCTACTGTAAGTGCATCGGCGCACGCAGCACGCCGATGCAGCTACATTCTGCGGCAGAGCAGGGAGGATCAATCTCCCTGCTCTGCCGCTATGGGGCCCCTGAGCAGGCGGGGGGCCCGGTGCCAGCAGTGGGCCTCCGCCCATCATTGCATGGTGAGCTGTATAGCTCACCGCAGTGTTCAGGAAAGGAGCGCTGCGCTGAGCTCCTCCTATCATCCCCCACACCGTCTGACAGCGGGCGCGATGACGTCACTGCCCAGCGTCCGCTGTCAGATGAGCAGGAGCAGGAAGCACCGCTGGAACAAGGAGGAAGAGAGGTGAGTATTTATTTGCTGTGTTTTTTATGGGGGTTGCCTTATTCTACAGTATCTGCCTTTAGGGAGGAGTGCTGCCTTATTCTACAGTATCTGCCTATGGGGGGAGTGCTGCCTTATTCTACAGTATCTGCGTATAGGGAGGGAGTGCTGCCTTATTCTACAGCATCTGCCTATAGGGGGGAGTGCTGCCTTATTCTACAGTATCTGCCTATAGGGGGGGAGTGCTGCCTTATTCTACAGTATCTGCCTATAGGGGGGGAGTGCTGCCTTATTCTACAGGATCTGCCTATGGGGGGTGCTGTCTTATACTACAGGGTCTGCCTATGGGGGTGCTGTCTTGTGCTATATTGAGGACTATCTGGCACATTATACTATATGGAGGTTATCTATGGGGCCATCTGTTATGTTTGCTAATGAAAGGTGTTATGAAGGCAATCCAGAGACACAGTGTGCCTAGCGATCAGAGCGCACAGAGTGATCTGACAAATACCCAAAAACAAAAGAACGAGCTCTGAGACGTGGAAACTCTGTAGACTGCACACCTGATCCTATCCTAAACACAACTAAAAGCGGCTGTGGATTGCGCCTAACAACTACCTAGGCAACTCGGCACAGCCTAAGAAACTAGCTAGCCTGAAGATAGAAAAATAGGCCTGACTTGCCCCAGAGAAATTCCCCAAAGGAAAAGGCAGCCCCCCACATATAATGACTGTGAGTAAGATGAAAAGACAAAACGTAGGGATGAAATAGATTCAGCAAAGTGGGGCCCGATATTCTAGGACAGAGCGAGGACAGTAAAGCGAACTTTGCAGTCTACAAAAAACCCTAAAGCAAAAACCACGCAAAGGGGGCCAAAAAAAGACCCACCGTGCCGAACTAATGGCACGGCGGTACACCCTTTGCGTCTCAGAGCTTCCAGCAAAACAAAAGACAAGCTGGACAGAAAAAAAGCAACAAAATAGCAAAAAGCACTTAGCTATACAGAGCAGCAGGTCACAGGAACAATCAGGAGAAGCTCAGATCCAACACTGAAACATTGACAAGGAGCAAGGATAGCAGCATCAGGCGGAGTTAAGTAATGAAGCAGTTAACGAGCTCACCAGAACACCTGAGGGAGGAAACTCAGAAACTGCAGTACCACTTGTGACCACAGGAGTGAATTCAGCCACAGAATTCACAACAGTACCCCCCCCTTGAGGAGGGGTCACCGAACCCTCACCAGGGCCCCCAGGCCGACCAGGATGAGCCGCATGAAAGGCACGAACAAGATCGGAAGCATGAACATCAGAGGCAAAAACCCAGGAATTATCTTCCTGAGCATAACCCTTCCATTTAACCAGATACTGGAGTTTCCGTCTAGAAACACGAGAATCCAAAATCTTCTCCACAATATACTCCAATTCCCCCTCCACCAAAACCGGGGCAGGAGGCTCAACAGATGGAACCATAGGTGCCACGTATCTCCGCAACAACGACCTATGGAATACATTATGTATGGAAAAGGAGTCTGGGAGGGTCAAACGAAAAGACACAGGATTGAGAACCTCAGAAATCCTATACGGACCAATAAAACGAGGTTTAAATTTAGGAGAGGAAACCTTCATAGGAATATGACGAGAAGATAACCAAACCAGATCCCCAACACGAAGTCGGGGACCCACACGGCGTCTGCGATTAGCGAAAAGTTGAGCTTTCTCCTGGGACAAGGTCAAATTGTCCACTACCTGAGTCCAGATCTGCTGCAACCTATCCACCACAGAATCCACACCAGGACAGTCCGAAGACTCAACCTGTCCTGAAGAGAAACGAGGATGGAACCCAGAATTGCAAAAAAATGGAGAAACCAAGGTAGCCGAGCTGGCCCGATTATTAAGGGCGAACTCAGCCAACGGCAAAAAGGACACCCAATCATCCTGGTCTGCAGAAACAAAACATCTCAGATATGTTTCCAAGGTCTGATTGGTTCGTTCGGTCTGGCCATTAGTCTGAGGATGGAAAGCCGAGGAAAAGGATAGGTCAATGCCCATCCTACCACAAAAGGCTCGCCAAAACCTTGAAACAAACTGGGAACCTCTGTCAGAAACAATATTCTCAGGAATGCCATGCAACCGAACCACATGCTGAAAGAACAAAGGTACCAAATCAGAGGAGGAAGGCAATTTAGCCAAGGGCACCAGATGGACCATTTTAGAAAAGCGATCACAGACCACCAAAATGACTGACATCTTTTGAGAAACGGGAAGGTCAGAAATGAAATCCATCGAAATATGTGTCCAAGGCCTCTTTGGGACCGGCAAGGGCAAAAGCAACCCACTGGCACGAGAACAGCAGGGCTTAGCCCTAGCACAAATCCCACAGGACTGCACAAAAGTACGTACATCCCGTGACAGAGATGGCCACCAGAAGGATCTAGCCACTAACTCTCTGGTACCAAAGATTCCAGGATGACCAGCCAACACCGAACAATGAAGTTCAGAGATAAGTTTATTAGTCCACCTATCAGGGACGAACAGTTTCTCCGCTGGACAACGATCAGGTTTATTCGCCTGAAATTTTTGCAGCACCCGCCGCAAATCAGGGGAGATGGCAGACACAATGACTCCTTCCTTGAGGATACCCGCTGGCTCAGATAAACCCGGAGAGTCGGGCACAAAACTCCTAGACAGAGCATCCGCCTTCACATTTTTAGAGCCCGGAAGGTACGAAATCACAAAGTCGAAGCGGGCAAAAAATAACGACCAACGGGCCTGTCTAGGATTCAAGCGCTTGGCAGACTCGAGATAAGTCAAGTTCTTATGATCAGTCAATACCACCACGCGATGCTTAGCTCCTTCAAGCCAATGACGCCACTCCTCGAATGCCCACTTCATGGCCAGCAACTCTCGATTGCCCACATCATAATTACGCTCAGCGGGCGAAAACTTCCTGGAAAAGAAAGCACATGGTTTCATCACTGAGCAATCAGAACCTCTCTGTGACAAAACCGCCCCTGCTCCAATCTCAGAAGCATCAACCTCGACCTGGAACGGAAGAGAAACATCTGGCTGACACAACACAGGGGCAGAACAAAAACGACGCTTCAACTCCTGAAAAGCTTCCACAGCAGCAGAAGACCAATTAAGCAAATCAGCACCCTTCTTGGTCAAATCGGTCAATGGTTTGGCAATGCTAGAAAAATTACAGATGAAGCGACGATAAAAATTAGCAAAGCCCAGGAACTTTTGCAGACTTTTCAGAGATGTCGGCTGAATCCAATCCTGGATGGCTTGGACCTTAACTGGATCCATCTCGATAGTAGAAGGGGTAAAGATGAACCCCAAAAATGAAACTTTCTGCACACCGAAGAGACACTTTGATCCCTTCACAAACAAAGAATTAGCACGCAGGACCTGAAAAACCATTCTGACCTGCTTCACATGAGACTCCCAATCATCTGAGAAGATCAAAATGTCATCCAAGTAAACAATCAGGAATTTATCCAGATACTCACGGAAAATGTCATGCATAAAAGACTGAAACACAGATGGAGCATTGGCAAGTCCGAACGGCATCACTAGATACTCAAAATGACCCTCGGGCGTATTGAAGGCAGTTTTCCATTCATCTCCTTGCCTGATTCTCACCAGATTATACGCACCACGAAGATCTATCTTAGTGAACCAACTAGCCCCCTTAATCCGAGCAAACAAGTCAGATAACAATGGCAAGGGATACTGAAATTTAACAGTGATCTTATTAAGAAGGCGGTAATCAATACACGGTCTCAGCGAACCATCCTTCTTGGCTACAAAGAAGAACCCTGCTCCCAGTGGTGATGACGATGGGCGAATATGTCCCTTCTCCAGGGATTCCTTCACATAACTGCGCATAGCGGCGTGTTCGGGCACGGATAAATTAAATAATCGACCTTTAGGGAATTTACTACCAGGAATCAAATTGATAGCACAATCACAATCCCTATGCGGAGGTAGGGCATCGGACTTGGGCTCTTCAAATACATTCTGATAATCAGACAAGAACTCTGGGACCTCAGAAGGGGTGGATGACGAAATCGACAAAAATGGAACATCACCATGTACCCCCTGACAACCCCAGCTGGATACCGACATGGAATTCCAATCCAATACTGGATTATGGGTTTGTAGCCATGGCAACCCCAACACGACCACATCATGCAGATTATGCAACACCAGAAAGCGAATAACTTCCTGATGTGCAGGAGCCATGCACATGGTCAGCTGGGCCCAGTATTGAGGTTTATTCTTGGCCAAAGGTGTAGCATCAATTCCTCTCAATGGAATAGGACACCGCAAAGGCTCCAAGAAAAACCCACAACGTTTAGCATAATCCAAATCCATCAGATTCAGGGCAGCGCCCGAATCCACAAACGCCATGACAGAAAACGACGACAAAGAGCATATCAAGGTAATGGACAGAAGGAATTTGGACTGTACAGTACCAATGACGGCAGACCTAGCGGACCGCTTAGTGCGCTTAGGACAATCAGAAATAGCATGAGTGGAATCACCACAGTAGAAACACAGACCATTCAGACGTCTGTATTCCTGCCGTTCAACTCTAGTCATAGTCCTATCGCACTGCATAGGCTCAGGTTTAACCTCAGGCAATACCGCCAAATGGTGCACAGATTTACGCTCGCGCAAGCGTCGACCGATCTGAATGGCCAAAGACAAAGACTCATTCAAACCAGCAGGCATAGGAAATCCCACCATGACATCCTTAAGAGCCTCAGAGAGACCCTTTCTGAACAAAGCTGCCAGCGCAGATTCATTCCACTGAGTGAGTACTGACCATTTCCTAAATTTCTGACAATATACTTCTATATCATCCTGACCCTGGCACAAAGCCAGCAAATTTTTCTCAGCCTGATCCACTGAATTAGGCTCATCGTACAGCAATCCGAGCGCCAGGAAAAACGCATCGACACTACTCGATGCAGGGTCTCCTGGCGCAAGAGAAAATGCCCAGTCTTGAGGGTCGCCGCGCAAAAAAGAAATAATAATCAAAACCTGTTGAATAGGATTACCAGAAGAATCAGGTTTCAAGGCCAGAAATAGCTTACAATTATTTTTGAAACTAAGAAACTTAGTTCTATCTCCAAAAAACAAATCAGGAATAGGAATTCTTGGTTCTAGCATAGATTTCTGATCAATAGTATCTTGAATTTTTTGTACATTTATAACGAGATTATCCATTGAAGAGCACAGACCCTGAATATCCATGTCCACACCTGTGTCCAGAATCACCCAAATGTCTAGGGGAAAAAAAAAAGTGAACACAGAGCAGAAAAAAAAAAAAAAAATGTCAGAACTTTTTCTTTCCCTCTATTGAGAATCATTAGTTAGGCTCCTTGTACTGTTATGTTTGCTAATGACAGGTGTTATGAAGGCAATCCAGAGACACAGTGTGCTTAGCGATCAGAGCGCACACAGTGATTTGACAATTACCCAAAAACAAAAGAACGAGCTCTGAGACGTGGAAACTCTGTAGACTGCACACCTGATCCTATCCTAAACACAACTAAAAGCGGCTGTGGATTGCGCCTAACAACTACCTAGGCAACTCGGCACAGCCTAAGAAACTAGCTAGCCTGAAGATAGAAAAATAGGCCTGACTTGCCCCAGAGAAATTCCCCAAAGGAAAAGGCAGCCCCCCACATATAATGACTGTGAGTAAGATGAAAAGACAAAACGTAGGGATGAAATAGATTCAGCAAAGTGGGGCCCGATATTCTAGGACAGAGCGAGGACAGTAAAGCGAACTTTGCAGTCTACAAAAAACCCTAAAGCAAAAACCACGCAAAGGGGGCCAAAAAAAGACCCACCGTGCCGAACTAATGGCACGGCGGTACACCCTTTGCGTCTCAGAGCTTCCAGCAAAACAAAAGACAAGCTGGACAGAAAAAAAGCAACAAAATAGCAAAAAGCACTTAGCTATACAGAGCAGCAGGTCACAGGAACAATCAGGAGAAGCTCAGATCCAACACTGAAACATTGACAAGGAGCAAGGATAGCAGCATCAGGCGGAGTTAAGTAATGAAGCAGTTAACGAGCTCACCAGAACACCTGAGGGAGGAAACTCAGAAACTGCAGTACCACTTGTGACCACAGGAGTGAATTCAGCCACAGAATTCACAACAGCCATCATACGGTGTGGGGATTACAATGTTGGAGCCATCAAACAGTTTGAAGGCTACTAAAGGGTCAGTATACTGTGTGGGTGGTACTATACAGTTAGGGGCATTATACTGTGTATAGGGGAGCTGTACAGGGGGGAGACTCGGGACATTATTAAATGTAAAGTGGCACTTATTGTAATAGAGGAACTCAGGGGCTATCAGAGGGGCACACAGAGGGCATTATTACTTTCTAGGGGGCAAAATGTGGCCTCTGTTTTCTAGGGCACTTGCACCCGGCATTACTATATTATAGAGGGGTGCATTAGAATTTAGAGGGTACAGAGAACCACAGAGTAGGTGCAGTAATAGGGTCACATACGGCAGCAGAGGCTCAGTATTGGGGTATCAGGTGCAGTAGTGGGGTCACATACAGCAGCAGCGGTTCAGTATTGGGGTATCAGGTGCAGTAATAGGGACACATACGGCATCAGCGGCTCAGTATTGGGGTATCAGGTGCAGTAATAGGGACACATACGGCAGCAGCGGCTCAGTATTGGGGTATCAGGTGCAGTAATAGGGACACATGGCAGCAGCGGCTCAGTATTGGGATATCAGGTGCAGTAATAGGGACACATACGGCATCAGTGGCTCAGTATTGGGATATCAGGTGCAATAATAGGGACACATACGGCATCAGTGGCTCAGTATTGGGATATCAGGTGCAATAATAGGGACACATACGGCATCAGTGGCTCAGTATTGGGGTATCAGGGGCAGTAATAGGGACACATATGGCAGCAGAGGCTCAGTATTGGGGTATCAGGTGGAGTAATAGGGACACATATGGCAGCAGCGGCTCAGTATTGGGGTATCAGGGGCAGTAATAGGGACACATATGGCAGCAGAGGCTCAGTATTGGGGTATCAGGGGCAGTAATAGGGACACATATGGCAGCAGAGGCTCAGTATCGGGGTATCAGGTGCAGTAATGGGGTCACATATGGCAGCAGCGGCTCAGTATTGGGATATCAGGTGCAGTAATAAGGACACATACGGCAGCAGCGGCTCAGTGTTGGGGTATCAGCAGGATGAGGGGTTTGTGCAGGTTGGGAATAGATGGTGATGGCTGGAATGTGAGAAGTGAAATGTGTCTTTGTTGTTTTCTCTGCAGACGAGTTGTAGCTGGAAGTAGTTATCATGTCAGTCTGGACCAGATGGAAAAGGCTGGAAAAGTGATGATTCCATCATAAAGAACGTCAACGGTAAGAGATTATCTGTAACTGTCCTGTGATCTCTTATACAGTTAGGGCCAGAAATATTTGGACAGTGACACAAGTTTTGTTATTTTAGCTGTTTACAAAAACATGTTCAGAAATACAATTATATATGTAATATGGGCTGAAAGTGCACACTCCCAGCTGCAATATGATAGTTTCCACATCCAAATCGGAGAAAGGGTTTAGGAATCATAGCTCTGTAATGCATAGCGTCCTCTTTTTCAAGGGACCAAAAGTAATTGGACTATGGACTCTAAGGGCTGCAATTAACTCTGAAGGCGTCTCCCTCGTTAACCTGTAATCAATGAAGTAGTTAAAAGGTCAGGGGTGGATTCCAGGTGTGTGGTTTTGCATTTGGAAGCTGTTGCTGTGAGCAGACAACATGCGGTCAAAGGAACTCTCAATTGAGGTGAAGCAGAACATCCTGAGGCTGAAAAAAAAGAAAAAATCCATCAGAGAGATAGCAGACATGCTTGGAGTAGCAAAATCAACAGTTGGGTACAGTCTGAGAAAAAAGGAATTGACTGGTGAGCTTGGGAACTCAAAAAGGCCTGGGCGTCCACGGATGACAACAGTGGTGGATGATCGCCGCATACTTAATTTGGTGAAGAAGAACCTGTTCACAACATCAACTGAAGTCCAGAACACTCTCAGTGAAGTAGGTGTATCTGTCTCTAAGTCAACAGTAAAGAGAAGACTCCATGACAGTAAATACAAAGGGTTCACATCTAGATGCAAACCATTCATCAATACCAAAAATAGACAGAGTTAAATTTGCAGAAAAACACCTCAAGAAGCCAGCTCAGTTCTGGAAAAGTATTCTATGGACAGATGAGACAAAGATCAACCTGTACCAGAATGATGGGAAGAAAAAAGTTTGGAGAAGAAAGGGAACGGCACATGATCCAAGGCACACCACATCCTCTGTAAAACATGGTGGAGGCAACGTGATGGCATGGGCATGCATGGCTTTCAATGGCACTGGGTCACTTGTGTTTATTGATGACATAAGAGCAGACAAGAGTAGCCGGATGAATTCTGAAGTGTACCGGGATATACTTTCAGCCCAGATTCAGCCAAATGCTGCAAAGTTGATTGGACGGCGCTTCATAGTACAGATGGACAATGACCCCAAGCATACAGCCAAAGCTACCCAGGAGTTCATGAGTGCCAAAAAGTGGAACATTCTGCAATGGCCAAGTCAATCTCCAGATCTAAACCCAATTGAGCATGCATTTCACTTGCTCAAATCCAGACTTAAGACGGAAAGACCCACAAACAAGCAAGACCTGAAGGCTGCGGCTGTAAAGGCCTGGCAAAGCATTAAGAAGGAGGAAACCCAGCGTTTGGTGATGTCCATGGGTTCCAGACTTAAGGCAGTGATTGCCTCCAAAGGATTTGCAACAAAATATTGAAAATAAAAATATTTTGTTTGGGTTATGTTTATTTGTCCAATTACTTTTGACCTCCTAAAATGTGGAGTGTTTGTAAAGAAATGTGTACAATTCCTACATTTTCTATCAGATATTTTTGTTCAACCCTTCAAATTAAACGTTACAATCTGCACTTGAATTCTGTTGTAGAGGTTTCATTTCAAATCCAATGTGGTGGCATGCAGAGCCCAACTCGCGAAAATTGTCACTGTCCAAATATTTCTGGCCTTAACTGTATGTTCTGTAGGGCTGGTATCTACCACTGACCATATGGCGGTAATGTCCATGTTATTCGTTATGTAGAGATTATCTTCAGTAACAGCGCGGTTATCTGCTGAGGTTCTCCTCCACTATTAGGGGGCGTCATCGAGTTGTAATCAAGGTTACCTGGTTAGGGGCCCACTCAGAAGCTTCGCACCCCCCTGTTCCAAAACCCTAGCTACGCCTCTGCTTGACGCAGAAGATTATCTCCCAAGCTCTGTTTTGTGCCGAGGTATCCAAGTGCTGTGTTATCTGAGTATCTTTTGAAGACCCATCATGGATCCATCATAAGCCAAAGTAGGAAGTTTATTCCAAAATGCTCTATTTTTCTGACATTACTGATTATCAGGATTTCTGGAAGTTCCTGAGAAAACCAAGCAAAGCATGGGGAGGAAATAAAAGCTGCTCAGACAGAATTAAAGTAATATAAATTAACATTTCAAACCACCAAGAGATCAATGGTCGCTAGGAGACTTTTTCTTTACAGTAACCCTTGCTGTCTATAAGGAAGACTTTTAGCACCGCTCTTGTATTATTATTTTGATACCTTAACATTATCTTAATAGACTGTAAAATATAAACTTATCAAAAATAGATTTTTCAGCAACACAGAATCGCTCACATCAGTCTCCGAGTGCCCCCAAGAGGTCACAGTAAAAAATGATCATTGCCATGTATATCTTCTATACAAGTGTATTCAGTCATGCTTAAAAGTTGGTAAATTTTTCATATTTGTGCATAAATTTGACCTAAAACCTTATCACATTTTCACACAAGTCCTAAAAGTAGATAAAAAAAAGCAAAGGAGTAAAAAATATTAGACTTTGTCCAATTTCTTACTGCCACAATTATCAAGAATGCAAAAAAAATTAGAAACATTTTAAAGTTAGCACTTGTTTGAAGATTTTGCACCACATGAGTGCAAATTGCACCCTGATGGGACAGAATTAGAAATATTCATATCGTGCACATTTACAATGTATTTCTATTGAAGCCTGATAGAGAAATGGTTGTGTGTATACAGCGTCAGACTGGAGCACCTTGGGCCCACCAGAGAAAATCATTCTTGGGGCCCACTATGTAGCTACATAGAAATAGATACAAGACCACCAATTGTGCGGTAAAACATGCTAATATCAGGGTATAATATAAGGTAGTACACGTCTTAATTATGTAGCAAGGGTTGGGGTAGCCCCCTCGCAGAATATAATTTAGCCCCCTCTCAGAATATAATTTAGCCCCCTCATAAAATATAACGCAGTCCCCTCTAATAGAATATAATGCAGCACCCCACAAAATATAATGCAACCCCCTCAGGTATAACGCAGTCCCCACCATAGAATATACTGTAGCCCCCTCATGGGGTATAATGCAGCCCCCTCATATAGTATAATGCAGCCACCACAGAATATAATGTAGTCAGCTGAGAGAATGCAGCCCCACCACAGAATATAATGCAGCCCCCCATAGAGTATACTATAGCCCCTTCACATAGTATGATGTAGCCCCCATAATATAATGTAGTCCCCTGATAATAATGCAGTCCCCCCACAGAATATAATGTATAAGGCAGCCCCTTTCCACCCCATCATTGTCCTCATCACCACCTCCATTGCCTTCTCCCCCACCACCCCTCATTCTCCCCACCACCTGCATCATTGCCTCCTCCCCCACCATCATTGTCCATTTCATCACCTCCATCATTGCCTCTCCCCACCACCATCATTGCCTCCCCCACCACCATCCTTGCCCATCACCTCCATCATTGCCTCCCCCACCACCATCATTGCCCATTTCATCACCTCCATCACTGCCTCCCACCACCACCATTGCCCATCATCATCATTGCCTCTCCCCCACCACCATCATTGCCCATCACCTCCATCATTGCCTCCCCCCACCACCATTGCCCATTTCATCACCTCCATCATTGCCTCCCACCACCACCATTGCCCATCACCTCCATCATTGCCTCCCCCCACCACCATCATTGCCCATCACCTCCATCATTGCCTCCCATACCATCATTACCTATCACCTCCATCATTGCCTCCCCCACCATCATTGCCTCCCCTCACTCTCATTGCCCATCACCTCCATCATTCCCTCCCTCACCATGATTGCCCATCACCTCCATCATTGTCTCCCCCACCATCACTGCCCATCATTTCCATCATTGCCTCCCCTCACCTCCATCTCATTGCCTCCCCACACCACCATCATTGCCCATCACCTCCATCATTGCCTCCTCTCACCCTCATTGACCATCACCTCCATCATTTCCTCCCTCACCATGATTGCCCATCACCTCCATCATTGTCTCCCCCACCATCACTGCCCATCACTTCCATAATTGCCTCCCCTCACCTCCATCATTGCCTCCCCACTACCACCATTGCCCATCACCTCCATCATTGTCTTCCTCCACCATCATTGTCTCCGCCAACCACCATCATTGCCCATCACCTCCATCATTGTCTCCCCCACCAATATCATTGTCCTTCACCACACACACAGCTCACTGCTGCTCATCACACACGCACACTCACACACACACACTCAGACACTCTCTCTCCCACACATACACAGGCAGGCACACACACAGGCACGCAGCACAGCTCACCTCCCTGCAGCAGCAGCTCATTCCAGCAGCCTCTTCCTTGCTGGATTCCTGGAAGCTTTCTGACTGAGACAGCAGCACGCTGGATGATGAAGTCATCCAGCTGGGCTGTCTCAGACAGGAAGCAGGACACCAGGAGGTGAGCTGCTCTGTGAGTCTGTGTGCCTGCGTGTGTGTATGTGTGCGGTGCTGTGTGTGTGTGTGTGTGTGTGTGGATGTGCGGTACTTTGTAAGTGTGTGTGTGTGGTGCGGCTTTACATGCGGGCAGTGTTAGCTGCACCCTGCGGCTAACGCTGCCCGCTATTAAAAAGAAATGGTATTCACGCCTCTTCCATGCCCCTAGGGGCGTGGGGAAGCGTGAATATTCATTTTGCTTTAGCAGCGGGGACAGGATCCTGTCTCCAGCTGCTGCTACTGGCACAGGGCGAGCCCTCTTGACTCAGGGGCCCTATAGCCACAGGCAAGGGGCCCCTGGAGCAATGGGGGCCCTAGGCAGCTGCTCGCCAGTATGCCAGCAGGTGTCAGTGCCTGGGCCCACCAGAGAATTCTCCGGTTCTCCGGTGGGCCAGTCCGAGCCTGCATGTATATGGCAGGGTTGAGCCATGTAGGCAAAAGGGCAGTGCAAATTATCAGAATGGGCTAACAGTCTTTTAGTTAGTGTAGCACTTCATAAAGGGATAATCCTACAAAAAACTTTGTGGGCCCATTCATCAAATAGTTTTTTTTCCAGAACTGTAGTGTAAAACTTTTTGAAATGTCACAAAATGTTTGCAGATGCACACAAATTTTGTGTCTTTTGGCATTTTTACATCATTTTTATCTCTTGATAAAGCTTGATGCGAAACGCATGTTGGGTGCTTTTCTATCTCCATGTGACACCGCTGTATTGTTTCTAGAAATTATATTTACACTGCTCAAAAAAATAAAGGGAACACTTAAACAACAGAGTATAACTCCAAGTAAATCAAACTTCTGTGAAATCAAACTGGCCTCATCAGGAGCATGCCCAGGCTTTGTAGGGAGATCATACAGGCACGTGGAGGCCACACACACTCCTGAGCATCATTTGCTTGTCTTGAGGCATTTCCGATGAAGTTGGATCAGCCTGTAACTTCATTTTCCGCTTTGATTTTGAGCCTCATTCCAACTCCAGACCTCTCTGGGATATTAGTTGTGATTTACGTTGATCATTTTTAGGTTTTATTGTTCTCAACACATTCCACTATGTAATGAATAAAGATTTACAAGTGGAATATTTCATTCAGTGATATCTAGGATGTGGGATTTTAGTGTTCCCTTTATTTTTTGAGCAGTGTATATTAAATTGTCTTTCATTTGACTATTTTGGAATCACACGTAGACTTGAATATCGATCCTCAATGCTCTGACTTTATCTATTACATCATATTTTATATACTTTGTTACTTGATCCACCCTTCGCTCTATTAATGTGGGATGGTGGAAGGTGTCACACCCACCTGTCCTCAGTATATATATTTTTTAAACTTCTTACTTTGTATGCTTATTTCATTGCCTTTTTTATTTTGTCTGTAATAAAAATAAAAATTATATACTTTTCTATATGTTGAGCCTTGCACATTCCTTGTATACGTTTTTTATCTATCATCAATCTTGGCCGACTCCTACAACTTTTTGTAAGAAAAGAGGATCTTACCTGGAAGAAGTATCATAAATGTCAGAAATGTACTTCCATCCACGTTCTCAGTACATTTTATGCGATGGTGCACGGCAGCTAAAAGTATTGCCTAATTAATCAAGAGGTGTATGTATCTTAATGAATTTACTCCAGCGTTCCAATCATCACATTGTGCAAAATGCCAGTCTTGATGAATAGAGACCTTAAAAGAGGTTGTCCAGTCATAGACTAAAAGTCTGCAGTCACTTTATGTGACTGCAGAATTGTGAATCCTCAGATCACGTGCACAGCGTGCTGTGAGGATTGTCCTGTGCCAGCACTAGATGCCGTGGTTGTATGTGGATGCAACAGCGCAGAGAGTGAGGAATCAGTGGTACCTTAAAGGGAACCTGTCACCTGAATTTGGCGGGACCGGTTTTCGGAGTTTTCAGGTGTTTGATTCACCCTTTCCTTACCCGCTGGCTGCAATATTGGATTGAAGTTCATTCTCTGTCCTTCGTAGTACACGCCTGCGCAAGGCAAGATTGCAGTCCACCTCCCTTGGGGGGAGAGGGGGCCACTGATAGGGCCTGCACAGGAGACAGGAATACGCTGGTGGCTCAGGCCTTCTAACCATTATAGGTACCCCTGAGATAGGGGAAAGTCAGGGCCCCATTATAGTGGCAGGGACAGGTGCAGGTCCCAGTACGCCATCCTGCCCCTTTATCGCCGTTAATGGTGTGACACTTTATCATTAGGGGTGTCTTGAACCTAATAACTCGACCTGAAGTGCGTCACAGTATTATTGGGCTTGTCATCATCACCACTCTCTTTTAGGCAATATGAATTTATGAATTATCGTACAGACCCTAATGAGAGCCTACTATACTATGCCATTAGGCCACAAGCCCCTTATCAATCAATCATTGCATAGTCGTTGCACTGGCCACCATAGTCCACTGAAGCACGGTCCTAGCCCTCTTTGTACCGTACGTCTACAGCGGAAGTTCCAGCTCACACAAACATCCCTCTTCTGTGGCCTAGTCGTCTCCCACTTCCATGGCCCTCGCACTTGGCTCAGATCTCCCAGCTCTGGTTTCTGATCTCCGGTTCTGGTCACTCAGCTCTGGATTTAGTTACTCGGTTCTGTTCACTCGATTCCTCATTCGAATCTGGTTACTCAGATGTGATTACTCGGTCCTTCACTCTAATCTGGTTACTCAGTTCGGGTCACTCGGTTCTTTCCTCGGATCTGGTTACTCAGTTCATTACTTGGATCTGGTCACTAGTAATAGCGGCTATAAGACTACTCCGCTTGACTGCACATTCATCCTGCCACAGGTCCAGGCGATGGCCTCTCCCCTTGTCTGCCCTCCTAGGCATTTTATAGTTAATAACTGCACCACTGCTGTCACCTGTTCTGGTGTATCCTCCAATCACTTCCCCTCAGGAACCATGTGCTTCATCCTACAGTTCCTGCTGATGAACTTCCTACTACTTTCTCTAGTCTTGCAACATTGGACCAGCAGATTGCGGTACCTGCTAGTTGATACTCTATTAGGCCTCAAACTGGGGAAATCTCTCATTTGTTCATCTCCTTACACAGTCACAAATCCACAAGTATACAATTTGCATACTTCCAACCACATTCCGGCTACATTTGTCCAGACTTTCTTAATACACTTGCATTGATTGATGCTGCTCTCATCAAGTCAAAACATGACTGCTTACATGTAAAAAACATATTTGCAGTCAAACATCCACTGCTGCCAACATAGAAGGAACCTCACAGTGTGTATTGCGATGAAAAACCATGGAAAGACTTGCCCACAGTCCGCCCCAAAGCACAAACATGTTCCTCATCATAGAGACAGAGAGAGACAGACTGTTTGTGCTTTAGGGCGGCCTGTGGACAGGTCTTTCCTTGGTTTTTCTGGCTTAAAGCAGGAAGATAAGACTCTGCCTACAGTCCCGCCTCGGAGCACGGGCATCTCATTAACTGAAAACTTATAGCACTGATTACAGAAGAACCACAATAAGGATTTCTTCAACCCAGGTATCATTTTAATCAGTTTAACAGCACCAACCTGACAATGCCTGTAGCTTGCATAGCAAAATCCTGCTGAAAGGTTTGCTTTATTTGTAGACCTTATACTGAATTAATTTCTTTTTAATTCAAATGAGCTGATGTTTGCTTCTACAATTTTATCTATCATGGGCAAAGGCATGAGTACCATGGAAGCAGACCATGCAGCTGCCATAGGGCAACAGGCGAAGGGGCTCAACCACGGTTGGCCTCATCTTTTATTTTAGTTGGTAATGATAACTTTTACAAGGATCCCCTCTCCAGGAGTGGAGGAGTAAATGAAGATGACCACAACCCCTGAAAAGATTTGCTGTTATGATATAAGCTATAATTTTTAATATGTTGCATTATATACTGTGCTTAGTTGACGCTGATGCAAAGTTTTGTGATTCAGTATGGAGTACACAAGAGTGTAAAGAGAGCGGATAATGCACCTAAATGCAATACCCCAGCAGTGAAGGAAGTTAGGTGAATACTATTAACTCACCCGAGGCAGTTGTGGCACAACACTGATATACGTGTATGGATTAGCCTCCCAAGGCTGCAGCTACCACCACAAATATGATGTAAAACTATATTGACCAGGAGACCTAGATGTAGTTTTATCTTTGGTCATCAAGATTGTTAGTCCTTTAGCGTTACCCAGGGTTCACCATGTGGAGGCGGACTAACGTTGCACCCCCATCGGCTGCCGCACTGACCGCCATCTCCATACCTTCCTGGGTCAGATCAGGAGATCCAATTCAAGAGGAAAAAGAAGGGAGCGGATATGTTTCGGGCGCTGCGATGGAGGAGACCAGCCTATTCACGAGATGAGACATTTAATGGCATATATCGGTGGTGTCATTAAACATTTCATCTTGTGAATAGGTTGGTCTCCATCATAGCACCCGGAACATATCCGCTCCCTTCTTTTTCCTTTTTCCTCCAAAATTGTATTTTTGGATTAGGAATTTGGTTGTAGAACAATTTCAATTTTTGCCAAAATTTTCGAAGGACACAAAGAACAGTTTAGTGAAGCCGATTTGCTTATCTCCCTGCCTTTGAATACAATGTGAAATTATTAAATTTTCCACATTATTAACCCTCCAGTTACCACAATTTTTTTAAGGCCAGATGCACAGCAAGCAAGAATCCAAGCCCCATAGAGGTTAATTCTTCCGCCGGCTCCGTAGGAGGAGGATTATATTCCGTGTGAGAACTCCACACTTCAGGAAAAGTGGCTCAATGCCAGCCTCATTGTCCAGCCACAGATTTTACCGATGATTAATAACAATACGCCAGAGGATTTTTTTCTCCCTAAAGAAAGGCTAATACATTTTGTTAGAGAGACGGAGAATGAAAAAGACGAAAGGAGGAAAAAAAAAAAGGACACAACGGCAGCGCCAGCAATTTATGGATTTTCTGGCTTAAAAGCTTATATTTATATCTGTCGCTTTGGCACCTAACGACAAGTAAATCCCTTTCTTTGCAGCTCCGTTCGCTTCCACAAAGAGGTAAAAGCTTGGAGTCACACCAGTTCACAGTATGAGTTTATTACTTTGTATTTCATTCCTTGAAATAGTAACTCTTAGCCTGCGTTGTGCTGATCACAGCGGCTCAATACCCGGCTCCAAAAAATGCTTTTTGCATATTGAAATGTATTGTATGCAAATCACCTGCGGACTTAACCCCTTCATTTCAAAGCAGTCGAGAAAGGGGGGGCGAATATGATTACAGCCTTGAGAATAAGTGATGCTGCAAGATGATGTAGCTTGCTACGTTAACAATATCTTTTATTTGATTTCATTATTGCTTGAAAAAAAAGATATAATTTTTCATTATGATAATAGCAGATGGCGTTAATACTTTAGATGACGATATCAGTTTTCCCCATGTATTATATTGCCCCCTACTGGCATATTTGTGTAACTGCAGCCACTTCAATGCAGTATGCCAAATAAAATAAGAGGCTTTTGTCATGGGGCGGCTTGTAATAATTTGTTACTCGCTTCTGAGCCCCCTGTGAAAATTCCTGCTTTCAATCGTGTTCGAAAGATCCATTAAACTCATTTTCATACCATGGTTTCATTTCCATTAGCCGTATGCTAATGTGTGCTAATGGAGCAGGTTCTGCGTTACCACTTAAAAGGAGAGCAGGGTAAGGTTTAATGCCCAAATTAATTTAGGAGGACATGTTTTGGTATTAAGAAAGTGAACTATGATGACTGATGGGTCAATTTAACAAATGCCAGACTCAATATGATACAAGCTATTGGGATACACATCTTAATTAGTGATAAGCGAGTATACTCGTTGCTCGGGTTTTCTCGAGCACGCTCAGGTGACCTCCGAGTATTTTTTAGTGCTCGGAGATTTAGTTTTCATCCCGGCAGCTGAATGATTTACAGCTACTACCCAGCCTGAGTACATGTGGGGGTTGCCTGGTTGCTAGGGAATCCCCACATGTAATCAAGCTGGCTAGTAGCTGTAAATCATTCAGCTGCCGGGATGAAAACTAAATCTCCGAGCAGTCGTAAATACTCGGAGGTCACTCGAGCGTGTTCGGGAAAACCCGAGCAACGAGTACACTCGCTCATCACTAATCTTAATCATTGAATCCAAATATTTAATTCAGTGCCACTGCCCCCGGTGTCTAACATACTGCCCCATTGTTCCCAGTGTAAAGCATCTGGCTCCTCACCCCCCGGTGTCTAACATACGGCCCCATTGCCCCCAGTGTGTAGCATCAAGCCCCTCACCCTCAGTGTTTAACACACAGCCCTTTGCCCCCAGGTATACCACCTCCGGCCTCTCATCCACCAGTGTAATAACCTCCGGTCCTCCATCATGACGTCTATCTTTACTTACATATCACACAATGGCTGGTGGTAAAGAGCTCACCGATATCAGCACGATCCTGTAATAAGAGCCACCGGCGTAACAAGTCCGTTCATGACATTTCTTCCCTCCTACATTTTCCCTTATCACTTGTGAATGATTTTACTGAGACGTGGGAGGAGCAGCAGCAACTCAGCCATGAAGTGGAGACCCCATAATATTAGAGTCACTGAGTGCTGAGGAGCACAGGGCACAAAAGTCACCGACACTCTGCTGACTCCATAAATGCAGAGTCCACACCTCCTCTGATATTAACATCAGCACAAACACTGGGCTGAGAAACTGCATGCAGCCTTACATCACCAAGCCCGATGCTCAGTGTCGGATTGAGTGGTATAAGGGCTCCACCTGTGGACTCTGGAGCAGTGGAATCATATTATGTGCAGTGCCAGTTTGTTTGGGATACAGTTATTGACTGCTCAGCCATTTAATCTGGTACAGAGGTGAGCTGAAGCTGTCGGTGCTTTGATTGACAGCTCGGTCACCTAGTCTGGTACAGGGGCGTGCTGAGCCGTCAGGGTGTTGGTTGACAGCTCGGCTGTCCAGTCTGAGACTGAGAGGCACTGACTGTCTCCAAGTGTTCATTATCCCAGGTAATTGCCATGCTGCTTAACTGAGCTGTGTCTCCCAGACTTTTGCCAGACGTACATTCAGCTAAATGTGATTGTTTCCCCTGTGCCTTGCGTTTTGTATGTTGATCTTTTGTTGCCTGTCCTTGGACCTCACTCTGACCATCCACCTGTTTAACCCCTTCTGCACTGATCCACTATCCTTCTGGTATTCTGACCTTGGATCATTTCCTGGCTATGTTTTTGTCTCTTCCTTCTGTTTATGATGTACCCTCCTGACTTCTGACCTTGGACTCCTTGGCTATCCTGAGACACGACTTGGCTGTGAGAAGTGACTCGCGTAACAGGCAGATCATGCTATTCTATCTGGCATCTGGTTTACGAGTCTGGGTTTGGTGGATGCCAGTAAAATCTTCCCTACCTTACTGCACTGTGTCCATAATACAGATTGGTGAATAAGGATAACACTATGGGCTTGTTTTTCAGCGTTCGTCCTTGGCACCTCATATCCAGTATAAGGAAATCTTAATCCTTTATCATAACAAGACATTTTGGACAAGTGTAGCTTCCAAAATTGTGGGAACAGTTTGGGGAACACCCTTTTCTCTTGCCCATGACTATTCCGAGTGCACAAAGTAAGGTCCATAAAGACATGGATGGGGAGATTAGTGTGAAAGAACATGACCGGCCACATAAAGCCCCATCCTCAACCACATTCAACACCTTTGTAATTAACTAAAGCAGAAATTGTGAGCCCGGCCTTTTCACTAGAATCAGTCTCTTAAATACTCTTCTGGATGAAGGGGCAGAGATTCTGTATAAAACTTTTCCAGAAGAGTGGTTGCTGTTCTAACTGCAAAGGGGGAGCTGACTGCATATTAAAGTCTATGGGAAGTCATACAAGCTCTTGGAGGTGGAATGTGTAATGGTGCCAATACTTTTGTCCAAATAGTGTCTGTGGTGTCTATATTGTATATTGATGAAATCCCCAAAGGACTGGAAAACCTGATGAGAATATGAAATCCATAAGAGCAAGCAGAAGCCAGTCAAAGGCAAAATGAAAACCAAAAGTGCAAGCAGAAGCCAGTCTTAGGCTGAATTTTGACCAGACCACTTAAAATTGGGTTTTGTGAATTTTTCTCTTTAAGCACCAATTCACAATTCATAGACATAGAATTAAAATTTAAAAAAATTCTGACTGCTGGCAGCCTGCACTATGGGGAGTTTAGCAACTCCCTTAATAGGAACCCATCCCTATATATGAAGCTAATACTGCATTCAAGCACAGTGAAGTGAGTTGTATTAGTCGCAGCTTGATCTGCACTTTACAAAGGCACTGGAGTTTGATTGTAAGCAAGTAGAGTCCGACTAGTTATGAGCTCTGGAACACCCCTATGACTATACAGTGATAGCACGCACTAATTTATAACTAGTTTTTTTTTCTCTTCTGTTAACAGTGACATTTAACAGGGAGTGACATCTTCACAAATCTGTCATTATCCTCTTCGTGCAGCACAGTGGCTAATTAGTTACTGCTATTGAATAGCAACAACTCCCAAGGACAACATCTGCAAGAAGTTTGTATGTTCTCTCCCTGTTTTCGTGGCTTTCCTCCAGGTTCTATGATTTCCTCCTACACTGCAAAGACATACTGTTAGGGAACTTAGATTGTGTGTGTTTGTAAATCGATACAGAATATGACGGCGCTTTATAACAAGCACTATTTATATGTGATGATAAATTTCCTATAGCAATAATAGATCTCTTCAACTTGATGAGGCTGGTGTACTTACTTTGAAAAATGAATGTCATAAGAGCTATATACCACATTTTTTGGCCTATAAGATGCACTTTCCCAAAAAATTTGGGAGGGGGGTGGCGATGGAGCGGGGTGGTCCAAAAAATGCGGTATATATTTTTTTTAAAGAGTCACCGAATAATATAAAAAATAGTTGTTTTTTTCTTGACTCATAAAATGCTAATTTTATACATGTTAGTCAAATTGTCCAATCCTGCATTCAACTATCTGCTTATTGGAGTGACTGGGCACTGTGTAATGGTTAATTTCCCCTGTGATGGCGCTGCTGAAAAATAGAACACTTTTTACCAAGTTTCTTAACAAATCATAGCCGATCGGACAGGGGGCCCAGGTGGGCAAAAAATTGCTATAGACATAATATAAATAGAACATTGCCAGGGGATCTCTCTAACAAGTAGGAATTGCCCAAAATGCAAACCCCTTTAAGTCTCAAATCCATTGGTCCCTGTATGATATAACTATGCACACACAAGACCTAATGTTGCAATTAAAAGTGGACATGTACAAATCCTTTTTAGCTTGACTAATTTCATCTGGTGGAACAAAAGTGCCTGAAAGAGTGTTAGAAAAGATGGTTTTTCATTCTTCCTCAACAATCACTTGAGCTGGTGTGTAATGTTTTGCAAGACCCGGGACATCAGCCATGTCAATAATCTTTGGTCGCTTGGTGGGATGCCTGACTCTTCTTTTGATTAACCGGCCTGACGCGACATCATATGTGCATTATGCTTCAACAATGACATGATGCCAGACTGATTAATCAAAAGAAGAACCATGGATGCCATCAGGTAAGAGGTGTTACTCAGGGCTCCTGTATGGCAACCACAGATTACTCATGTGGCCACTAGATTGGGTTTTGAGAATTGATTTGCACCACCTCTGCGAGTGATTTTCTGCCATTTGTTGGGCTGCAATATTGTTATATTGTTGGAAGTTCTGCCATGGTGACCATTTTGCCATTGGTTCTCTTGGTGATTGCACTTAATACACTGCTCAAAAAAATAAAGGGGACACTACAATCCCACATCCTGGATATCACTGAATGAAATATTCCAGTTGTAAATCTTTATTCATTATATAGTGGAATGCATTAAAAACAGTGAAACCTAAAAATGATCAATGTAAATCACAACTAATATTCCTTGGAAGTCTGGAGTTGGAATGATGCTCAAAATCAAAGGGGAAAATCAAATTGCAGGCTAATCCAACTTCAGTGGAAATGCCTTAAGACAAGGAAATGATGCTCAGTAGTGTGTGTGGCCTCCACGTGCCTGTATGACCTCCATACAATGCCTGGGCATACTCCTGATGAGGCGGCGGATGTTCTCCTGAGGGATCTCCTCCCAGACCTGGACTAAAGCATCTGCCAACTCCTGGACAGTCTGTGGTGCAGCGTGACATTGGTGGATGGAGTGAGACATGATGTCCCAGATGTGTTCAATCAGATTCAGGTTTGGGGAACGGGCGGGCCAGTCCATAGCTTCAATGCCTTCATCTTGCAGGAACTGCTGACACACTCCAGCCACATGAGGTCTGGCATTGTCCTGCATTAGGAGGTACCCAGGGCCAAGCGCTCCAGCATATGGTCTCACAAGAGGTCTGAGAATCTCATCTCGATACCTAATGGCAATCAGGCTACCTCTGGCGAGCACATGGAGGGCTGTGCGGCCCTCCAAAGAAATGGCACGCTACACCATTACTGACCCACTGCCAAACCGGTCATGCTGAAGGATATTGCAGGCAGCAGATCACTCTCCATGGCATCTCCAGACTCTGTCAAGTCTGTCACATGTGCTCAGTGTGAACCTGCTTTCATCTGTTAAGAGCACAGGGTGCCAGTGGTGAATTTGCCAATCCTGTTGCTCTGTGGAAAATTCCAAGCGTCCTGCACGGTGTTGGGCTGTGAGTATGACCCCCATCTGTGGACGTCGGGCATTCAGACCATCCTCATTGAGTCGGTTTATAACCGTTTGTGCAGACACATGCACATTTGTGGCCTGCTGGTGGTCATTTTGCAGGGCTCTAGCAGTGCTCCTCCTGTTCCTCCTTGCACAAAGGCTGAGGTAGCGGTCCTGCTGCTGGGTTGTTGCCCTCTTATGACCCCCTCCATTTCTCCTGGTGCACTGGCCTATCTCCTGGTAGTGCCTCTAGACTCTGGATACAACGCTGACAGACACAGCAAACCTTCTTGCCACAGCTCGCATTGATGTGCTATCCTGGATGAGCTGCACTACCTGAGCCACTTGTGTGGGTTGTAGAGTCCGTCTCATGCTACCACGAGTGTGAAAGCACAACCAACATTCAAAAGTGACCAAAACATCAGCCAGAAAGCATTGGTACTGAGATGTGGTCTGTGATCCCCACCTGAAGAACCACTCCTTTACTGAGGGTGTCTTGATGATTGCCAATAATTTCCATCTGTTGTCTATTCCATTTGCACAACAGCATGTGAAATTGATTGTCAATCAGTGTTGCTTCCTAAGTGGAAGTTTCACAGAAGTTTGATTTACTTGGAGTTATATCCTGTTGTTTAAGTGTTCTCTTTATTTTTTTGAGCAGTGTATATTGTGATTGTGTTTTTGCGCTAACATTCTGTGCATGTGTATTTCATAGAGGAATGGGATGATTGACAGGTGTACACAGCTGGCACTCAGCCGTTTGACACCAGACAATATTCCTACGTGAGGGCATGGGTGGTCCTGAGATGTACAAAGTACCACACATGAGGGTTGGTGCCTGAATACCATAAAAAAGCATCAAATTGACTTGAACCAAGACATATGACTTAGATGGGAGGAGTCTGAAAGTGGGGAAGTGTCAAAACGCTCCTAAGGTGTGAAACAATCATGTATAGGTCCTACTCTGCCCCTCACCCAACTATTTTGAGGCCTAGTAGCACATAATGGGGTTTAGATGCGAGAGTTAGGGACCATCATGATTGGGTACACCTTGTCATGGTGAGGTGGCTTTTACACCTTTTTGATCAACATAATGTCAACTAAGTTCCTTATATTAATTGCATGTACTACAACTAGTTACTTACTGCAGGGTATTTGCTTTTTATTTTTATTCTAGGTTTTGTTTGCTAATATCCACAGTGCAAATGTGCACCAACTCATTGTACTTATACCAACAGGTAGGAAACAGGAACAGGAACAGGAATGCACACATGGATTTTTCCTCTCTGAACCCTGTTCACACAAGTTATATACAGATGATCAGGTTTTTAAATACATCAGATAGGGATTGCATACATTAGTTAGGACTGCTCTGATAAGGGTATACCGTGAAGATTGGTAGAGCAGCTTAGTATACATTTTTTGCAAAAAACGTATCAACCAAATACCCTGTTTTTTACATCTTTTACTAGCACTTGCGGATTACTGCAACATTTTTTCAAACTGAGTGTTTTTGGTTTTACTATTCTCTTTTGTGTCTTCAGATTATACCAACAGGTGTTGCAGCCTATTTTTTCGGCCTTTGATTTAGCTCCTTATACTTTGCACATATGGGGGCATAGTCCCCCATATTTGGGCTGTGCATCTTGTTTACTTGGCTTTCTTAGGCAGATGTGAAACAGTCAGATGTACTGTAGGTCTTACACTTCCGACCTCTATTTTGAAACCTGCTGGTACATAACAAAGTGAGATACTAGCATTAGGGAACATCCTAATTGGGTACACCTTGTCGCAGTGGGATGACTTACTCCATATTGATCAAGATAGTGTCAACTAAGTGCTCTATTTTAATTACATGAACTACTATTATTTATTTACTTATTGCAGGGTATTTGCTCATTGTTTTTATTTTAGATTTTGTTTGTAATGGCCACAGTGTGGATGTGCACCAACACTTTGCACTTATACCAACATGTGTGCCACTATATTTATTCAGTTTCACTCACAATTCTGCCTAAGAACACTGTCATGAATGAAGAATGGGATCTAAACAATCTCCAAGAACAGCTTCTCCCAAAGATTTCGGAGCAATTTGATAATGAGCAATGCTTTTTCCAGCATTATGAAGACCATGTCAGAAGGCAAAAGTGATAATTAAGGGACTCATGGGACAAAACATTAAAATTTTGGGTCCATGGCCAGGAATCTCCCCAGATCTCAAACCCACTGAGAACCTGTGGTTAATTCTCAAAAAGTGATAGGTCAAAAACACAGAAATTGTGATAAACTCCAAGCACTGATTAGACAAGAATGGGTTGTCATTAGTCAGGATTTGGCCCAGAAACTGATATCCAGCCGTCAGGGCGAAAGGCAGAAGTCTGGAAAAATAGGGATCAACACTCCAAATATGGAGTCTCAGAAGCTTGATGTCTTTGTGTCATGGTAATATCATGACAGAGAGGGGCCAGAAGATCGCAGCATTTTGTTACACAAACCCCTGCACATATTAGATCTGTTTCACCTTCCTCTTAGCAGTGCAGGTCTTCCTTGCTCTATTATTGCAAGTTAATCAGTTCTGTCTATCTTTTGGAGCTCTCCATCTTGATTTGTCTCAGCTGTTCTGAGTTGGCCACTCCTCTCAAGTGTATATGGTCACTTTTTGCATTAGGGAGTGACTGGTGATAGTTTATAACATCCTGATTTGGTAGTGAAGGAGAGTTCTGAATTAGTAGCAGTCAGTTGGTGTTGTTCCAGGAGATATCTGAGTGGATTTGGTATTGTGCATGCTTATCCTTATCCACTTTCCCATTTGATTTATCGATCCTACTATTCCCTTGATTTCGACTCGGTTGTTTTGTGAGTGTGTTTGTATGCTTGTAGTTTTCTTTTATTCCTGCTTCTCCTGTCAGCTTGGAGTTATACACTCCTGTACCATACCACCCTGGGTGGGAGAGGAAACAGTTAAGTGTACATATAGGAGCAGAGCAAGTTTTGATACCCCAGCATCTCCACCTTCAGGGGTAATCTGGGTAACAGGGATAACCTAGGGTCCTCCTAGCTTGAGGGACAGGTAAGGAGCCCATTGTCATGGGAAATCCCGCTACAGCATTGTGACAATTTGTCAATAGATGTTTAAAAACTTTGGAAATGTTTCTAATCGTACATCAGTAACAATAGAATAATTTGACTTCAAAATCTAAAAGCAGCAACAAAGCACTGTGAAAGCCAAAATTTGGGTCAGTATCCAAATTTTTGTCCAAAGAGCTAACATTGTATAAGCACAGTGGATGGAAGAATTATTAATTTAAGCATTAATATATGACAATGCTTTAGAGTTTTTAACATTTTCATCCTTTCTTTATAACTTGTCGTACCTATATTTCTTTGGTGTGAACAAAACATTGAATCCTATTTGTTCCTATTTTTTTTTCTCATAGTCACAAAACATAAAGTGATATTAGCAGTGCAGGACTGAGGTGACAAGGGCCCACCAGTAACATTGACCCTTGGGATCCACTCTTCAGCTATATGTAAGTGCTACACATTACCCCCATTTACAAATTTACCTCTGCTTCTATATAATAATACACTGGGTAGTTGATAAACGCGTGATGAGATTCTGCCATTGTCAGGTGTATTCTGGTGTATAGAGGAGTAGGGGCCCACCAGAGGATTTACCTGTTCGCCTGTTGACCAGTCCGAGCATGTCTATTAGTTGCGCTCACACTAGTCTTACCAAAAGATGAGCATAATAAATAACACATATTACTGAAACACACTGAAAACTGGGGACAAACTATTGAAGATATTTTTTTTCACACCATTGATATGGGTGTTGGGTAATGAGTAGATTAGCCGCAAATGTTACCAGAATTCCAAATATCCTCTAAATGGTCAAATTGCTCCTCAGGTTTATGAATATTTGTATTGGACGTACCTAAAGGAGGCCTTAAAATCTGAGCAGATGGTACGGCTATTATGCAGTATTCATTGTATGCCGCAATCTGCTGCTCTGCTGGCTTACAAATCATCAAGCGCTAATATGAATTGTGTACGATATTAGCCCCTATATTAAGTGCAGCTGTTGCTCCTTAATAAAGTATTGCCAAGTCCTTAATGCGGTCTTACTGGCACAGATGCCCAAAAGGAGGATGTGGAAATATTACCGAGTTACCAGACATATACATCTACAGTAAGGAGGCATTGAAGGAACATAGAGCAATGCTAACATCTAGTGGTTACCTGAGGAATGGACACTGCTTAGGATGAGCTACAAGAAGCTGTATTATATTTATTAATGTGTGCAAATGCTTATGAAAGTTATATAAGTAAATTATTGAAAGGGAGCCAGTGAAAGGGATATACTCCTACAATGGATTACAAGAACTTTATCAGCCCAATAATAACATATTTAAAGGGGTTATCCACCACTGGGGACAATATATATGTTTTGCTTAAACCTAATGATTAAAGAAAATCTGTCAGTAGGATCAACCCTCCTAAGCCATCTATATGGGGCTGCAGGGCATAGAAAGATGAAAAAAATGACACCTTGATATCTGCTATCCGATGTCTTATTTCAGAGAAATTCATAACTTTCTAAATATGTAAATGAGCTGTTAAGATCTGTGGGTGGGACATAGATCTTCCCGAGAATCTGCCTCCAGAGCTTATTGTAATTGAATGGAGGCATTACTAGTGTGAGACATGTAATGACTGACCTTCTGATCTCTTGATCAATATGTCTAATACTCGGAACACCCCTTTCATTTACATTAAGCTCTAGAGGCAGATTCTCAGGGAGATCTATGTCCCACCCATAGATCTTAACAGCTTATTTACATAAGAAGGAAAACATGGATTTTTCGGGAATGAAACAACGGATCGCAGATATTAAGGTATCATTTTTTCAACTTTCAATGACCTGTGTGTCCATATCCATATCTCCGGAGGATTGATCCAATGGACAGATACCATGTAACTAATTTTTTTTTTTTAATCCAATATGAAAAGTTAAGAAACATTTCAAGGGAGGAAAATGTTCAAAGCATTATCCGGGCACTTGGGCTTAAAGCCCCAGTCCAGGCCTTTGGGTTTTTTTAAGCGCTGGAGTGGTGTAACTAATCTAAGGTTTTTAACCATAGTCTTACACTTACCCAACACCATCTTCACCATCTATTGGTGCTGCACCGCTCCCGTAACGCCAACTTGTGACCGCAACTTCTAACTGTCCAAAAGTCAGAAGTAACGGTCACAAGCTCTCAATGCAAGTCTGTAAGAGCCAGAATGAAGCTGTCATAGACTTGCATGAAAAAGTGACATCTGTCTCGATCTAGCAAACATTGGACAAACTGCTGGAGACCGACGGGAACGACGGAGATAGAAGGTGGGTAAATATGAGAATTGGGTCAAAGACCTCAGTATAGGATCACCACTTCAGAAATGCTGGAGTGGTGCTATCATTAAAACTCCAATAGGTCCAATGAATATGTTTCGAGATAAAAACACCGTCTTCAGATAAATGACCAGAGATAATGATAAGAGAAATGTACATGGTTTAAATAAATCAGATGTGGCACAAATTTTTCAAAAATTGGCATCAAGGCGCGTGATCACAACAAAAGTGATTGAAATAATATTCCATTAACAAAGTTCATATATATATCTACTATATAATTGTCTAAGGGTCACTTCCGTCTTTCTGTCCTTCTGTCTTTCTGTCACGGATATTCATTGGTCGTGGCCTCTGTCTGTCAAGGAAATCCAAGTCGCTGATTGGTCGCGGAAAAACAGCCACGACCAATCAGTGGCAGACACAGTCCGGAAGAAAATGGCCGCTCCTTACTCCCCGCAGTCACTGCCCAGCGCCCGCATACTCCCCTCCGGCCACTGCTAACACAAGGTTAATGCCGGCGGTAACGGACCGTGTAATGCCGGCGGTATCGCACTCCATTACCGCCGCTATTAACCCTGTGTGTCCCCAACTTTTTACTATTGATGCTGCTTATGCGGCATCAATAGTAAAAAATGTATTGTTAAAAATAATAAAAAAAAACAAAAAACCTGCTATACTCACCCTCTGTTGTCCGCCGAGCCGGCCGCCATGTTCCGTTCCCGGCGATACATTGCGAAATTACCCAGAAGACTTAGCGGCCTCGCGAGACCGCTAAGTTATCTCGGTAATTTTGCAATGCATCCTGGGAACGGAAGATGGCGGCAGCCACGCGCTACAAGGGGCCCTCGGATCGGAATGTGTGTATGTTACAACTACAAGGGGCCCTCGGATCGGAAGGTGAGTATATGTTTATTTTTTATTTTGTAACCTGTGTCATACGTGGCTGGGCAATATACTACGTAGCTGGGCAATATACTACATGGCTGGGCAATATACTATGTAGCTGGGCAATATACTATGTAGCTGGGCAATATACTATGTGACTGGGCAATATACTACGTGGCTGGGCAATATAATATGTAGCTGGGCAATATACTACATGACTGGGCAATATACTATGTAGCTGGGCAATATACTATGTAACTGGGAAATATACGACATCACTGGGCAATATACTACGTGGCTGGGCAATATACTACGTGACTGGGCAATATACTATGTAGCTGTGCAATATACTACGTGACTGGGCAATATACTATGTAGCTGGGCAATATACTACATGACTGGGCAATATACTATGTAGCTGGGCAATATACTATGTCGCTGGGCAATATACTATGTAGCTGGGAAATATACGACATCACTGGGCAATATACTACGTGGCTGGGCAATATACTACGTGACTGGGCAATATACTATGTAGCTTGGCAATATACTACGTCGATGGGCAATATACTACGTGGCTGGGCAATATACTACGTGACTGGGCAATATACTATGTAGCTGGGCAATATACTACGTCGCTGGGCAATATACTACGTGACTGGGCAATATACTACGTGACTGGGCAATATACTATGTAGCTGGGTGTAATACTACGTGACTGGGCAATATACTATGTAGCTGGGCAATATACTACGTCGCTGGGCAATATACTACGTGACTGGGCAATATACTACGTCGCTGTGCAATATACTATGTGGCTGGGCAATATACTACGTCGCTGGGCAATATACTACGTGGCTGGGCAATATACTATGTCACTGTGCAATATACTACGTCACTGTGCAATATACTACGTGGCTGGGCAATATACTACGTGGCTGGGCAATATACTACGTGGCTCTGTGCTGTATACTACGTCACTGGGCAATATACTACGTGGCTCTGTGCTGTATGCTACGTCACTGGGCAATATACTACGTGGCTCGGCAATATACTATGTCACTGGGCAATTTACTACGTATCTGGGCAATATACTACGTGGCTGGGCAATATACTATGTAGCTGGGCAATATACTATGTAGCTGGGCAATATACTATGTAGCTGGGCAATATACTACGTCACTGGGCAATATACTACGTGACTGGGCAATATACTACGTTGCTGTGCAATATACTACGTGGCTGGGCAATATACTACGTCGCTGGGCAATATACTACGTGGCTGGGCAATATACTACGTCACTGCAATATACTATGTGGCTGGGCAATATACTACGTGGCTGGGCAATATACTACGTGGCTCTGTGCTGTATACTACGTCACTGGGCAATATACTACGTGGCTGGGCAATATACTATGTCACTGGGCAATTTACTACGTATCTGGGCAATATAGTACGTGACTGGGCAATATACTATGTAGCTGGGCAATATACTATGTGGCTGGGCAATATAGTACGTGACTGGGCAATATACTACGTCACTGGGCAATATACTATGTGGCTGGGCAATATACCACATAGCTGGGCAATATACTACGTGACTGGGCAATATACTATGTAGCTGGGCAATATACTACGTGGTTGGGCAATATACTACATGGACATGCATATTCTAGAATACCCGATGCGTTAGAATCGGGCCACCATCTAGTATATATATAAATATGAACTTTGTTAATATATATATATGAAATCAAAATAAGAAATACCTTAATAAATACAAAATATAAATTGTATAAACAGTGATATAGAATCAGTATGTATGGACCCTATGGTCCAAGCCCATGCTGTAGAAATTAAGCTGGACTGGGTTCCATGAGCAACAACGCAGACTTAATTTTTCATTTTCACCCATTTCCAAAAAGCCAAAATTATTTTTTTTTCTTGTATAGTTTTCTTATCTGATTCATCCCTTGTTTTTTCTGATATGCTATTTTAGATCTGCTTATTTTCCCATTTTTATCCAATGCCCTGGAAGGAACCATTATGGGACCAGCACTTGATAATTTCTTTTGTTGCAATCAAGACCAAAGACGGATCTTATCTTACTGAGAGAAGAATTGTGCAGTTGTACAAATAGAAGGAAACAGAGCGTGAAACTAAACAAAATAAAGTTGTGTTTACCGATGTAGTTTTGCATTATCCCTGCGCAAAAAAAATCATTTCAATGCCCCATAAAACTGGACTCTCGCGGGACCCTCATCATTGTATTCCCCCAGGCTAATGGACTTAAAAAAAAAATCCAGACAAGGGCCATTAATTGCATGTGAATTATTGAGCAGCGGCTATTGTGAAGCATTGCAGCATTACACAGTTCTGATAAACCAATTATTTTAACTGTGAACTTTCCTTAATTAAAATATCACAGAAAGGAGGAAACAAAATACCAAGTCTGCAGAGTGTTCCTTATTAAAATACATTCCTTATTCTCTGAGGGCTCCAAAAATAATATTGGGATCTTTTATGTGTTTTCTTTTAAGCTTACCTGTGTGAATTGTAATGTGTATATATTGGATGTTTTCTAGAGAAGAGTGAATCTTTTGATATTCGAATTCAGCAGCTTTGACAAGATTTTCCCCAAAATTTGTTTTGTAGTACTTTGCAAAGCCTCCAATTGCCCTGAAAAGATGTGCGTAACACCCTGGGTTCTCCTAGGACTGTAGTGAACCCTTTTTTATTAAAGGACTGTAGTGAACCCTTTTTTAGTTATTTAATGCAAACCCAGCCCTAGTAATGTCCAAGTGACCTCAACATAGATGGCTATGGGTAAACAGGTGTTACTTTGTGCAACACAACACGAGAAAAACAGCTATCTGTATTGAGTACTCAGTATTTTATGATCTTCTCTCTCTCTGTCTCTTAAGGCTAAAGGTACCTTCACACATAACGATATTGTTAACGATATCGTTGCTTTTTGTGACGTAGCAACGATATCGTTATTTAAATCGTTATGTGTGACAGCGACCAACGATCAGGCCCCTGCTGGGAGATCGTTGGTCGCTGAAGAAAGTCCAGAACTTTATTTCGTCCCTGGATCTCCGGTGGACTTCGCTGGATCGGCGTGTGTGACACAGATAAAGCAATGTCTTCACTGGTAACCAGGGTAAACATCGGGTAACTAAGCGCAGGGCCGCGCTTAGTAACCCGATGTTTACCCTGGTTACCAGCGTAAAAGTAAAAAAAAACAACCACTACATACTTACCTACCACTGTCTGTGTCCGGCGCTGTGCTCTGCACTCCTCCTGTACTGGCTGTGAGCGTCGGTCAGCCGGAAAGCAGAGCGGTGACGTCACCGCTCTGCTTTCCGGCTGCTGTGCTCACAGCCAGTACAGGAGGAGTGCAGAGAAGCAGAGCGCCGGGGACAGACAGCAGTAGGTAAGTATGTAGTGGTTGTTTTTTTTTACTTTTACGCTGGTAACCAGGGTAAACATCGGGTTACTAAGCGCGGCCCTGCGCTTAGTAACCCGATGTTTACCCTGGTTACCCGGGGACTTCGGGATCGTTGGTCGCTGGAGAGCTGTCTGTGTGACAGCTCTCCAGCGACCAAACAGCGACGCTGCAGCGATCCGGATCGTTGTCGGTATCGCTGCAGCGTCGCTTAATGTGAAGGGGCCTTTAGGTGTGAGCTGTGACGTTGCGCCACTATCCAGATTCGCCCCCAAAGAATGGCTGCTGCATTCCGAGCCTTGGCTTTTATACAGTCCCTCCTGATTGAGGGTGCTATATCATGTGAACTTTTACAATGCACTTAAAAGAAAATATAACCTGTGAAAGGTGTGAATTTGTAATATCAAAATTATCTTTAAATTCCCTATGTTCCAATGGATTTAAACCTCTCACTAACAGGTCATTAAGACTTAACCTTTAGGCTAAGTGCAGATGACCATGTATTCCCTCATCCGAGAGAATCGAGTTGATTATGATCAGAGTTTGATCATAGTTAGTGATGAGCGAATATACTCGTTACTCGAGATTTCCCGAGCATGCTCGGAGATTTAGTTTTTCTTGCCGCAGCTGAATGATTTACATCTGTTAGCCAGCATAAGTACATGTGGGGGTTGCCTGGTTGCTAGGGAATCCCCACATGTACTTATGCTTTCTAAGAAATTAGGACATAGATATAGGGTCAAGATATAGTGATGAGTACAGTTAGTACTTGGGAAGTACAGTGGAGGGCACCGTCATTCAGGAAGTAGTTAAGAACAGTAAAGTAATAGTTAACATAGATAGGAATAGCCCCAGTTAGGGAGGGGCACTGGTATTATAGGGGTCAGTATTTCCTGGTTGTAGAGTTAGTATGTTGGAGATAGTGTTGATTGAAGGAGATCAGAATTACTGGAGCAGGAAACGGAGGTAAAACGCAGCATGGGAACGTCCGCAACAAATTTCGGTGATCCATCCTGTAACGTCCAAGCCCAACGGCCTGAAAAAGATATGGAAGAGCCAGCCTTGCTTTCATCCCCAAATTGGAAAATTGACGGGGATTCACGGAGAGGAATTGGGTCAGGTTTCTGGGAAGGTACGGAGCCGGGCAGAACTTCCCAGGGGCGAGGAGTTTCAGCAAAGGAATGGATATGTGCAGCTTAGCAGGTATGCTGCGGCATCTCTGTGCTCTTTACACAGCAACCATGGCCTCAGGTATAATTTTTTCTATGTATGAACTATTAATGTTGATATAATCCTGGTTTCTGTGAGGACAGTTCATTGCCTATCAACCTATGTTATATTGTGAAAATTGCCGCACAGTGCCGGATTTACTCTACTTACTATATATTGTACCTGATACTATGTTATAAATATACATGCACTTTTTGCACAAACTTATTGCTATTTACTGCTGTGCATCGGCCCTCTAAAAAAGGACCATATGAGCATTTACTGCCGTTTTTAACTCTGGCTGACTCTGTTTGTTTAGTGAATCTCACATACTTATTCAACTGTTTATTTTATTTATCACAAATAAAGTATTATATCAAATACATTTTTGGTCTTGATCTTGCATTCTTTAGGGGAGCATATTTGGGGACATTGATATTGCTGACAGTTTCACTATAAATGATTTTACAAACTGGTTTATACCCCAAAACATTGCATTATTTTTTTTCATGCCACTAACTGAACTGTTTGATATTTATATATATATATATATATATATATATATATATATATATATATATATATATATATATATATATATATATATATATATGTGTGTGTATATATGTATATATATATATATATATTTGAGTTGCCAATTTTTGTAACTGAAAAAAAAGGAATAATAGACAAATCCAGAGAGCATCTTTTTCAAAAGCATTTTGCATCATAACAAAACCCTGCCAAAGCAATTAATAGAATGATAACGATGCAGCGAGAATGGATCCGCATCATAATGCGAAGGCCCCTCATCCTCCGCCTCCAGCGCAGGACAAAAAGCTGCACATAATAGTCATGTCACTCAAATTTTACTGACCCAAACTACATGGATTTTAAGGTCCATTTCACTGTCAAGAACTTCTGCGACCAAATTTTAATCCATATATAGTCTTGTGCCTTCTTACTATGCTTGGCATAGGTGGCTTTCCTTCATAGGATGCTGCCCTTCCCGTGGTTGTTCCTTCCCGGGCAAAGGCCTGGCTATTCACTGCTTGCGTCGAGAAACACGTGATGGTGTCTCCGCAGCTTCTTTACATGCATCTGCATATTTCCCATAAGGGATGGGGGCAGTGTTCTGGAATCACTGCGTTGAGAAACACGTGATGGTGTCTCCGCGGTGTTGGATGTTTTGGTCTCCCCGAGGCCAATCATCTGTGCCTTTATAGCCTTTTTACTAGGCACTGCTCCTAATAGCCAGATTCCTACTCCACACTGATGAGGGGCAAAAACCCCGAAACAGCTGTCTGTGGATGGATACCATGCTTGGCATAGGTGGCTTTCCTTCATAGGATGCTGCCCTTCCCGTGGTTGTTCCTTCCCGGGGAAAGGCCTGGCTATTCACTGCTTGCGTCGAGAAACACGTGATGGTGTCTCCGCAGCTTCTTTACATGCATCTGCATATTTCCCATAAGGGATGGGGGCAGTGTTCTGGAATCACTGCGTTGAGAAACACGTGATGGTGTCTCCGCGGTGTTGGATGTTTTGGTCTCCCCGAGGCCAATCATCTGTGCCTTTATAACTTCTTACTATGGAATTCATTCTCTTTGTGTATCCACATCATTTCCCCACTGCTTACTGATCACCATTGAATTTAATGGTAAAGCAGAGAAGATAAGTTTCTGTGTGTTCGGCAGGGCTGGCGTCACCACCCGGCGCACCCGAGCAAGTGCCGAGGCCCTGAACAAACAGGGAGCCCACTCGACGACTGAGCGCACCTCTTGCCACTTGCCGGTTGCCGCACAGTCTCCTACATTTCCAGGAACTTTTGCAGGAACTCTAGGAGGCCCCTGCCTGGTGGTTCTCCCTGTTCTGAGAGTTCAGTATTGAAGTTCGGAGACCATGAACAAACTGGCTAAAAGTGAGGTAGTCATTTGGAGAACGCCACCTTCCTGAGGCACAGCAGCACCCCAGGAGGAGCCCCATGCCTGTTTCTCACTATGTTCGGGGATGTGCTAAGGAAGGTAGGGTTTACAATAAATCCAAAGAAGTGCGCCATGGTAAACGAATAGGCAAAATATTTGGGCTACATTGTCGAAAGGAGCTAAATAAAGCCTCAGGTAAATAAGGCGGAGGCAATCCAAAATTGTCCATAACCGTTCTCCAAGAAACAGTGTTGGGCGTTTGTGAGAATTGTGGGATACTATCAGTGATTTAACACAAATTTCCCCATGATAGCCGCACCCCAGACTGATCTTCTTAAGGGCACTAAGACATCAATGGCCAAATGGTTCTGTGAAGCAGAGACAGTGTTCCAGGAGTTGAGGCTCGCGCTGTGTATGCAGCCAGTCTTGATCGCACCTAACTTCTGTAGGGAATTTGTGGTCCAGATGGATGCCTCAGAGGTCGTGTTGGGAGCCATGTTGTCCCAAGAAGTTCAGGTTAGTGTCTGATCATGTGCCCCTGAGATGGATGAGGAAAGGAAGGATAAGAATGCCCTGATGACTTGGTGATTTCTAGCACTCCAGGACTAGTTTTAATGTGCACCACAAGCTCAGGAAGTTACACGGTAATGCATATGCCCTGTCCATACTTCCCTGTTTGGTGACTGAAGGTGCCAAAATCCCTGGCTTTGGGTAGATAGGGGAGATACGGTATATGACAAAGTCATTGGCAAGTTACTGGAGGGGAGATATGTTTCACTGAGGTTATTAGCTTCAGTGATTGGAAACCAAGAAGTTTGCTCCAGCACACTAAGTGCTGAGAGGGGTTAATCGGACATTTTAAGGGCAGAGGTTTTATGTGCACAACTAAAGAGTGAGTGGGAGGTTGTTCATCATATCTCCGCCCCAAGATGGAGTTAAGAAGGTAAATAGTCAGCCTTCCGTGTCATTAGATGTGCAGTATGTCTGGAGAGGCTACTCCAGAGTGGCACTCGTGTTTATGCTAAACTAAACAATGTGTTTTTGGTAATCCTGAGTGGGCGGATTCCTACAGATAAGCAGACTGGATACCCTTTCGTTTTGTCTTCTTGTTTTGTTTATTTTTACTTTGCACTAATAAACGAGTGGAAGATTTAAAGAGAAAGTGTTCCTGTGTCTACCTCCATGTGCAGCCAATTGAGCTGATCTACCGCAATAGATAAATACCATATTTTTTTTTAAATAATCACCTTATAAGCAGCTAAACAATGAGAAAGTGAGCCACCACCCTGCGTACTGGGCATCATCACTGGTTTTGTGCATAATACATCTGCCATCTAGTGCCAATCTGTTAGATAGCGACTTTAAAGGTATTGTCCAGAACTTTAACATTGATGACCTTTCCTTATAAGCTCCTTTCTATATTATAATGGAAGTGTTGAAGGTGGACTGGGCAATCCTCCTTTGCAGAACCTGCAGCATCAGCCACGCTGCACTGTCTCCTCGCTCTCCCTTCAAGAATCCTCTTCGGTTGCAATGATGAGAGCATGCCAGTCCGGCTATTCAAAAGTGAAGTCGGCTGGTAGGAGATATTTTGCAAGGCTCCTATTCAGTAGCCAGATAATGCAGATCTGACCTCTGGTACAGAGTCTTGCAAATTAATTTGCTCATATCTACTGACTATGCACATGAAATGTCTATATTGTATCCAAAGCTCTGCTTGCTTACCCTCAGTCCAATGCCCTCTGTTGTGCTCCACATTGGATTTTTTCAAGTTAACTGGTGTGGGTCAATGGTATCATCACCGTATACCTATTTAAGGCCTATGTCTTGGGATTGACATTGTCTGTAGACCTCTACGATGGATGTGCTCCACCCTTCTATGCATACTGTGCTTTATTTGCTTCGATCCTTGCGGAGTCCCACTTCATCCATCCTGCTGCTCCTGAGTCCCCTGTGTGTGCCAAGTCCTTGCTGCCCATGTGCCTTTCAGCTGGCTGCATCCGTGCTCGGGGTACGAGTTCCCACCTCACCTGGTAGGCTAACAAATGTTCTGCCAAAGATATTATTTTGATTGGATTTTATCCTTATAAATCAGTAAGTCTTTTCCCAAATCCGTTTTTTGCACTGGCGAGCATTAAACCAATAATGCCAATAGTGCCTAAAGTTATTTTTATTATTGTTAAAAAATTGTGCACGTACCAGGACATCATTGAGCATTTGGATAATCATATTGTACTTTACTATCTTTTAACGGAGTCCTGCGATCAAGAAATACTGTTGTGCTGTTCACTTCTTGGTCACTAGATGTCAGAATGGAGACGCCAGAAAAGTTACTTTCACCATATGGGACAGACACTTCTGGAAACTTTGCTTGACTTTTGTCTATATCAGTTCTACAGATATTTAGATATAATAAAATAATGATCAATTAATTGGTTCTATCTGGACCTGATGATGATGTTGATAGTGATATCAATATATTCATTATTTGTATTGGTATCATTTGCACACAATAGTAATAACATTCGTAGGCCTTTTTTTTATTACCATCTTACTTTTACACAGTATAAAACTAGACCAGAAAAATTTTCAGAATTTTCCTAGACAGGTTAGACACATCTTTTGCGCCATCTCCGCTGAAGCCATGCCCTGCTGTCTAGAAATGATTGAATATTGTTTAGTGTGACGTAAAAAAAATGTTCCTAAAATTTATTAAAATACTGGCATATTATATATATGTATGCCATGTTTTTGGGGCACAACAGCATAGAGGACATTATACAACAGTACCAAGTAGTGTAGCTGTGAATCCAGCTTTGGGGTGAGATATAACACTAACTATAAAGAAACAGCATGGTCAGTGTGTGTCTCTGTCACTGTTTCTCTCACTGTACTCCTTCCTCCCCCCTCTGCCTAAAGATGAGTAGGCAGCTGTAACCTGATCCTTCAGTGAGCTGACAGTGTGTCTCGGTTTGATCAAAAAGGATTTTAACTCCTTGTGTACACATGCTATAAGTTTAGTGTATAGGTATTCTAAGAGTAGTGCAAATACACAAAACATTTCTTACATCTGTATTTGAACCCTCCCTTACAACATTTGTTTCTGCCGGGAGGTGCAGCTACACTTTCACTGATAAAGCATTAAGAGAAGCAGGCACACTCCTGTTTTACATTAGCCTGTCTGGTACTTGTGATGCCTCTTAGATATGGAGTCTACAGTAATGGCCGAAAGTGTTGATAGCCTTAAAATTATTACACAAAATGTATCTCTCCCAGAAAATTATTGCAAAAGTTATTGCAAATCTCATTGGAGAGATCATAACATTGTTGTTCGGAGAAGGCGCCCTTCAAATATCAGAGGCTTGGAGCAGTTTGCACAGAGTGCTGCAAAATTCCAGTTGAGAGGTGTAATAAGCTTGCTGGTGGCTATAGGAAGCGATTGATTGCAATTATTTATTCCAAACAGTGTGCAACCAAATATTTATTTGAGGGTGCCAACAATTTTGTGTCAGGCCTATTTTTGCGGCTTGTGTGAAATTATGGCCAAATTTTTTCTTGTTTTTTTTGTGTTGTTCCAATACACAAAAATGAAATAAACATGTATAACAAAAAAATGTGTGATTGCAATAATTTTGGGGAGAAATACTTAATTTTCTGAAACAATTTTCAAGTTTGCCAAATCTTTCAGCCATAACTGTATGTCTTCAACTGGTATCACACTGTGACGGTCTTCAGTTAGGAAGAGGGGCCTCAAACTGTCCCTGGAGTTGGGACCCTAACTATCCTTGTCCCAGGGGTACTCTTCATGGTAGAGATGCTGGAGTCTCTGACTTTACTATGCTCCTAAAAAAGCCTAATCTGTCCCCTCCCCCACACCATGATTCATGGGACACAAATGAAACCTAAACCAGACACAAAGACAAAACAGGGATAACAGAAAACCACTACATACACAAGCACTAACCAACAATAGCGAGGAGGATAGGGACAGGGAGGAATAAACTAAATGGGAAAAAGGGACCTGGAGATAAACACACATGTACAACAGCAAACTACAGAACACCACAACTCCAGCTCCAAACTTCAACTACTTAGCTTTAGCAGACAGCACAGGAAGACGACTCTTTCACCGGCAGGGACTAAACATCCAGAGTCTGTATATACATAGGGAGTGAAGGATAAGCAGTTGCAGCTGAGAAAAAACAGGCTGTATGGTCTGATCCAGCATGGAAAGAGTCCTTAACCCTCTCAGCGCTGAAGGAAAGGGAAATTTATTTAAATTAGGACATGAATCAAACCATCTCTAAAGAGGACTTTGATTCATTTCCAGACGTACCCATCTAACTCCAAGTCTTAAAGGGGGACATGAACACCCTCATGACAACTGGGTGCTGATCATCTATTCTAATCAGCTCTCTGCTGTGACACTCCCTATTTAAACCCACAGCAGCTGCTTCTAGCTGCCAGCTTTAGTTTGTTAATACCGTGGTCTGTTTGTATCCTGTATCTCCTGATGTTTAGTTCCTAACCTTGGCTTGTTTTATGTTTACTCGACAGCCTCACATTCTGTCCCTGACTTTGACTTCCTGGTAACCACCCAGATTGATGACCCTTCTCTATGACAGAACGCTCCACCCTTCAGCAGCCAACATGTGGAAGAAACACAGGGGAACCTGTCAAAGTCTACATCTGAATATAAGAATTAAAGAGTGAAGACAACGGTTCCCCTGCGACCTGCTAAATGGGGAGGCTTGTATGAAACAAGATGAGTGATCAATGACAATATATAAACAATACATGAACGGTACAATTATACAAACTTTTACTTGTATTATAGAACTCACAAAGTTATAGCAAAGTAATCATGACCTCAGTTTCTTAGAACGTTCCCCACATTCTCCTCCGTACAGTATAAAAGAGAATTGTCTCCATTAAAACATGGAAGCAAAACTCATTCGAGCCTTCTTTTCATAGTTGTTCCTGGAAACAGTCGCTTCATTGTGTGGTTTGGACTAGAGAAGAAGACAAAGCGTTACCTCCAAGATAGAAAGGTGCCCACAGGTAGCCAGCCCAGGTGCGCACCATCAAAGAAGACCTTGTATTTTCCTACGGGGGATTATTACTACCGGAGATTTTTATAATTATTAAGCATTACAATACAAATAATGACCTCAAGAAAGACAGTATATTCCTACCATATCCTTTATAGGCCTATAAAATTTGTCATGCAATGTCAGTGGGGATGGAGTGATGGGTTGAAGATGTTCTTTAACCGTTAATCTCTTTAACCTATTATATCAGTAGACAGTCATTAAAAAAAAATAGAAGGATGAGCCCCCCACCCCCATTAATAATTCCATATTTTCCACCAGGATTGAAGGATCTGATATCTTTTTCTACTTTCCATGACTACTAAAGCAACTTCTGACATTGTGGTTCCTCTGGAGAGGAGAATCGGGTACAGATCCTCCCACGCAGTAGTAAAGGTATGAGAACAAGTCCCTCTAGGAGCCGCATGGTCTGTCATCACACTGTACCCATCCTTGTGAAAATCGATATTGTTCATATATACAGCAAAATCACTGTCATTCCATATCTAAAAGGGATGCTCATTAAAGAAAATGAGGACAAAGTTGGAAATGCTTAAAAATGTGTTAAAAAAAATTAAAAGAACACTCAGTGGGAATAAAATAAGAGCAAAATTTGGCAAATTTTGTCCTCGTAACAGGTCCTCTTTAAAGTGACATCAAGTCTCTTAACAATATATAACTAAATCAGTATACCGGTATACATTTTTTCTGAATATGCAGCTTTGTTTCTGCTATTAAACCCCTTAGGTGTACAGTAATCGAAACTACACAACAAAAAGACCATTAAGAAGATATCAGATCGGAGCCAAGAATGTGACGAATGTTCTGTTATTATTAAAAACAGCCTAAGGGAATCTAGTCTAATGAATAAACCCCTAATTGTGACTAATCCAAAAATATAAATCGTAAACTGTACCCCAGCCATGTACCCATCCAGCGGAGACTCGTGGTTCAGTTGTGGTCATAATTGGGATCATCATCACACAACTTAAAAAAAAAAGAGATATTATTAACAGGCTAAAAGAGACGATGAGTCACAGACTAATGTGTTTTGGTGGTGCTCTAGTTTATTAATTTTTTTACTTAGTAAGAAATTTTCTTTAATTTGGAAAATAATTGTGAACATTTCAGAGAAGAGAAAGCTATAAAATCAAACAAAATATGCATGTTACTTGTTACGAACCTGTCTTGGATGGGCTTCACTTTCTTCCTCTATGGTTGATGCCTTTTGTTGGGCTCCACATCGGGTCTTACAAGATTGCCTGTAAAGTCTCAGTGACATCATCTCCCTATGCCTTTTAAGGCTCAGTTGGACTGTTGTGTCTGACTATTGAGACAGAACTGTGTTCATCTGCTGAGTGTTTGGATTCTGTTAATATCCGGCTTCTTCTGTTGTAAATATCTTCTTAGACTTTTTGCAACTTTACAACTAGTACCTACAACAACATAGGACCAACCAGTCATCCCATCTTGTGGAACACCATCCTGGAGTTCGCACCCAAAGCCAGAGAAATTCATCTAATGGTGAGCTGAACAACTTTTTGTTTTCTATACTGATATATTATGCAACTTTGGACAGGCGCACTGGTGTTTAAACACAAAGGGTTAATCCAATAAATAACCACTTGTATGTAAAATATATGTCATGCACCACTAAAATTGAATCATCCGAAAACAGAAAAGTGCAATACACAGACACAGTATTAAAATAATTTTTATTAATAGTAATAATAATATTTAAAAATAGTACAGTACATAATAAAGCTGATCAATATCAAAACACAAAAATAGTATGATGGAACACCTCAACAATTGTTAAATGTAGATTATAGACCCTTAATTCCTATAATTCATTTATATGGCTCAAAAAAAGTTCATTGAATACAAAAACTGAAAACAAAAACAAGTGTAAAATAAAGATTCGTAAAAATTGAAAAATAGTGTATTATAGTAAATATAACAAATAATGTGCAATGTATATTTATTGTATTGTAGTAAATATTGCAAATAATGCGCAATATATATATATGATAAAATTTATATGTGACATTAAATAGAAAAGAAAATATATATATAGCGCTAAATATACCCCATAAATTTATAAAGAAAAATTGTATAAAAGAAAAAATTATATAAATATTGCAAGATGTTGACCAAGAAAATATTTAACGTGTATAATAACTAAGGAGGGATAAAAACCGCTACATATATCTTATATATTACACTACCCAAAATACAAAAAAATAAAAAAATAAAAAAATATAAAAATATATATATATATATATGTGCACTGTGATGCTATAAAGTGCTGAATAAATAACAAAGACAAAATATGTATTCAATAAAGCAATCCCTGCATATAAATGAGGTATACCACTAAAAAAGTGCACATGTGCAAATGCTAATAACTAGTACTGAGTCTCTATATTGCACCAATACCACACTGGGCCATAGAATAAGTAATGCAGCACAAAATAGGGCAACCGTGAACTGCTAAGGTAAAGTGCAATAGTGGCTGACTGGGTCCGCTGCTATAAAGGCAGCATAGATATAATAAAAACAAGTTATTAACAGAGGCTCCACATACCTATAGGTGATCTGTCCCTACGTACGTTTCGGCTAATGCCTTCTTCCGGGGGCGTGTATTATGGCTTAAACAGGGTCTACTTATATAGCGTCCTGATAACTCCTGAGCCGACACAGCTGAGCGGCACGTCGGCGCATGCGCAGTCGCCCGGCCCATGGCCCCATCCACCCGGCGTCATCCTAGCAAAGCGCACGCCACCAAACCCCGCCCACGTGAGTCACGCGATCGGGGAAGGCGGCGCACACGTCGCCAAGGAGAAAGACGCCGGGCTGAATGAAGACACGGACAGGAACAACCGCGCACGCGCACAACCGCCCAACTGCAGCCACAGGAACACAGGATACCGCAAGGCAAAGACTAATATTAAGATAACACTGTGCACAAATATATTCTGAAGTAAAAGGAAAGAAAAAAAGAGGAGAAAAAATAGAATAACTCTGAGCGATTTGCACTGTGCATATTTCAAAAGGAATTTGGTCCAAAAAGATCATATATTACGATTATACTGTGCTAAAATATATTTTGACAAAAAAATAAATATTTTATATAATTTGCACTAGAAATACAGAATACATTATTAACAAAAAAATTTAATATTAGTATACACCTATATACAATACTACATGGAATAATTAGCTATATAAGCAGAATATAATAAAAACACATGACAATATATAGTACAGTATTGCAAAAATGGTCCCTCCTTCGACGATTTTCTTTTTATTCTCATGCAAAAGGTTTCTGCATAGACAAACGATCCAATATATCACAATAGGACAAAACACTGTAAAATACCGTATATGAAAAAATAAGGATTATTAGTAAAAACATAAATGAACAATCATTAACGCATTGAATTAAATATATGAATAAAATCGAATAAAGATAAATATAAAAATATAAAAATATAACAGGATGATCAGAGAAATGATGAATAGCTTAATGCCTCATTGAGACCCAGAGGTTGGAGGGTACGGAGAGTCCATATCCATCTACTCTCTTTTTGAGCTAACCTGCGGCTAACATTCCCTCCACGTAGATCAGTAATGATCCTATCTATACCCACTACACGAAGACCCGTTGGATCACATCCATGATGGATCTTAAAATGCCGTGGTAACGTCTTTAGATGTTCCACGGTTTCTTCCTTCTCTGCTGCTTTAATATCTCTTACATGTTCACGCACGCGTAATTTCAATGGTCTAGTAGTAAGCCCGATATAGATTTTTGAACACGGGCATGTTGCATGATAGATAACTGCTTTAGTGTTGCACGTGATGGTCTGCGTAATCTTATACTGTTTTTTATCAGATCCAACGAAACTAGTAGCAAAATCTATGTTGGTACACGCAATGCAGTTACCACACGGAGAGCAGCCCCACTTCTCAATAGGTTTAGGAACAAGAGATGGAAAGAGTAGTGACTGATCATTCACGGGATAAAAACTTTTTATCAGATGATCTTTTAAACTGCGTGCACGCCGAGCTGTAATACATGGGCGTTCGGGTATATATTGTTTTAAAATTGGGTCACTTGTAAGTATAGACCAGTGTTTGGATAGAGTATTACGCATCAACTCCCAATGAGAGTGATATTCTGTAATAAATCTTATTTTGGTTTCCTTCTGAGGCTTACTAGTAGAAAAAATTAAGTTATCTCGTTCTGATTTTAAAGCACGAAAGTAAGCTTTCTTCACACATCTGTGGCTGTACCCACGATCCAAAAATCTTTTCTTCATTTCCTCTGCTCTCAATTTAAAATCTCCTTGGCGACGTGTGCGCCGCCTTCCCCGATCGCGTGACTCACGTGGGCGGGGTTTGGTGGCGTGCGCTTTGCTAGGATGACGCCGGGTGGATGGGGCCATGGGCCGGGCGACTGCGCATGCGCCGACGTGCCGCTCAGCTGTGTCGGCTCAGGAGTTATCAGGACGCTATATAAGTAGACCCTGTTTAAGCCATAATACACGCCCCCGGAAGAAGGCATTAGCCGAAACGTACGTAGGGACAGATCACCTATAGGTATGTGGAGCCTCTGTTAATAACTTGTTTTTATTATATCTATGCTGCCTTTATAGCAGCGGACCCAGTCAGCCACTATTGCACTTTACCTTAGCAGTTCACGGTTGCCCTATTTTGTGCTGCATTACTTATTCTATGGCCCAGTGTGGTATTGGTGCAATATAGAGACTCAGTACTAGTTATTAGCATTTGCACATGTGCACTTTTTTAGTGGTATACCTCATTTATATGCAGGGATTGCTTTATTGAATACATATTTTGTCTTTGTTATTTATTCAGCACTTTATAGCATCACAGTGCACATATATATATATATATATTTTTATATTTTTTTATTTTTTTATTTTTTTGTATTTTGGGTAGTGTAATATATAAGATATATGTAGCGGTTTTTATCCCTCCTTAGTTATTATACACGTTAAATATTTTCTTGGTCAACATCTTGCAATATTAATATAATTTTTTCTTTTATACAATTTTTCTTTATAAATTTATGGGGTATATTTAGCGCTATATATATATTTTCTTTTCTATTTAATGTCACATATAAATTTTATCATATATATATATTGCGCATTATTTGCAATATTTACTACAATACAATAAATATACATTGCACATTATTTGTTATATTTACTATAATACACTATTTTTCAATTTTTACGAATCTTTATTTTACACTTGTTTTTGTTTTCAGTTTTTGTATTCAATGAACTTTTTTTGAGCCATATAAATGAATTATAGGAATTAAGGGTCTATAATCTACATTTGACAATTGTTGAGGTGTTCCATCATACTATTTTTGTGTTTTGATATTGATCAGCTTTATTATGTACTGTACTATTTTTAAATATTATTATTACTATTAATAAAAATTATTTTAATACTGTGTCTGTGTATTGCACTTTTCTGTTTTCGGATGATTCAATTTTAGTGGTGCATGACATATATTTTACATACAAGTGGTTATTTATTGGATTAACCCTTGGTGTTTAAATGGGAGGAAGGGATTGAGTCACTGCCAGACATCTCTGGTTACCTCTGAGAACTAGAGGATCGAGTATTAAAATTGAATATGTCCAATCCTTCTGACCCTTATTATTACCTATAGGGTTGAGTCAGGGGGCCGTATAACTCGTGCGAGGCCTGCACCTCTCCTGACCTGAGCAAGACAATACGGTGTATCTCTATGAAGCTGTAAAACTCAGGTCAGGAGAGCCAACAGCCAGTACGATGTTTACAATACGATTCTCGCACGAGAAATATAGCCCATAAGGGAAGAGTCAGGAAACCCTCAGATCAGTGCACAGATCCCACCAAAATTGACTAGTTTGGGCCTTGAAGAGTGGTATCATAGGACATTAGGCTTCAGTGGAGGACACAGACAGAAAAAGGCCTCAGTAGCAGACACAGATAGAAAAGGCCCATGTGTAAAAACAGTATATGGGCCCTTTGCAGTCCAATAGTTATGCCTATGACAGTGGAAGTGGGCCTCCTAACCTCCTGGCCCCGTGTTGCCTGCCTCTTGATATGTCTGCCCCTGTTAGGACCTATTAAGACGTCTCAGATTCATTGTCCGAGCATTGACCACAATTCCTGGCTTTTAAATATGGGTCAGGAGCCCCATTTTCTTGTTAGAAGCCATGGTCCAAAGTATGGAAACCCAGATGCGTGAAGAGGGTCTTACTCTTGTGCCTGAATGGTCAATCCAACTTAGGCGGTCATGAAAATTTTCCATATAACTAAATGTTTCTAACGATCTTTTCCAACCTCTTGGTGACACCCACCTTGTCTTCTTTGAAAAAGATACCAAAAACATATCGATGCACACAACAAGGGTCGGGTCACACAACCATTCTCTCCACATCTAAGAGAAAGAGTCCGATTATTCTGATGAGACTTTGATCAGAGTTTCATCAGCGTAGACTCAATTTTTCTCTGACATGGAGGGAAAAATAAAAAAAAAGTTTCTCCATCACCTCCATTCTGTCCGTTGGCGAATATTGGGTTGCCCTCAAATGTTATCTGACTGATTTTTTCACGGACCTGGAAAATCGGCTTGCACTCAGATGTTATCTGACCTATTTTTTTCACCGACCCATAGACTTGCATTAACGATTTTGACCGACACTTGAATAAAAATCAAACATGTCTTCAATTTTTCTGTGGAACACTCGGTTCCGAGGAAAACATTGGACGGGTGAACAGCCCCATAGAGTATCATAGGTACAAGTGCTATCCGTAAAAACCACGCATAGCACTCGTCTGATATATCGGTCGTGTGCACGAGCCCTAACCTTAAGTCTGTAAATTTACCATAAAATAATAATAATAATAATCTTTTTAAAGCATTTTAAATATTTTATTGTGAAATTTACAACTTGATAAAAAATGTTTTTATTATAAAACATAAAATAAATATTACAACATTTTCGCAATTATACATCATACCGTAGGTTTGACATTTTTTTGACTCCTCTACAAAGAACCGACTTCCTTTAGTGCCAAAGGAGTTAAAACATTCATTCGTACATAAAATAAAACTAATAATTAAAGAAACATAATTTTTGTCTTTTTTTCACACGTACTCCAGTTTTGAAAAGACAAACCTGACTTTGTTATTTTTTTTTTTTCCTATTAATCTACTACTTTTTTTATCTTTATTAACCCGCTCGGGCTATTTTATGATCATATGGCATTTGTTTTAGCTAAATATTATTTTAATATGTTATGTAAAATAAATAGAATTAATCATTATTGTATTTGACATCTGGATTATTTAATTTCCATTATAGTCCCTGGTGGTCTTGTGTATTTGGTTTGTATATATTCAGGATTTTTTTCCTGTTTCAGGGTTGGGTTAAAGGGAATCTGGCAGAAGGTTTTTGCTATGTAGTCTGAGAGCAACTTGATATAGGGGCAGAGACTCTGATTCCAGAGATGTGTCACTTACTGGGTTGTGTGTTGCTGTTTCAATGTAATCAGTGTTTTATCAGCAGGAGATTATCACTACTGGACTAGGGGTTTCATGCCTCCTAGTCTAACCACACCCCCAGCACCGATTAGCAGCTTTCTGTCAATATACATTGTACACAGAAAGTAGCCAATCAGTGATGTGGGCGGGGTTATACAGACCACAGCATTCCGAGCTCTGCTAGATCTACAGCAGACAAAAACAGTGATTCTACCACAACTGCTGTACCCAGTAAATTAAGTGATACATCGCTGGAATCGGGATATCTGTACCTACAACATTCTGCTGTCAGATTACATATTAAAAATTTGCTGACAGATTTGATTTAAAAAGTGGGAAAAGGGTACTCCAAGACATAGGGGGCACCATCTTCAATTTTACACTTCTGCCCAGACAAGTAAGTAGAATTAAAAAAATCTATCTACAACAATCTAAAGGTTTCAGTATGAGGCATAAAAGATGATTACTGACTCATATGTTTACTCATATTTGAAAAAAGTTTTTTATTTTTTGTTTTTGCCTCCTAGCATTTTTAATATTCTTTTAAACATCCCTTTAAGTAAGGTCGGGTTCACAAGTCTGATGTTCATGGTCCAAGTGCACACCTATGTGACTGACGAGTATGGATCAAGAGACCTGTGGACAGTTTGGAGATCGCGGTCCAAAACTCAGACCACAAATATTGGACGTGTGAAATCACTCTTATTTGCATGTTATACAAAAATAAAATAAAACTTGTACATTATGCGACCAAGGAGGGGGTCACCTAAATATATTTTTGACCTGGACTTTTATCAAAGTCCCTTCCCCCCTCCCTTGGGGGAGCGGAGGGATAGTAAGAAGAATAATTTATTTTATTGCTTAAAGACAGTGGCAGAACAGAGGACATATAAACCAGGATGGGGGACATATGTACCAAGATGGGGGGCACATATACCAGGATGGGGAATATATACCAGGATGGGCACATGATGGGAAACATATATACAGGGATGGGGGACATATATGCCAAGATAGGCCCAGGATGGGAGACATATATACCAGGATTGGGGACATATACCAAGATGGGCCCATGATGGGAAACATATATACCAGGATGACTGACATATACCAGGAAGGGCCCATGATGGGGAACATATATACCAGGATGGGGGACATATAAAAGGATGGGCCCATGATGGGGAACATATATACCAGGATGACAGACATATACCAGGATGGGCCCATGATGGGAAACATATATACAGGGATGGGGGACATATATGCCAAGATAGGCCCAGGATGGGAGACATACAGTGGGGCAAAAAAGTATTTAGTCAGTCAGCAATAGTGCAAGTTCCACCACTTAAAAAGATGAGAGGCGTCTGTCATTTACATCATAGATAGACCTCAACTATGGGAGACAAACTGAGAAAAAAAAATCCAGAAAATCACATTGTCTGTTTTTTTAACAATTTATTTGCATATTATGGTGGAAAATAAGTATTTGGTCAGAAACAAACAATCAAGATTTCTGGCTCTGACAGACCTGTAACTTCTTCTTTAAGAGTCTCCTCTTTCCTCAACTCATTACCTGTAGTAATGGCACCTGTTTAAACTTGTTATCAGTATAAAAAGACACCTGTGCACACCCTCAAACAGTCTGACTCCAAACTCCACTATGGTGAAGACCAAAGAGCTGTCAAAGGACACCAGAAACAAAATTGTAGCCCTGCACCAGGCTGGGAAGACTGAATCTGCAATAGCCAACCAGTTTGGAGTGAAGAAATCAACAGTGGGAGCAATAATTAGAAAATGGAAGACATACAAGACCACTGATAATCTCCCTCGATCTGGGGCTCCACTCAAAATCCCACCCCGTGGGGTCAGAATGATCACAAGAACGGTGAGCAAAAATCCCAGAACCACGCAGGGGGACCTAGTGAATGAACTGCAGAGAGCTGGGACCAATGTAACAAGGCCTACCATAAGTAACACACTACGCCACCATGGACTCAGATCCTGCAGTGCCAGACGTGTCCCACTGCTTAAGCCAGTACATGTCCGGACCCGTCTGAAGTTTGCTAGAGAGCATTTGGATGATCCAGAGGAGTTTTGGGAGAATGTCCTATGGTCTGATCAAACCAAACTGGAACTGTTTGGTAGAAACACAACTTGTTGTGTTTGGAGGAAAATGAATACTGAGTTGCATCCATCAAACACCATACCTACTGTAAAGCATGGTGGTGGAAACATCATGCTTTGGGGCTGTTTCTCTGCAAAGGGGCCAGGACGACTGATTCGGGTACATGAAAGAATGAATGGGGCCATGTATCGTGAGATTTTGAGTGCAAACCTCCTTCCATCAGCAAGGGCATTGAAGATGAAACGTGGCTGGGTCTTTCAACATGACAATGATCCAAAGCACACCGCCAGGGCAACGAAGGAGTGGCTTTGTAAGAAGCATTTCAAGGTCCTGGAGTGGCCTAGCCAGTCTCCAGATCTCAACCCTATAGAAAACCTTTGGAGGGAGTTGAAAGTCCGTGTTGCCAAGCGAAAACCCAAAAACATCACTGCTCTAGAGGAGATCTGCATGGAGGAATGGGCCAACATACCAACAACAGTGTGTGGCAACCTTGTGAAGACTTACAGAAAACGTTTGACCTCTGTCATTGCCAACAAAGGATATATTACAAAGTATTGAGATGAAATTTTGTTTCTGACCAAATACTTATTTTCCACCATAATATGCAAATAAATTGTTAAAAAAACAGACAATATGATTTTCTGGATTTTTTTTTTCTCAGTTTGTCTCCCATAGTTGAGGTCTACCTATGATGTAAATTACAGACGCCTCTCATCTTTTTAAGTGGTGGAACTTGCACTATTGGTGACTGACTAAATACTTTTTTGCCCCACTGTATATACCAGGATTGGGGACATATACCAAGATGGGCCCATGATGGGAAACATATATACCAGGATGACGGACATATACCAGGAAGGGCCCATGATGGGGAACATATATACCAGGATGGGGGACATATAAAAGGATGGGCCCATGATGGGGAACATATATACCAGGATGGGGGACATATAACAGGATGGGCCCATGATGGGGAACATATATACCAGGATGGGGGACATATAACAGGATGGGCCCATGATGGGGAACATATATACCAGGATGACGGACATATACCAAGATGGGCCCATGATGGGGAACATACAGTGGGGCAAAAAAGTATTTAGTCAGTCAGCAATAGTGCAAGTTCCACCACTTAAAAAGATGAGAGGCGTCTGTAATTTACATCATAGGTAGACCTCAACTATGGGAGACAAACTGAGAAAAAAAATCCAGAAAATCACATTGTCTGTTTTTTTAACATTTTATTTGCATATTATGGTGGAAAATAAGTATTTGGTCAGAAACAAAATTTCATCTCAATACTTTGTAATATATCCTTTGTTGGCAATGACAGAGGTCAAACGTTTTATGTAAGTCTTCACAAGGTTACCACACACTGTTGTTGGTATGTTGGCCCATTCCTCCATGCAGATCTCCTCTAGAGCAGTGATGTTTTTGGCTTTTCGCTTGGCAACACGGACTTTCAACTCCCTCCAAAGGTTTTCTATAGGGTTGAGATCTGGAGACTGGCTAGGCCACTCCAGGACCTTGAAATGCTTCTTACGAAGCCACTCCTTCATTGCCCTGGCGGTGTGCTTTGGATCATTGTCACGTTGAAAGACCCAGCCACATTTCATCTTCAATGCCCTTGCTGATGGAAGGAGGTTTGCACTCAAAATCTCACGATACATGGCCCCATTCATTCTTTCATGTACCCGGATCAGTCGTCCTGGCCCCTTTGCAGAAAAACAGCCCCAAAGCATGATGTTTCCACCACCATGCTTTACAGTAGGTATGGTGTTTGATGGATGCAACTCCGTATTCTTTTTCCTCCAAACACGACAAGTTGTGTTTCTACCAAACAGTTCCAGTTTGGTTTCATCAGACCATAGGACATTCTCCCAAAACTCCTCTGGATCATCCAAATGCTCTCTAGCAAACTTCAGACGGGCCCGGACATGTACTGGCTTAATCAGTGGGACACGTCTGGCACTGCAGGATCTGAGTCCATGGTGGCATAGTGTGTTACTTATGGTAGGCCTTGTTACATTGGTCCCAGCTCTCTGCAGTTCATTCACTAGGTCCCCCCGCGTGGTTCTGGGATTTTTGCTCACCGTTCTTGTGATCATTCTGACCCCACGGGATGGGATTTTGCGTGGAGCCCCAGATCGAGGGAGATTATCAGTGGTCTTGTATGTCTTCCATTTTCTAATTATCGCTCCCACTGTTGATTTCTTCACTCCAAGCTGGTTGGCTATTGCAGATTCAGTCTTCCCAGCCTGGTGCAGGGCTACAATTTTGTTTCTGGTGTCCTTTGACAGCTCTTTGGTCTTCACCATAGTGGAGTTTGGAGTCAGACTGTTTGAGGGTGTGCACAGGTGTCTTTTTATACTGACAACAAGTTTAAACTGGTGCCATTACTACAGGTAATGAGTGGAGGAAAGAGGAGACTCTTAAAGAAGAAGTTACAGGTCTGTGAGAGCCAGAAATCTTGATTGTTTGTTTCTGACCAAATACTTATTTTCCACCATAATATGCAAATAAAATGTTAAAAAAACAAACAATGTGATTTTCTGGATTTTATTTTCTCAGTTTGTCTCCCATAGTTGAGGTCTACCTATGATGTAAATTACAGACGCCTCTCATCTTTTTAAGTGGTGGAACTTGCACTATTGCTGACTGACTAAATACTTTTTTGCCCCACTGTATATACCAGGATTGGGGACATATAACAGGATGGGCCCATAATGGGGAACATATATACCAGGAAGACGGACATATATACCGGGATGGGAATATGATGGGAAACATATATACAGGGATGGGGGACATATAACAGGATGGGCCCATGATGGGGAACATATATACCAGGAAGACGGACATATATACCAGGATGGGAATATGATGGGGAACATATATACCAGGATGGGGGACATATAACAGGATGGGCCCATGATGGGGAACATATATACCAGGATGGGGGACATATAACAGGATGGACCCATGATGGGGAACATATATACCAGGATGGGGGACATATAACAGGATGGGCCCATGATGGGGAACATATATACCAGGATGACGGACATATACCAAGATGGGCCCATGATGGGGAACATATATACCAGGATTGGGGACATATAACAGGATGGGCCCATAATGGGGAACATATATACCAGGAAGACGGACATATATACCGGGATGGGAATATGATGGGAAACATATATACAGGGATGGGGGACATATAACAGGATGGGCCCATGATGGGGAACATATATACCAGGAAGACGGACATATATACCAGGATGGGAATATGATGGGGAACATATATACCAGGATGGGGGACATATAACAGGATGGGCCCATGATGGGGAACATATATACCAGGATGACAGACATATACCAGGATGGGCCCATGATGGGGAACATATATACCAGGATGGGGGACATATAACAGGATGGACCCATGATGGGGAACATATATACCAGGATGGGGGGGCATATAACAGGATGGACCCATGATGGGGGGCATATAACAGGATGGACCCATGATGGGGAACATATATACCAGGATGACGAACATATATACCAGGATGGGAATATGATGGGAAACATATATACAGGGATGGGGGACATATGTACCAAGATTGGGAACATATATACCAGGATGACGGACATATACCAGGATGGGCTCATGATAGGGAACATATATACCAAGATGGGTGACATATATATCAGGATGGCGGACATAAATACCAAGATAGACCCAGAATGGGAGACATATATACCAGGATGGACCCATGATGAGGAACATATATACCAGAATGGAGGACATATATATCAGGATGGGGAACATATATACCAAGATAGGCCCAGAATGGAGACATATATACCAGGATGGGGGACATGCATACCTGGAAGTGGCTTCAGGACATATAGAGTAAACCAAGATGACGGACATATATAACTGGAAGGGGCCCAGAATTCAGAACATTTGTACAAGATTGGTACATAATAGGGAAGAGGGGCAACACATATGTCCTTATAGGATTTTGAAAGCTAAATTTTGCACTGGGCCCACTGGACTCTAGTTACACCACTGGGGGTCATCTAAAAATATTTTTGACCAGGGGCCGCTCCCAACTTGATCTGGGTCTGAGAACAATAGATGCAGAGGTAGTCGATTATTCAAAATTATTCAAAAGTCTCCAAAAACAGGAAAATTGTAACAAAAACATGACAAAATCCTAAGTATGATTACAATAATATATGTTTCTATGTAATAAATTATAACATTTTGCATTGTATTTCATTTTACAGAACAAAAATATATTGCCGAATACGATCTCCATTAAGTCCCCATATAAGTGTCCATAAGCAAAAACAAAGGAAAATAATGAAAATATATATATATTTTATTTTTTTTTGTACTCCTAGATGTTCAAATTAGTGCTGAGTAAAGTAATCATGGTAATGAAACGTTACATTTACTGCTTCAGCGAAACTAAACTTCATTCATCAACGGTAACTTGTGGTATTTAGCGGAACGCCATAAATATACTCTTTATTGCCACTCCTCATAAAATTATAGTAGGATACAACCATGTCTGAGCTCTTCTGGTTTTGGCAATTGCATTGACTGTTTTATTCCTTTTATGTCTATTTTTTTCTCTTAACGGAATTTTGATTTTAAAGGAGCACAGACTGAGTTTTAAAGTTGCAGGTGGGTGACTTCAATGGTGGGAAAAAAAAAGATTCTTAGCCAAACCTAAATGATCTGCAAATGAAGGAGTTGCCTGGTTTTTATGTTTGGTTGTTGTTGTTTTTTTTGAAACAGCGCCACTATAGTCTATGGCCATGTATGGTATTGCAGCTAACCTGTATTCAAGGGAATGAGCTGCATGGAAAAAAAAGTAACGCGTTTCGAAAGTACTACAACATTCTTTGTCAAAGTGTTGTTGCAGTTTTTGTTCCAAAATACCCCTGGATCGGCTGAAAAATTTGCAAAACAATTGAATTTTGCATCAGCAAATTTGAACCAAAATGTGCAAAAAAACCAAAAAAACATTAATTTTTATCTAAAGTTTGTGGTTTTTTACTTCTTTTAGGAAAAATTCAGTGCACATGACGTCTTTTAGATGTCGACGTACCCGCTTATTTTGTGCTATAGGAAGACACTTTAGGAAAGCAGTGTTTTACTTGGAGCATCTTTAGGGTGTGTTCACACGTATACGTTTTTGGGACGTTTTTATTCAGCTTTTCTTATGCTAATTTTATCTGCGTTTTACAGTATAAGCAAAGTCTATATGTTTTCCGAAATCTCGTGCACACAACTCGTTTTTAGAGCATGTACGGTAAATTCTTTCAGCGTTTTTTCTGCTTTTCTTTTCTAACCCACTGAAAGTAATGGGTGGTGAAAAAAAAAAGCTGAAGAAATGCTGAAAAAATGCAGGTATCAGGTTTTGCTGCATTTTACCTGATGAAGTAGAATCATATTTTTTTTTTTGCACCAAACTTTATCAGCATGCACAAAGAGACAAATGTAGCATGACAAAAACGCAGGAAAAAAGCCACAAAATTGCAACAACAAAAACAAGTAAAACCTGTTTTTTTTGCGGTAAGCTTCTTACTGTCAAGAGAGCAGGTTTTGCTGCAGAAAAAAAAGCAGCAAAATTGCAACGTGGGAACATAGCCTTACTGATGTCTTTTTGGGCATCTTTTTGGGAAGGTGTGGTGCCGACGAGCATATTTTCGGTCAGAGTGTAATCTGACAAAACATCAGATCGCATTCGGGTCAACATTAGTGTACCGTATGTTCGATATTTTCCTTGGACAAAGATTGTCTGGTGAAAAACAATGCTGCATGCTCGAATTTGATCCGATATTTGGATTGCACTCAGCCATGCAAGTCAATGAGTCCATGGGAAACAATCGTACTGCACATGGCTGACATCTGAGTATGGTCCGATTTCTACGGACTGACCGAATCGAGAAGATGGAGACATTTTTTTCTCCGTCTTCTCTTCATCCGTGAAAATCAGATCACGCTCCGATCAAATTTTTATCGGAGTTTGATCAGTGTCATTTGCATAATCGGTCCGATTCTCTCACATGAAAGACTATACGGCCGTCTGCACCTGCCCTTAGTGTGATAGTTTTACATACTATATATAAAAGCGGATGAGAATGGACAAGATTCACTTCTTAAAGTTTCTCCACAGCTTTCGAAACCTGAAGCGGTTAAAAGAAGGGACAAAAGATGGAACATTTGGTGAGAAAGTCGTTTTCATTCTTTTTGGCATTTTTTTTTTAAACTGTTTCAGGGGGATTCCAGGCAGAATAAAAATTGTGTGGACACATCTTAAAGCTTGTCAGACTCATTGGTAAGTAGTTTTAATCTTTCTTTTCCAGAGAACACAGTGCAGAGATCTGTATTTCTAACCTATAAAAGGTTTCTAACAACTAAAGGTGTGAAGGGTTGCATGACATGACCCTAAGGCCACTTGACACCTCCTAGGCTTAGTTGAGCCTTGAGCATATGTCTTTCAGACATTCGTGGTCATCAGTCCGATCTTGGATCGCAGTGCGCAAACTGGTCGCGCGTCTCCCAACCTGAGAGTGACAGCATCATATATTTCTATGTGGCTGTCAAACTCGGGTCGGGAGATATGTGGCCTGTCATACCGATGATCATGGAAGTCTGAAAGAGACCTAAAAAGGAAGAGATGAAGCTCCAATTCTTTATGACCAACAAAAGCAAACTTTGGGTTACCTCATGCTTACACTCTTACTTAAGATGTAAAATATATCTAAAATAAAACATCTTGGTTGAACCTTCTTTGAGTTGGAGCTTCGAAAAGGGACATTGACCAGGAGATCATCTCATCACACAGTATGCATTGATATAATAAATAGCCAGGTGATGCAACACATATTGTGTACGTAGCCATGGAATTATTTGTTTTAACCAAAAATGATTATTACCAAAATTGTGCCAAACTTTCTGCAAAATCTGTCGATAATCCACATCTCCTGCAGCCCCATTCACATGCAACAGTAGAAATAAACTACTTATTTTGCGTGGAAAGTCCAAGTAGTGAATAACAGGTCTAAATAGATTTAATCCTGAGGTGGATCCTCTGTACTCTGGCAGCACATTTACAGTAAAATACAGCAGACATTCAAGGCTCAGACCAAAAACATTGGGTTGAAGACTTGCACAGAAAGCTGAAGTGTTCCTTGTTATGTTCATATCTCCTTTCAATATCCCATTTTGCATGTGAAAGTAAATTCAAATCTTAAGTTCTCAAGATAAGCACCGTAATTCTCCAGCAGCAAGGTGAGGAGGACCATCTATAATGTCAAGAGTATGCATGTTGTAACCACATTTGTTGTCTGCGTGAGGTTTTTTGCCATTGGACACTGAAGGTCCAAGGAAGGAAGTCTACTCTGACATTTGACCAAAAAGGCAATAGCACCTACATGAAAGCACCAAAATAGGACCATCTTTAGCCCGGATTCAGAATGTAGTAATCTACTCCGAAATCTCAGAAAGATGAGATCTCAGAAATATCTGAAATACAAAGTCCATTAGTATAGATCTCCATTTCTAAATTTTATTATTTGTTCGAAATCTCATATGGTTGGATCTGTGTCCAGTTTGTGGACCATTCACTGAAATTGAGTTTGGCTCGTGAAGAGAACGATCTGTAGATTTCGATACTGTCCACCAGAGTATCTGACACAAAAGGTTTGCAAACCAGATTTCCTCCTTTGGTAGATGTCATAGACATCCAGTTGTATCCACTGAAAACCATGAAATTTTTTTGATCATCTTGGTACTCTTGAGGAGACCAAAGCACAGGTTTCTTGGAATCAAATTTCCTAATGTCAGTGTTGAGCTTGCAGCTTGAATGCTCCTAGGAACTTTTAATCAGAGATAAATCTGATTGTCTGGAACTTATCTGTGACTTTCCAGCCGCGAGATCAAACAATATTCCATAGATGATTAACTTTAGATTGCATGAATGTCTGCTTCAGAAGACAAGTAATGGCCAATATCAGAAGGGTCATCCAGTGTCACTGTAGTGTTTCTTTCTTGTACATGACTTGCAACATTGCTTCCCATAGAACTTATGGTTGCAAACTCCATGTTGAGGGACAAGAGAGCACCAGCTGAAGTAGTCCACACATGATGGATCTTCTGCAAAGCAAGAAAATGACACATGATTATATGATCTTTTAGCTACATAATTTTAAAGAAAACTAGTAAGAACCAGTTGTTTATTAATTTAGACAGTTCCAGGGATATTAACAGAGGAACAGAAACATAGAAAGAACTAAATTTTATGTAGGCAGTGTGGCAAGTGGGACTATATTTGGATTTCGATGGGTTCATTTTAGAGATGAGCGAATCGATTTGCAGGACACTGGTCCACTTACCATTTCTTAATTTCATTACCCATGGACGGAATCCTTGCGCACCGCCTCTTACCTGCTGGCATCTCTTTTGATTAGATGCTCCGGCACGATGTTATTGCTGTGGCATAAAGCAAACACGACGTCATGCCAGGTCAACAAATCAGAAAAGGAGCAGGGAAGTCAAGAGGTAGAAGGCAGTTACCAGGCAGGGAATACTGACCTGCCCATTGGAAAAGAATCCTGCGAATTTATTCTATCATCTCTACTTGCTATGGCATCTAACATATTTGCATATGCATAAACATAACCACAAAGATTGGGGGTTTATGTTATCAAATAGAAATATGTGCATGCACTAAAAAAAAAAAAGAAAAGACAAAAATATTTAGGGAAGACATTCAATAAATAGGAGAAGACGTCATGATAGTCTGGGTTGGATGGAGTAGACTGTTAAAATGAACTTCCACAGTCAGAAAATACTTCAAAGAAGTAGTCCTATAATTTATACACATGGTAGATCATATCTGAATACCAGGAGTCATAACGTTCACTAGGATCGGGTCAACACATGTCGGGATTCCCTAACAAACAGGTAATCCCTGCATGTGTTGAGGCTGCCTATCAGGCTCAAATCATGCAACTGCAGGGACTCGAATATAATATAAGAGCACACCCGAGGTGTTATCGGAGCATGTTCAGTGATAACCAAGTGTCTTCAGCGAGCTCAAAAATATGTTTGAGTCCCCGCGGCTGTATGTCTCACGGCTGTTCGACAGCCGCAACACATGCAGACATTGGCTGTTTGTTAGGCAATCCCTGCAAAGGGTTGTGGTTGTCGAACAGCCGAGAGACATGCAAGTGCGAGGACTCGAAGATATTTTTCGAGTACGAAGAATACACTCGGCCAGCACTCGAGCATGATAGGATAACACCTTCTCCGAGTGAGCATGTTCAGTCTTCACTAATCAGAACCTAATAAAATTATTTTTTTTTCCATTTAATACCTTGGATTCCTGAAGTCGGACAGAAGTTCATGTTGCAAGCTTGGGAAGTTGTCGGCTTTTGATGAGGCAAACAACCAACCGCAGGTCTACCTTGGTGAAGACACTGGACAACTCGTATTTGCATTCCTCCGCCACATGTAACCGTACACTGATGAGAATGGACATATGTTCTGATTACATTCATTATATATACTATCTATATATATATATATATATATATATATACATATATATATATATATGTATATATATATATATATATATATAGGCATATTTTACTTTTTTTGGATACCATTTGGGCAAAAAAAACACATTTTGAAGTGAAGGTAGAGAAAATTTACCGTCTGCCATGGATATGTATTCCATACATAGAATGCATTGTAAGGTGAGTGCACGGGGCAGGGTTTGCTGTTGCATGGCTGCTCCAGGGGTATATTGGCTTTTCTGACACTACGACATCTCCTCTGAGGAACAGTGACAAGTTTGCCATGATTGTCTTGTTCTCCACACTTCAGTTCTCGTTTCTTTACACCAGGACCGCATGTGGCTGAACACTGTGCAATGAATGGAGTAAATATAATTAGTGCATAAAATATTCATTAAATTAATTCTTGATTCCTTTTTTTTGGCAAAAAAAATATGATTTCTTGTGGGAAAATATTTCGATATCTAAAAATTGTATGGATTGTTGGCAAATATTTTAGTTGTATAAAAGACTTCTTCTACATGTATCCTTCCCACATGAATCAATAACATATTGGTAGGTACAATTTTTTTATTAGGTTATCGCTTTAAAAGTTTTTTGCCACTTCATCTGAGAGCAGCATGATGTAGGGGCAGAGACCCTGATTCCAATGATGTGTCACTTACTGGGCTACTTGCTGTAGTTTTGATAAAACCACTGTTTAATCAGCAGGAGATTATCACCAGAGGACTAGTTGTCTTGTGCTATCTAGTCCTCTTGCTCTATGTAGCTCCGCCTCCACCATTGATTGGCAGCTTTCTCCTTACGCAGTGTACATAGAAAGCTGCCAATCAGTGCTGTGGGTGGGGTTAAACACAGCTCAGAATTCAGAGAACTGTTAGATCAGCAGCAGATAAAACTGTGATTTTATCAAAACTACAGCAAGCAGCCCAGTAAGTGACAAATAAATATCTCTGCCCCTACGTCATGCTACTTTCAGATGAGGGAGCAAAAACCTGGAATCAGATTCACTCTAAAGTGGTACTAAGAAGACAAAAACATTTTTAACCATAAGGGTTAATCAATTGCCTGCTTTATGACTTCTTTGGGGAGGTTTTCTGACTCCTACCGATCATGGCAACCACAGCAGGAGCATAGATCTGTGTTATAGTCTGTTTTCAGCTAAAAATTTGTCATATGTAGAGATCAGCGTACTGCTGGCAGTTCAGGTTCGTCATGTATTGACTGAGCTTTAGTCCAAAGTTTGGTTCTGGTACTTCTGGAACTTAAACCCGAACCCCATAGAAATAAATGGGGCCCAAACTTTGGAGCTGGAAAATGCATCTCTCTCCTCCACAAACTCTAAAACAAATTTCCAAGAGAAGTCCATGTTCGGAGTTCAGCACCGGAAACCAGGTGTTCGGAGTCCAGCACTGGACATCGGGTGTTCGGAGTTCAGCACTGGACACCGGGTGTTCGGATTTCAGCACTGGACACCAGTTGTTCGGAGTTCAGCACTGGACACCAGGTGTTCGGAGTTCAGCACTGGAGACCACGTGTTCAGCGTTCAGCACTGGACACCAGGTGTTCGGAGTTTAGCACTGGACACAGGTGTTCGGAGTTCAGCACTGGACACCAGGTGCTTGGAGTTCAGCACCGGACACCAGGTGTTCGGAGTTCAGCACCGGACACCAGGTGTTCGGAGTTCAGCACCGGACACCAGGTGTTCGGAGTTCAGCACCGGACACCAGGTGTTCGGAGTTCAGCACCGGACACCAGGTGTTCGGAGTTCAGCACTGGACACCAGGTGTTCGGAGTTCAACACTGGACACCAGGTGTTCGGAGTTCAACACTGGACACCAGGTGTTCGGAGTTCAGCACTGGACACCAGGTGTTCGGAGTTCAGCACCGGACACCAGATGTCCAGTACGAGCCCCAAATTTTACCATTCGAGTTCGCTCATCTCTAGTCATGGTTTGCCAACAACATGCAAAATGTATAGGGACTGGATGATTGTGCTAACAATTGTTTACATCAAATGGTCCGTCAGCACTTGTATTGGGTTTACATGGTTAGATTTCTACCCGTAACGACCACTGATCACCTATATAATAATTTTATTTGCATTCATTTATGGCCCTTTCACACAAGCTAATGCAAACTGTATGGTAACCGAATGATTGCGAATAGTCCTTTAATCTTCTGCCGAGCAGTTTCTATCCTTGCCTGGTAGTTGTGTGAAGCCATGCCTACTTAGTCTATGGGTAAGTCTTAAATATGTTTTGTCCACCTGCACACATGGCAGAAGGGAGAGGGTTCTGCTGCAGTCAGTTGTCTTACAACCACACACCAGTCCCAACCCTGTGCAGTTTGCATATTGTTAGTAGCACAACCCTTGAAAATGTGCTGCCAATAACGACTTATTTTTTATACCGTATATATAAACTTCTTAACCAACAGGTAAAGAAAAGAGTGATTTTAAAGGTCTTTAAATATGCACCAATCAATTTAAGTAGTTGATTATTGCTTTGTATGGACAGAACCAAACCCACCCTAATACAACTATGTGTTTTAATTTGATGAAGGCAGAACCCAACATATCGCTACATTGCCAAATCTCAAGAGTTTAAGATTTTTTAACTTCTCACAGGACCTATCAAAAGTATCCCGTTTTTGCCTTTAGTTTATTTGTGTTATTCCCCTGAGAATTCCAGTTTTTATTTTTTTATAAAGCCACCATAAGGTTCCAGAGATAAGGTCCTTTTTATTCAGAACAAATTTTTATTATCTTTTTCAAAGAGGCGTGGTTCATAAGATAATTATGCAGAATGCCCAAAGACACGCCCACAGAGTAACTGTGAGCTACGCCCCTGAGTAAAGATTCTACACATTTTCACTCGATAAAAATGCCCATATCTCTGGAACCGTGCGACGGATTTACAAAAAGCAAAAAAGAGATTACTCAGGAGAGCGGCTAGAATAAAAAAAGAGAAACAATTGCTCACTTTTGATCTGGTGTCTGTCTTTTTGTCAGTTTTTTGCATGATACTTATATCACTTTCGAGAAAACTAGCATCTTGAATATTTTGCCATTTTGCTACTCTCATTGGCTGCTCTTTATGGCGACAAGTGTTCTGACAAAGACCAATAAAAGTAAAACAAGATTTTCTAATGTGCTTAAAAAGATTTTATGCGGGTTACCTCAGTCCATGCAGATATCACCCACTGCAATTTGTCATTCTTCTGGCAGCGTGCTGATATACAGATCTCGGTGGACTCTGGCTTTGAGCTGGCTGAGCATAGGTTCTCTGGAAGTATTTTATGTTTCTCCGAGTTGACACTTCTGCAATAAACTTCTCGTTTCTTAATTCCCTTTCCGCAAGATCGGGAGCACTGGAATAGATGAGGAATGTAGGCTGTCAGACATTAAGATGCATAGCTAATGGACAAAGATTACGAGAACATGACATTAGCAGGGCTTACTTACACAGCATATATCAGAGGTGAACACCTTCGGTCTTCCGGATTAGTATGAAGCCAAGTCTAAATTTTTCTAAACCTAAAAACTCCCCAAATAAATCTGAGGGTGTCAGTCATCAAACAAGACAGCTTGGCAGATGGGCCTCTACTTAACGAGTGACAGCTATAAGACCTGGCTTATTACAGGACCTTGGAGACAGAAGCTTGTGCGGCTCCAGAGAACAATACTAATTCGGCTAAATTTACTGTCTAAAAATTTTTTTCTGTCGTTTGGCGCTTTTATTGGGCTGGGATGTATCCTCTGTGTTATGAATCAAGTATATGGCAACCATTAAATGAACACTAAACTTAGGAGGCATTGAAATACAATTGAACTCTGTTTGTTAATCTGCCGAATTTTCTGCATAATCTTTGTTCATTAAACAAAATTTATCAACCATCCAGAAGATACATCATGATCATTAGGGGTGAGCCCCCACAAATCCAGGAATCGGGGCTCACAAAGTCCCCATGTGTAAATGGAGCAATAGTGAGCATGTGCGACCGCTGCTCGAATGGAGATATGGTCGCACATGCTCATTACTGACCCTGTTGTCATAATCAGTGAGGATCTCAGGGGTCAGACTCCTAAAAATCATATATTCTGTAGATAGGTGACATATGTTGATTATTGTCCTGGACTCATAGACGTGTTGTGTTAACGCAAAAAGACCATTGTCCACTGTTTTCCCGGCAGTCCCTGCATACTACGTCCATGTCCCCGATGATGGAATAAAGGACTCATTTTTAAGGAAATGGTGAGTGATGCTATTCCTTTTCTCAGCACTGACAATATCTTAGTTATTGAATAATCCCTTTAAACAGAAAGTATTCTAGAAATTTTGCAGAAGACAATCTTGTGAAAAGGGTTGTCCCATCTTAAAAAGGGCCAGTCACCAGGTCAAAGGAGGCCTTCTTTTAATTTTATCTTATCCCCCGATGCTCTCCTGATTATTCTATTTTTTTTTTTATTCACTATACTTTTCCAGAGATATTAGTCTTTTTATTTAGTGTAAATTTGTATGGTCTTTATAAGAGGGAGTGGCTCACCGGATCCTCAGGGGAGTGCCTTTATGTTGCTCTGCATTACTTCCCTGTGAGTAACGCCCCCTTAAAGAGACCATAAAATGTAGCACTAAATAAAAAGGCCTATATCTCTGGGACCGTATGGTAGATTTGAAAAAAAAAAAAAGAAAATGAATACTCAGATGAACAACAGACATATAATAAGAGCAGCTTTTTAAAAACCCAATAAGTAATAATTGTTTGATAGATGCGAGTCCCTCCACTGGGATCCACATTCAGAGAACGTGACCTTGTTGCAATCTGGATTCCAAAGTTGACATCTCTTGCACATGAGTTCTAAATCTGACAAATAATCCTGCAATTTTTGTAACTCCTTTTACAAATCAGTGGAGAAAACCGCTCATGCATGGCAACCTCTCCAAAAACTGCAGTGTGTCATGGCCCTGTTCTCAAAATAGACCCCAGAGGTGTAAACCATCCCTATTAAAAAGTTATGGTACGACCTATTGCTATGGCATAAACCTTAGAAATGGGAATAACCTGTACTGTTATTACGTTCCCTATTTGTTCGTTGACTGACTGAAGATATATTCTCCTAGGTAACAGGCAAAGCTATGATATATTTTATTCTACTGTAGACAGAGCAGAGGGGAGAGGCTCCTGCTGCAGAAAGTTGTCTTACAGTCACACACAGGATAGTAGAGGATTTGGAAAATGATCGAATTTTATTTTATATCATTTTTAGCTTTAATTACAATGTGGATGAAAATAAGATCAATTAAAAAGTATAGGTTAAAAGAGGAAATTTAGAGCTTTTTTTTATTATTTTGGGTGCATTTTTTACCAATTACTACCATTTAACTAATTACTTCTCTTTACAGGACAAGTTTTTTGCACATTGCAGAATGGGTTTCTGATTGTAACTTTATTTACTAGTTAGACCCAAAAGCAAAATTTAATAAGTAAAAAGACCTTATTGGATTTTAGTGGCTATCACTAAAATGGGTTGTCCAGGATTAGAAGAACATAGCTTTTTTCTTCCAGAAGTAGCGCCACACCTGTCTACTTGTCTATATCTAATATATATAAATGATTAGAGCTGAGCTGTAATACCATAAGCAACCTGTGAACAGAAGGGGTGCTATTTGTATTCCGCTTAATGCTTAAAAACAATTCAAAGAATACGATTCAATTAACATATCTCTGGGTGATGCAATTTTTGCAAAGTTCCTTGAAATCAAAGAGTGAGAACTAATACTGAGAAGATTGGGACTGTCTATGGGCTTCTGCTATTATAGTCAATTTTTTCATCCTACCTGAGACCACGGACCGGTGCTCCATTCTGCTGGACAGTCCTGAGTGTTGCATTGTTGGGCCTGGATAGGAGTACTCACTGGGCAGTTGGAGTGTCCAACCAGTTCCTCACCCTGCATAGTCTTTTTTTGGAGGCACTGAATAGTTCTGGTCTGTTGGCCACCACCACAAGAAGCGCTGCATGGACTCCACTGACCAGCTGACCAACTGTAGGAAACCAAAAAAAAAAAGTAACAATGTTTAGGATGATAGATAGATAAATTCACTTTTCCAAGTTTCCATCATTGAAGGCTACTTACAACGCTGGGCATGGTTGGGTATTGCACAATTTTGGCTCCAGGACAGGTTTGCTCAACAATCCGCACATACTAGAGTTAACTTGAGTTCGAAGTTCTTGTAAACAGACAAATTTCACATTCATTTGACCTTAAAAATATGGAAAAAGATAATTAATACTAAATATTCAAGGGCTATGTGTACACATAGCTCTTTGAGGAGTTTTTGGAGCAAAAGCTGAACGAAAACGTTCAAAATTTCAAACCTCCTCCAAATCTTGGAGTTTGCGCTCAGTTTCTCCTCCAAAGACTCAGCAAAAAGACTCCTTCGTCTGCCTATCATCTATTCCAGAATATTGCAAACTCAAGAACTAATTGACCCCAAAAAAGTTGTCTTCAAATTTAGTTAATAAATTAATCGAAAGGGTTCTATAGCATTAGAAAAACCATGGCAACCTTCTTCCAGAAGTAGAGCCTCACATGTCTACCAGTTGTGTGTAATATTGCAGCTTAGTACTATTGACTTCAATTGAGCAGAGCTGCAATACCAAACACAAACTGTGGACTAGTGTGGTGCAGTTTCAAGGAAATAAATGACAGGAAAAAAATACAGCCTTTTTTTACTTTTTATCTCCTGTCCATTCTTGTACAACAGTGTCTGATTTTATGTACATTATTGACCAACTCTGAAAAAAAAATAATTCTTGGCAAAGGACACATTTCGAAAGTCCATCATTCTTCCCCCCAAAATGGTATTTTCTTAAAACATGAGACATTTACTCTAGTATTAAATTGGCGTAACATGTCAGCCCTTATTCCAGGTGTATAATGTAAAGCTCCTGGGCCACAGTGCAAATTTTGCAACAGCTCCTGTCTCACCTACCATGTCCCATTTGTAACCTTGGTGCCTTACAACGTGGTCGAGCTGCTGTTGAACCTCTAACCCAAGGGTGGGAAACTTTTTCTCTGCCAAGGGCCATTTGGATATTTATACCATCCTTGGGGGCCGTACAAATCGTGTGCTAACTGCGCCCACAAAGAACGTCCTGATGCTGGCACTGGTGTCACGACATAATGTTTCATTACACATGCCTCAGCAGTGAGTAGTGAACACTGCGTGCATGTGCTCACAGAACAACAAGAAATTAATGAGCAGGCAAATATCAAAATACAGCTGCCGCTACAAGCACTGCAGACCCCGGGAATCTGCACGGGGACTGGATAAAAGGTCATTGAGAGCCGTAAATGGCCCGTCAGCCTGAGGTTCCACACCCCTGCCCTATGGTATGTGGGTCTGGAACTGATTGCTACCTCTGCTCCCCCTATAGCTATTCACCCTAGTTTAGGTAGTCAAAAACATTCCATAATTAGCACTGAATAAAAAAATTGCCTTACCCCCACGACATGTGACTGAGCATTCTGTATACATAGGGACCCAGGAGAAAGTTGCTTTTTTCATAGGTGCCTCTTCATGTGCAGAAAAAGGTAATGTATATTCCCATACAAATCCACCATTCTTCCCTTGGTAAAGAACCTATAACAAAAGAAGAAGAAAATTGAAAAACTGGTTTCCTGTTTAGTCCTCACCTTAAGGTTTCATACAGATGACCGTAACTTCAGTCCAAGTGTTGCCCGTCAAAACATCGGATCACACTTGGACCAATGTTATGCTGTAGGGCCTTGCCCACGTCTGGTTTGTTCCTTGGACTGAGCGGTCCTATTAAGAAAATTGCAGCATGCGCAGTTTTTATCAGATAATTGGATGGCACTCACCCATTCATGTCTATGGGTTTGTCTAAAACATTGGACCTCACTTGGATGATAACCAAGTGCGGTCCGATTTTCTCGCACTAACAGAATGGACAAGATAGAGAAACCTTTATTTCTTTTAATTCTCCACATCCAAGAAAATTGGATCCCACTCTGATCAGAGTCTGATCAGAGTGAGATTAGTATGATCCGACTGATTTTCTTGGATGAAGAACATACGGACGTCTGCACCTGCCATAATACATATAGTTGCACTTCGAGTACCATCATAAAGAGCAGAAAAAGCACATGGAGAGGAGTCTGTTGGAAGTCTTCCTCTGACTTCTTCCCACCTAGGCTTGATTTTCCTAAACACAAATAAGGAAAGTCCTATCAATCAAATAAGGTTAGGTGAGAAAATGCCAGACAGAGACACCTAGTGGACTCTTCTTCCTGAGCCCCATCTTGTTATTCAAATTTTGTTTTCAATTGTTCGTAACGAGGAAGCCAGTCTGGATCTCATAGCGAGCATGATATGGGCAGGCTGATATTCTTGACAGGTTCAATGTAAAACATTAGTTCTGTAACTGACACCTGGACAATTTAATGACTCTGTTGCAGATTTTACATTGGAGCAGAAGCTCCAACATAGACTAGGTGAAATGAAATATGACAACTGTTATCATACGCAAGGAAACATCAAGTGTAATGTCCATTGCCAAAAGAAGAAGGTGGGAGATGTAACCTTTCTTCTAGTGGCTTGGAGAGAACGTGGTCCTGATAAGAGGTTGTGGGAGCTCAGGAGAAAGAATATAGCTCCATCTTCTTTGCAGAGAGTCATCGCAGACTTGAAGAAGAGGGGGCATAAATGGTGGGGTACTGTAAGGTTCAATGCCGGAGGTGCCTCGGCATTGTTTCCCTGCCTTCACCAAGTGGGGACACCAACATACCACCCAGGGTGCAACAGTATCCTTATGCTCTTTTTCCATCCACTGTGCACACCACACTGTCTTCCGGGGCGCGCTTTCCTTGCTCTCACAGGGACACCGTGCTCGCATAGTAAAATTGGTTCACCTGTAAGATGGCTCCCTGCCAATAGTTGGGAGGCATCTTGTATAAAAGTCACCCGCCCCAATAGGAAGGTGCCTGAGCAACCCTTATTGTTACTGTCGGACATTGCTCTGGAGTGGCACCTGGCAGCTACCTGCCGCTCAAGCCTGACCTCACCACCAGAGGCTCCAGTGAACACCAAGTTAGCTGCTTAGCTTTACCCCTCCAGGGTAAGTCCGTTCCGTGGCACAGTGGTATCACGATCCACAGGCGGGCATGACATTACATTTTTTTGTGGCTGCTTATATATCCATTTTTTACATTTTTTTAAAGGAATCAACAAAAGTACAATAATAAAACCATAAAGACTACCATAAAAAGATGGAAATGCCATCATTTATTGCCAAAAGAAACATGTTTAGGTTACCATGGTCTAAGTCCCAAGGGCATTTGTCCCTATTGTCATCTAGAATCACCAAACTATCCTTCTGTCTAGGAGCAGGATTAATGTAAACCAGGACCTCATCCAGCGACCACATGAGTAATCTGTGGCAGCTGGATGGGAGCCTTGAGAACTGTCTTTTACCTGACGGCATCTTTTTTTGATTAGCTGGCCTCGCAGGACTTCACAAGTCGACTAATCAACAGCAGAAAATAGATACCGTCAGGTGTGAGGTGTTACTCAGGGCGTCCTTCCAGCATTACTGATGTGGCCAAATGCAGGGGCGTACCTATTTTAGATGCAAGGATTGCATTTGCACTTAGTCTCTGGAGGCCCAAAAGGCCTCTTTGGTCCATAAGAAAAAACTATTACTATTAATGACCTATGATAGTTGAGGGCTCTGTTGGAGATTTTACACTGAGGTCCATGAGCTTCAAGATACACCACTGGCCAATGGACCAGATCCTACAAATCAACTGGCACCAATTCTTTCTAGGAGCTTTCTAAGGGTTGTCCTATAAATAAAATGTATAACCTCTATACAGGATACACGATAAATGTATGATCTAACTGTTGAGAACCCAATCGATCATGAAAATCATGAGGTCCCAAAATCCCTTTGTGAGGAAAGTGGTGGAAAAGCATGTGCAACCACTGCATTATTCGGGAGTCATGGTCGCAGAATCACTACCACTTCACTCAGATAAGAGACTTTTGGTCTTCCATTCTCTAGATCCATGTGGGTCTCAACAGCCAGCCCCCAAGTGTTCATGCATTCATCATATATCCAATGGATATGTAATAAATGCTGTCTATGGGAAATGTCTTGTATGATTTGTCATTTTGGGCATTCGGGAGAAATGGTACGGTACCTACAATAAAAGATGTTTATTTTTTTCCAATTGACCTCAATAACCCAGTCTGATTTTATAAATTGTTAGTATGTCATCCAGGATCCAAGGACTACTTTTTTTTTTTTTATGGACAGTGATTTTTGGTAGAGAAAAATTTATTAACTCTTGAATCACATAGTAAAATAGATCTCGACAGACTAATAAATCATTCCACTATTAATCCTCGACTGAGCCCTTAAATAATTCTATGAGAAACTAAAACTTCAAAGGAAAAAAAACTGAAAAATGTATCAACGCTGCAAATTATTATGGAAATATTTTTGGAAAATATATACACTCTGGGTCTCCCATGATAAGATGATGGCCTATATATTAACATCTCTTTCCGTACAGCTATGAATCATGGGACTCTAAATATGAAGTATCTTTTTCATTTTTTTCTATTTGTGTTGTTGCCATAAATTTGGTGTCAAACCCTTGGACGGATACCGAGTTTAGTTTCGTTCCTTCGGAAGTAATATGAATCCCATTGGTGGCTATTGAGACGGCCTAGAGGCATCGACGCTGGCCAAAAAATGAAGCGCTCGCTTCTTTTATGATCAACAAAATAGAATGCAACTTTTTAATTAACACAAGTGGGAATGCAAAAATGTGTAAGACGTTCCAGATGAATAATAAAAGGCCTTCATAAGCAATACTACGGGAAACACCATCATTGTTAACTTAGTGTTTATGTCAAGGTCAATAACGTTGGATTTAATGGCTTGTAGTTGCCACTTTTTGCTGCCTCCAGATAAGTTTTGTTTTCTTTTGAGTCACTTTTTTTTGTTAGAGAAGAATAATTCTGAGCACACCCTTTACTTTGGTTAATTATTTTACAGAGAGAATGATCTGGGGAAATTTTGCTGATAGATGCTTTCGTAACGGCATATTAAAAAACATTGGCCCAGTACACCCTCAACACAAAGGTCATTATCATACAAGTTAACTAGGTCTAGATATTTTACTTTATTGTTTTCCATACTTTTATCTATAGATATTCTATTAGTATTAGATATTCCAACTTATTCTGCGATGTATTAATAAGTGCAGTACCCGGCGTGATCTTTAGGTGGCACAAAGAGTTCAAAAATAGGTGGCTCAGAGAGTTCAAAAACAGTTAAAAAAAAAAGTTTCAAGGCACTGTCCATCTTTTGGGACTTTTTTTAATGTAAAGGATTAAATCTATTAGTAGGATCAAGCCTCCTAAGCCGTCAATTTATTTGTATTTATTTATTTTACTCATTTATATAACGCCATTATTTCCACAGTGTTTTAGCTACATTATCAGGGTCAGTAAAGGCGGTCGTATTGGAGCGCTGAAGAGGCAGCCCAAAGAACAAGCGGGTTGTCGATCACCACCGCAGCTCCAGCCGAACACCTCCGAGGGAGGACTAAAGCAGGATCAAATAGTGGAAATCGGTCACAGGAGCGCTGAAGGAAACTCTGACACCAGGTAAAGTGGCTATAACATAGTGGCTATGTTATACCTGTATAAAATGAGACAGACAGAAGAGCAAGAGCAGAGAGACAAAGACACCCCCCTATTTCCTGTCATCTGTTTTAGTGTCTTTGCTGCTTCCGATGGATTACAATTAACAACAGGTAGTTGAAGGCAAGTTAGACCAAAACAAAGCCACCTAGTGGCCCAAACCTTTGTGGGGTTAGAAAACATAATTTTTATGTAAAGAGATTTTCAGATTTTCTATTTAGCACTTAAATCTTCTGAATAAGATCGAGCTGTCCGAGCCCTCCTCCAGATGGAAGACAACTGTCTCTCTAGTGCCAACTATTGAGAATAATGACCCTTCAAGTCAATGTCCAACCCTTTAATGAGCCTTGCAACATGACAAAGGATATTTGCCAAATCAAAGTCTCCACAAAGAGCATGACCCCATCTACATACATCTGTTTTAGAGGGTCTTTATATCAGGACTTATCGTCTATTTGCTGTAAGCTTGAGCTTTGATATCAATCAAACCACGCATTGTCTCAACAGCCAAATCCATGACTCAGATCTTCAACATCCACGGGTCACTGGGAAAGCATTTCCAAGCGTATAGTGTGCTGACCTCAAATTAATAGTTGGGATCACTTAGCGGAATTAATGCTCGGTATATTTTGGTCTGCACTCGTGCCGATAAACTTAGCTCAAAGTTGGGTTTTTAAGTATTTTGGATGAATAGTATTCTCATAATTTAACTTAACATAGCGCACTTTTACGATAGACCAAAGGCTTACTTACTCTTGCATAATATCTTGAAAGGGGTTGTCCCATGAATAATGAATAAATTATCATTTCTCTGTCATGTTATATGAAATGTAGCAACTCTTCAAATTCTATCTTTATTTTATTTTACTGTGTCTTTCTATTGTTACATATTTGTTAAGAAGCTACTTATTTTATATGAATGACTTTATGTTTATGTTTGACTATATTAACACAATAAAAATATTTTTAGAAAAGCCATATTCTTTTTTTTTTCCTGTGGTAGAACTATGTATAAGCTTGTTTTGGGGGGACGGGATGTAGCTGTTATTGTTTTTTGCTTTATATTTGTTTTTATATCACATTTTATTCATTTTTGGAAGGAGGGAGGATCACAAAGCAGCTATTCTGAAATGCTTTAGCCAGATCTGATAAGCCACAAGAATATTAAGGAACCAGAAAATTATACTAAAATAAATTTCTTACTTCCAAAACCAGAGTTTCATTGGTCGGTCCCGCTGCATAAAGACTTTCGGGTTGCTGTGTTGATCTTTGATAATGGAAAGTGGTCCCGGCAAATGGGAACTTTCCAGGCCAATCAATGGTCCATTCCCCAGTCAAATAGTACTTTCCATTAAGGTTTCTCACAGCGATGTAACTGGTGGAATACTGAAGTTCTCGGAAATGAATACTTCTCGCGCCAACCGGCACAGTGACAACGGTATAGTATTCTGTTCAGGAAGAAAGAACAGAGAGGAGTCTTCAATTGTAATCGTGAGCAGAAGTAGCGAGATTAGTCACAGGTTTTATTTATAGGTTTCAGAAGACTGTCCGGGATTACAAATATGGCCATCATATCTATCGATGTATCTATCATTCTTACTCAGGTGCCAAGTGATAGTCCTCAGTGTGGTGCCACCTGATACCCATTTGCGTATGCCCTTTTATCCAAGCCTTAGTAACACTATAACCTCCTTAGACTCATTGAAGGGGGTTGTTGATGGATATGGGGCACTCGAGTCATCGGTCGGAAGCTACTTCTCTGGATCACTAGAAGATCTTACCGTTAGTTTTGTGATGGTTCAGATACTGCCCTTTGTAAAACTTGCATGTAGAATTATCACCTTTACAGACTCCGCAGGCATCCAAAGCTGCTTTTGATCCAAGAACATAATCACACCCTACAAGCTGGCACCGGAATTTACAGAAATGAAATGTGCGTTAGGAGACTGTGAGTGTCGGAACGCATCATATCACAGGATGCAGGCAGATCATTTCTTCATGCTGTCACCGAGCCAAAGTGAAATTAAAATCCATTCACTTTCCTGCACAGTACATTTAGTTAGATGATATTTTACTCCACAACAGATAATAGAAATCTCAATGCAACCAATTAATTAAGTGCTTAGTTAAAGGTTGTTCTGCGGTTAATAGGAATTACACATCATTTATTCTGACATTTTACGGTAGTTTTATGTTTCAGAGTCAGTTAAAATTGCTGTTTTGTGCAATTGGTATTGCATGGGTAAGTATACCTAGCAATTTCAACAAAACCAACCATAGGGATTTTATATATATGGATACAATAGAAGCAAATTAAATTTTACCAAATGTCTTATTAGTAGCAGGTAGGATAAAATTTCAGCGAGCTCAAATTGCTATCTTATCAAGAAGACATTTTGTAGTCAATGCAGTGGTCAACTTTTCTCAATGAGTCCAACTTTTAAAAAAACTTCCTGTGATCAGCATTTATTATTGGAGCACCAGATGATCAGTCACTTCTCTACAGTAAAAATGTATCAGTACATGGCAGCAAACATGAGCAAATTGTTTCTCAACTGTTTGAATTCCTTATGAATTAAAAAAAAATTCAACCTCAATAGAATTCAAAATTTTCGGGATTTTATGTGCACAAACCCAGCAAAATGGTGGCCAACCAGAGATCATTTTGCTTGATTCTTTTGAAGGCAAGGAAGGTGTTAAATCCTAAATGAAAAAACTGTCTTAAGAACACCTCTAACCTGTGATAACCACTGCAGTCTCCTCTTCTGATCAGCCTTCTCTTTAGAACGGTCTTTGGTTTGAGTTTTCTGGCACTGACTAGTCCTCACATAGTCATGTGTGCTTCCACATGCAATCAAGTGGTCGTTAATGCATGGCATTGACGTCAAAGATATGTGCCATACCTGATACGATTGCATGGTGGAACACACTTGACCACTTGAGGACTAGTCAACAATGAAAGACCCAAGGACTGAAGAAGGATCTGAAGGACCAAGAAAAACTGTTGCAGCAAAACAGTTGAGGGGCAAGCGTTGGATGATTATAATTTTTTTTAATTTTATAACCCCTTCCCTGCCCTCAGTTTATTATGCTTTGGGGTCCAGAAAGAGTCTTTTTGGGGCCGATATGAATTTTAGGAGGGTCAATTCAAATCTTCTAACCTAGTCAAGGAAATCTGACTAAATGAATTTTGGAAGATTCGCTCATGTTCGACACGCCAACTATGCAGATTAAAGTCTGGTCAAATAATTCCAGGTGAAAGAGCTGCTTTAATAGAGTGGATTCAAAGTAAAGTCAACATGTCAAAATGCGTTCATGAGACAATCCCTTTAACTCTGGCAAATCTTAGATGACTCAGGAGGACCAGAGAAATCATATAGCAGGGAATTTACTTAGATGATCTATCAGAATTAAACTGATTACTCTATATAGTCCTGAAATCCATCCTTAAGGTACCAATATCATACCAAGTGTACCATTTTGCTAAGCCAACTTTCCACATACGTAAGTTAAAGGGGTTAAAGAAGCCATGCCTATCCTTGGAATCCACCATCTGCTCCAGCATTGCCATTCAGATGGTCTCCTTACCACCAATCACCTGAGTATCCAGCCTATTAGTGGCCTCAATAGTCAGGTCACTGGTCATTGTGATGTCTTCACTTCTGGTCCAGCAAGGAGAACATCGTAGTAGCAGTGCTGGAATGAGGATCAGATTCTGGGCTTAAGTGTAACTTTCTTAATACTTTTATAAGAAGTAATGGGTAAATTTTTAATAAAGAGGAGAAGAACCCTTTAAAACATACAAATCTAAGTAAAAATACACAATAAAGAAAATGTCTAACTTGGTCACCCTCTTAAGCTCAAGCTGCTAAAATCCATGCCTTAGTAGAGGTCTCCAGAGATGACAATTGAATATCTTTAGTTAATGAAGCTATTTAGTTAAAGACCCATTAACAATAGCCGATTCGACTCATTAATGAGGGTCGATCAACCAAATATGTCAAATTCTTCAAACAAGCCAACAAAACTGTAGGGAGAAGATTAATATTTAATATCATCCTGCTGTCATCAAAGGTTTCATCAGAGCAACCCATGATCAGACAAAATTGGTGCCAATACGCCTTAGAGTTAATAACTAATAGCAGCATTAATCAGACACTGGTTGTGCTGTTGCAGTTGTGTGTTTTTTTACTTAGAAATGTTGTGGCCTTTCAGAGAAAACATACTTTTAAAACCCATCACTGGACTATGTGTCTTGAATGACTAGTCTCAATACAACACACTGGCAACTTGTTTTTTACTCCCCTAGATTGACAGGTATCTACTGATGTACAAGACCTAAAATTCTAAGAAAACTAGGCATGGAGAAGTTGTCATGGACTTTTCTTGGGGCTAGTCATCCAAGACACATAGTCCCAATAAATTATACATGATTGCAATAACGCCACTAATGTCTGATTTATGCTGCCAGTGGTTCAGGCAGCATGAATCTCCTGTCAAATTCACTTTATTGGGAAATCCTCCTCTTGTAAGATGGGAAAAAGTTTAATTAAAACCAGATGACCAAAGACAAAAGTTCCTCAAACAGTCAGATCAGCCAAGTGTATCTCGAATTGTGAAAAAAAATGGTAATTTATTAAAAAAGGCTTTACCTCGCAACTACCATCAATACAGATGTCGAGTCCGTTGGCAGAGCATGGAGTACCATCCTTTACTTTGTTGGACAGTGCAAAGAAAAAGTCAAAATCTTCAGCCGTACAGTACAACTTGCAGATATTCTCCTCTGGAACACACAGAAGAGGTTTACGTGAGTAATTCTGTCTATTGCCTTGAGTCATACAAGTTATAAATCAGTGGTGATAATTCTCTAGGATCCAGTACTCATTAGACGATATTTCTAATATGTCGCGCCTGTAATGATAATGGCAACATTTATTATACTTTTGGGATTAGATGACACAATAGATAGGGGGGGGGGGGCTGAGAAACCTCAGGCAAGTTCAACACAGCCTGTCTGATATGTTATATTAATTGTTTTTGGATTTTTACTAAACTTAAGATGGTGGACCATAGATGAGATACTAGAAGGCTTCAATGGACACTTACAGCTATTTTGCTACCACTGGGAAAGAAAAGAAAAATAATGCCTCAATACTTTCTGACAACTTGATCTCATTTGAATAATAATGTGATAGATAGAAAATCTGCCAATTATTTTATTAAAAATGTATGTTGTCTTTTTAACTCCGAAAAAAAGACTCCAATGTGTTGGCCATAAGGAGTCTCATATCTGTCTAATTTTCTGCCTGTTGTCAAGCGTAATCATCTTCTAAAGCAAAGACATTGAGATTAATTACTGGAAGTGGAGTTAGTGCTCTGTCTCTCTACAGCAGTGTTCCCCAACTCCAGTCCTCAAGAGCCACCAACATGTCATGTTTTCAGGATTTCCTTAGTAGTTCACAGGTGATGGAATTATTGCATGTGAAGGTGATGCAATTATCACCTGGGCAATACTAAGGAAATCCTGAAAACATGACCTGTTGGTGGCTCTTGAGGACTTGAGTTGGGGGACATTGCTCTACAGGAAGAGGGGGCGAGTCTTTGGCTCTCTATTGGAAGAGGTCGCCATTCTTTAGCCCTCTATAAGTAGAGGGGGCGGGTCCTTAGCTCTCTATTGGAAGATGGGGCAGATCTTTGGCTCTCTATTGGAAGAGAAGGTGGATCTTTGTCGCTCTATAGGAAGAGGGGGCGGGTATTTGTCTCCCTATAACAAGAGAGGGCAGGTCTTTTTCTGGATACAGAAAGAGGAAAGGTTTTTGTCTCTCTACAGGAAGAAGCGGAATGGGTCTTTGTCTCTCTACAGGAAGGGGAAACATGTCTTTGTCTCTCGTCAGGTAGCGGAGGAAGGTTTTTATCTCTCTAGAGGAAGAGGGGCTCATCCTTGTCTCTCTACAGTAAGTGAAGGCATATTCTTGTCTTCTTATAGGATATGCTGGAGACTCTTTGTTTTTATGCTTTTGATTTTCTGTTTGTCAAGATTCATACAAGTATAGCAGAGTTTGGGGTAGGAAAGCCATTGGACAATGCTAGGAGCAAGTCATGTTCGGGGGTGAGGGAAAGGATGTGCCAATTCCTATAGTACTATCCGAATGATATGAAACAAAAACAACATACCACCTAAGAGTTGAAGGCAAACTAAAGAAAATGAGAATTGGGACAGTTTATAATTAGTGATGAGCGAGTATACTCATTGCTCGGGTTTTCCCGCGCACGCTCAGGTGGGCTCCGAGTATTTGTGACTGCTCAGAGATTTAGTTTTCATTGACGCAGCTGAATGATTTACAGCTACTAGCCAGCATGAGCACATGTGGGTATTGCCTGGTTGCTAGGTTGCCATGTATTCAACTGGCTAACAGCTGTAAATCATTCAGCTGCGGTGATGAAAAATAAATCTCCAAGCACTTACAAATACTCGGAGAACTTCCGAGCGTGCTCGGGAAAACCCCAGCAACAAGTATACTCGGTCATCACTATTTATAATGTTTTGCGTGCTAAAATCAGTTTTAACTTGTGCTGAGGGATGATAGAAGCAGGATTATACTTTCCTACATTTTTTGTGAAAAGACAGTCACGCTTTAAGAGCTTAAATGAGAAATTTACTACATAGACTCAAATTTACCATCATGTTTTATTGTCAATTTAATAAAAACCCCAAGCAAAGTTTTTCGTTCTACACCCCTCACCTTCCACTTTTGTGTAGGGCTTCCACTTGTAGAACCACCCTCGGAATGGCTTGCTGTTGTATTCAGCACACTGTTGTGCTCGGAAGTCTGGAGTGTTTGGGGGACAAACCTGTGTGTTACAAATCTGATAAATACGGCTGGATCCCTGGCAGTATTTCCCTCCATGCTGAGGCCTAAAATAATAAAAAAAAAAGTGGTGTTATTAAATTATTTCCCAATTGATTGGTGTGTTTAGCCTAACAATTTAACCGGATCAAGAAAAATCTGGTGTCTTACACTGGATTACTACAGAACCTCTCCTGATACTTCACTCCGGCACCACAATCTCTTGAACACTGCGACCAGTCTGACCAATCTGACCATCCTCCGTTAACTGGTCTTGGACCATTGTCTCCAAATCTCACGCACTGTCCTCTTCGACACCACTAAGTTGGGTCAAGTGTAAAGAATTATTTTATTATTGCCCACGAAACATTTAGTAGCATTACGGATAATATTACAGAACAGCCTTATTTCAAAGCCACTTTCTATTATAACGAAACATCTTACCATATTTAGACCGCAGACTGTACCCTCTGCTGCTGGCATGAACTTTGTCTCACACCTGTGTCCAGATTTGTGGCACCATAGAGACTTGCAAATATCCTAAAGCAAAAAGTAATATATGTGATATGCTGTTCCATTCCTCAAGGTATCATAAATGTAGGTGAGAAAATATCCAACCACTATTCCTTACAAGTTAACGACAATTACTCTCAGCTCCAGTGCCAACGCTCTGGTGGACCTAACTAGTGCTCTGGAGGTCCATACTGGTCTGTGTGTACTTCCCTGCTGTGATGATGTCACTTACGTTCATATAACTTCTACAGCCAATCACTTGCCTCGGTGATGTCATGACGTACATGCCATTATCACCGCAGTGATTGGCTGTGGAGGTCTTATACATGTTCGGCATTGCCACAGGGAAGTAAACAAAGACCGGTGGGAGACCACCGGTGTGTTAGAACTGAAGCCTGCTGTTATTTATTTTTTTAGAACATTGTACAAACTTTTTAAAGCTCATTGGCTCACTACTGACCCACATAGTGTTGATAGACTTAAAGGTGTTGTCTGGTTCTTAGGCTACAAGCAAAGTGCATAATAGTGTTAAACTCTCTCCTTTGAGCGCCGCAGCCATCAAGTTGGCAGCTGCTACATCTGTATCACTTGTGTTTTTTTCCAGGCCTTGTACTAAACAGCAAGGAGTAAAAGACTAATGGGCCGGAAATAGAGTTGGTAGAAATCAATTTGCACTTCTCACTCCATCAACCACAAGAGTAATCTGTGTCCGGCCCATAGGGCAGAAGCCATGAGAACCATCTCTTACCCTATGGCATCCGCAATTCTTCTTTTGATAAGCCGGCCTAAAGCGATGTCATGTGTACATCATGGCAAAAAAATTCCATCACACAAGCCGGTTAAGCAAAAGAAGAAGTAAGAGGCTTTTCCTATTGCTCCTTTCCAGCAGCTAGAGATCACTGTTGTGGCTGCTAGACTGGGTCAAATGGGTTCGCACTAACTCTATCCACTAAACAACATTCTTGTACCCATTTTAAAGGCTGGGCACAGAAAAAATGTAATGGCACCATCAGAGGTTCCTGTCTGAAGCCTCTTTTTTGGAAATTCAAATGGAACACTCAATGGAAGAGGTAAAATCCAATGCAACTGGCCTCTAAGATGGAAGCATAAGTAAAAAAAACAAAATTAGAATTGATGCTGATACGTATTATATATAGTTTTTAGCCCCTTCTCAATTCATTTGGAGAGAAATCATTGACACGGACAATCTAATGCATCAGCAGGCCAATTTTTTTTTTCCAAATGACCATAGGGTTTCCTGAATTATATGAAAATCCTATTAGTAATGCAGAACAGACCTGGCTATAGGAAAGACGTGATAAGAGGTGACATACCTTTACAAAACTCAGGCTACATTGCTTTGCTTTTGGTCCAAATTGCCATTTACATTGAGTGTCAGCATCGTAGATCTGTCCGGGCAGCTTCTCAGGATACTGGAACTGTCCTAATTGCTTTGGCTCATCAACAAGACAGGAGGATTGAGCTGTGCTGTGATGGAATTCAGTGTGAATGATTTCCTCATAGACATGGGTAACCGGTTTACATTCGGTTGAGTCATGCTTTATCAAATGACAATTTAGTGAAATTGATCCAATTTTAACCAAAGCAGATGGGATTGCAATAAAAAATTCTGCATCACTAAGACTTTAACTACATTTACTGTGCTGCTAACATCCAAATGAATGTGAATTTATTTACTGTTACTGCAGAACATGTCAGAAATATACAGAGAATATGATATTTTATATTAAAAATTGGTCAAAAATGAAAACATGGCCAAGTATGTTCTTAGAACTAAAGATCATGGATTAAGGTTATTACTATTATTCCAGCCATTATCATTTATCAATCATCTACAGGGTCAGTTGGGGTCTGATCATCATGAAACCCAATTATCTATAGAACTATATGTCCAAATGAGAAGATATTTAAAGAGAACCTTTCAGTGGAATTTTCACATTTAAACTGAGTGCTTCCTCCAATTTCCGCTGGTCTACTAATTCTAGAACAGTTTTACTTTTTCTCCTGTACCTCTCCATTCCAAAGTTATGCCCCTCGGAAATAATGGTGCAGATTTTCACTTTGACAAACTGGGTGTGTAGCACAATACTTCTTTATAGGTGTGGCCAAATTCTGATTAGCCGGTGACAGAGAAGAAACAACTAATGCTCACAGACAAGTTATGTAAGAAACGCTCAGTTTGTTGACGGGAACATAGGCATCGCTATTTCCGAGGGGCATAACTCTAAAACAGAGAGGTACAGAACTCAACTGTTCCATATCCTCTTTAGTGTAAGTGTTCAGCCTTTTCTTTATACAACTGAAGCCATAATATTAGGAAGAAATCAGGCACCCCCTGCTTTAGCAGTTAGTGGAGGTCCCTCTGGCCTAAGCCAGCTAGATCCAAGACCAAAGAAATGAGCTGGAACATTTATGCTCCGGCTCAATTATTTGGTTTTGCTGCAGTTTCTTGCACTTTGTACAATCAGGGGCCCTGCATCCTTTTTGAGCTAGACATTTCATCTATACAACTTCCCATTGGAAAGTATTTGACTAGTTTATCCCATGTCCTGGTCTTCCCTACGTTGAGATTTGTTGACACAAAGTGAGGTTTTAATACCAGAGATAGGACAATCACGATAAGGTACACCTTTTCAGAAAGGGAAAATTTCCCATGGAAAATTAATTCTAATCTGTAGGCAGAATGTTATAGAGCCGAAGGAGCTAAGCAGATTGATCTATACTTTTGTGTTAAAAGATTCCTTATAAACTGTATTTTATCAAACTAATTATCTGCTTATTCTAAATTGGTAGGACCGCCTATTGGACTCCTAAGTTTAGAATGCGTAGAAATTTTGATCAATGAAATAAAAGTTATACTGAACCTTTTAGCTCAAAATTATACATCAATCTTCTCAGCTCCTGGTCTAAACTATGTAATCTGTATTTTTAATTTGACATATTCCCTTTAAGTCTCCTATAACACAAACCTCATACCCATAGATCATTAAAAAAAAGAATAAATAATTAATAAGAACCAATAGGATTCTAGTTGTCCTATTTCACATGTTCAAAACCCTTCTCTGAACCGGAGACATCCATACGTTATATGGCCAACCCTTTGACTAAACTGTGTAATGCCTAATTTCTCCTGTGGTGGCGCTGTAGCAATCATGAAACATTCTTTAATGTTGCCTGGTTTATTACAGCTAGTGATCTCAGAAGTAGGGTACCATGTGATCAGCTTATCCTTGTAGGACCCTACTTACGAAAAAGGTTTTGGTCTAAATCACACAATAGCAAAATGGAGTCAACAACAGAAAAAAAAGGGAAGAAATTATCACTATGAAGCTGATAATCCAACCGGAGCTCACTTTTAGGTAACACCAGATGCATCGTGTTACTTTCTGGCCGGGAACTTTACAAGGAATGAGAACATATGGTTCTATGGGTCATGGGAATTTTTTAGCTTCATCCCAACATGTACAGAAGGGTCCAGTATTCCAAGATGTTCCAACATGCTCAGAAAGTCGTTAACAGGAAACAGGAGGAAAATGGAAGGTGTTGGTTAAAAGCAACACCTGGAGATGGAAACAAAAGGTCATTTTTTCCGAATTGTTCAACTTTCAGAAAACAAGAAGAACATCTGGTTTGCTCTTCTTCAGTGGTAACACGATGCAGGCTTGGGACCAACTTTGACAGAAGCGACAGATACTAATGAAGTTGCCAGTTAAAATCCTACTGGAGCTTAATTATTATCACATGCAAATCTGAGAAACTCAACAGACTAATTGAAAAAAACATCTAGGCCGCGTTTGTCAGTCAATCGGACATCCTCACCTGAGGAACTCCTTCAGGTACTGTCTACTGCAGGCCGACCAGGAAAACACACCATTGTTTCCAGACAAAGTGGGAGACATGATGTTACCCTCAGCCTTTCTGCAAGGATTTCCTTCTCCATCATGAACCATTCCAAAACTAATAAAAAAAATGTGATAATAGAAACTATATAATTCATAAATTAATTATGTATTGATTATTAAACTTACATTTTCAGATATTCACTAAGCAATAGCGTGCACAGATATAGGAAAATGATAAAGGTGTAGACTCCAACCGGAAAATTAAACGTTTTTGGTATCCCCTTAAAGAGTAGATAAACTTTAATTTTATTTTTTTACATAAATTTGTCAAACATGGAAAGTTCTGCAACTTTGAAAATCACTTTATTAGGGGGTTTAATTTTCATTTTTGATAAAAAAAAAAAAAAAAATATGCATATACATTAAGTGGCTTTCAAACCCAGGATTTTCTCCAGTCTATTTTACTACCTTCAGCTGTATTGATCTCAGAATGTCTTCATTCGGAGTACAGATGATGGCAGTGATGGGTCAGCTTCTGTCTCCTCCTCTTAGTATTCTACCTATTAGAACAATTTCCTGCTGCAGCTTATCCACAGAGTTCGTGAGACACAGGAGATGAGCTGACCCTTCACTGCCCTCATCTGTACTCCAAAATGCAGAAGAAGGTAAACAAATAAACTGGGGGAAAGCATGCGGTTTTTAAAGCCACTTGCTTGCAATTATTGTTAAAGTAATGCTGAAAAATTTTGTAATAAATTGATTTTAAAAGTTTCCTAACTTTCCATTTGTTGTAGAAAATTATATATTTTATATTATATATATATATATTATTATTATATATATTGTGACAAAGTCACAATGGCATCAGTGATATAAAACCCATAGATTTTCCTCCAGCACACTTAAGTGCGGGTTACCAGCTAATTTGTATAATAGACTGGGTTTTATGTGGACTTCCATAGAGTGGGTGGGCGGATGTCCGCCTTATCTCCACCCCAGGGTGTGTTATGGGGCTTAAGTAGCTGGCCTCCAAAGGCAGCAGGGTTCATTGTCTGGAGAGGAACATTGCAGAGAAGTGTTTGTGGTTAGCTGATACATGAACGGTGGGTCTTGCTAAACCTGAGCAGGCGGATGCCCGCTAATACAAGGACTTTGGTTAGTGCTAACATTTTGTTTTGTTTTGCTGTTTTGCCCAGAGGGCCGTGTTTACTTTGTGCTTCACCTTGGTTTATACTGCATCTAGTAAACTAAAGACATTTCTAAAGCGATATTGTTCCCATGTCTACCTCCATGTACAGCCAAATGAGCCAATCTGCCACAATATATATATAAATATAAATAAATATATTATATTACATAAGTATTACACAAGTAATGTACTTACTTGTGACCAGACTCATGAGCAATAGTAAATGCCAGGCCTAAACCTGTGTCTTCGTTAATGGTACAACTGCGATGTTTGCTGCACATACCATTAATTGGTGCAAAACCTAATAAAACAAATACATAATCCCAATCAATATATCTGCAAAAGTATTACCGGTACTTTATCATGTCATAAAATATACAAATTATTGCCTGAATTTAAGAAAATGTCATAACATTAATATTAAAAAAATGTGCAAACATGGCAGTAGGCTTTAAGTTAAAGGAGAACAGAAATAACCCTAAGTCAATGTTTCGGAATTCAACTGGATTCGTTATGGAATATTCACCTAAAGTATCACAAGGTTCATTTTTCCAAGAGCAGATATCCAATCCTGTCAATAAAATGGCATGATCGTGCCTTTTTCCATTCTTTCCTATAAGAGCAGATTGCCATTGACAGAAATTATTTAAGGATTGATCGGCATGGTGAGTGATCTTTAGTCCGGCCTGAAAACATAAGGTGGAAAGGGATCATTAATGGTATTAATGTAGACAAAAAGTTCTATTTACTAGTGGTCGATTCAATAATCGGTATCTTGTTGTTAATATATTTTGGAAAAAATGTAATTTTTTTTTAGACATTCAAAAATTGAGCCAAAAGGGGGAATTACATAAAAAATGCATCATGTACTATTTAAATATATATATCGAGCTGTTACTTTACCATCACACTGGGCAGTCTGGCAATCAGTCCTGTAACAATGACGTCTCTAACTATGCATGTAACTGCTGCAGAAAATCACTGACCTCAGTGGTGATGTACCGCTGAGGTCAGTAATTGGCTGCAGCAATCAAATTTTATAGTTAGGGATGTCATCTCTGAAGGACTGTCCAGCATAAAGCACCATGCTAGTGGCACTTTTATGTGATTTTGCCTTATCACTCGGTGGATTAATTAATAAAAAAAATCTGTTATCATGAGTGAGTTGAATTCCGGACACAGGAAAGTCCTATTTAAGTCTTTCACCTGAATTATTTAACATAAACCAAGTACCTCCTCCAATTGCTGCTGCTCCAATGATTATGGAACAGTTTTTCTTTTTTTTTCTGTGTCCCTCCCTTCCAAAGCTATGCCCCTTAGTAATAATGGGGCAAATTCTTCCATTAAGCAACTGGGCGTGTACCACAGAAATCCTTGTGGGTGTGTTCTTTTTCCTCCTCTGATGCTGGCCAATCAAAATACTGCTGCACCCACAGAGAAATGATGTGGTACACGCCCAGTTAGTTAAAGGGAACATTTGCAACATTATTATCGAGGGGCATAAGTTTGAAATAGAAGGGCACAGAAGAAGAAAAAAATGGATCCAAAACCAGTGAAACAGCAGCAATTGGAGTGGGGAATCAATATAAATTTTAAAAAATCCTGTGAGAGATGATCTTTAAGCCCTAATTTATCAATCCTGGTGTTTTGTAAGCCAGCCTAGTTAAAGGTCATGCTAGAGAAGCATGTGCCAAATTCATTAAGAGGTGTGCACTTTTTAATACATTTGGACCATCTTTCGGCCATGACGGTAACCCTTCACTTTTAAGCAACACTCACTTTTCAAAACTTTTCAATGCTGTCATAAAAACACAAAAAGTAAAAAAAAAATCTTTGTGCAACTACATTTCAAACAGTTTTGCAATGGAATTATGACTCCAACTGTTTAATGAAGCAATGCTAAAAGTTTAACCCCTTCAAAACATATGACATATATTTACGTCATGTGTTGTGTCCCTGCCTTTGATTCAGTCTCACACGGTGAGCCCACATATTTTCCCACACATGACAATCAGCCATCATGTCCTTTTAACAGCAGCATTTAAAGCTCTTCGAAAAGGTGCACTTCATTCCAAGTTCCCATCGGCACGCTGGTGAAGTTATTCTCCTGTGTACACCAGCCCTGGTCAACGTTCATAGGAGATCGTGATTTCTGCTGTACACAGCAGGGTTGAAGCCCTGCTATGTATAGCACAAGCAATCAGATGATCTCAGCTTCAAGTCCCAAAAGGGGACTATTAAATATAGTAAAAAAGTTTGTAAAACTATGAAAAAAATTAAAAAAAAACACAAAAGTTCAAATCACCACCCTTTTTCCCCATTGAAAATAAAACAATTAAAAAATGTCCAATCTATCAAAACATAAAATAAATTAATCCAATTGGTAAACAGGTAACGAAAACAGATTTAAAACTAGTGATGGGCTCGTTACTTGTAAAGAGCAAGTCGTGCTACTCAGGTGCTCAAGTCGAGTAAGGAGCATAGTGGAAGTCACTGTGAATCTCATGCATTTTTCCGGTGCACCCTCCAAGGATGTTTGGGGCGGGGAAGGAAATCTCTGAAATGGATGGAAACAGTGCTGAAATGCAATGGGGAACAACATGGGGAAGATGCCTTGACAAGGAGTTTTGCTTGTACGTGGCAGCACCAAGCGCTGTAACACAATCAATCCTGAGTAGATGTCTGTAATATGCTATACCTACACCGCCAGCTAACCCTAAATGAATTGCAGATAAGAGCTTTATTATTATTAGAGAATATAATCTAGCTCTAAAAAGGGTTGTTGATTTAATGTTGCACCAACAGGTACTGGAAAGCTATAAAACACACTGTCCCTTTTGCAGCAGCACCTCTCCCTAAACTATTTCCAGGTACAATACAAGATGGCATCTCCGGGTTTTATATAGTCCTGATGACGCTATGCGGCCGGGCCAATCACAGTAATGCTAATCACCGACAGCATTACAGCAATTTCAGGCAATCCCTGCATGTTTAGTGGCTGGAAATCAGGTGCCAAACATGCGGGACAGTGAATCGAGCATGGCACCCAAGTACTTGATCGAGTACTGAGCATTTTAAGCACTAGGATGCTCATTCTCATGCTCGCCCATCACTATTCAAAAGCCATCACACAGCCCCATATTCGAAAAATGAAAACGCTACGGGGCTCGGAAAATGGCAACAAAAGCAAAGAAAATTTTCATGCAAACTTCCTAATTTTTTTCATTTTCACCACTTTAAAAATCTATACATATTTGGTATCTGCATACTCGTACAGACTTGGAAAATCATATTACCAGATCATTTTTACCATTTTGTGAACATGGTAAATAAAAAAAATAAATAAAAAACAATTGTTGAATTGTACTTTTTTTTCTTTTCCCATTTCCAGTACACTGTATAGTAAAATCAAAAATGTTATTCAAAAGTCAGTCGTTCAGCAAAAAACAAGCTTTAATCGGCTACATTGATGGAAAACTAATAACGTTTTGGCTCTTGGAAGAAGGGGGAGGAAAAAACAAAAATGAAAGGCCAAAAAAAAGCCTGGGGTGAAGGGGTTTAACAGGTATATTCTCGCTATAGGAAGGCCCATAGATATGACTAAGATTAATTGTAGAGATGTTACTCTCTCTATCATTCCATTTGAGGTTATCAATTAACCTTAATTGTGTTGGAGTGAACCCACAAATTGTAAAGAGACCTTCTTGAGAGGGGAAAAAAGGAAGTCCAAAAGTTTGGTGATTTAATATCTCGTATCCATCCGGATCATGAATCAGAAAAACGTACCGGTTCCTCTTCCAAAAGTAGCAGACTCACAACAACAATATTAATGTCACTTCCAATGGTCCCATCCTTAAAGAGACTAGATACCTAAACAGACAGAAGAAAAATATACAATTATTGGGACATTCTCTGCGTATATATATGGTAAATCCCTACTAGTATAATTCATAGAATAATAAATGTAAGTGATCAGATCTTTTAAAGGTATTGTCCAGTTATTAACTTAAAAATGTGATGTCTATAAGTGATGCTTGTGTTCTTTTTATTTTGCCTAGATTTTGCTCTTACATGTTTTTTAGAGCAGCTCCACTAGAGCCGAGCTCTGATCTGTGGCTATAAATTAGCGATAACACCTATAAAAGTCTGAGACACGCCTCCTGTCATATGATTGGTTTAGGCTGCTATTCCCTCCTTTCCCTCTGCAACTCTGCCTTCTCTGATTGGATGCTGGGTATTAACACAACTGTATCACAGGAAGTCAGTGTATAAGCAACCGATTTCTGGTATAACAAGTTCAGAATTATTTTAAAAAAGTATGTATGAGTTCAAAACTATCAGAAAGAAAAAAATATATATCAGGAAACCAGGAAGGTCTTACAGTCACATGGTAACATAGTAAGAAATGCAAAAAGCTATTGGCTCACCATGTTCATCACTGTCAGTATGTAGGTGGTCACCACTTCCTTGCCATGTTTCTCCACCATTCTCTTATCAGCAACTACAAGGGTTTCAACAATTAAACTCCCACGGTGCTGAGATTTTTCTGCAGAGCGTTTAGATCGGGATAGGTGGACATAATCGTCTGTCTTTAAATTGGTGTTTAGATCTAGAAATTAACATGTTTAGCCTTGTTATATATCATGTACCAGATAGATACACATAGGTACACAAATGATAGATAGATAGATAGATGATAGATCATACATAGAGATAGATATGGCAGTAATGCAGTATATAAGTATAGTCTATATGGCAGTAATGCAGTATATAAGTCTAGTCTATATGGCAGTAATGTAGAATATAATTATGGTCTATATGACAGTAATGTAGTATATAAATATAGCTTATATATCAGTAAGGCCGGGTTCACAGGTCGTGATATTTCCGGACAGCCGCCGGGGAAGAAGCGCTACAGCAAATGCCGTTCCCCGGTGGCTGGTGCTGACGCTGGCTCTCATCATTCTCCCCTGCGCTGCTGGCGAGCAGAGGAGAATGATGAGCGCTATAATAAAGTCCGAACGACAGCAGGTGGGGGCTTTTGGGACTGTTACCCCCATCATCCCACACCTGCTGCCGCTAATAACATTGACAGTAGATGCGGATGATCAGGGTATTCCACAGCCGCCGGCTGTGATCATTCAGAAATAACTGAATGAAAAACCCGACGTGGGTTACCCCCTATTTTATTAAACCAACCAGACAAAACTAACAGCTGGGGGCTGCAACCCTCAGCTGTAAGCTTCTGCAAGATTGGTTATCAAGAATAGAGGGGTCCGCACACTGTTTTTCTAATTATTTAAATAAATAATTTAAAAAAACGGCATGGGGTCCACCCCATTTTTAACAACCAGCCTTGCTGAAGCTCACAGCTGAGGGCTGGTATACTGAGGCTGGTAAATGGCCATTGATATAGACCCCATCAGCCTTAAAACAGAAGCCTGCAGCTGCCCAGAAAAGATGCATCTATTGGATGCACCTCTTCTGGTGCTTTGCCCAGCTCTTCCCACTTGCGGTGGCAAGTGGGGTAATATTTGTGGGGTTGATGTCACCTTTCAGGTGACATCAAGCCCATAGCTTAGTAATGGAGAGGAGTCTAGATATAAGACACCCATCCATTGCTAATCCTATAGTTGTAATGTTAAATAAAGACACGGCCAGAATAAAGTCCTTTATTTGAAAAACTTACACAGACACCTTTAATGTTTTAAATTAAACCATGCTTACTGCTACACTTAATTTCCTGATGCCCTCGATCTCCTGTAATAAAAGTAAAATAATAAACCAACAATATACCCATACCTTTCCGTCGTTGTGTCCCATACCGTAATCCACGTCTGGGGGCTAAATAGTTTTCAACCAGAACGGTGCCAAGATGCGACCATCCTTGCTGAAAACCACTGATTAATGAGCGGCTGAGAGCGCAGCATCATTCACCAGCGGTGACAGCATCACCAGCTTTTTCCCACAGTCAAGAGGTCACCTCAGTTCATTCCGGCCGTGATGATGTCACTGCTGGTAAATGATGATGCACTCTCTGCCGCTCATTCATCATCCTGATTGAAAACTATTTATCCTTCAGACATGGATTACGGCGTGGAACACAACAACGGACAGGTTTGGGTATATTGTTTGTTTATTATTTTACTTTTATTACAGGAGATCGAGGGTGTCGGGGAATTAAGTGTGGCAGTAAGTATGTGTCAGGACTCTGAACATTTTTTATTACCTTTTGTGCATTACTGCCCTTTTCCAAGATGGCGTCTTTGGTGTCATGTGCACTGTGTCTTCATGCTATAAAAATCCACTCCAGCCTTCAGTCTGTGCTAGAGTATTCTGCCTTGCATCCAGCTCCTGACCCTGGTGGCTCCCTGGCTATATACCTGCTCCTGTGAACCTGTGTGGTGATCCTGCTACTCTGCTCTGAGTTCCTGCTGCATACACCAGTTTCCATTAATCCTCCTCCATCTGCTGCTTGTGTTTTCTTCCATCTGCATTTGTTGGACATGTAAGCTTTTGCTGCTCTGCAAAAACCTGAGACTATTACCCAGGCCTCCCTGGATGAGCTAAGATATTATTTGAACTGCCTTATAAGCATAGCTATCTGTGTTTGGACTAAACAAGGACTTATTTGTGTCAAGTATTCTCAAGAATAATTATGCTTCATAGACTTTCTGCGTGATTGCATTTTCCTCTGAAGTTCCCTATAGACTGTTAAGCTGCGTTTAATATTTACACCAAGTGTTGTGGACTTGAGCTTTGCTCTGCACCTGTTTGAATCACTTGTGTGATAATATAGACTTTACCACTTATAAAACTGTGTCCTGTAGTTGTCTTGTTCCACGTAAAGAATCTCCTGAGTTATCCCCTATAATTATTACAGTATGGTTTAATTAAGAATACTAAAGGTGTCTGTGTAATTTTTTCAAATAAAAGACTTTATTCTGGCCTTGTCTTTATTTCACAACTATACAACTATAGGATTAGTAATGGATGGGTGTCTTATAGACGCCTGTCCATTACTAAGCTGCAGGCTTGATGTCACCTGAAAGATGACATTAACCCCACAAATATTACCCCACTTGCCACCGCAACAGGGTAAGTGGGAAAATATGGGTAAAGTGCCAGAAAAGGCGCATCTAATGGATGTGCCTTTTCTGGGCAGCTGCGGGCTGCTGTTTTAAGGCTGGGAGGGGCCCATATCAATGTGAGCTTTAGCAAGGCTGGTTGTCAAAAATGGGGTGGACCTCATGCCATTTTTTAAAATTATTTATTTAAATAATTAAAAAAACAGCTTGGGGACCCGTCTATTCTTGATAACCAACCTTGCAGAAGCTGACAGCTGAGGGTTACAGCCCCCAGCTGTGAGTTTCGTCTTGTTGGTTCAATAAAATAGGGGGGAGCCCACGTTGGGTTTTTTGCTCATTTATTTCCAAATGATCGCAGCCAGCGGCTGTGGAATACCCCGATCATCCACACCTACTGTCACTATTATTAACAGGTGTGGGATGATGGGGGTAACAGTCCCAAAAGCCCCCACTTGCTGTCGTTTGGACTTTAATATAACGCTCATCATTCTCCTCTACTCGCTGGCAGAGCAAGGGAGAATGATGAAAGCCTTATTCAGCACCAGCCGCCGGGGAACAGAGCTTACAGTGGCGCTTCTTTCCCGGTGGCCGTTCATGTCACATGACATCAATGTGTGTTCTCTGTGTGCACATGTGCGGGATGTTTTGCCGTCCGTGCTGATGGCAAAAAGCGGACACGTCAGTGTGTTTTGCCCACGGACACAAGGTCTATGGAAACACTGTGACATGTGCACAGACCCATTCATTTGAATGGGTCTAAGTGTGTATGTGTCTCCGGTACGTGTGAAAACGGTTACCACACTTACTGAAGACATGGATGTGTGAAAGGGGCCTAATGTAGTACTTAACTATAGCCTATATGGCAGTAATGTAGTATATAAGTATAGTGTTTAATGCAGTAGTGCAGTATATAAGTATAGCATATATGGTAGTAATGTAGTATATAAGTATAGTGTTTAATGCAGTATATTAGTATAGTCTATATGGCAGTAATGCAGATTATTTAGGTAGAATTTCTTTTTACTTACATTTTTTCCGTCTTCCACAAAAATGTTGCTTTTGTGTATTGCTATATGACTTGTGTGTACGGCTGTTATAGGGCTTTCCTGAGTGAAGATTTACTTTCCTTTCTGCTGATCGTTTATACAGTACATGGGAGTGATGTCCTTCAGGAGAGGTAAAATTGTGTTTAATTACAAGATGCTGTGGGATCGGTGATATAAAATATTCCCTTGAGCGCGTCCTTATGAAACCTGACTGAAAACAATAGATTTTATAAGCGCAGTTCATTAAATGACAGATAATAACCTAAGATATTATTTATTACATTGTATACACGGTAGAAATGAGATTGATTCACCATAGGTACAGACTGGGGCTGAAATTCAGTCCTGGCATTTGAAATCACACAGGCCCATGTTGTCCTCGTCCCCATGAACCAGATGGGATATATTACTAATATTACCCTGGATGGAAGAAAGGAAGATTTTCTACAAGACCAATATTTCTAATGATACCCATGACCTGCTGGGGTAAGTGATGGAGTTAGCAACTTTGTGCTCCGTCACAACTCTTAAGAGTATGGGTATCTTGAGAACACCGATTGTGTTAACAACGCAGCCGAGGACCATAAAGGCCCTTCTTGCATTTGCCAGATGGCCAGTCCAGCCCTGATTTCCACCTCACTTTAGAAATTTAAATCAATGAATAGATTGCTTAGATGTGTTGGGCAGCTATGTCTATTTTTCCTGACCTTCCCATAGGTGACGGGAGTCATATTAATGACTTATCCAAAATGTAGTACTCAAGCAGCATGATGGCCCAGTGGTTAGCACTGATGCTGGTGCTCTGGGTTCAACTCTGACTGAGGACAATGAGATTCCTCCACTTAGGTGTTTTAGAAATTGTAATCAGTGGTTGCAAATGGGATCTGCTCTAGTTTTTCCTGACTCTCCCTTAGGTGCTGAGAGTCATATAGATGACTTATCCAGAGTTTAGCGCTTGGGTAGCATGGTGGTGCAGTTATTAGCACTGTTGCTGTTCAATGTTGGTGTCCTGAGTTCAAGTCTGATTGAGGACAATGAGATTCCTCCTGATAGGTGTATTTTAGAAATTGTAGTCAGTGATTGTAATGTTACCTTCTCTAGTTTTTTCTGACCTGCCCATAAATGCTGAGAATCCTATTGATGATCTTGCCGGAAATAAACTTTCATGCAGCACAGTGGCTCAGTGGTAACCTCCATTGCCATCCTACGCTCGGGTCCTTAGCTAAACTCTGACTAAGGTCAATGAGATTTCTCCTCTGAGATACATCTTAGAAAATGAAATCAGAGACCTCAAATGAAACCTGCTCTTCCTTTTCATGACCTGTACTGATAGGCATATTGATAACCAAGCCATATGGTAATGCTATATTGGCTCAGTGTTTAGCTCCCTTACTTTTCTATGCTTGGGTCCTTAGTTCTCCTCTGACTGAGGTTGGAGTAATTTCTCGTCACACATCTACTTTAGAAATTGCAAATGGACCTGATCTAGTTTTTCCTGATCTTCAAAAAGGTGCTGGTAGTAATATCAATGGCTTTGCCAAAAAGTATCTCCCGAGCAACATGATGGCTCAGCGGTTAGCTGAATTACCTTTTAATGGTTGGGTCCTTAGTTCAATTCTGGTTAAGGTTAGAGTAATTCTCCAACTCAGTTGTACTTTAGAAATTGCAAATGGATCTGCTCTAGTTTTTCATGACCTGTTGGTGGGCACCCATAGACATATTGATGACCTAGCCATCAGGTAAGTCTCAGGCAGCATGGTAGCTCAGTGGTTAGCTGAATTACCTTTCAGTGCTTGGGTCCCTAGTTCAATTCTGAGTATTTCTACCTCTCAGTTGAACTTTCAATATTGCAAATGGACCTGTTCTAGTTTTTCCTGATCTTCCCATTGGTGCTACGAGTCATATCAATGACTTTGCCAAATGATCTCTTTCAAGCAGCATGGTAGCTCAGTGGTTGGCTCGATTACCTGCCAATGCTTGGGTCCTTAGTTCAATTCTGACTGAGGTCTGAGTAATTCTACCTCTCAGTTGTGCTTTAGAAATTGCAAATGTACCTGCTCCAGTTTTTCCTGATCTTCCCATTGGTGCATCGAGTCATATCAATGACTTTGCCATAAACTCTTTTCCCAGCAGCACTGTAGCTCTGTGGAAAGTGCTGGTGCTTTGCAGCATGTGAGTCCAGAGTTCAAACCCACCATGGATGACATCTTCAAGGAGTTTGTATGTTCTCACTGTGATGTAAGTCATTCAGCTGTGGCAATGAAATTTTATCTCCAAACACTAATAAATACTCAGAGATCACCCGAGCATGCTTGGGAAAACCCAAGCAAAGAGGACACTCGCTCATTACTCATCAGCATGGTAGCACTATCACTTTCTTTTTCTTGTTGCTGTTTTCATTGGTTCACCTCTGACCAAAAACAATGAGAGTCCTCCTCTCAGACACATCTCAAAAAAATGAAATTAGTGAACACAAGGGAACCCTCTCTTCCTTTTCATGACCTGTCAGAGGGTACTGATAAGCATATTGATAATCTAGACTTAAGGTATTTCTATGGAGGCTCAGTGGCTAGCTCACTTACCCTTCGACGCTTGGGTCCGTAGTTCAATTCTAGCTAAAGTTGGAGTAATTCTCAGTTGTACTTTAGAAATTGCAAATGCACCTGCTCTACTTTTTCATGACCTGTAAGTGGGCACTGATAGACATATTGATGACCTAGCCATCTAATAATTCTCAGGCAGCATGGTGGCTCTGTGGTTAGCTTAATTACATTTCAATGCTTGGGTCCTTAGTTCAATTCTGACTGAGGTCTGAGTTTTTCTACCTTTCAGTTGTACTTTAGAAATTGCAAATGTACCTGCTCTAGTTTTTCCTAATCTTCCCATTGGTGCTGCGAGTCATATCAATGACTTTGCCAAAGGTTAGCTTCTAAGCAGCATGGTGTCCCAGTGGAAAGCGCTGGTGGTTTGCAGCATGTGAGTCCAATGTTCAAATTCCACCATGCGAAATTGCAAATGAACCTGAAGAGTGAGTCATTTCAATGACTTTGCCAAAGGCTATTTTCCTAGCCACACGGTGGCCCAGTTGCTTTGCAGTATGGGAGACCAAGGTTCAGATCCCACCATGGGAAATTGCAAATGGACATGATTTTGTTTATCCTGATCTTCCCATTGGTGCTGTGAGTCATATCAATGACTTTGCCAAAGGCTCTTTTCTGAGCAGCATGGCAGTTCAGTGGTTAACTTGATTACCTGCCAATGCTTGGGTCCTTAGTTCAATTCTTAATGAGGTCTAAGTAATGCTACCTCTCAGTTGCTCTAGTTTTTCCTGATCTTCCCATTGGTGCTGCGAGTCATATCAATGACTTTGCCAAAAGTTTTCTTGTGAGCAGCACAGTAGCCTTGTGGAAAGCACTGGTACTTTGCAGCATGGGAGTCCAAGGTTCAAATCCCTCTTTGGGAAATTGCAAATGGACCTGCTCTACATTTTACCGATCTTCCCATTGGTGCTGCGAGTCATATCAATGACTTTGCCAAAATCTAAATTCTGAGTGGCATGGGAGCCCAGTGGAAAGTATTAGTGCTTTGCCGCATGGGAGTCTGGGTTTTGAATCCCAGCATGGGAAGTTGCAAATGGACCTGCTTTAATTTTTCCTGATCTTCCATAGTTGCTGGTAGTAATATCAATGATTTTGTCAAAAGTTGCCTGTAGAGCAGCACTGTGGCTCAGTGGAAAGCACTGGTGCTTTGCAACATGGGAGTCAGATGTTCAAATCCCGCCATGGGAAATTGCAAATTAACCTCTTTTAGCTTTTCCTGATCTTCCATAGGTGCTGATAGTAATATCAATGACTTTGACAAACATTTACTTTCGAGCAGCATGATAGCCCAGTGGATATGACTGGTGCTTTGCAGCATGGGAGTCTTGGGTTTGAACCCCACCATGAGAAATTGTAAATGGACCTGCTTTATCTTTTCTTGATCTTCCCCCTAGGTGCTGGTAGCAATATCACTGACTTTGACAAAGATCATCTCCCAAGCAGCATGGTAGCCCAGTGGAAAGGACTGGTGCGCTGCAGCATGGGAGTCTAGGGTTCTGATCCCACCATGGACGACATCTGCAAGGAGTTTGTATGTTCTCCCTGTGCTCAGTTGGGTGGCCACCCATGTGCCAAAGACATATAGGTAGGGGCCAGTGATGGATGTGCTGTGGTGTTACCTGTGTCAGCAGCTCCTATCCTGTGTTTCTGAGGATTGGAGGAACATCAGAATTTACTGAAGTGATATGGAGGAAAGGAGGAAAAAATTTTTCTAAGTCCAAAAAAGGCATTTTCACAGCTCAGTTTGTATATACAAATCAATTGTTGCTAATTGTGTCAGAACATTAATCCAATCAGGATACTTGCCCAAAGGGGGGGACAGGCAAGCAGCCCTCCTGGATGCTGCTCAGTTGACACATCATTAGCCACAGAACTTCCATCACTGGCCCTTACATGCATGTCTTTCAAAAACAGGCGGCCAACAATCTGAGCACTGGGAGAACATACAAACTCCTTGCAGATGTCATCCATGGTGGGATTCCCATGCTGCAGAGCACCAGTCCTTTCCACTGGGCTACCGTGCTGCTCGGAAGATTATCTTTGGTGAACTGATATTACTACCAGCACCAATGGGATGAGCTGGAAAAACAAAAGCATGTCTACCTGCAGATTCCCATGGTGGGATTAGAACCCAAAACTCCTATGCGACACAGTACCTGTGATTTCCACTGAGCCACCGTGCTGCTTCAAATCCCACTATGAGAAATTGCAAATGGATGTGCTTCAGTTTTTCCTGATCTTCCATGGTGCTGGTAGTAATATCAATGACTTTGACAAATGTAAACTTCTGAGCAGCATGGTAGCCCAGTGGATATGACTGGGAGTTTCGAGTTCGAACCCCACCATGGGAAATTGTAAATGGACCTGCTTTAGCTTTTCTTGATCTTCCCATAGGTGCTGGTAGCAATATCAATGACTTTGCCATTGCTATTTTCTGAGCAGCAAGGTGGTCCAGTGGAAAGCACTGGTGCTTTGCAGTATGAGAGTCCAGGGTTCAAGTCCCACTATGGGAAGCTGCAAATGGACTTTGTCTAGTTTTTCTTGATCTTCCCATTGGTGCTGGAAGCAATATCAATGACTTTGCCAAAGGTTGTTTTCATGCAGCACAATTTCCCTGTGGAAATCTCTGGTGCTTTGCAACATGGGGTCAAAGGTTCAAATCCCACCATGAGAAATCGCAAAATGATCTATTCTAGTTTTTACTGATCATTCCATTGTTGCTAGTAGTAATATCAATGACTTTGCCAAAGATTATCGTCCGTGCAACACGGTAGCCCAATGGAAAGCACTAGTGCTGTGCAGCAGGAGAGACAGAGGTTCCAATCCCACCATGAGAAATTGCAAATGGACCTGCTTTAGTTTTGCTTAATATTCCCATTGGTGCTGGTAGTAATATCAATGACTTTGCCAAAGATTGTCGTCTAAGTGGCACGGTAGCCCAGTGGAAATCACTGGTGCTTAGCAGCATGGGAGTCAAGGGTTCAAATCACACGATGAGAAATTGCAAACGGTGCTTCATTATTTTTTCCTGCTCTTCCTATTGGTGCAAGTAGTAATATGAATGACTTAGCCAAAGACTATCTTCTGAGCAGCACGGTAGCCCAGTGGAAAGGACTGGTGCTTTGCAGTATGTGAGTCCATGGTTCAAATCCGACTGTGGGAAGTTGCAAACTGTTCTTGTTTTTCCTGATGCTGGTAGTAATATCAATGACTTTGAAAAGGCTGTCTTCCAAGCAGCGTGGTAGCTCAGTGGTTAGCTTGATGACCTGCCAATGCTTGGGTCCTTAGTTCAATTCTGACTGAGTAGTTCTACCTCTCATTTGCTGTAGCTTTTCCAGATTTTCCCATTGGTTCTGTGAGTCATATCAATGACTTTGAAAATGTTCTCTTCCGAGCAGCACGGTAGCCCAGTGGAAAGTACTGGTGCTCTGCAGCATGGGAGTCCAGGGTTCTAATCCCACCATGGACGACATCTGCAAGGAGTTTGTATGTTTTCCCTGTGCTCAGGTGGTGGCCACCCATACTCTAAAGACATACAGGTAGGGACCAGTGACTGTGGCAAATGATGTGTCACCTGTGCAGCATCCAGGAGGGCTGCTTGCCTGTCCCCTTTTGGGCAAGTATCCTGATTGGATCAATGTTCTGACACTATTAGAAACAAATTGATTTGTTTATAATCAGCTCAGAGCAAACTGAGCTGTGAAAAGGAATTTTTGGACTTAGGAAAAAAAAATGTAACCTAAGTCCAAAAATTCCTGTTCACAGCTCACCTTGCGCTGAGCTGCTTATATACAGATCAGTTTGTTGCTAATTGTGTCAGAACATTGATCCAATCAGGATACTTGCCGTTCACACAGGCCGTCCACACAGGCCGTCCACACAGCTCGTTCACACAGGCCGTTCACACAGCTCGTTCACACAGCTCGTTCACACAGGCCGTCCACACAGGCCGTCCACACAGGCCGTCCACACAGCTCGTTCACACAGACCGTTCACACAGCTCGTTCACACAGGCCGTTCACACAGGCCGTTCACACAGCTCGTTCACACAGCTCGTTCACACAGGCCGTCCACACAGGCCGTCCACACAGCTCGTCCACACAGGCCGTCCACACAGCTCGTTCACACAGGCCGTTCACACAGGCCGTTCACACAGGCCGTTCACACAGCTCGTTCACACAGGCCGTTCACACAGCTCGTTCACACAGGACGTTCACAGCTGTGAATTGGACTTAGGTTTAAAAATAAATTGTCTAAAAGTCCAATTCACAGATCTGCTCACGCTGAGCTGCTTATATACAAATCAATTTACTAATTGTGTCAGAACATTGATCCAATTAGGACACTTGCCAAAATGGGTGTTTTTACTGATGTTCCTGTTGCTGGTAGTAATATCAATGACTTTTCCAAAAGTTACTTCCCGAGCAGCACGGTAGCCCAGTGGAGAGGACTGGTGCTTTGCAGCATGGGATTCCAGGGTTCTTATCACACCATGGGAATTTGCAAATAGACCTTCTCTACTTTTTCTTGACTTGACCTTCCCATAGGTGCTGGTAGTAATATCAATGACTTTGACAAATGTTATCTTCCAAGCAGCGCGGTGGCCCAGTGAAAACCTCTGGTGCTATTCAGCATGGGAGTTTGGTGTTCAAATCCCACCAAGGGGAATTGCTTCAGCTTTTCCTGATCTTCCTATTGGTGCTGGTAGTAATATTAATGACTTTGACAAAGATCATCTTCCGAGCAGCACGGTAGCCCAGTGGAAAGGACTGGTGCTTTGCAGCTTGGGAGTCCAGAGTTCCGATCCCACCATGGATGACATCTGCAAGGAGTTTGTATGTTCTCCCCGTGCTCAGGTGGGTGGCCACCCATTCTTGAAAGACATACATGTAAAGGCGAGTGATGGTAGTTCTGTGGCTAATGATGTGTCACCTGTGCAGCATCTAGGAGGGCTGCTTGCCTGTCCCTCCCTTTGGGCAAGTATCCTGATTGGATAAATGTTCTGACACAATTAGCAACAAATTGATTTGTATATAACCAGCTCAGCACAAGCAGAGCTGTGAAAATGGCTTTTTTGGACTTAGGAAAAATTTTCCCCCTTCTATCCATATCATTAAATTCTGATGTTCCTCCAATCCTCAGAATAGGAGCTGTTGACACAGGTAACACCACAGAATGTCCATCACTGGCTCCTACCTGTATGTCTTTAGAGCATGGGTGGTCACCCACCTGAGCACAGGGAGAACATACAAACTCCTTGCAGATGTCGTCCATGGTGGGATCAGAACCGTGGACTCCCATGCTGCAAAGCACCAGTCCTTTCCACTGGGCTACCGTGCTGCTCAGAAAATAACCTTTTCCAAAGTCGCTGATATTACTACCAGCACATATGGGAAGATCAGGAAAAACTAAAGTAGCTTACCTTGCCAAAGGTTGTTTTCTGAGCAGCACGGTAGCCCAGTGGGAAGCGCTGGTGCTTTGCAGCATGGGATTCCAGGGTTCTAATCCCATCCTGAGAACTTGCAAATGGACCTCTTTTAGCTTTTGCTTATTTTCCAATTGGTGCTGGTAGTAATATCAATGACTTTGCAAACAATCAACTTCCGAGCAGCATGGTGGCTCAGTGGAAAACATTGATTCTTTACAGCATTGTAGTCTAGGGTTCATCTCCCACCATGGGAAGTAGCAAATTGACCATCTCTAGTTTTTTTCCTGATTTTCCCATTGGTGCTGGTACTAATATCAATGACTTTGGCAAAGAATATCTTCTGAGCAGCACGGTAGCCCAGTGGAAAGCTTTGGTGCTTTGCAGTGTGGGAGTCCAGGGCTCTAATCCCACCATGGGAAGTTGCAAATGGACCTCTTTTAGCTTTTGCTTATTTTCCAATTGGTGCTGGTAGTAATATCAATGACTTTGCAAACATTCAACTTCTGAGCAGCATGGTGGCTCAGTGGAATACACTGATGCTTTGCAGTACGGGAGTCCAGGGTTCAAGTCCCACTATGGGAAGTTGCAGATGGACTTTGTCTGGTTTTTCTTGATCTTCCCATTGGTGCTGGAAGCAATATCAATGACCTTGCCAAAGGTTGTTTTCTGAGCAGCACGGTAGACCAGTGGTAAGCACTGGTGCTTTGCAGTATGGGAATCCAGGGTTCTAGTCCCATCCTGAGAACTTGCAAGTGGTCCTGCTTTAGTTTTTCCTGTTCTTCTCATTGGTGCTGGTAGTAATATCAATGACTTCCGAAAAGGTTGTCTTCTGAGCAGCACGGTAGCCCAGTGGTAAGCACTGGTGCTTTGCAGTCTGGGATTCCAGGGTTCTAATCCCGGATGACACTGCAAGGAGTTTGTGTGTTCTCCCCGTGCTCAGGTGGTCTGCCACCCATGCTCTAAAGACATACAGGTAGGGTCCAGTGATGATGGTGTCACCTGTGCAGCATTCAGGGCTGCTTGCCCCCTTTCCTTGGGCAAGTATCCTGGTTGGATGAATGTTCTGGTACAAATAACAAGATATTCACTTGTTAAATTGAGCAGCTCAGTCCTGGCCCGGCTGAGCTGCACTCTTTAAAACAATAATATTTTTTCTATTAAAGAGTGCGCAGCTCAGCCGGGCCAGGACTGAGCTGCTCAATTTAACAAGTGAATATCTTGTTATTTGTACCAGAACATTCATCCAACCAGGATACTTGCCCAAGGAAAGGGGGCAAGCAGCCCTGAATGCTGCACAGGTGACACCATCATCACTGGACCCTACCTGTATGTCTTTAGAGCATGGGTGGCAGACCACCTGAGCACGGGGAGAACACACAAACTCCTTGCAGTGTCATCCGGGATTAGAACCCTGGAATCCCAGACTGCAAAGCACCAGTGCTTACCACTGGGCTACCGTGCTGCTCAGAAGACAACCTTTTCGGAAGTCATTGATATAACTACCAGCACCAATGAGAAGAACAGGAAAACTAAAGCAGGACCACTTGCAAGTTCTCAGGATGGGACTAGAACCCTGGATTCCCATACTGCAAAGCACCAGTGCTTACCACTGGGCTACCATGCTGCTCAGAAAACAACCTTTGGTCAAGGTCATTGATATTGCTTCCAGCACCAATGGGAAGATCAAGAAAAACCAGACAAAGTCCATCTGCAACTTCCCATAGCGGGACTTGAACCCTGGACTCCCATACTGCAAAGCATCAGTATTTTCCACTGAGCCACCATGCTGCTCAGAAGTTGACTGTTTGCAAAGTCATTGATATTACTACCAGCACCAATTGGAAAATAAGCAAAAGCTAAAAGATGTCCATTTGCAATTTCCCATGGTGGGATTAGAGCCCTGGACTCCCACACTGCAAAGCACCAGAGCTTTCCACTGGGCTACCATGCTGCTCAGAATATATTCTTTGCCAAAGTCATTGATATTAGTACCAGCACCAATGGGAAAATCAGGAAAAAAACTAGAGATGGTCAATTTGCTACTTCCCATGGTGGAAGTTGAACCCTAGACTACAATGCTGTAAAGCATCAGTGCTTTCCACTGGGCTACCGTGCTGCTCAGAAGATAACTTTTTCGGAAGTCATTGATATAACTACCAGCACCAATGAGAAGAACAGGAAAACTAAAGCAGGTCCACTTGCAAGTTCTCAGGATGGGACTAGAACCCTGGATTCCCATACTGCAAAGCACCAGTGCTTACCACTGGGCTACCATGCTGCTCAGAAAACAACCTTTGGCAAGGTCATTGATATTGCTTCCAGCACCAATGGGAAGATCAAGAAAAACCAGACAAAGTCCATCTGCAACTTCCCATAGTGGGACTTGAACCCTGGACTCCCATACTGCAAAGCATCAGTATTTTCCACTGAGCCACCATGCTGCTCAGGAGTGGACTGTTTGCAAAGTCATTGATATTACTACCAGCACCAATTGGAAAATAAGCAAAAGCTAAAAGATGTCCATTTGCAATTTCCCATGGTGGGATTAGAGCCCTGGACTCCCACACTGAAAAGCACCAGAGCTTTCCACTGGGCTACCGTGCTGCTCAGAAGATATTCTTTGCCAAAGTCATTGATATTAGTACCAGCACCAATGGGAAAATCAGGAAAAAAACTAGAGATGGTCAATTTGCTACTTCCCATGGTGGGAGTTGAACCCTAGACTACAATGCTGTAAAGCATCAGTGCTTTCCACTGGGCTACCGTCCTGCTCAGAAAATAACCTTTGGCAAAGTCATTAATATTACTACCGGCACCAATGCTGCAGAGCACCAGTCCTTTCCACTGGGCTACCGTGCTGCTCGGAAGTTAAACTTTGCCAAAGTCATTGATATTACTATCAGCACCAATTGGAAGATCAAGTCAAGAAAAAGCAAGTCCACTTGCAATTTCAAATGGTGGTATTCGAACACTGGACTCCCACGTTACACAAAGGTGTACTTTAGAAATTGCAACTGGACCTGATCTAGTCTTTCCTGATCTTCCCATTTTGCAGCGACTAATATCAATGATAATTCCAAACACTGTCTTCTGAGTACCAAGATAGCCCAGTGGAAAGGACTGGTGCTTGGTAGCATGGGAGCTCAGGGTTCAAAACCCACCATGGGAAATTGCATATGGACCTGCTTTAACTTTTCCTGATCTTCCCATAGGTGCTGGTGGTAACATCAATGACTTTGGCAAAGGCTATATTCTGAGTAGCATGGTGGCTCAGAGGAAAGCACCGGAGCTTTATAGCATGTGAGTCCAGGGTTCAAATCCCACCATGGGAAATTGCTAAGGGTTCTGCTTTAGCTTTTCCTGATCTTCCTGAAAGTAATATGTATGACTTCGACAAAGGTTGTTTTCTGAGCAGCACGGTAGCCCAGTGGAAAGGACTTGTGCTTTGCAGCATGGGAGTCCACGGTTCTGATGCCACCATGGATGACATCTGCAAGGAGTTTGTATGTTCTCCCCGTGCTCAGATTGTCGGCCACCCATTCTTGAAAGACATACATGTAAGGGCCAGTGATGGACATGCTGTGGCTAATGATGTGTCACCTGAGCAGCATCCAGGATGGCTGCTTACCTGCCTCCCCCTTTGGGCAAGTATTCTGATTGGATTAATGTTCTGACACAATTAGCAACAATTGATTTGTATATAAGCAGCTCAGCACAAGCTGAGCTGTGAAAAAGCCATTTTGGGACTGAGAAAAATTTTTCCCCCTTTTATTCTTATCATTTCAGTAAATTCTTATGTTCCTCCAATCCTCAGAAACACAGGACAGGAGCTGTTGACACAGGTAACACCATTGCACGTCCATCACTGGACCATACATGTATGTCTTTCGAGAATGGGTGGCCAACAATCTGAGCACATGAGAACATACAAACTCCTTGCAGATGTCGTCCATGGTGGGATCAGAACCCTGGACTCCCATGCTGCAGAGCACCAGTCCTTTCCACTGGGCTACCGTGCTGCTCGGAAGATAACCTTTGTCGGAGTCATACATATTACAATCTGCACCAAAGGAAAAACTAAAGAATTAGCAATTTCCCATAGTGGGACTCAAACCCCTGACTCCCACACTGCAAAGCACCAGTCCTTTCCACTGGGCTACCGTGCTGCTTACAAATTAAACTTTGGCAAAGTCATTGATATTACTACCAGCACCAATGAGAAGATCAGGAATAACTAGAGCACGGTAATGCAGTGGAAAGCGCTGGTGCTTTGCAGCATGTGAATCCAGTGTTCAAAGCCCACCATGAGAAATTTGAAATGGCCCTGCTCCAGTTTTTCCTGATCTTCCCTTAGGTGCTGGTAGTAATATCAATGCCTTTGACAAAGGCTATCTTCCGAGCAGTGCAGTATCCCAGTGGAAAGGACTGGTGCTCTGCAGCATGGGAGTCCAGGGTTCTAATCCAGCCATGGGAGTTTGCAAATGGACCTGCTCTTGATTTTCCTGATCTTGCTGCTTGGAATATAATCTTTGGTAAACTAGTTGATATTACTACCAGCGCCATTGGGATGAGCAGGAAAAACTAAAGCAGGTCCATCTGCAGATTCCCATGGTGGGATTAGAACCCAGAACTCACACGCCACAAAGCACCTGTGCTCTCCACTGAGCCACCGTGCTGCTTCAAATCAAAAGTTTTTCGTGATCTTCACATTGGTGCTGGTAGTAATATCAATTACTTTGCCAAAGATTTTTTTCCGAGCAGCACGGTGGTGCATTGGAAAGCACTGGTGCTTTGTAACATGGGAGTCAAGTGTTCGAATCCCACCATGGGAAATTGCAAATGGACCTGCTTTTTCTTGACTTGATCTTCCCATTGGTGCTGATAGTAATATCAATGAATTTGCCAAACTTTAACTTCTGAGCAGCACGGTAGCCCAGTGGAAAGGACTGGTGCTCTGCAGCATGGGAGTCCAAGGTTCTGATCCCACCATGGACGACATCTGCAAGGAGTTTGTATGTTCTCCCCGTGCTCAGGTGGGTGGCCACCTATGTGCCAAAGACATACGGGTATGGGCCAGTGATGGCTGTTCTGTGGTGTTACCTGGGTCAGCAGCTCCTATCCTGTGTTTCTGAGGATTGGAGGAACATCATAATTTACTGGTAAAGGGGGAAAAAAATTTTTACTAAGTCCAAAAAAGCCTTTTTACTTGCTTATATACAAATCAATTTGTTGCTAATTGTGTCAGAACATTGATCCAACCAGGAAACTTGCCCAAAGGGTGAGGCAGGCAAGCAGCCCCCCTGGATGCTGCTCAGTTGACACATCATTAGCCACAGCACTTCCATCACTGGCCCTTACACGTATGTCTTTCAAGAACAGGTGGCTGACAATCTGAGCACGGGGAGAACATACAAACTCCTTGCAGACATCATCCATGGCGGGATCAGAACCCTGGACTCCCATGCTGCAAAGAACCAGTCCTTTCCACTGGGCTACCGTGCTGCTCAGAAAATAACCTTTGTCAAAGGCATTGATATTACTACCAGCACCAGGAAGATCAAGAAAAACTGTAGCATATCCATTTGCAATTTACAATGCTGGGACTTGAACCCCGGTCTCACATGCTGCAAAGCACCAGCCCTTTCCACTGGGCTACCGTGCTGCTTTGAAGATGACCTTTGGTAAAGTCATTGATATTACTACCAGCACCAGGAAGATCAGGAAAAATAGAGCAAGTCCATATCACAGTTTGCCATGGTGGGATTAAACCATGGACTAACATGCTGCAAAGGATCAGTTTTTTTTTCCACTGAGCCACTTTGCTGCTCGGGAGAGGGCCTTTGGCTAAGTCATTGATATCACTCGCAGCACCAATGGGAAGATCAGGAAAAACTACAGCAACTGAGAGGTAGAATTACTAAGACCTCAATCGGAACTGATCTAAGGACCCAAGCATAGACAGGTAATAAAGGTAACCACTGAGCTACCGTGCTGCTTGGAAGAGATCATTAGGGAAAGTGATTGATATGACTCACAGCACCAATGGGAATATCAGGAAAAACTAGAGGAGGTCCATTTGCAATATGCCATGGTGGGATTAGAACTCAGGACTCCCATGCTGCAAAGCACCAGCGCTTCCCACTGGGCTACCGTGCTGCTCGGAAGATAACATTTGGCAAAGTAATTGATATTACTACCTGCACCAATGGGAAGATCAGGAAAGACTGGAGAAGGTCCATTCACAATTTGCCATTGTGGGATTAGAACAATGGACTCACATACTTCATAGAACCAGTGCTTTCCATTGAGCCACCATACTGCTCAGAAAAGAGCCTTTGACAAAGTCATTGATATGACTTGCAGCATCTTGATCTCCAAGTTTTAGTCAGAGGTATGCAAAGTATATTTTTTTCACAAAGTCTGTAATATTCAGGCTAAATAATACAATTCCTCAAAGCCATATCGCTAATTTGAGGAAACACGGTTGATGAATGAAATTCCAATGCAAGTTTCTTGAAAGCATAAGGACCTTTCATTATGTCACTAATCATCTGACTGGCACCAGTCAATCACGCAGTTCCTATTGAAGTTGGCTGCCTGCCTGCCGATGATTCACTGATTTACACCAGAGTTTGCAGAAGAACCTATAGGTTTGTGGCAAGACCTGACGTTTACAATTTTTTTCAATATTTTTTTCTTTTTCAAAACACCAAAATACATGGAAATTATATGAAAATAATCAAACAGTTTTTTAGTCACAGACCTGTGTTATGTATCTATCTTCTATCTATCGATTATCTATCTATCTATTATCTATAATTTATCTGTTATCTATCATCTATCTATCACCCACTTTCTCTCTTTCTATTTACAACTCTGAACTATGTGGCATAAAATCAAGCTGTAACCCTACACCACATGTCATCTCCGAGATCTCGATAAGTATTTGCTTAAGGATGTATCATCAATGTGTCCTGTCACTCTCAACGTTTAGTGAGAATGAGAGCACGTGAGTATTTCGTTGTAAACAGGCTCACAGTTTTAATAATTATTTTGCATCACTCACTATCCCTTCAACTTCAGCAAATATTTGCTGCCCTCCAATTAACGATTTGTTAATTTGTCAAACAAAGCAAAGTAATGGTCGGTGTCCCACATCCAAAATGTCTGCTTTATTCCTGCTACATCAAGATCCCCTGTGTTTCCACCCAACTACGGAAATCTCATTGCAGTAGCTTAGTTATTCATAGATATGACCACTAACAACTAACTGCAATTATGGCAGCCCATTATAGGAGCAAATAGCAAATTGTTCAAATTTGGTGTAACCATTAAAGTTCTAAAAATTGAGCACAAGTTGACATTGAATTGATTGGCTCATTCTGTGTTTGCAAAACATATACAATCCTTTATTAATGACATGTCCTGGTCAGATCAGGCAACCTTCTAAGTGGAATAACAGGAAAATTCTATTTTCGAGTTAAAGTCAGGTGAAACACAGAGCAAGGAACATGAATGAACCTGACGCCACCTGGACTTTAAATTACCTTAGACAAGTCGGAACAACGTTCACTATGTCCTTCCTCGAAATTACTCTAGTAACCTTTCCCCCTCCAGTATTTCCTCATCCTGCTTTTTTTTAGCTTTACCCAGAGATACTGATTGGCCTTGCATAACAGAAGACATTTTGGGCTCAAGTTACAGAGCAAAGTGATAAAATGGTCAATGCCATACAAGCAGGTTGAGGCACGGTGACAACACTGACCTTACACAAAGGAAAGTGTGTTTGATACCATGAAAGAGCTGTTTTGACAAGTTAACTACACCGTATTTACCATTTATCCGTACAATTACCGCTCCCGCTCAGATGGTGTTTTTACAAGCCTCATTTTCTGCCCCATTGTGCATGTTTGAAAGAAACGAGCGCTCTTTAAAGGGCCGAATGCCAGCGTACAGATAGCGATAGCATTTACAAAATACTAAAATAGTACAAAAAGCACAAAAATGAAATAAACTCTCCTATACATTCATCACTGGCTGACTGGAAGATAAATCAATGCATTGAATTTCACAAAGCACAGCCATAGCGGGATTGACGTTCTCTTGTAAGCTTCACAAAAAAGGTAGGATTATCGTAAGGGCAATGCAAACAGTACAGTTATTCAATGCATAGAAAGGAGTTACTATATAACAGAAGACGTACATACGTACTATTCTAATGTTGGGATTTCTCAGACCATGAAAAATTAAATATATTGCTTACTCTGGGTCTGACCTCCAAAAAATATAATGGCATCCATAGAACCCTCCGAAGAGTATAATGGCCCCAACATAGCCCTCCAAATAGTATAATAGCCGCACATAGCCCTCCAAATAGTATAATGGTCTCCCAAACAGTAGCTTTCAAAATAATATAATGCCCCTTATAATCCTCCACATAGTATAATGGCTCCCACTTAGCCCTTCAAATACCATAATGGCCCACACAAAGCTGTCCAAATAGTATAATGACCCCCACATAGCCCTTAAAACATAATGCCCCCTAACATAGCCCTCCAAATAGAATAATAGCCCCCAACACAGCCCTCCAAAAAGGATAATGGACCCCACATAGCTCGCCAAATAGTATAATGGCCCCACATAGCCCTCCAAATAGTACAATGGCCCCTTCATAGCACTTCAAATAGAATAATGGCCACACATAGACCTCCAAAGAGTACAATGGCCCCTTCATAGCACTCCAATTAGTATAATGGCTCCCAGTTAACCCTTCAAATATCATAATGGCCTCCACAAAGCTGTCCAAATAGTATAACGGCCTACACATAGCCCTTAAAACATAATGGCCCTTAACATAACCCTCCAAATAGAATAATGGCCCCCAACACAGCCCTCTAAAAAGTATAATGGACCCCACATAGCTCACCAAATAGTATAATGGCCCCACATAGCCCTCCAAATAGTACAATGGCCCCTTCATAGCACTCCAAATAGCATAATGGCCCCACATAGCCTTCCAAATAGTACAATGGCCCTACATAGTCATCCAAATAGTACAATGGCCCCTTCATAGCACTCCAAATAGTATAATGGCTGCCAAATAGCCCTCCAAAAATTATAATGGCCCTCACAAAGTCATCCAAATAGTATAACGGCCCCCACACAGTCCTTAAAACATAACGGTCCATAACATAGCCCTCCAAATGGAAAAATGCCCCCCAACACAGCCCTCCAAAAAGTATAATGGCCCCCACATAATTTTTCAAAGAGTATAATGGCCCGACATAGCCCTCCAAATAGTACAATAGCCCATTCATAGCACTCCAACTGGTATAATGGCTCCCCCAGAGCCCTCCAAACGGTATAACGGCCCACACAATGCTGTCTAAACAGTATAATATGTAGTATAGCCCAAATATAGTTATCCAAACAGTATAATAGCTACCACAATGTACTCATTAATTTATTTAAAAAAAAAATCCTTTTCTAGCTCACCTGCTGCTCCGGTCTCTACAGCGTGTGGTCTGAAGCTCTGAACAGGGGGCACAATGTAGAGACGTGATCGCACCCACTGCTCTGAGATGTCAGAGCTCAAATGCACAGGGAATATGATGGAGGAGAGAGCTGATGCTCCTTGTTCCATCAATGCTTTAAACTGTCTCTGCAAAAAATAGTATATCGAGTGGATGAAAGAAATTGAGGCATAAGGGGTGCTCTATAACTCTACCATCTAAAGACCCACAAAATACTGGAGCCATCCCTGTCCGGGTGAACAAAGTTGTTACTACTGTATATCTTATAACTAAGAAAGTAATGAAACTTCGGAAAAAAATATGTTTTTTCACGTTCTGCATCATAAATGAAAACTCAGTTCATGAACAATCGTCGAGGTCTGAAGAAGAACAAAAAGAAATTATATTTTTCATTCTCAACATCTGGCCGAATACACTCTGATCTCTTAAGTACATCTTAATGGGGTTATTTATGAAGACTGGCAGCACAAATGCACCTGGCGAAGGGCGTTTGTGTGTTCAAAGCCTTGTCAATCAAGAAAGGAAAGATTGTACAAAAAATGTCAAAAAATCTTCAGCAAAAAAAATATTAGTTGATGAAAAGATGTGATTTATATATTAAACATCAAAAAGACTGAGACAAACAGATTTTAGAATAGCTGTCAAAAAATCTGTACGCAAAACAATTTTTTACAAAATCTTGCTCTATAAGGCAATGACAATCTGTCGGTTATTTTACAGTGGTGTGAAAAAGTAGTTGCACCCTTGCCAGTTTCTTTTATTATTGTAAATTCATCACACTAAAGGGTCTCTAAATCTCAATACCCAAAAATATAATATAGAAGAAGAAAATGTGACATGTTGCTTATTTTTAAATTATCACAGTAGAAACTTTAAGGGCTTTTTCATTTTTAAAAATCATTTTCAAAAACATTATAAGTAGAGTTGGTGTGAATCGGTTCCAAGGACTTGGTCCAATGGCCATGTAAGAAGTCTGTGGCTGCTAGACGGAAGCCCTGAGAATCTTCTCTTACTTGATGGCATCATCAGCTCTTCTTTTGATTAGCTGGTCTACCACAAGGTCACAAGTTCTTCATGCCGCAATAATGATGTCACGCCAAGGCCAGCTAGTCAAAAAAAGAGTGAGGTTTTCCTGGTGTTTACATCTGATCTTTGGGAGTTACAGCCGTAGTGGGTCTAGTGATTAGCTTATTATCAGAAGACCCTGTTAAAAGAAGATTGTCTACTTTAGGCAACCTATATTATCAATGATAAAAAGTTACTTTACGGTATTATGAAGTTTAAAAGTTATCCGCCATACATGGAATAAGAGAGAACTTACAGACTGCTGGGGGTTGACTTCTGGGACCCCCAGTGATCCCAAGGATTGAGGTTCTGAAAAGCCCTTATGAATTAAGTGGTGGTCGATTACGAGCACTTTTGCTCTATTCATTCTTTTGGGAGTGCTAAAGACCAGCCAATCGCAGTTTCTCTGTAATCTCTGTCAGTCCCATTAAGAATGAATGGAGTGGCAGTGCTTATGATCGACCACCACTGTATTCACATGGGGCTCCTCAGAACCCCGGTTCTTGAAATTTATGGGATTTCCAGGGGTTGGACCCCCAGCAATTGGGAAATTATCCCCTATCCAACAGATAGGTGATAATATTCAAACTTGAGAATGCTCCTTTGAGGCACAGTGAATAGATCGGCGTGCTACAAAAAAGTCCTCTTTTGGTCTCCAAAATAGGTTATATCACTTTAAAATGCTAGAAACCTCATTCATCAACATCTGCAAGCCCACTCAACAGAGTCAAGAGAGAAAGAATCAGTAGGTCATGGAGAACCTGCATATAACTAGGTAAGAGTTGAGGACAAAACCTTTGTTACTCCAACAAACTGTTACACATCTGTCCCGGGTTCGGGCAAATCTCCCTTTAGCCTGGTCCGCTAAACTCAGTTGTGTTCCATGTTGGGTTATGCAAGTAGCCTGGCAGGCTCCTATGTGATCATCTACCTAGGTATATATAAAGCCTACTGAGGCACACACCTGTGTCTTGGTAGTAAGACTCTTAGTCTGGCTGTGCACCACTGCTTGCTCCATACCTGTTTCCCTGTGGACTGACTGTGTTTCCCAGAATCTCTGCTACCTTCCGGTGGTTCCCAGGACCTCTGCTGTCTGTTTCAGGTGTCAAGAACAGAACATTTGCTACATATTTTCAATCTCCAGAAACTCCGCTACTGGTTTGCGGTCTCCAAGACCTCTGCTACCTGTCTGCTGTCTCCAGGATCTCTGCTGCCTGTGTGTGGTCTCCAGGACATCTGCTACCTGTTCGTGGTCTCCAGGACCTCTGCTACCTGTGTGAGGTCTTCATGACCTCTCCTATCTGCCGCCTGGTCTCCTATCTGCCTATGGTCCCCAGTACCTTCTCTACCAGTTTCCCTCATGCCTCATCTGCCTGTTGCTCCAATGGCTGTAGCCCGTGTGCCCACCCGGACCTTGGGCTTGGAACATCCACCTTACCAGGTGAGCCTAACACAAATCAGATTGCGAGGCACTATCTCCCACAAGAGATGGCTTAAAATAGCAATCTTCCCACAAATAGTCATCTATCCAAAATTACTGGAAGGCACAGTGACAACTGATATATGCCTGCAAGTAAGCTTCTTTCACACTTCCGTCATTTGGGGTGTGTCATAATGCAGTGAAGTGACATATCGATGGATGTTGTGAAAATAGTCTAAAACGTGTGTAACGCATCCAGTTTTGTGACGCATGCGTCAAACGAGTTCCTGACTGAATTTTAAGGTATAAAATTCTGGAGAGAGAGAGAGAGATTTTTCCGTGACTAGAAAATCCTTCCAGGCATGCTCAGAATGCAACGGATCCTGCATCCATATGCTTCCATTATAGCAAACGACGGACAGCGCAGGACCCGTCGCTGAGCGATTTTCCGACGTGCAGAAAAAACGTTCCTCTGAACGTTTTCTCTGCACAACGGACCTCTATTTTCCGACGGATCCAGTGTACGACGTATGAAACGGATGGCCATCCGTCACAATCCATCACTAATACGAGTCTATGGGAAAAAACAGGATCCTGCAGAAAAATTTGCAGGATCCTGTTTTTTCAAAACTCGACGGATTTCGACGGGAGGAAAATGACGGAAGAGTGAAAGAGGCCTATCAGAGAAAAGTGTTCAAGGAGCTACAGATGCCTTTGTCCAGTGCTCAACTATTTGCTTATGATCTCACAATAAGTAAGTGATAAGGTAATGAACTGGATGATACACAAGACATTTTATATGACGTTCTATGGACAAAAAAGTTGAGTCACATTAGTCAAAGCAAATCTGAAATACATCATCCTACTCAAAGAATATCCTACAACAGTTATGGTGGTAGCAGTGTGATGGTGTGGTCCATAAAATATATACTTAACTGGAAATTTAGAATATGTAGACATAGTGTTAGGAGTCGAGTTTCCTCTGCTGCACAGGGGGAATCTCGATCCGTCTCCGCTGCGGTCTCCCATTCTCCTCCAGCCGCAGTGGAGCCTGCTCAGCAGGGACGTCGATCCCAGCATCTCGCTCAGTCTGACTCTGTGAGAAGAGTTACTGCTGCTTCTCCAGCTTCTGCCTTTAAAGCCAATACTGGTCAGCAGCGAGTGGACTTCTCTGGGACTAAGTCCTTGTCTGCGCACACTGAGCATGCCCAGGGCAAGATCTCCCGTTGGAGATCGAGGGTCATGTGCTCAGACTCTGCAGCGCATTCTATTGGTCCTCTTGGCAGGTCTTGGAAGGGCAAAGTTTCTGTGGCCGCTTCCTGTCCTGCAGCTATATAAACTGCGCATGACCGCACGGCCATGCGCTAGTGTACAACTTTATACGTGTGTTTGTTGTGAGTGCAAGTCGTCCTTTAAATACCCCTACCCTACTGTATGATTGTTCGCGTATGGTGTATGGCTGCTATCTAGCGCCCGACTTAACACTCAACGTGTCACACACGTGTCAGCGTCCTCTGCTGTGACCGCCAGTGCGGCGCCACGCGCCTGTGTGCGCTTCCTGACCCATGTCTGGGTACTTAGTGGTGCCTGCCAGCACGGCACAGTTTGCACTTCGGTGCCTCTATTGTATATACTTTTCACAGCCAGTTGTGGTGTAGTGCCAGCAAGGGTCTAATCGGACTACTATCCCTGTTGGGGTCTAGTTCGCTGACCACTTGCTCGCGCTCTATGTGCGGTACCGCGATCCTGTGACGCAACAGGATCGCTTTCTTCACGCTGGGTGAGGTTTAACCCACGCGTGTATACTTATGAGTACCGCCATATCGTCTGTCATGTCCTAGCAGCAGGTTTCACCTGCACGGTGGACCCCGGACTGCGAACGCATCCATTACATCTCTCTTGGTGCGTTCCGCCAGTCCTAACATTACACTAGCGCCAGGGTCTGGCTAGTGATGACAGACATACAGCAATCTCTGCGGCATATCCAGCAGCTGGAGGGTAGGTTGGCGGCTCTCGAGAGCGCGACCTCAGCTGTGGATGTTACTGCAGTAGCTGTACAGGCTGCCAGCGTGGCTGCAGCTACTATGTCCATTGCCACCCCTGTTCCGACATTATCTCACCTCCCGCTGCCAGAAAAATTTTCTGGTGATAGCAAGTTTTGTAGGGGATTTGTGAGTCAGTGCTCTATTCATCTCGAGCTCCTGGCTACACGTTTTCCCACAGAGCGGGCTAAGGTGGGATTTATTTTGTCTCTATTGTCGGACAGGGCGTTGGAATGGGCTACGCCGCTGTGGGAGCGTGGCGATCATGTGGTGCAGAGTGCTCCGCTGTTTCTGAGCGCTCTGAAACAGGTCTTTTTAGGACCTCAAGTCACCCATGATACTGCGCTCCAATTGCTGGCATTAACTCAGGGTGAGTCCTTGGTCAGTCATTTTGCCATCCAATTCCGCACCTTAGCATCTGAGCTGGATTGGTCGGATAAAGCTCTTATCCCCATATTTTGGAGGGGCTTGGCTGACCACGTAAAGGACGCTCTGGCCACTAGGGAGATTCCTGCCACACTGGAGGAGTTAATAACTGTCTCCACTCGAATTGACCTCCGTTTTAACGAGCGGAGGTTAGAGCGAGCCCAGTGTAGGCAGAGGTTTCGGCTGGCTCCTACTTTTGCCAAACCTCTTGAATTTCCAGTCCTGGTTCCTGAGTCACATGAGGCCAGGGAGGTGTCACAAGCAGGATCTAAGTCCCGGACCGCTTGTGCACTCAGGGTCTGTCATGTTTGCCAGCAGTCAGGACATCTAGCCACCAGATGTCCTCAGCGGTCGAGGAAACGTCAGCGTCTAGTGGTAGTTGGTGGAGGTACACTAGACACGGCGACGTTTGCCTCTAAGTTGTCCTTTAAGGGGACAATTACTATTGGCTCATTTTCCCACTCGGTAGAGCTCTGCGTGGATTCTGGGGCGGAGGGCAACTTTATGTCTTCTGCCTTCGCCCAACGTCACGCAATACCCTTGGTTATGCTTGCTCAACCAGTAACGGTGCGAGTGGTGAATGGGTCGACATTGCCCTCACAGATAACACACCAGACCATCCCTTTTACTCTGTCCATGTCGCCATCTCATCAGGAGATAATTTCTCTGCTCGTCATTCCGGAAGGAATTGATGAGATCCTGTTGGGAATACCTTGGCTACGGTACCACTCTCCTCATATCGAGTGGTCCTCAGGCAGAATTCTGGGTTGGGGTGAATCTTGTGGGGGTAGGTGTCAGAGGGAGTGCGTTCAGGTTGCTACTACTGAGGTATCCGCAGATCTATCCTCTCTCCCCAAGCAGTATTGGTCATATGCAGACGTATTCTCCAAAAAGGCGGCGGAGACCCTTCCGCCCCATCGCCCCTATGACTGTCCTATTGACCTCTTGCCTGGTGCTGAGCCTCCCCGGGGTCGAGTCTATCCGCTATCTCTCCCGGAGACGGAGGCAATGTCACAGTACATACAGGAAAATCTGGCAAGAGGGTTCATCAGGAAGTCAGTGTCACCTGCTGGGACAGGATTCTTCTTCGTGCAGAAGAAGAGTGGGGAATTGCGTCCATGCATAGACTACAGGGGTCTTAACGCCATCACCGTTAAGAATAAATACCCTTTGCCTTTGATATCTGAACTGTTCGATAGGCTTCGGGGAGCAAGGGTATTTACTAAATTAGATCTGCGGGGTGCTTACAACCTGATTCGCATCCGTGAGGGGGACGAATGGAAGACGGCTTTTAACACCAGGGATGGGCACTATGAATATCTGGTGATGCCCTTTGGGCTCTGTAATGCCCCAGCCTTTTTCCAAGACTTTGTGAACGATATCTTCCGGGATATGCTTTCCACCTCGGTCGTAGTCTATCTGGATGATATTCTCATCTACTCTCCAGATATTGACTCCCACCGGAGAGATGTTTGCAAAGTCTTCGACCTCCTACGGGCAAACTCCCTCTATGCCAAGTTGGAGAAGTGCATGTTTGAGCAGGAGTCCTTACCTTTCCTAGGCTACATCATCTCAGACCAGGGATTGGCTATGGATCCTGCCAAACTACAGGCTGTGATGGACTGGCAGGAACCTCATTCTCTTAAAGCGGTGCAGCGCTTTATGGGGTTCATCAATTATTATCGCCAGTTCATCCCGCATTTCTCAACTTTGGTAGCTCCCTTGGTTGCCCTCACCAAGAAGGGGGCAAATCCTAAATTGTGGTCTGAGGAGGTCTCCAAGGCCTTTATCTCTATAAAGTCACACTTCGCTAGCGCTCACATACTTCATCGCCCCGATGTTGATAAGCCATTTATCATGGAGGTGGATGCCTCTTCTGTTGGTGCTGGAGCAGTCCTCTTCCAAAAGGATGCTCAAGGTCGGAAGCATCCTTGCTTCTTTTTCTCCAAAACCTTCGCACCAGCAGAGAGGAATTATTCCATCGGGGACAGGGAGTTGCTAGCCATGAAGTTGGCTTTCTCGGAGTGGAGACATCTCTTGGAGGGAGCACGTTTTCCCTTCCAAGTCTTCACAGATCACAAAAATTTGGTGTATCTGCAGACAGCTCAGCGGTTGAATTCTCGCCAGGCCAGATGGTCCTTGTTCTTCTCCCGGTTTCATTTCACCCTCCATTTCCTTTCTGGGGAGAAGAACATTCGGGCCGATGCTCTCTCTCGCTCCGTTGTGTCATCTGCGGAGGAGGAGGAGGAGCCTCGGCTTATTGTCCCCACCGAGAGTTTGTGAACCGGGGCCCCGGTTTCGCTGGAGTCTGTGCCCCCGGGCAAGACTTTTGTTCCATCTAGTTTGCGGCCGGAGGTTCTCTCTTGGGCGCACTCGTCCAGGGTGGGTGGACATTTTGGTACTAAAAGGACATCTGAGTTACTGGCGAGGACATACTGGTGGCCGCATATGGCTCGTGATGTCGCGGAGTACGTTCGGGCGTGTGTTTCTTGCGCCAGGAACAAGACTCCTCGGCAACGGCCAGCTGGTTTGCTTTACCCTCTGCCCGTGGCTGACAGGCCCTGGGAGATGGTCGGGATGGACTTTGTGGTGGGCTTACCCAAGTCTCGTAATTGCACCATTATCTGGGTGATCACCGACCATTTCTCCAAAATGGTGCATTTGGTGCCTCTTCCACGGCTACCATCTGCACGGGCGATGGCTGTCTTGTTTATCAAGCATATCTTTCGCTTACACGGTATGCCAGACAAAATTGTTAGTGACCGGGGTCCCCAGTTTGCGTCTCGATTCTGGAGGGAGCTATGTCGTTTACTCAGTATTGATTTAAATCACTCTTCGGCATATCATCCCGAGACGAATGGGTTGGTAGAAAGGGCCAACCAGACCTTGGTCACATATCTGCGACATTTTGTTTCTGCCAGACAGGATGACTGGGCATCCTTGCTACCGTGGGCAGAGTTTGCACTTAACAATGCCGTAGCCGACTCCACCGGTCAGACTCCATTCCTCTTAAATTACGGCCAGCATCCGCGTGTTCCAGTGCCCATGCCTGTGTCTTCCGCTGATCCCAGGGTGGCAGACTGGGCTGTGGAGGCACGGGACATTTGGGATCGCACGCAGGATGCCATTCGGGCCTCCAAGGAGAGAATGAGGTCCTCCGCCGATGTTCATCGGCGCCCTGCTCCGACTTTTGTCCCTGGCGACTTGGTGTGGCTCTCCGCCCGTAACATCAGGCTGCGAGTTGAGTCCACTAAGTTTGCTCCTCGCTACTTGGGTCCCTTCAAGGTTCTCGAACAGGTTAATCCTGTGGTCTACCGCCTGGCTCTTCCTCCACGCTTGGGTATCACCGACACCTTTCATGTGTCCCTCTTGAAACCCGTATACATGTCCCGGTTTTCCGAGTCATCTGCCGGGACATCGGGTTCGTCTACGGACGATTACGAGGTGAACGCTATTTTGGGGTGTAAGGTGGTACGCGGCAAAAAGTTCTATCTGGTGGATTGGAAGGGTTATGGTCCAGAGAACAGGTCATGGGAGCCTGCTGAAAACATTCGGGCCCCACAGCTCATTGCTGCCTTCGAACGTAGCGAGGCCCAAGGAGAGGGGGGCCCTAGGAGGGGGGGTAATGTTAGGAGTCGAGTTTCCTCTGCTGCACAGGGGAAATCTCGATCCGTCTCCGCTGCGGTCTCCCATTCTCCTCCAGCCGCAGTGGAGCCTGCTCAGCAGGGACGTCGATCCCAGTGTCTCGCTCAGTCTGACTCTGTGAGAAGAGTTACTGCTGCTTCTCCAGCTTCTGCCTTTAAAGCCAATACTGGTCAGCAGCGAGTGGACTTCTCTGGGACTAAGTCCTTGTCTGCGCACACTGAGCATGCCCAGGGCAAGATCTCCCATTGGAGATCGAGGGTCATGTGCTCAGACTCTGCAGCGCATTCTATTGGTCCTCTTGGCAGGTCTTGGAAGGGCAAAGTTTCTGTGGCCGCTTCCTGTCCTGCAGCTATATAAACTGCGCATGACCGCACGGCCATGCGCTAGTGTACAACTTTATACGTGTGTTTGTTGTGAGTGCAAGTCGTCCTTTAAATACCCCTACCCTACTGTATGATTGTTCGCGTATGGTGTATGGCTGCTATCTAGCGCCCGACTTAACACTCAACGTGTCACACACGTGTCAGCATCCTCTGCTGTGACCGCCAGTGCGGCGCCACGCGCCTGTGTGCGCTTCCTGACCCATGTCTGGGTACTTAGTGGTGCCTGCCAGCACGGCACAGTTTGCACTTCGGTGCCTCTATTGTATATACTTTTCACAGCCAGTTGTGGTGTAGTGCCAGCAAGGGTCTAATCGGACTACTATCCCTGTTGGGGTCTAGTTCGTTGACCACTTGCTCGCGCTCTATGTGCGGTACCGCTATCCTGTGACGCAACAGGATCGCTTTCTTCACGCTGGGTGAGGTTTAACCCACGCGTGTATACTTATGAGTACCGCCATATCGTCTGTCATGTCCTAGCAGCAGGTTTCACCTGCACGGTGGACCCCGGACTGCGAACGCATCCATTACATCTCTCTTGGTGCTTTCCGCCAGTCCTAACACATAGACATCTTTCCATAACTGTACAAAAAAGTTGGGTTATGTGTCATGATTAAAAAAAAGTTGCGACTTTCTTAAGCCAAGTCTGATATTACAGATTAGCCCAATTTACTGTATGGGGCATTTCTATCTTAGAATGTGCAAGTAACCTCTTCAGAGGAGAAGAGTACTGGAACTCTAGTGCCAACTATTGGAAGTAGGAATCCTAAAAGTCAATATCAACCTTTTGTAGGGTCTTGCCGCATGCTTAGGATAACAAGCCAAACCAAAAACTCCACTTGCAGACACGTGTTTGGGGCTGTTTGCCCTCCTCAGTGCAAAGCAGACAAAAGAGTTTGGCTTGGGGAGAAGCTTCTCCTTCTAAGTCATGTTTCAAGCCTATTGAAGAGTTGGTATTGACTTTTAGGATACTTACTTCCAAAACGAGACACTAGAGTTCCAGTCTTCTTCCTCTCTGAACAGTCTGCTTGCATATTTAAATTTTCAGGGGTACATGGCATGGTCTATATGTCTCCAACTTGGCACCCTCCCACATGAAGAGACTTATCTCTACCGCTCAGTAGGAACCAATCTTTGAGAGTCTTGTTGTTTTGGAGAACAAAAGGATCAAAGACCCGTAAAGTAATAACCTTTTACAGTTGACACTTCAATTCAACAATGAAAAAAGCTCCGTACAGGTGATTGGACATTGGATTCCATTCAACCCATGTCCAACCCTCCTCTCACCCACTTCACAGTACAGTAGGTGGGTGAGAGCACCACAATTTATGAGAAAACATGAATGAATGCAATAGGAATATGGCCACATTATTCTAAGGATCTGCACAGATCAGTAAGTGATGGCACGCCTAAGCAATGTGCCATCATTTCTTGTGGTGCACAAATATTTGATTCCTCTAAATCTAAACTAAGAAAAAATTGGGTTCAAACGTCAACCATTAAAAAAAATCCACACATCCATCATATATGGTAGAGATCCCATTATTGCTATACATACAAAACCCTTCAAGATACTGACAGAATAGTTTGATAATCTGATGATGTCATTTGTCATTTTGTCAGATGATTAAATCCTAAAATGTTCTTTATTTTCTTTGGCAACTTTGAAAAACGTGATGTACTCGGAAACATGAAAGAGACTTGTATCAATACTGTACATATCATAAGAGCACTCGCCTTATCCACAAGCCATTAGCTGAACCTTAGTAAGTGAATGAGGCAACTGTGTATTGAGGGATTCAATGAGAACTTTCAAAAAACCTTAAATTTGCCAATAAGGGTTCAAGTTATTGGCAAACTAAATAGTTCACCTTTCTTTTAGAAACAGGTGCACTGACTATTGAGACAAGATGAGAAAGTCTAGACCCTTCTTTGGGTTTTAAATGATTTCGTTTAAAGTACTTAGGGTCATTAACATTAGACCCTGTAATGGAAGAGCTGGAAAAAATTACAAACAATTTTTGGGGAATGATTTTCTTGTTTCCCATGAAAAGACTTAAATAATTTTTTGCAACTAAATACTCAACTTCACCTCCTGAGTATATAAGGCAGTGTAAAAGCCCGAACAAAGCGTTTCTAAATGGAGACTTTCTAGAAGAATAAGGTCTAAAAGGTAAAGTTTCTCCTTGTGGAGCGTGACATGCCTGGCATGCCAGTGTAAGGACACTTATAGGCCACGCAATACTCATCTGGGAAATTAAAGAAGCAAATTGCATATTTAATTTTACAGAGAAGCATTACATAGCCTATACATAATTCTTCTTACATTGTCATATCATGTTTTTTAATTATGGTTTTAATATCTTTGTGCTAACACCCCTATCGCTGCTCCTTCCTGTTACTGTCATATCAGGCATGACACCCAGAAACATGTGTCTGCATATTGAGATTCTGTTTTTTCTTCATGTGTCAATGTTCCTTAAAGAGTCGATTCTGCAATGGTGTGTAATTTTTCTACAAACAAATATCCAGTTTCCCTTCTCATCAATTCTGCCACAGTTAACCGTTTCTTTGTGACTGCTTACACCTCTCCCATTGACCATTTGTTTGCTAAATGGCCTGGACTGACTATGCATCCACAGTTTCTATGTATATCCTTCATGTTTGTGAAGTGAGTAGTAAATTCTATGTCTAGCACAAGGTAGACTGGGGGAAGATGTTAAGGAAGTCCTACTTTGCACTTTGAATGCCCAGTAAAAGGTTTCACATCATACTGCAGAGCATTCCTTGGTTGCAGCTTGAAGGATAGTCTTCAGTTTAGTTGACTGCAAACATAAGACAAGTGCAAGGCAGAAGGGGCAAAGCTTCTGATGAGGCAAAACTTGTCACTAGTCCTAAAGAATGAACACAGCCAAAGATACAATCAGAATAACCCAGGATATGGCATGAATGTAGACCAAAGGGATGGAAGCCAGAAGATACTGGACTGAGGACCACATAGAATCAGAAGCCAACAGGTGGAGAGCAAAAGAGATGTCAAGACATGATACAGAAAAGAAAGGCACTGCTGCATGGCCCCAAAAAATGACTGGGTCTAAAAAACTGACTGCCAAGGATGTCATTAAGATATGTCTTTTGGCGGGGAGACAAAGAAATGGTATTGGAGCTAGAAGAGGTGATTGCTAGCTTCCGTGTAGAGGAGAATGGATGGATGCTGGATCATCCAGGATCAACAAGAGATTTTTGCACACCCCGGTTGAAACCACTCTTGTTGCCTGGCCTATGGAAGTTTAGGAACCAGCCAGTAATTGGGTAATTGTGTTAAACTACCAAGCTCCTTTTGCAAAGGCTGGTTTAGTGTCTTCCCCATCTACAAATGGATGATTGGTAAGTGATAAACTCATGTGACTGACCAATAATGTATATAAAATGTGGCCGTCGGATAGTAAGGGTAATTGGCCACCTGTTTTAGGCAATAGACTGTAACCATGTTGCAGTATTGCCATGACCAATTTCCACTACCTATCGCTAATGCTAACTTAGCACCTTTACGTTTTTAACGTTTTCCAGCAATATTTGAGTTCATGTGTTCAATAGTCACAGTGTTGGCACATCATGTATGTGTATGTTAATAATTGTGTCCCTTATCTTCCTTCCTGGCTCTAACCCAGGAAAATCATCATTCCTACCAGCCTGGACCACCAGTCAGCAGCTACTCCAAGGACTCAACCCAAGGCCCCTGTGTAAGTTCATATACGTTTATATAATCCAGGTAACTGGTGCAAAACCTGTCTATGGAAAGCCTATTTAGAACTGCCAAGTGACCCTGGACATTATAATTTGACTCGTAGGTTTTAGTTGTAATCTGTAATCCCGTAGCGGGTGATGTTTTCACCTCAACTGGAGATTTTTCATCAACGTGATTCCTGTTTCAGTATGTAAAATATTGCACAGCTAAATGAGCTGAGCAATGATGATACAGTATATGGATGTCAAAGGAACATGTTGTAACAGCCTTTTCTTACCTTTACAAAAGCTTATGTCACTTTTAACCATAACTGGATCAGATTAGTAACACAAAAACACACGTTTCTATCTCTAAAAGCCATCTTTAAGTGGTGCATTAGAGTGGAAGATTTGCTTTTTCTCCCCCCCCAAGACAATTACCATGAAAATGGGCATTAAACGGAATGATGTAACTCGTGACATCATTGTCTTGTCAGTTCTGTAAACTTCAATAAGCTGTTTTGTGCGGTGGACAAACGTCTAGACATGAAGAAACAAGTACTGGAGACAGTCGGAAGTACCTGTTCAATGAAAGGAGCCATATAATACAAACATTTTCGCATCAAGCCATCCCGCACTAAATCCATCACAAATCTGTGGATGAGATAACATCCTATACTGCTATATCGCTGCCCTGTAATAGAAAAGACTTGTCAGCATTAGTCTTCATAGCTATACGTATATAGAATTCAAAATGTTGGCGCTATGAACTGGTACAGGAGTGGAGTCAAAAAATATTTATTAATTTTGCTTCATATAGCATCATTAATTCCATACTTACCGCGAAAGCTAATGGACAATAATCTGTACTCCTCCTTCTAGACCTGTCCTCTGCTTTCGACACGGTTGACCACTGCCTCTTATTACAGATCCTCTCCTCCTTTGGCATCAAAGACATCTCCCTATCCTGAATCTCCTTGACCTTTCCAACCGCACATTCAGCATCTCCCACTCCCAAACCACCTCCTCATCCCACCCTCTCTCTGTTGGAGTCCCCCAAGGCTCTGTTCTAGGACCCCTACTCTTCTCAATCTATACACTTGGCTTGGGACAACTCATAAAGTCCCTTGGATTCCAGTACCACCTTTATGCTGATGACACTCAGCTCTACCTCGCTGGCCCAGACGTCACCGCTCTGCTGTCCAGAATCCGAGAGTGCCTATCAGCCATATCCTCCTTCTTCTCCTCTCGCTTCCTCAAACTCAATGTGGACAAATCTGAACTCATCATCTTTCCTCCATCCCATAGATCTTCCTTACCTGACATATCTATCGCAATCAATGACATCATGCATTCTCCCGTACCAGAAGTCTGCTGCCTCGGAGTAACCTTCGACTCTGCCCTGTGCTTCAAACTGCACATCCACGCTCTTTCCACCTCCTGTCGCCTCCAGCTCAAAAATATCTCCAGAATCCGTCCTTTCCTCAACTGCCAATCTACTAAAATGCTTGTGCACGCCCTCATCATCTCCTGCCTTGACTACTGCAACATCCTTTTCTGCGGCCTCCCTGCTAACACCCTTGCACCTCTCCAGTCCATTCTTAACTCTGATGCCCGGCTAATTCATCTCTCTCCTCGCTACTCCTCTGCTTCCCCCCTCTGCAAATCTCTTAACTGGCTCCCATTCCCTCAGCGTATCCAGTTCAAATTACGAATACTGACCTATAAAGCCATCCACAACCTGTCTCCTCCATATATCTCTGAGCTAATCTCCCGATATCTTCCCTCACGTGATCTCCGGTCCTCCCAAGACCTCCTTCTCTCCTCCACACTTATTCGCTCCTCATCCAACTGCCTCCAAGACTTTTCCCGAATATCCCCCATCCTATGGAATTCTTTGCCCCAACACGTCTGACTATCAACCACATTCGGATCCTTCAGACGGAACTTGAAAACCCATCTCTTCAGGAAAGCCTACAGCCTGCACTGACCCCACTGCCGCCTCATCACTACCGAAGCTACCGCCTCACCAACACCGGAGCTCCTGCAACCCTCAACCTACTGTCTCCTTCCCAATAATCCTGCAGAATGTAAGCCCGCAAGGGCAGGGTCCTCGCCCCTCTGTATCAGTCTGTAATTGTTAGTTTGTTTACTGTAAGTGATATCTGTAACTTGTATGTAATCCCTTCTCATGTAAAGCACAATGGAATCAATGGTGCTATATAAATAAATAATAATAAAGTTTTACAGATATTTACATCACTGTCCCCATTAGGGTTCACAATCTAAATTTCCTATCAGTATGTCTTTGGAGTGTGGGAGGAAACTAGAGAACCCAAAGAAACTCACGCAAACACGGGGAGAACATACAGACTCCTTACAAATGTTGTCCTTGGTGGGATTTGATCCCAGTGCTGAAAGACTATATTGCTAAACACTAAGCCGCCATTCTTAAATGGATTGTCCAGTCTTAAGATATAAGTCTGCAGTCACTAGACGTGTCTGTTACTAGACGCGTACTGTGGCCACAATCCTACTAGACGTGTTCAGCCTTTCTCAGTACACTTGCATTGACCGAGTCTGTCTAGTCGGCAAGTGTTTGCAATTCAGATGATTCCAGTCATAAGTCCAACACTTCCAGGACCAGCACAGCTCGCTGCAGACTTGTAGCTTAAAACCGGACTTCTTAACTTCTTTAATATCAATAAAACTAACCAGATCATGGTCATAAATTGGTAAATATTGCTAAAAAAAGTTTCTGCTACAGAAACAGCTGAGTATGGCTAAGAATTGCATATCTGTAACTCTCATATTCGTGAACATAAATGATGAAAACAGAGTAGCCCAGCCAGCCACGCTTGGTTGTTTCCATAGCAAAAACATTGCAGCAAAAACAGCGTGGCACAACTTCTGCAGCTACTGTTTCCCTCTCAGACTTTAATGAATGAGATTAAAACAATCTTAAAGAAATGTTGTAGTAATGGCAACAGCTGCAGGCTTGTGCTGCTCAGGGAGGAAAGTGTTAAAAAAATAGCACATATGGAGTGAAAGTTGTTAGAGCTTGTTAATACCTTATTGTATGACTCCTGTGGTTTGTTTTGTGTTATATTTTTCCTTTAATCCCATATGATAAAATCCTCCCAAGAGAGAGGACCCCACTGACCATAAGAGCTCACTCTCTACAGGAGAGACAGAGAGAGGACCTCGCTGACCAAAAGAGCTTGTACTCTACAGGAGAGAGAGAGAGAGGACCCCGCTGATCATAAGAGTTTACACTCTACAGGTGAGATAAGACCCCACAGACCATACAAGCTTACACTCTACAGGAGAGAGAGATGACCCTGCTGACCATAAGAGCGAACACTCTACAGGAGAGAGAACCCCACTGACCATAAAAGCTTACACTCTACACAAGAGAGAGAGGATCCTGGTGACCATAAGAGCCTACACTCTACAGGAGAGAGAGGACCTCACTGACCATAAGAACTTACACTCTACACAAGAGAGAGAGGACCCCGCTGACCATAGGACCTTACACTCTACAGGAGAGAGAGGACCCCGCTGACCATAGGACCTTACACTCTACAGAAGAGAGAGGACCATGTTGACCATAGGACCTTACACTCTACAGGAGAGAGAGGACCCCACTGACCATAAGATATTACACTCTACAGGAGAGAGAGGACCCTGCTGACCATAGGACCTTACACTCTACAGGAGAGAGAGGACTCCGCTGACCATAAGAGCTTACACTCTACAGGAGAGAGAGAGGACCCCGCTGACCATAAGAGCTTACACTCTACAGGAGAGAGAGAAGACCCCACTGACCATAAGAGCTTTCACTCTACAGGAGAGAGAAGACCCCACTGACCATAAGAGATTACACTCTACAGGAGAGAGAGACGACCCCACTGACCATAAGAGCCTACACTCTACAGGAGAGAGAGGACCTCACTGACCATAAGAACTTACACTCTACAGGAGAGAGAGGACCCCGCTGACCATAGGACCTTACACTCTACAGGAGAGAGAGGACCCTGCTGACCATAGGACCTTACACTCTACAGAAGAGAGAGGACCATGCTGACCATAGGACCTTACACTCTACAGGAGAGAGAGGACCCCACTGACCATAAGAGCTTACACTCTACAGGAGAGAGAGGACCCCGCTGACCATAAGAGCTTACACTCTACAGAAGAGAGAGGACCATGCTGACCATAGGACCTTACACTCTACAGGAGAGAGAGGACCCCACTGACCATAAGAGCTTTCACTCTACAGGAGAGAGAGAGAGGACTCCGCTGATCATAAGAGGTTACATTCTATAGAAGAGAGACTTACCCAGTGACTCTAGAGATAGAAAATGACTCTTCAAGACAAACTATGCTCCACTGGGAACCACTGATCTGTGACGGCTCTGGTACTGACCATCACTGCGCAAAATATAGCAATCCGCTAGATGGCAAAGCTGAAGGGCATTATGGGGAGTCTGAGCTGCAATACAAAATGACATTACCCCACTCTCTGATGCTTCAGTATGGGAAATGGTGGCGGGAAAGTTATTTATTTTTATGCAATCCGTGAATCGAATTTCAAATTATTCAAGCTTGCGTGAAACCACGAATTTCAGAAATTTTACTTAAACTTAATCCTTCTCTGAATGATCCACTTACCTCTACTAATAAGTATTTAATGGTCTGCCAGCTCGTTAATTGCAATCAGCAGAATATGGAATGCTGCTCTGGAGTATAGTATAGGCTCTTAAAAATTTAAGATCTGAAAATAAATATGTTTCAATGTATTTGCAAATGTGCAGATATGTGGGAGATTATGCTCATCTGTAAGCAATAAAATCAGAATCGTTTTAGTATTATTCTTTATTTTAGTTTAAAACAAAATAAAATCCCAGGTGACGTTCACTAGAATGAGGATATTCCTTTAAAATTGCTTTCTTACATGTGCAAAATGGGAAATCAAAGTCTTTGTCTACATGAGATTAGGTTTATAATGTATCCCAATCCTAAACCTTTTTTCAATGTCTAGTTTAAGACACCGGTGTCAAAAAGTGATAAATAGTCGAGATTATTTCCATATCCGGCATTTTATCTAAACACGAAACAAAAGGACAAAACTCACAAACCTTGTTGAGGAATTACGGAAGAGAATACAGTATTTATCCCCTCTTAGAAAACAGAGTAGGACTTAATTGCTTGTAATCTGAGTAAACTGATTCCTAATTTCTGTCCCCAGGGTATGGTCTTCTGCTTGTAAGTGACATGGTGTTGTCATTAGCAGTGATTGCTGCCCTTTGTCATAGTCAGAGCTTTACTTAACTGGTTTTATCTTACACTAAGGGTACCGTCACACTATACGATTTACCTACGATCACGACCAGCGATATGACCTGGCCGTGATCGTAGGTAAATCGTAGTGTGGTCACTGGGGAGCTGTCACACAGACAGCTCTCCAGCGACCAACGATGCCGAGGTCCCTGGGTAACCAGGGTAAACATCGGGTAACTAAGCGCAGGACCGCGCTTAGTTACCCGATGTTTACCCTGGTTACAAGCGTTAAACTAAAAAAAAAAAAACAGCACATACTTACATTCTGGTGTCCGTCAGGTCCCTTGCCGTCTGCTTCCCGCACTCAGTGACTGCCGGCCGTAAAGTGAAAGTGAAAGCACAGCACAGCGGTGACGTCACCGCTGTGCTCTGCTTTCACTTTACGGCCGGCAGTCACTGAGTGCGGGAAGCAGACGGCAAGGGACCTGACGGACACCAGAATGTAAGTATGTGCTGTTTTTTTTTTTTTAGTTTAACGCTTGTAACCAGGGTAAACATCGGGTAACTAAGCGCGGTCCTGCGCTTAGTTACCCGATGTTTACCCTGGTTACAAGCGAACGCATCGCTGGATCGCATCGCTAGATCGCTAGATCGGTGTCACACACACCGATCTAGCGATGACAGCGGGAGATCCAGCGATGAAAGAAAGTTCCATACGATCTGCTACGACGTACGATTCTCAGCAGGATCCCTGATCGCTGCTGCGTGTCAGACACAGCGATATCGTAACGATATCGCTGGAACATCACGAATCGTACCGTCGTAGCGATCGAAATATTATAGTGTATAGTATTCCTACCCTAAAGCTGGCCATACACCTTCACTGGCTGTTGATCCAACAGATCCTTCCAGTACACATCTACCCCTGGTTTCTCAAAGCATCCAACACGAGAGAGGAAGAAGACATGAGGTAGATATAGTATATCTCATCTTCAGCAAAGTATTTGATAAAGTATCTCATACTATCATTATTGAAAAATGACCAAGTATGGGATTGACAAAGCTATAGTTAGGTGGATTCATAACTGGCTCGGTGGTCGTACTCAAACAGCGGTGATAAACGGTTGCACATTCATTTGGAGGAGTGTTTCAAGTGGGGTACCACAAGGCTCTGTCCTGGCCCCAGTGTTGTTCAACATTTTGATAAATGATCTAGTTAAGGGAACTGAAGGTAAACTAATCACATTTGCAGACAATGCAAAGCTAGGAGGGATAGCTAAAGGTACCTTCACACTGAACAACTTCACAACGATATCGCTAGCGATCCGTGACGTTGCAGCATCCTGGATAGCGATATCGTTGTGTTTGACACGCAGCAGCGATCTGGATCCTGCTGTGACATCGCTGGTCAGAGCAGAAAGGCCAGAACTTTATTTCGTCGCTGGATCTCCCGCAGACATCGCTGAATCGGCGTGTGTGACGCCGATTCAGCGATGTCTTCACTGGTAACCAGGGTAAACATCGGGTTACTAAGCGCAGGGCCGCGCTTAGTAACCCGATGTTTACCCTGTTTATCAGTGTAAATGTAAAAAAAAAAAAAACACTACATACTTACATTCCGGTGTCTGTCGCGTCCCCCAGCGTTCTGCTTCCCTGCACTGTCAGCGCCGGCTGGCCGTAAAGCAAAGCACAGCGGTGACGTCACCGCTCTGCTTTACAGCCGGCGCTTACACAGTGCAGGAAAGCAGAGCGCCGGGGGACGCGACAGACACCGGAATGTAAGTATGTAGTGTTTGTTTGTTTTTACATTTACACTGGTAACCAGGGTAAACATCAGGTTACTAAGCGTGGCCCTGCGCTTAGTAACCCGATGTTTACCCTGGTTACCAGGGGACTTCGGCATCGTTGGTCGCTGGAGAGCTGTCTGTGTGACAGCTCTCCAGCGACCACACAGCGACGCTGCAGCGATTGGCATCATTGTCTAGATCGCTGCAGTGTCGCTAAATGTGACGGTACCTTAATACTAGAGAAGACAGAGAAAGTATTCAGAAGGATCTAGATAAGATTGAACAATGGGCAGCGACTAATAGAATAGTATTTAACAAAGAGAAATGCAAAATTCTACATCTGGACAAGAAAAGTAAAAATTAGATCTATAGAATAGGAGGAATAGAACTAAGCAACAGAACGTTTGAAAAAAACTATACAGTATACTAATAGATCACAGATTGCACATGAATCAACAGTGTAAGAGAAGCATAGAGTCTAGATCAGATGAAGTAATTATTCCCCTCTACTCTTCCTTGGCCAGGCCTCATCTGGAATACTGTGTCCAGTTCTGGGTACCACAAAAGAGCTACCAGGATGGTGGGATGGTGAGCGACTGCAAGCTATGTCCTACGAGGAAAGGTTAAAGGATCTGGGAATGTTAAGCTTGGAAAACAAAAAAAGTTAAGAGGAGACTTAATAGCTGTCTACAAATATCTGAAGGGCTGTCACAGTGTAGAGGGATCATCCTTATTCTCACTTGCACGTGGAAACACGAGAAGCAATGGAATTAAACTGAAAGGGAGAAGATACAGACTAGATATTAGAAAAATCTTTTTGTCTGTGAGGGTGATCAATGAGTGAAATAGGCTGACACAAAAAATGGTGAGTTCTCCTTCAATGGAAGTCTGCAAACAGAGGCTGGACAGACATCTGTCTGAGATGGTTTAATGAATCCTGCATTGAGCAGAGGGTTGGACAGGATGACCCTGGAGGTACCTCAAACTCTAACATTCTATTATTCTATCATTCTATGATCTCTTGTGGTAGGTTGTCTGCGGTGAGAAGACATGATGGGGAATATTGAAATCCAACATGCCATTCCTTCTTTTCCCCAACATCTACCATATGGGGAGAAAGTCTGGACACCCCCATACACTTTAGATGGTCATGTGCTCCCATCGAGTTTGGTTAATGATCATCTAAGTCAGTGTTTCTCAACTTCAGTCCTCAAGACCAAGTAACAGGTCATGTTTTAAGAATGTCCTTAGTATTGCATAGGTGATGGAATTAATGCTTGATCTGGTGATAAAATAATCACCTGTGCAATACTAAGGAAATCCTGAAAATATGATCTGTTGGTGGGTATTGAGGACTGATCTAAGGGTTCATATACATATTGGACTTTGCCCCTTGTGTTGGGTGCTCCATCTGGTTCACCAGTGGTGTCCATCTTTTCAGATGGGTATAAGACTGGTTTGAGACACCATCGGAAAAAAAGCACAGAGTCCATTTGAACTCCGTCTATCTCATTGGAATCTATGTGGGAAGTTCTGTCTGAATCCCATTTTGGGACAATTGATGAAAGGTGCAAAATGCAATGTGAATGGCCCTTAATTTGTATAGCCACCTCAGAGGCCTCAATGCACTTTAGGCTAATGTTGACCAAACCCATTAGTATCGGCAGGTTTTTGGTTGATATTCTAATGCACATGGTGACCCTTCACTTACCAGGACAGATGAAGAGACTGACATTACAAAGGTTAAAGCTTTTACCACTTTGTAAATGCACCATTAAATTAAAACAAAGAAACAATCCTGTTAACTTCCATAGATCTACAAGGGATAGTCATGATTTAGGAGTTTACCTATAACTCGATCTCCTAGAGACAGATCATGAAAGGTTCATATGTAGGACATGTCATCACTTGATTGTGCATTTCTTTGTGCGCTGGGGCATTATACAGATCTACATAAACATGACATGAAAACCTTCTCTGCAGTTTTACATCTAGAAAAAAAATCAAGAGGCAACTGAAAGATCATGTCATTACACCTGCGTCCTGGTCTTTCATGTCCATAGGGAATTATTGAGAACGTTTCTGTGATTCTCTCTTTAGCTGCCTTTATTGCACTTTTGATGTGGGATTGAGGGTGAACAATTTTAAAACTGCTTTTTAACCCCTTAATGACCGCCAATACGTCTTTTAACTGACCTGAGATATAAGAGAATAGTATCCCCATACAGATGACAATCCAGCATCGGTCGGTTGTACACTATAGCGGACAACTTGCTGTACCAGCCACAATCAGTATTTGCACCATCCATATCTGTTTAACCCCTTAGATGCTGGTGTCAATAGTGACTACATCATTATAAATGGTTAACAGAGTGTGGGGGCTTCTTCTTTGTCACAATTGGTGCCCTCAGATCATGATTTTGCGGTCCTGATGTTTGCCATGGCAATTCATGACCAAATAGCGGCCTTAGAGTCTGACGGCTGTAGTAATCTGTTTAGAAGTTAGCAACATTTAGGTGGTAAAAACACACATTTTCATTTCTGTCATACCACTTTGCATTAATTCCTGTAAAGCACCTGAAGGGTTAATAAACTACCTGACAGCAGTTTTCAATATGTCAGGGGGTGCTGTTTTTAAAATGGTATCACGTTTGGGGGTTTCCCAATATATGGGACCCCTAAAGTCACTTCAAACATGGATAAGTCCCTAAAAAAAATAAATTTTGTAAATTTCTTTGAAAAAATGAAAAATTGCTGCTACATTTTTAAACCTCCTAAAATGCTAACAAAATAAAATAACATTTTACAAATGGTCCTGATGTAAAGCAGACATGTGGGAAATGTTATTTATTAATGGTTTGCTGGTGTATGACTATCTGGATTAAAGGGATAATCATTCAAATTTAGAAAATTGCTAATTTTTTAACATTTTTCTCAAATTTTTGATATTTTTTATAAATAAACACAAAAAATGTTGAACTAAATTTACCATTATCATAAAGTATAATGTCACGAAAAAACAATCTCAAAATCACTGGGATTTGTTGAAGCGTTGCAGAGTTATTACCACATAAAGTGACACTGGTCAGATTTCAAAAATTTGGCTCGGTCACTAAGGGGTTAAGCTTGGTTTAATCAGAATGTATAAGGTTTTGAGGAGGTGTAGAATATGGAGACCAAGCATTGGCTTACGTCTATCTAAAGTCCCTAGAAAGTGGTTGGTGGAACAATGATTCAGCTGGCACCTATCTCATCCCACTTCCCAATACACAGGAGCGCTCACTCTTCCGAGCTGCTGAGTGCTCCCGTGTTCTCTATGAGAAAGCCACTGCCAGACTCCTCTGTTGATGACTTATCTTTTAGAGCAGGGGTCCCCAACTCCAGTCCTCAAGGCCCACCAATATGTCATGTTTTCAGGATTTCCTTAGTCTTGCCCAGGTAATAATTGCATCACCTGTGCAATGCAAAGGAAATCCTGAAAACATGACCTGTTGGTGGGCCTTGAGGACTGGAGTTGGGGACCCCTGTTTTAGAGAACAAAAGGTTTAGCGATCTGAAATCGGGCATGCTGGATCTTTATTCCTTAGCTAACATCATCTGTAACATCATCATATGGACTACCATATCTATAATTAATTTGATCAGAAATTATTTTTTTACAGCATTCAATACTATTCTGTCATACAGTATATACAGCTTTATTTATGTAATAATCTACGTTATTTTTTTGGTCTTTGAAGCTCAGAGACAATCCAAGAAAAAAAAAAGTGAATGTCCCTTTATAGTGTCACTCTCTAATATTGCAGAACAAATGTTATTCATCCCCTGTGCAGTTTGGAAGGGAAGCAAAAATTAGTAGAGGGGAAAAAATTTCATTATTTATGGCTGGTGAATTGAGCTATCGAGGAATAGCGACATTTCAAGGGGACTGAAGACACAAAGAGTTTCCTTGATGGCACGTATCGTAAATCTGCACTGTTCCCAAGCTCTTTTATGGGTCAAGGCTTGTAAAACAACCTTAGAGGATCTGTAAACTTGCTCCTAAAGTACTTTCTCATATTCACAACAGCTGTGACATTGGCTTGTCACTTGTCGTTAGACCCATAAACTGCTTCCTACAAGAGTAAGGTGTAACATCCCAATGCTTTGATAATACAAATAGACTAAAAGGAGTCTAAAAATTATTCTAAAAATGTCATTGTCCTGGACTTTCAGGTCAATCTGTAGTTTTTTTTAGGACTATAAGTCATGTGGACAATTTTCTAATTGTTACCATTAGAGTTGAGCGACCTTGACCTTTTTAGAGTCGAGCCGGTTTTCGCGAAACCCGACTATCTCAAAAGTCGGGTCGAGTGAAATCGGCCGATTATGACGTAAAGTCGGGATCGACCGAAACACGAAACCCAATGCAAGTCAATGGGGCAGCATAGTCGGCAGTGAGTGGGGGCCAGGAAAACACCTAGAGTGCCCATTTTAATGTCAAAACCATCCATTCTTCTTAATGAAGCTTGTCAAGCGTAATTTACCTTATAATAATTGGAAGGCATTTGAAATTGGGGGTCATTTGGCTAAAGTTGTGGTGGGTAGGGCTGGTTCAAGTAATTAGTGGGCCCAGGAAATCTGGACCACGTCACGGCAGTGGAGCAGGGAGAGGTAAGTATTTCAACTTTGCAAGTGCTGTGAACCTGAGCAAGCAGGGGGGGCCCACTCGTTGGCATTGGCACTGGCACAGGGCCCCTCAAAGTACAGCGGTGTGTTTGCACGGCGGGGGCGCCTCCCACCGGCAGCAGCACTTTTGCGTACTATGAGAGGCCCTGTGCCAGTGACGTCGCCAACTAGTATTCCTCCCCCCACCTGATGAAGGAACCTGCACTTTCATCTGCACCTTCCTCTTTGTCCCCGTGTAAGGTGGTATGGTATGCGGGAAGAGCAACCTGACTTTCAGCAGGGTCACAATGTTGTTGTGTAGCGTGCACGGGGAATGTTGCGTTATGGGTCAATGTACCAGCAGACTCATCTATCACTGGCTGGGCAATGGGCAGGATGAGGAGGAAACACAGATATAGGCCCAAATAATAAAGTGGGCTAAATGCAGTTCAAAATTGGTAACACAGGAATAACCAGGGGGCATTGCAGTGGAGGACAACTGGAATGAGAGGCTGACACAGAGAGTAGGCCCAAATCAGTAAGTAGTCGAAATGCAGTTCAAAATTGGCAACCGTAGTAAACAGGCGGCACAGCTTTGTTCAGTGGAGGAGAACAGCAAGGAGTGGCAGACACCGATAGTAGGCCCCAACCCAACTAGTAGGCCAAATGCAGTCTAACATTAACAACTACTTAACGAGCGCCTGAAAAAGGAATTTCAGGACAGGAAACCAGGAGAACAGCAAGGAGCGGCAGACACTGTTAGTAGGCCCCAAACCAACTAGTACGCCAAATGCAGTTGTTCCATTTAACCACAATTTAACGAGAGCCTGAAGATAGAAGCTCAGGAAAGGCAACCTGGAGAACACCTTGGAGTGGAACACACCATCTCTCTCCACCCCATACCCATTTTGTAGGCCTAATGCTGTGTAGTTTTCTACAACTACTAAACGAGAGTCGGAAGACCGAAGCAATGGCAAGGCAACCTGGGGAACACCTTGGAGTGTAACACACCATCTCTCTCCACCCGATACCCATTTTGTAGGCCTAATGCAGTGTAGTTTTCTACAACTACTAAACGAGAGTCGGAAGATCGAAGCAATGGCGAGGAAACCTGGAGAACACCTTGGAGTGTAACACACCATCTCTCTCCACCCCATACCCATTTTGTAGGCCTAATGCTGTGTAGTTTTCTACAACTACTAAACGAGAGTCGGAAGACCGAAGCAATGGCAAGGCAACCTGGGGAACACCTTGGAGTGTAACACACCATCTCTCTCCACCCGATACCCATTTTGTAGGCCTAATGCAGTGTAGTTTTCTACAACTACTAAACGAGAGTCGGAAGACCGAAGCAATGGCAAGGCATCCTGGGGAACACCTTGGAGTGTAACACACCATCTCTCTCCACCCGATACCCATTTTGTAGGCCTAATGCAGTGTAGTTTTCTACAACTACTAAACGAGAGTCGGAAGATCGAAGCAATGGCGAGGAAACCTGGAGAACACCTTGGAGTGTAACACACCATCTCTCTCCACCCCATACCCATTTTGTAGGCCTAATGCTGTGTAGTTTTCTACAACTACTAAACGAGAGTCGGAAGACCGAAGCAATGGCAAGGCAACCTGGGGAACACCTTGGAGTGTAACACACCATCTCTCTCCACCCGATACCCATTTTGTAGGCCTAATGCAGTGTAGTTTTCTACAACTACTAAACGAGAGTCGGAAGACCGAAGCAATGGCAAGGCAACCTGGGGAACACCTTGGAGTGTAACACACCATCTCTCTCCACCCGATACCCATTTTGTAGGCCTAATGCAGTGTAGTTTTCTACAACTACTAAATGAGAGTCGGAAGACCGAAGCAATGGCGAGGAAACCTGGAGAACACCTTGGAGTGTAACACACCATCTCTCTCCACCCCATACCCATTTTGTAGGCCTAATGCAGTGTAGTTTTCTACAACTACTAAACGAGAGTCGGAAGACCGAAGCAATGGCAAGGCAACCTGGGGAACACCTTGGAGTGTAACACACCATCTCTCTCCACCCGATACCCATTTTGTAGGCCTAATGCAGTGTAGTTTTCTACAACTACTAAACGAGAGTCGGAAGACCGAAGCAATGGCAAGGCAACCTGGGGAACACCTTGGAGTGTAACACACCATCTCTCTCCACCCGATACCCATTTTGTAGGCCTAATGCAGTGTAGTTTTCTACAACTACTAAACGAGAGTCGGAAGATCGAAGCAATGGCGAGGAAACCTGGAGAACAACTTGGAGTGTAACACACCATCTCTCTCCACCCCATACCCATTTTGTAGGCCTAATGCTGTGTAGTTTTCTACAACTACTAAACGAGAGTCGGAAGACCGAAGCAATGGCAAGGAAACCTGGGGAACACCTTGGAGTGTAACACACCATCTCTCTCCACCCGATACCCATTTTGTAGGCCTAATGCAGTGTAGTTTTCTACAACTACTAAACGAGAGTCGGAAGATCGAAGCAATGGCGAGGAAACCTGGAGAACACCTTGGAGTGGAACACACCATCTCTCTACACCCCATACCCAATTTGTAGGCCTAATGCAGTGTAGTTTCCAAGAACTACTAAACGAGAGCCGGAAAATCGAAGTTCAGGAAAGGCAACCTGGAGAACACCTTGGAGTGGAACACACCATCTCTCTACACCCCATACCCAATTTGTAGGCCTAATGCAGTGTAGTTTCCAACAACTACTAAACGAGAGCCGGAAGATCGAAGCTCAGGAAAGGCAACCTGGAGAACACCTTGGAGTGGAACACACCATCTCTCTACACCCCATGCCCAATTTGTAGGCCTAATGCAGTGTAGTTTCCAACAACTACTAAACGAGAGCCGGAAGATCGAAGCTCAGGAAAGGCAACCTGGAGAACACCTTGGAGTTGAACACACCATCTCTCTACACCCCATACCCAATTTGTAGGCCTAATGCAGCCTACTTTCCGACAACTACTAAACGAGAGCATGAAGATCGAAGCTCAGGAAAGGCAACCTGGGGAACACCTTGGAGTGTAACACACCCTCTCTCTACACCACGGAAGGGCTGATTCTTAGGAAGGAAGGCTGTCGGAAAGAAGCAGGGCGCGTCCGAGGGTGATTATATTCTTATTAGGTATATACTCACCCTCGGACGCGCCCTGCTTCTTTATTTGTAATGAATGTTTATTTGCAATGTGGTTTTGACTTACTCTATTTTTTTGGTAAATAATGATTTTATTATTTTCATTGTTTTGCATCTTCTTGGCAATAATATAAAGAAGACGCGACAGGACAACACTCGGTGGATGCCATATCTGTGTTTTAAATTGAAAAAAACTTTCAGTTAACTACTTGCAGGAGAAAGTTATTGTAGCTGGTGGCCATTTTTAGTACTGTACCAGATTTTTGTTGTATGTGTTTGTTTTTAATGTTAAAATGTCTGCATTTGATATCTCTCCAGTATTTTCTTTTTTATAAGCAAAATACTTATTTTTATATTTTCTGATGTTGGTTCAAGGGGTACACGGGCAGCAGTAGACAGGTCAGTGGAGGCCTAGTGGAAGGAGGGACCGCAGACAGGCTTCGAAGCCCTAACATAATAAATTGGGCTGGCTGTAGGCAATTTAAAATTGGTTCCAGGGGAACCCGGGCAGCAGTAGACAGGTCAGTGGAGGCCTAGTGGAAGGAGGGACCGCAGACAGGCTTCGAAGCCCTAACATAATAAATTGGGCTGGCTGTAGGCAATTTAAAATTGGTTCCAGGGGAACCCGGGCAGCAGTAGACAGGTCAGTGGAGGCCTAGTGGAAGGAGGGACCGCAGACAGGCTTCGAAGCCCTAACATAATAAATTGGGCTGGCTGTAGGCAAATTAAAATTGGTTCCAGGAAAACCCGGACAGCAGAAGACAGGTCAGTGGAGGCCTAGTGGAAGGAGGGACCGCAGACAGGCTTCGAAGCCCTAACATAATAAATTGGCCTGGCTGTAGGCAATTTACAATTGGTTCCAGGGGAACACGGGCGGCAGTAGACAGGTCAGTGGAGGCCTAGTGGAAGGAGGGACCGCAGACAGGCTTCGAAGCCCTAACATAATAAATTGGGCTGGCTGTAGGCAATTTAAAATTGGTTCCAGGGGAACCCGGGCAGCAGTAGACAGGTCAGTGGAGGCCTAGTGGAAGGAGGGACCGCAGACAGGCTTCGAAGCCCTAACATAATAAATTGGGCTGGCTGTAGGCAATTTAAAATTGGTTCCAGGGGAACACGGGCAGCAGTGGCATGGTTAGTGTAGTAGTAGTGGAAAAACGGGCCGCAGACAGGCTTCGAAGGCCTAACATAATAAATTGGGCTGGCTGTAGGCAATTTAACCCCTTAGCGACCGCCAATACGCCTTTTAACGGCGGCCGCTAAGGGTACTTAAACCACAGCGCCGTTAATTAACAGCGCTGTGGAAAAAGTCCATAGCGCCCCCCAGAGGCCGATTTTCTCCGGGGTCTCGGCTGCCGAGGGTAGCCGAGACCCCAGAGAACATGATTCGGGGGGTTTTTAACCCACCCCGCATTTGCGATCGCCGGTAATTAACCGTTTACCGGCGATCGCAAAAAAAAAAAAAAAAAAAAAAAAAAGCAATCTCTTTTTAATTTCTCTGTCCTCCGATGTGATCGCACATCGGAGGACAGAGAAAAGGGGTCCCAGGTGGCCCCCCAATACTCACCTAGCTCCCCCGATGCTCCTCGTGTCTCCCGGTGGGCGCCGCCATCTTCAAAATGGCGGGCGCATGCGCAGTGCGCCCGCCGGCCGGCAGCGGGAGAATCTTTGGGGTCTCGGCTGCCGGGGGTAGCCGAGACCCCAAAGAGCACGATCGGGGTCGGTATTACCGACCCCTGTTTTGCGATCGCCGGTAATTAACTGTTTACCGGCGACCGCAAAAAAAAAAAAAAAGTAAAGTGTAATTCTCTGTCCTCTGATGTGATCGCACATCAGAGGACAGAGAAATAGGGGGATTCGGGGACCCCAGCATACTCACCTAGGTCCCTGGATCCTCTTGCTGCTCCTCCTGGCCGCCGGCAGCAGAACATGGCGGACGCATGCCCAGTGCGCCCGCCATCTGTCTCCATCTGCCGGCCGGCAGGAGAACAGCAGTTGGGGCTAAAATTAGGGGTAGGGTTAGGGTTAGGGTTAGGGTTAGGGGTAGGGTTAGGGTTAGGGGTAGGGTTAGGTTAGGGTTAGGGGTAGGGTTAGGTTATGGTTAGGGGTAGGGTTAGGGTTAGGGTTAGGTTAGGGTTAGGTTAGGGGTAGGGTTAAGGGTAGGGTTAGGTTAGGGTTAGGGTTAGGTTAGGGTTAGGGGTAGGGGTAGGGTTAGGGGTAGGGTTAGGGTTAGGGGTAGGGCTAGGGTTAGGTTAGGGGTAGGGCTAGGGTTGGGGCTAAATTTAGGGTTAGGGTTGGGGCTAAATTCAGGGTTAGGGTTGGGGCTAAACTTAGGGTTAGGCTTCTTTCACACTTGCGTCGGTACGGGGCCGTCGCAATGCGCACGTTGTGAAAATTGTGCACAACGTGGGCAGCAGCTGTAGTTTTTCAACACATCCGCTGCCCAATCTATGTCCTGGGGAGGAGGGGGCGGAGTTACGGCCACGCATGCGCGGTCAGAAATGGCGGATGCGACGTACGAAAAAACGTTTCATTGAACGTTTTTTTGTGCCGACGCTCCGCCAAAACACAACTGATCCAGTGCACGACGGACGCGACGTGTGGCCATCCGTCACGATCCGTCGGCAATACAAGTCTATGGGCAAAAAACGCATCCTGCGGGCACATTTGCAGGATCCGTTTCTCGTCCAAAACGACGGATTGCGACGGAATGGCAAACGACGCAAGTGTGAAAGTAGCCCTAGGGTTAGGGTTGGGGCTAAAGTTAGGGCTAGGGTTGGGGCTAAAGTTAGGGTTAGAGCTGGGATTAGGGTTAGGGTTTGGATTAGGGTTGGTATTAGGGTTAGGGTTGGCATTAGGGTTACGCTTGGGATTAGGGTTAGGTTTGGGATTAGGGTTAAGGTTAGGGTTGTGATTAGGGGTGTATTGGGATTAGGGTTAGGTTTGAGGTTAGGGTTGAGATTAGGATTAGGGGTGTGTTGGATTTAGGGTTTTGATTAGGGTTATGGTTAGGGTTGACATTAGGGTTGTTTTGGGGTAAGGGTTGTGATTATGGTTAGGGTTAGTGATTAGGATTATGGATGAGGTTGGGATTAGGGTTAGGGGTGTGTTGGGGTTAGGGTTGGAGCTAGAATTGGGGGGTTTCCACTGTTTAGGTACATCAGGGGGTCTCCAAACACGACAGCCAATTTTGCGCTCAAAAAGTCAAATGGTGCTCCCTCCCTTCTGAGCTCTGCCGTGTGCCCAAACAGTGGGTTACCCCCACATATGGGGCATCAGCGTACTCGGGATAAATTGGACAACAACTTCTGCGGTCCAATTTCTCTTGTTACCCTTGTGAAAATAAAAACTTGGGGGCTACAAAATCTTTTTTGTGAAAAAAAAAATATTTTTTATTTTCATGACTCTGCATTCTAAACTTCTGTGAAGCACTTGGGCATTCAAAGTTCTCACCACACATCTAGATAAGTTCCTTGGGGGGTCTAGTTTCCAAAATGGGGTCACTTGTGGGGGGTTACTACAGTTTAGGTACATCAGGGGCTCTGCAATCGCAACATAATGCCCACAGACCATTCTATCAAAGTCTGCATTCCAAAAAGGCGCTCCTTCCCTTCCGAGCTCTGCCGTGCGCCCAAACAGTGGTTTACCGCCACATATGGCGCATCAGCGTACTCGGGATAAATTGGACAACAACTATTGCAGTCCAATTTCTTCTGTTACCCTTGTGAAAATAAAAACTTGGGGGCTACAATATCTTTTTTGTGGAAAAAAAAATATTTTTTATTTTCACGACTCTGCATTCTAAACTTCTGTGAAGCACTTGGGCATTCAAAGTTCTCACCACACATCTAGATAAGTTCCATGGGGGGTCTAGTTTCCAAAATGGGGTCACTTGTGGGGGATTTCTACTGTTTAGGCACATCAGGGGCTCTCCAAACGCGACATGGCGTCCGATCTCAATTCCAGCCAATTCTACATTGAAAAAGTAAAACGGCACTCTTTCTCTTCCAAGCTCTGCGGTGCGCCCAAACAGTGGTTTACCCCCACATATTGGGTATCGACGTACTCAGGAGAAATTGCACAACAACTTTTGTGGTCTAATTTCTCCTGTTACCCTTGTGAAAATAAAAATTTGTGGGCAAAAAGATCATTTTTGTAGAAAAAATGCAATTTTTTTTTTCACGGCTCTACGTTATAAACTTCTGTGAAGCACATGGGGGTTCAAAGTGCTCGCCACACATCTAGATAAGTTCCTTAAGGGGTCTAGTTTCCAAAATGGTGTCACTTGTGGGGGGTTTCCACTGTTTAGGCACATCAGGGGCTCTCCAAACGCGACATGGCGTCCAATCTCAATTCCAGCCAATTCTACATTGAAAAAGTAAAACGGCACTCCTTCTCTTCCAAGCTCTGCGGTGCGCCCTAACAGTTGTTTACCCCCACATATTGGGTATCAGCGTACTCAGGAGAAATTGCACAACAACTTTTGTGGTCTATTTTCTCCTGTTACCCTTGTGAAAATAAGAATTTGTGGGCAAAAATATCATTTTTGTGTAAACAAAAGCGATTTTTTATTTTCACGGCTCTACGTTATAAACTTCTGTGAAGCACTTGGGGGTTCAAAGTGCTCACCACACATCTAGATAAGTTCCTTAAGGGGTCTAGTTTCCAAAATGGTGTCACTTGTGGGGAGTTTCCACTGTTTAGGCACATCAGGGGCTCTCTAAATGTGACATGGTGTCCGATCTCAATTCCAGCCAATTCTGCATTGAAAAAGTCAAACGGCGCTCCTTCACTTCTAAGTTCTGCGGTGCGCCCTAACAGTGGTTTACCCCCACATATGGGGTATTGGCGTATTCAGGAGAAATTGCATAACAAAATTTATGGTTACATTTCTGTTTTTACACTTGTGAAAATAAAAAAAATGATTCTGAATTAAGATGTTTGCAAAAAAAAGTTAAATGTTCATTTTTTCCTTCCACATTGTTTCAGTTCCTGTGAAGCACGTAAAGGGTTAATAAACTTCTTGAAAGTGGTTTTGAGAACCTTGAGGGGTGTAGTTTTTAGAATGGTGTCACACTTCATTATTTGCTATCATATAGACCCCTCAAAATGACTTCAAATGTGATGTGGTCCCTAAAAAAAAATGGTGTTGTAAAAATGAGAAATTGCTGGTCAACTTTTAACCCTTATAACTCCCTAACAAAAAAAAATTTTGTTTCCAAAATTGTGCTGATGTAAAGTAGACATGTGGGAAATGTTATTTATTAACTATTTTTTATGACATATCTCTCTGATTTAAGGGCATAAAAATACAAAGTTTGAAAATTGCAAAATTTTAAAAATTTTCGCCATATTTCCGTTTTTTTCATAAATAATCGCAAGTAATATCGAAGAAATGTTACCACTAACATGAAGTACAATATGTCACGAAAAAACAATCTCAGAATCAGCGGGATCCGTTGAAGCGTTCCAGAGTTATAACCTCATAAAGTGACAGTGGTCAGAATTGCAAAAATTGGCCTGGTCATTAAGTACCAAATTGGCTCTGTCACTAAGGGGTTAAAATTGGTTCCAGGGGAACCCGGGCAGCAGTAGACAGGTCAGTGGAGGCCTAGTGGAAGGAGTGACCGCAGACAGGCTTCGAAGGCCTAACATAAGAAAAATGTCAATACAATGGTATTGACAGTGCCAGGCATTGAAGGATGTCAGCGCATAGACTAAACATTGGTGGAGCTGTGAGAGAAAATTTTGCAAGTGGTAGAGCACTGTTTGACCTGGGGGGGGGGGGGGGGACTGTCTTGTGGCCGGCGGTACAGGCCCAGGGCCCCTCATATTACAACGGTGTGTCTGACGTTGGGTGCGCACCACCACCGCCAGACACTTTATTGTACTATGAGGGACCTAGTGGCAGTGCCGTCGACCAAAAGCGGGCACACCCACATCTTCAGACAAACAGTACTCTCACGGGTGCTGGCGCCAAGTGGCGATACCACGGCCCCGTGTGGGGACTTTGGCCATTTAGGGAGGTGTTAACATGTTGGATGCTGGACAATCAGGTGCTGCAAATTACGAGATTGGAAAAGTCGTTCAGAATAGTCCACAGGCAAGACCTTTACATAGGAAAGCTAGGTGTCAGCCGGGCAAGGTGGGGCAAAAGATTTCGAAATCCAGTTGTGGTTCATTTTAATGAAGCTTAGATCATCTACATTTTGGGTAGCCAGACGAGTCCTTTTTTCTGTTAGTATTGAACCTGCAGCACTGAATACTCTTTCTGATAGGACACTAGCTGCAGGGCAAGCAAGCTCCTGCAATGCATATTCTGCCAATTCTGGCCAGGTGTCTAATTTTGATGCCCAGTAATCAAATGGGAATGACGGTTGAGGGAGAACATCGATAAGGGATGAAAAATAGTTAGTAACCATACTGGACAAATGTTGTCTCCTGTCACTTTGAATTGATGCTGCAGTACCTGTCCTGTCTGCGGTCATAGCAAAATCACTCCACAACCTGGTCAGAAAACCCCTCTGGCCAACGACACTTCTGATTTCTGCCCCTCTAACACCTCTGGTCTGCTGGCCCCTGCAGCTCGTGTTAGAACGATCACGGGCGCTGTGTGCAGGGAATGCCAGAAGCAAACGGTCAACAAGAGTTGATTGTTTGGTTGCTAATATTAGTTCCAAGTTCTCATGTGGCATTATATTTTGCAATTTGCCTTTATAGCGAGGATCAAGGAGGCAGGCCAACCAGTAATCGTCATCGTTCATCATTTTTGTTATGCGTGTGTCCCTTTTGAGGATACGTAAGGCATAATCCGCCATGTGGGCCAAAGTTCCAGTTCTCAAATCTGTGGTTGTGCTTGGTTGAGGGGCAGTTTCAGGCAAATCCACGTCACTTGTGTCCCTCCAAAAACCAGAACCCGGCCTTGCCGCGCCAACAATTTCCACTGGCCCCGGAAAAGCTTCCTCATTAAAAATATAATCATCCCCATCATCCTCCTCGTCCTCCTCCTCCTCTTCGCCCGCTACCTCGTCCTGTACACTGCCCTGGCCAGACAATGGCTGACTGTCATCAAGGCTTTCCTCTTCCTCAGCTGCAGACGCCTGATCCTTTATGTGCGTCAAACTTTGCATCAGCAGACACATTAGGGGGATGCTCATGCTTATTATGGCGTTGTCTGCACTAACCAGCCGTGTGCATTCCTCAAAACACTGAAGGACTTGACACATGTCTTGAATCTGCGACCACTGCACACCTGACAACTCCATGTCTGCCATCCTACTGCCTGCCCGTGTATGTGTATCCTCCCACAAAAACATAACAGCCCGCCTCTGTTCACACAGTCTCTGAAGCATGTGCAGTGTTGAGTTCCACCTTGTTGCAACGTCTATGATTAGGCGATGCTGGGGAAGGTTCAAAGAACGCTGATAGGTCTGCATACGGCTGGAGTGTACGGGCGAACGGCGGATATGTGAGCAAAGTCCATGCACTTTGAGGAGCAGGTCGGATAACCCCGGATAACTTTTCAGGAAGCACTGCACCACCAGGTTTAAGGTGTGAGCCAGGCAAGGAATGTGTTTCAGTTGGGAAATGGAGATGGCAGCCATGAAATTCCTTCCGTTATCACTCACTACCTTGCCTGCCTCAAGATCTACAGTGCCCAGCCACGACTGCGTTTCTTTCTGCAAGAACTCGGACAGAACTTCAGCGGTGTGTCTGTTGTCGCCCAAACACTTCATAGCCAATACAGCCTGCTGACGTTTGCCAGTAGCTGCCCCATAATGGGAGACCTGGTGTGCAACAGTGGCAGCTGCGGATGGAGTGGTTGTGCGACTGTGGTCTGTGGACGAGGTCTCGCTTCTGCAGGAGGACGAGGAGGAGGAGGAGGGGGTGCGAATGGCTACAGCCAACTGTTTCCTAGACCGTGGGCTAGGCAGAACTGTCCCAAACTTGCTGTCCCCTGTGGACCCTGCATCCACCACATTTACCCAGTGTGCCGTGATGGACACGTAACGTCCCTGGCCATGCCTACTGCTCCATGCATCTGTTGTCAGGTGCACCTTTGTGCTCACAGATTGCCTGAGTGCATGGACGATGCGCTCTTTAACATGCTGGTGGAGGGCTGGGATGGCTTTTCTGGAAAAAAAGTGTCGACTGGGTAGCTCGTAGCGTGGTACAGCGTAGTCCATCAGGGCTTTGAAAGCTTCGCTTTCAACTAACCGGTAGGGCATCATCTCTAACGAGATTAGTCTAGCTATGTGGGCGTTCAAACCCTGTGTACGCGGATGCGAGGCTAAGTACTTCCTTTTTCTAACCATAGTCTCATGTAGGGTGAGCTGGACTGGAGAGCTGGAGATCGTGGAACTAGCGGGGGTGCCGGTGGACATGGCAGACTGAGAGACGGTGGGAGATGGTATTGTTGCCGCCGGTGCCCTAGATGCAGTGTTTCCTACTACAAAACTGGTGATTCCCTGACCCTGACTTCTTTGGCCTGGCAAAGAAACCTGCACAGATACTGCAGGTGGTGCAGAAAATGGTGGCCCTACACTGCCGGAAGGGATGTTGCGTTGATGACTAGCTTCATTGGCCGAGGGTGCTACAACCTTAAGGGACGTTTGGTAGTTAGTCCAAGCTTGCAAATGCATGGTGGTTAAATGTCTATGCATGCAACTTGTATTGAGACTTTTCAGATTCTGCCCTCTGCTTAAGGTAGTTGAACATTTTTGACAGATGACTTTGCGCTGATCAATTGGATGTTGTTTAAAAAAATGCCAGACTGCACTCTTTCTAGCATCGGATACCTTTTCAGGCATTGCAGACTGAGCTTTAACCGGATGGCCACGCTGTCCTCCAACAGGTTTTGACTTTGCCACGCGTTTTGGGCAAGATACGGGCCCGACAGATGGAACCTGTTGCGATGTTGATGCCTGCTGCGGCCCCTCCTCCTCCGCTTCAGAACTGCTGCCGCCTGCACCCTGTTCCCCCAATGGCTGCCAATCGGGGTCAAGAACTGGGTCATCTATTACCTCTTCTTGTAGCTCGTGTGCAACTTCGTCTGTGTCACCTATGTCGGTCGGTGGTATAGCGTTCGTGATGGGGCAACATAGTCTCATCAGGGTCTGATTCTTGATCAGCACCCTGCGAGGGCAATGTTGTGGTCTGAGTCAAAGGACCAGCATAGTAGTCTGGCTGTGGCTGTGCATCAGTGCACTCCATGTCAGATTCAACTTGTAATGGGCATGGACTGTTAACTGCTTCACTTTCTAAGCCAGGGACGGTATGTGTAAAGAGCTCCATGGAGTAACCCGTTGTGTCGCCTGCTGCATTCTTCTCTGTTGTTGTTTTTGCTGAAGAGGACAAGGAAGCGACTTGTCCCTGACCGTGAACATCCACTAACGACGCGCTGCTTTTACTTTTACCAGTTTCACGAGAGGAGGCAAAAGAGCTAGAGGCTGAGTCAGCAAGATAAGCCAAAACTTGCTCTTGCTGCTCCGGCTTTAAAAGCGGTTTTCCTACTCCCAGAAAAGGGAGCGTTCGAGGCCTTGTGTAGCCAGACGACGAACCTGGCTCCACAGCTCCAGACTTAGGTGCAATATTTTTTATCCCACGACCACCTGATGCTCCACCACTACCACTACCCTCATTACCAGCTGACAATGAACGCCCCCGGCCACGACCTCTTCCACCAGACTTCCTCATTGTTTTAAAAACGTTACCAAACTAACGGTATTTGTTGCAGTCACACAACTTACACGGTGAGCTGTAACTTCAGTATGATTTAGCTACCCCTTTACAAGTGGGTGAGACCACAACGAAAATCAGGCACAATGTTACACACTCTGTTGTTGTTGGCAACAAATGAGAGAGATACCACACACGCAGGACTGTCACTGAAGCGCAAATGTAAATATTAATCTCCCACTGATTTGTGTTTTTTTTTTTTAAAAAGGAGACTTTAGAAAAAAAAAAAAAAAAAAAAAGATTTTTTTAAGGAAGAATTTATAAACCAAATAAAATGAAATGATTTTTTCAGGGAGAATTTAGAAAACAAATAAAACATAAAATAGCCTTTCTAGGGCCCAGTGAGTGAGAGAGGACGCACACAGGAGTCAGGAGTGGCACACAAGCCCAGAGGCCAATATTTATCTTCCACTGACTGATTAAGTGATTTTTTCAGGTAGATTTTGGAACCCAAATCAAGCAAAAAAATTAATAGGCTTTCTATGGCCCACAATTGGAGAGAGAGAGATGGCACACCCAGGAGTCAAGACTGGCACACAAGCAGAAAGGGCAATATTAATCTCCCACTGATTTGTTTTTTGTTTTTTTTTCAGGGAGACTTTAGAAAAAAAAAATACAAAAAAAATGATTTTTTTCAGGAATAATTTAGAAACCAAATAAAATAAAATGATTTTTTCAGGGAGAATTTAGAAAACAAATAAAACAAAAAATAGGCTTTCTAGGGCCCACTGAGTGAGAGAGGACGCACACAGGAGTCAGGAGTGGCACACAAGCCCAGAGGCCAATATTTATCTCCCACTGATTGATTTATTGATTTTTTCAGGTAGAATTTAGAACCCAAATCAACCAAAAAAATAAATAGGCTTTCTATGGCCCACTATTTGTGAGAGAGATGGCACACTCAGGACTGGCACACAAGCCCAGAGGCCAATATTAATCTCCCACTTTTTTTTTTTTTTCCAGGGAAAATTTATAAACCCAATAAAAAAAATAATAAATAGGCTTTCTATGGCCCACTATCTGAGAGAGAGAGATGGCACGCTTAGGACTGGCACACAAGCCCAAAGGCCAATATTAATCTCCCACTGATTGATTTATTGATTTTTTCAGGTAGATTTTGGAACCCAAATCAAGCAAAAAAATAAATAGGCTTTCTATGGCCCACTGAGAGATGGCACACACAGGAGTAAGGAGTGGCACACAAGCCCTGAGGCCAATATTTTTCTCCCACTGATTGATGTAGTGATTTTTTCAGGGAGATTTTAGAACCCAAATCAAGCAAAAAAATAAATAGGCTTTCTATGGCCCACTGAGTGAGAGATGACACAGACAGGGATGGCACTCTAGCAGAAATGCCAATCTTAATCTCCCACAAAAAAAAAAAAAAAAAAAGGAACTGTCCTTCAATTACTATCTCCCTGCAGTAATCTCAGCCAGGTATGGCAGGCAGCAATAAGGAGTGGACTGATGCACAAATTAAATAAAAAGTGTGGACAAACAAACAAGATAGCTGTGCAGAAAGGAAGGAACAAGAGGATTTGTGCTTTGAAAAAAGCAGTTGGTTTGCACAGCGGCGTACACACAGCAATGCAGCTATCAGGGAGCCTTCTAGGGCAGCCCAATGAGCTACAGCGCTGAGGGGGGGAAAAAAAAAAAAAGTAGCTTCCACTGTCCCTGCAAACCGAAGGTGGTGTTGGGCAGTGGAAATCGCTGCAGCACAAGCGGTTTGGAGGTTAATGGACCCTGCCTAACGCTATCCCTGCTTCTGACGAAGCGGCAGCAACCTCTCCCTAGGCTCAGATCAGCAGCAGTAACATGGCGGTCGGCGGGAACGCCCCTTTATAGCCCCTGTGATGCCGCGGACAGCAAGCCAATCACTGCAATGCCCTTCTCTAAGATGGTGGGGACCAGGACCTATGTCATCACGCTGCCCACACTCTGCGTTTACCTTCATTGGCTGAGAAATGGCGCTTTTCGCGTCATTGAAACGCGACTTTGGCGCGAAAGTCGCGTACCGCATGGCCGACCCCGCACAGGCGTCGGATCGGGTTTCATGTAACCCGACTTTGTCAAAAGTCGGCGACTTTTGAAAATGTTCGACCCGTTTCGCTCAACCCTAGTTACCATTGTTTTGTAAGGGAAATATCTTCCAAAAAAATGAAAAATAGGATTAAGCCTAAAACTTTCCTGGGATGCTCTACTTTGGCTTTGACCTGGTGATTCAATCTGCATTTCGGTAAGGAGGGGGCACCGGGAACTGTGGAAGGATTAAATCACAGTGTGTAACAAATCCAGAAGACCACCTGAGATGGTACAGAATTGCTGATATGGTAGTCTTTAGAGGATTTCATGCATATTGAAGATAATTATTTAGAAGAAGCTAAATTACAATTCTGGAAATCTCCCAAAAAATTCTATATATGATATTAGGAGATATCTAAAAATGTATTATTTGTCCTCGAAATATCCTTTACATGCACTGAATGCTATTAAATTGAACCTTCTGTTGGGATATTTCAAAATATTTCCATATTGGGTTCCTTTGTGATGTTAAAGTTGCGCTAAACATGGAAATCTCATATGGAAATAGAAGTGTAGAGATGAGACAAGAAGGGACTGTATACCCCCATTATTCTTCCATTTACTTTTTTTTCTTTTTCCTGAGATTGTCTTGCCTTTTTAGCTTCCACCCACCTGTCACCTGCGCTATAGGTTTTGCCCTTTCATTTGCCCCTTGTTACACCTTATTCCTGTAGGATCAGTAAATAGGTAAATCCGTTTCGTCTGATCCCACAGAAGAGTTACCGTAGAATAATTGCTAAAAACCTTACTAATGACCATGATAGAAATATGTCAGAAGGTGCAGGGCATTGTAGCTTGTTGTGTATAGGGTGACAAATCCACAGAACGCCCAGAGTGCCCATGTTGACTCCTGTCCACTGCCGAAAAAGTGCCTACCATGAGACCATGAGAATCAGAACTGGAACACGGAACAATGGAGGAAGAAGTCCAGGTCTGATGAATCACGTGTTCTCTTACATGGACACTCAAGTGCATGTGTGTGATCTGTGGAAAAAGTGGCTCCAGGATACACTATGGAAAGAAGAAAAGCTGGTGGAGTCAGAGTGATGGGGTGATTTTCTGCTGGGGAAATCTTGTGTCCTGGTTTTATGTGGATGTGACACACACCACCTACCTAAGCATTGTGAGAACCAAGACCCCTCCATCATGGTAGTGATATATTCTAGTGCCATTGGGCTCTTTTACTGGAATAATGTCCCCTGTCATATGGCATAAATAGTTCAATGGGTGGTGACTTGTCTTGTCAAATTCCAAGATGTCAATCTGATCAAGATTTGAAAGATCCATAAAAGCCTAAACTTACAAATTCACAGAACTTGAATGTCCGTTCAATGTATTTGGGGCACCTCCTGACTCTTTCTCAATAGACGATGTCTGAGGAAATAAGGATGCAGCATGTCTGGTTATGAACTGCCGATTATTTTGTTCTTAGAGAGATAAAACCGTCAGTCGAGGGTTCTGGCAGAGTCTCTCTCATAGAGAACACAGGAATGTTTGACAGAAAAAGGGCTCCTTTGCATGTAGAAGTCGAGAGAGATTGCTACCAGCCAAACGATTGACCGAACCATAGTTTGACCAACAGATATCTATTGGGAACCCCTAAAGAATGAGCTACTAGCAAAGCACCTTCAGTGGTCTTCTGGAGCCCATGCTACAATGGGTCACAGATGTTTGGGGATCTACACAGCCACTAGCAGACACAGACAGAAAAGGGACCTCGTGAAAGAACAGTGGATGGGCCCTTTCCACTCCAATAGCTCATCACAATTAGAGTTGAGCGAATTTTTCAAAATTCGGTTCCGATTACGATCGGTGACGAATATTGTTTTTGCAATATTAATCGAACACAGCCAAACATCATTAGAGTCAATGGGAGTAGAAATTACCGAATATGTTCGGAACCGATCATCAAACATAAATTTTGCAAGAATAGGGTACCAATATGGCATAAATATGGAAAATTCAAATTCAGCGACTGAACCCGAACAAATTCACTCAACTCTAATTACCATGCATATTTCCACAAGTGGAATGGGGCACCCTTACATCTTGGGCCCCTGTGCGGCTGCGCTGGTGACACCAAGGGAATGTCCGCCCCTGTACACAACATAAGGCAGCAAGTTTTAAACTTATGGCTGCCCGGTAAATTATCCCTCATGGGCCATGGATTTGGATTGGGTCTCCCTAGCACAAATCAGTACATCATGATTAAAATAGAAAATACTACTTGCCTTAGCGACCAATTAATCATTGTGCACAGTGTCGTAACTTGAAAATTGTGGCCCAATGCAAAATATCCAACAGGATGCCCAATTATCACAGGTCTTAATAATAATGTTTTCATATGGGCCAAAGGGAGCGTTTGGCATCCCTAGGCTCCAGGACCCAGGCATGATTTAATCCCCTGCACCTATTATAGTTACACCCTTGATCGTGCAGATATATACCTAATACTTGTAGGATTCTGTGTGGTTCCTCTGTCACTGTAAGATCACTCATCCTAGCAACCTCCTCTAAATGAGTCTTTTCACCACATAGCATTCAATACAAAGTATTAGAAGACAGCAGTGAACTGAATGACTGAATCATTTGGGTCATCCAAAAATTAGATCAAAGAGACCCTCACAGTCTATTGAAATGCAATTTCTTCTAAGTCCCATTGTGGAAACTGGAGGCTTGAAAGAGCGGGTGGGGTGGGGGTCCTTGCAGTTTTATTGTTGTGAAGCTACTGCTAATGAAAGACACAAAGAAAAGATAAGAGCTGCCAACTGTATAAAAGAACCACCACTTCCACTTTAATTGCATTGAACAAAGGGAGCTGGAAAGAGGGGCATCCAAGTGACAAAAGTAATTGGTGTAAAAGGATATTGAAGCCATTCAATCTTGGAGATATTGTTCAGACTGACAGTGTGATGGCTAAACTTGGCCTCGGACAGCATAGCATTTTCCAAATGCTACACGGACACTTTTTAACTATTGACTCCCTAGATGTGTCGAAAATGAAACCCACAGGCAGAAATCTGATAGAGGAAGAGTAACCTACCGGAAGGTGAGAACACAGGATGCTTTTAATTTCGCTCGTTCATCAGCATCCAATTTACCCAGGAAGCTTAAACACATCTCATCATTAGATAATTAGCAGATCTGCTTTGCTGCACCCTGTGGAGAGGATTCCAGGGATGACATGATTAAATGGCCTGACACCTTCTTACCATAAGATACCTGCTAACTATGCAGACTGATCAAGAATAAAAAGGAAAAGGAACTGTAGTAAGATCAATGGACAATCAACATCCAATGAAGGTCTGGGCTATAGGGGAAAACAACCTTTGAAGGACCATGCATCTTTTTCTCCCCAAGCCATGGTCCACAGAGCTCTTTAGAACAATTAATTTGGATTAAAGTATCGATGAAATAAAGACGCTTTGCCATTGGTTTGTTTGATGGAGTACTTTTTGAAACGACAATAATAAAAACTATTGCATTCATTTTGGACGCCGTCAGATCACAAGTCATGGTTCCTCTAAGTAAACTCTTAATCTTAATATATACCTTATACAATAAATCCAAAACTAACGTAATATCCTAAAGAGGTCACCAATTGAGCCAACCATAGAAAGACCAACATTAATAATTTAGTAGAACCAAAAGTAAAGATGGTCAAACACATTATATAGCAAGGGATTATCAATTTCATATTCGGCGCTCGGGTTAGTATTCCATTGCCACTGGACCAGAGACCTGCGAAAGTTCTCCTACCTGTCCGAATCTCCGGTTCCTCTGTTGACTAGTAGACCAAGCAGGACATCATGCACGTTTTGTACCCCAATTATGACATAGCACAGGTCCTACTTACCAGAGGCGGCCTCAGGAATACCAGCACGTAGGAGGAGGTCTGAAGGGCTCAGATATGGCAGCCATGATCTACTACCAACATGGCATCTGGACAAGGTTCCTATGCATCAACTCAAAGAGAAGTAAGCCAATATCAAACATCTCTAGAGACAACGTTGCTAATTAATAATAAAATAAACAGGCTTGTTGATATACGACATGCCCCATCCTTTTACCCAACATCTGCTGTTGGTCGAAAGATGGGAAAACCCCAAATACATGAGATGATTGGAATCGGCAAGTCTGGACGATATTTATCTATCTGCTCACCTAAAATAAACTGGGGCTAACCAAACACTTAGAGTAGCAGATGAGCTGTGACATCACCAATTGTGAATGATGCATCCTGTGTTATATACTGTATATAGAGGTGTTATCAATCATTGTACAGGAGGAGGAGGTGAGCTGTGACATCACCTATTGTGACTGGTGGATCCTCCGTTACCCACGATACATAGAGGTGTTATCAGTCACTGTATAGGAGGAGGAGTTGAGCTGTGACACCGCCTATTGTGAATGGTGGATCCTGTGTTATCTACTGTATATAGAGGTGTTATAATAATAATAATAATAATCTTTATTTTTATATAGCGCTAACATATTCCGCAGCGCTTTACAGTTTTGCACACATTATCATAACTGTCCCCGATTGGGCTCACAATCTAGAATTCCTATCAGTATGTCTTTGGAATGTGGGAGGAAACCGGAGTGCCCAGAGGAAACCCACGCAAACACGGAGAGAACATACAAACTCTTTGCAGATGTTGTCCTGGGTGGGATTAGAACCCAGGACCCCAGCGCTGCAAGGCTGTAGTGCTAACCACTGCGCCACCGTGTTATCAGTCATTGTACAGGAGAAGGAGGTGAGCTGTGACATCACCAATTGTGAATGATGCATGCTGTGTTATATACTGTATATAGAGGTGTTATCAATCATTGTACATGAGGAGGAGGTGAGCTGTGACATCACCTATTGTGACTGGTGGATCCTCCGTTAACCACTATACATAGAGGTGTTATCAGTCACTGTATAGGAGGAGGAGTTGAGCTGTGACACCGCCTATTGTGAATGGTGGATCCTGTGTTATCTACTGTATATAGAGGTGTTATTAGTCATTGTACAGGAGGAGGAGGTGAGCTGTGACATCACCTATTGTGAATGTTGGATCCTATGTTATCTACTTTATATAGAGGTGTTATCAGTCACTGTATAGGAGGAGGAGGTGAGCTGTAATATCACCTATTGTGAATGGTGGATCCTATGTTATCTACTGTATATAGAGGTGTTATCAGTCATTGTACAGGAGGAGGAGATGAGCTGTGATATTACCAATAGTAAATGGTAGATCCTGTGTTGTCTACTGTATATAGATCTGTTATAAGTGATTGTACAGGAGGAGGAGGTGAGCTGTGATATCACCTATTGTGTATAATGGATCCTGTGTTATCTACTGTATATAGAGGTGTTATCAGTCATTGTACAGGAGGAGGTGAGCTGTGACATCACCTATTGTGAATGGTGGATCCTGTGTTATCTACTGTATGTAGAGGTGTTATCAATAATTATACAGGAGGAGGAGGTGAGCTGTGACATCACCTATTGTGAATGGTGGATCCTGTGTTATCTGCTATATATAGAGGTGTTATCAATAATTGTACAGGAGGAGGAGGTGAGCTGTGATATCACCAATAGTGAATGCTGGATCCTCTGTTATCTACTGTATATTGATCTGTTATAAGTGATTGTACAGGAGGAGGTGCGCTGTGATATCACCTATTGTGTATAATGGATCCTGTGTTATCTACTGTATATAGCGTTATTACCTTTCATTGTAACCATGCCAGTTATGATGAGAATGATGAAAAGCCTGCACAGAACAGGAAGAGTGTCTAATGTTAGGCCTAGCGAATGTATGAATATTTCAAGATTTCTCATTTGTTTCTTTTAGCATAGATATTGATTAAAAAAATGAAAACATTAAAATAATACATCTAATATATAAAGCTGAATGTGTGTATGTGTGTATGTGTGTATGTCCGGGATTGGCATCTGCACCGTCGCAGCTACAGCCACAAAATTTTGTACAATCACACGTCTGGACCCCGAGAGCGTCATAGGCTATGTTGTGAGGTGAAATTTTAACCCCGTGCTTTCCAATTCACCAAACAATTTTGCCCCTATCTACATAATGGGGAAAAAGGAAAAAGAAAAGTGTTGGAGGCGTCGCAGCTACAGCCACAAAATTTTGCACAGTCACACGTCTGGACCCTGAGAGCATCATAGGCTATGTTGTGAGGTGAAATTTTAACCCCGCGCATTCCAATTCACCAAACAATTTTGCCCCTATCTACATAATGGGGAAAAAGTGAAAGCAAAAGTGTTGGAGGCAAATTGACAGCTGCCAGATGTGAACAAGGGGGACTTAAAGAATGAGAGCGATGGCGCCAAAGAGTATATACTGTACAGTTGCTAAGGTGGGGCCCCGACATGGGATACTCACCACACACGGGGATATGAACATGCACACAAAATGCGCCACACAGTACCACGTGCTTGAACACATATACCACCCTCAGCACACATTTCACCACACATACACCAACCTCGCCACATAAAAGTCGAAACACAAAAGTCGCCGCTCAAAACTCGCCACGCGTAATACTCGCCACATGCAAAACTAGGCTCACGCACAACTCGCCACACGTGCAAAACTCATCTCATGGGAAAACTTGCCACACGCAAAACTTGCACCCGCGGAAAAATTGCCACATGCACAAAAGTTGCAACACATGCAAAAGTTGCCTCACACAAAACTTGCACATACTCAAAAGGCACCACACATAAAACTCGCCACGCGCAAAACTCTCCATGCGCAAAACTTGCTGCACACAACTTGCTATACTAACCTGTCACATGCAACTCGAAACACAAAAAGTTGCTACACGCATGTCGCCACACAAAACTCATCTCACAAAAGTCGCTACATGCATGTCGCCACACGCAACTCAACACACACAACTTGACACACAAAACTCGTCCTAAAACACACACAAGTCTGGTATTATCCTTCAAAAATAAAAATCTGATTAATAAGCAGACAAACTACAAGAGCAACAAATGTACCATATAGGAAACACGGCAGCTGTCAGTCACATGACCTGTCTATTATGTGTATGTGTGAGCTAATATATACTGCCAGGGGGAGGGCTTCCTTTTGGCTGGGAATTTATCAGGCTGCCAATTTAGCTTACAAATACTGAGGTAAAAAATACTGATCAAATAACATGTGAACGAGGTCTGATACAGGAGGAGATGACATACAGATATATAGTATGTACAGGGGAGATAACACACAGGTATATACTATATACAGGAGAGATGAGACACAGGTATATACTATATAGAGGAGGAGATGACATACAGGTACATACTATATACAGGAGGAGATGACATACAGGTATATACTATATACAGGAGGAGATGACACACAGATATATACTATATACAGGGGAGATGACACAAAGGTATATACTATACACAGGAGGAGATGACACACAGGTATATACTATATACAGGAGCAGATGAGTTAACTGTTTAACTCCATATCAGCATGGGTTTATGAGAAATCGCTCCTGTCAAACCAATCTAATCAGTTTTTATGAAGAGGTAAGCTATAGGCTGGACCACGGTGAGTCATTGGACGTGGTATATCTCGATTTTTCCAAAGCGTTTGATACCGTGCCGCACAAGAGGTTGGTACACAAAATGAGAATGCTTGGTCTGGGGGAAATTGTGTGTAAATGTGTTAGTAACTGGCTGAGTGATAGAAAGCAGAGGGTGGTTATAAATGGTATAGTCTCTAACTGGGTCGCTGTGACCAGTGGGGTACCGCAGGGGTCGGTATTGGGACCTGTTCTCTTCAACATATTCATTAATGATCTGGTAGAAGGTTTACACAGTAAAATATCGATATTTGCAGATGATACAAAACTATGTAAAGCAGTTAATACAAGAGAAGATAGTATTCTGCTACAGATGGATCTGGATAAGTTGGAAACTTGGGCTGAAAGGTGGCAGATGAGGTTTAACAATGATAAATGTAAGGTTATACACATGGGAAGAAGGAATCAATGTCACCATTACACACTGAATGGGAAACCACTGGGTAAATCTGACAGGGAGAAGGACTTGGGGATCCTAGTTAATGATAAACTTACCTGGAGCAGCCAGTGCCAGGCAGCAGCTGCCAAGGCAAACAGGATCATGGGGTGCATTAAAAGAGGTCTGGATACACATGATGAGAGCATTATACTGCCTCTGTACAAATCCCTAGTTAGACCGCACATGGAGTACTGTGTCCAGTTTTGGGCACCGGTGCTCAGGAAGGATATAATGGAACTAGAGAGAGTACAAAGGAGGGCAACAAAATTAATAAAGGGGATGGGAGAACTACAATACCCAGATAGATTAGCGAAATTAGGATTATTTAGTCTAGAAAAAAGACGACTGAGGGGCGATCTAATAACCATGTATAAGTATATAAGGGGACAATACAAATATCTCGCTGAGGATCTGTTTATACCAAGGAAGGTGACGGGCACAAGGGGGCATTCTTTGCGTCTGGAGGAGAGAAGGTTTTTCCACCAACATAGAAGAGGATTCTTTACTGTTAGGGCAGTGAGAATCTGGAATTGCTTGCCTGAGGAGGTGGTGATGGCGAACTCAGTCGAGGGGTTCAAGAGAGGCCTGGATGTCTTCCTGGAGCAGAACAGTATTGTATCATACAATTATTAGGTTCTGTAGAAGGACGCAATTATTAGGTTCTGTAGAAGGACGTAGATCTGGGGATTTATTATGATGGAATATAGGCTGAACTGGATGGACAAATGTCTTTTTTCGGCCTTACTAACTATGTTACTATGTTACTATGTTACAGGTATATACTATATACAGGAGGAGATGACATACAGGTATATGCTATATATAGGAGTAGATGACATACAGGTATATACTATATACAGGAGGAGATGACACACAGATATATACTATATACAGGGGAGATGACACACAGGTATATACAATATACAGGAGGAGATGACATACAGGTATATACTATATATAGGAGGGGATGACATACAGGTATATACTATATACAGGGGAGATGACACACAGCAGGTATATACTATATACAGGGGAGATGACATACAGGTATATACTATATACAGGAGATGACATACAGGTGTATTATATATATAAGGGAGATGACATCCATGTATATACTGAGGTAAAAATGAGAGGTGTGAGGTGAAAATGAAAAGGTTTAAGTGCAAAATGAGGAGTGAGGGAAAATAGTGGAGTGATCGGAAAATGACAGATGTGAGGTCGAAATGACAAGTGTTAGGGGGGAATGAGAGGAGTGAGGGGGAAAATAAGAGAAGTGAGGGGAAAATGAGAGGTGTGAGGGAGAAAATGAGAGATGTGAGAGGGAAAATGAAAGATGTGATGGGGAAAATGAGAGGCGTGATGGGAAAATAAGAGAAGTGAGGTGCTATAACTAACCACAGATATTTACTATGCCCAGGCAACGCCGGGCTCTTCAGCTAGTTTAACATAAAAACACAACAACAAAAAAACAATAGGTCATTTTCTGATAACACAGTCCAGTGATAGTGTTGCTTCCTGCTCCGGGTCAAATACATAGAAATACTTTGTTGACATACAAACTAAGATACAAAACACAGGAGGAACCAAGAAACAAAGTGATTCCTAGAAACTAAAGGAATGCATCAATGAGATAAAGGTAAAGGCCCCTCTTCTAAAAAGAAAAAAAAGCAAAGAAGCAGCAAAAACAAGCAATCCCTTCACAATGGGGCTACCATTTCTGGTTCCACACCACTGCATATCTGAGAGCCATGAGACCAAGGAATGTTGGAATTACTAATTTGGCTGTAAGCGCACAACACCATTAAAGGTTTTGATTTTGCTTTAGAAAATCCACTTTCCATACACTATTAGGGTATTTTCAGTTAATAGAGGGGGTGAGCAATTCAGAAACTTTATGGCATTGAATAACTGTAAAGAGCATATCTAGTTCTCGAGGAATCAGCACATCCTACTCATTTCAATAGACACTGTGCAATACTTCATTTGTCCTGCGGGGGCACTGCAGGGAAAGCAAACACTTGCTGCCCAGTTTTTCTACAGATAACTGCTGATCGCTGAGCATTCAGATCAATGACAGAAGATGGGGGTTACACAAAGGGATTGTTTAAATCCTTTAATGAAAATAGATCATATATATATATATATATATATATGATCTAAAATAGATCATATATATATATATATATATATATATATATAATCTATTTTCATTAAAGGATTTAAACAATCCCTTTGTGTAACACATATAAAGAGAGACTCAGCAGATTTTTGGCCAGTGTAAGAAGCTGATGACTCCTCACAGACGGCAAACAGACAAGATCGGGTGAAAAGTTTAAAAATCAAAGGGTAATACTTGTCATGGCAGATATTAGCCTTGGATTTCCAATACAAACGAATCAGTCAAGCATTGTAAATGTGCCATGGGTGGGGTCTAGATAATGGTTCTTCTATCATTTCGAGAACCATTTCCATTTGTTAATTACCTGTAACCAGATACTTTGTCTTTTTTCGAAAAAGATCTTAAGAACGTTTTTATCATTATTCATGTTAATAGATTGATAGAAGAGCATTTGCCCATCCCCAAAAAAAATCAAATTATAGGCAAGAAAGGGATCTTTAGAGATCAAAATTTGTTTTACAATTCTTCTTTTTCCAGAAACGGCGCCATTCTTGGCCATTTTCACTTGAATGGAACTGAGTTGCAATACCCAACATGACCACTGGAGTAGAGTGGCGCTCTGGATGTCATACAGCTCTATATGTCATAGAGCAAATATCTTTGGGTCTATTGGCCAAGACGGTTGATATTAAGCTCCATGAATGGTTTCAAAATTTTGATGATGAAGAGGACGGAGAGACATCGAGTTCCACAACTCAATACTCCATGGACATGGATATGGTCGCGAAATCCCTCCGAGCACTTTTTTGAATAAGAAATGCATTTTCTATGTAAAAACCTACTGATTCAGCGATCCCTACTGAGTTTTTCAGTGCTGGAAGTAAACTGAGAAAGTTATTTATGATTAACCGTAAATATTAAAAAGTTTCTGCCAACTTTTTAATGCTAGACCATAAAATATAATTTGTCAATCATTATTTTATGAGAGACTAAAGGTGTCTTAAAAAATTGACTTACCATGCCCACACACGTAGATAAAGCCACAGAGGAGTTCTCAAAGTTCCTGATAAATCCCTGATAAAAACAGGACTCCACAGTCTGCCCCACATCTGTTAAGGATCCATCTTTACCTAGGACATTCACAGCAAACTGGCTTGACAGCAGTGAAGAGGGCTGGAGCTCCAAGTGTAATTCCTGTCCAAATGCTGAAAATCTGTAGTGCAAGGAAGACTTTGAACTTCGCGTAGATCTCTTCTTCCGACTACTGTGCAAGATATCATGTGAGATGTAGGCTCCATTGGAGTCTACTTCCACTGGCGTAACAAAGACATAATCTGAAGGTAGAGAAAGACATATATCAGAAACATCCACTGTTGTTAAGCCCAAGTAAAGTGTCTCCAAGATATATTTATGTTTGCTATCAATATATCAAGTGTATCCATACTCACTTCTAGTGCTGGTGTTCTTCCAGTGGTGTTGACACTGGCCCTCCCGGGGATCCCATGACATTATGTAATGCGATCCCTGTGCCCAATCAGCGCTTGCTTCACTCTCCTCTCCTTCGGAAATAATTAACATCCATAGTAATTGAGATGGAAACAACAGGTCTCACTTCCTCTTGATGTCTGATCAGGAGAATGAAGCCAATGCTGATTGGCCACAGTGATCGTGTGACATACCAATGTCACTTGAGCCCCAGGAGAGCCAGTGCCGACACTGTTGGAACAGCATCAGTACCAGAAGTGTTATTATTTTACTGAGGGGAAATATAGATTGAGAAGGGATTGTCTGAGTGGTGGACAATCCCTCTAAGGATTTGGCATATCCAATTTCAAACTGCTGATCCTTTTCTCTTGAAATAAGATGCCACCACAAGAGTCCAGCAGCGGCTTTGTCATAAAGCACATGGGTGCTTGGCCGAGCGAGCGTTCCTGTGAATGGGAGAGTTGGTTGAGATAGCTGCTGCCGAAGCATCATTCAATCAACAGCTATTTAAAGTGTATGGGGGCTTAAAGCTTACCTTGAGTCAACCACTATATTTGAGCACCATCTGATTGGCCTAACCGGTAAAAAATTGACCATTTTAGTTCTAGTCAAAGTCCTAATTATTTTCATATAGGGTGAGTGAAGAGAGTTGGCCCCATGGACATTATATTATTGTTTGCGCTGGAATGTACCCTAATTTTAGAGCCGGTACAGCGTCTCAGAAACAACTGATCTCTCCACCGGAAATACTGACCCCACACCGAGGAAGTTCGGACCTCCTGTGGACTCCATAGACACTAGTCTTCACGACTCATCTACTGTGCACAAGGTAACATCTTCGAGAGTTTGTGTAGATCTATTTTTATTTCATTCAAGCCGGAATCAGTGCTTGAAGCGAGACACACTTGTGTTCTGGTCAGAAGTGGATCATATTGGCCTATGGTGACGCGCTATCCTATGAGCATAGTCAATCAGAAATCAGTAGCGTAAGATCACCCTTGAGCATTTTTCCTTTATCTATGCTCTAAAATTAGAGTACATTCCAGCATAAATAAAAAACTTTTCCTATAAACTTTGCACCATTGGGACATAAGTGTGGTTCTGTCCTATTATTTGCAGTGGATGCCTTATTCATGCTAGCGCCAGTTGGTTTTTTCTTTTAATTATATTATTGTTGTCTGACTCTGCCGAATTCAGTGGCAACTGCTGACTTTCTAATGTGTATGGGGGCAGTAGTGGCCACAGACAGAGAAGGGCCCCTGTGCAACAACACAAAAATAATATCTGGTCCTTTGCAGACCAACAATTATAATGCAGAATTCCACCTACTTTAAAAGTGGGAATGGGCCCCTTGACCTCTTGGGACACTGTGTGATTGCACCAATTGTATGTCCACCCATATAGGGGCCTCCTAAAGCTGCATTGACAGGTGATGTCTTTGGAGAGAAAGATCAGGCATGTTGAGCATCAATGCCAGATTCTTACTTAAGCTGCTGTTAGAGGTGTCTGGCAGCAGTTTTCTCCACTCTCCCAATTAAAAACACATGCCCATTCGACCAAAAAGAAGATAGACATGCATGAGTGTACAGAGAGATAGAAGTGGGCCCAAAGAGCATTCAGATGACAGCTATGTGAGGTGTATGGGATCAGGTTTGTAGATGAGATAAAGTTGTATTGAGGGTAAAGATCCTAAACAGACAAGCAGCATCCGATGCTAGAATTGGGGAAGGGCAGAGGTTACTATTTCCTGAGCTCATATTGTTCATGATCATTGGAAAGGAGATCTGAGATAAGAAGAGCTCAATGGAAACAAGGAAAAGGTTGAGCAAGAAATACAATGGATGGATGCTACCACATTCAAGAAAAGGACAGGACATTGTGGAGGCACACTAAGGACTTTTTTATTATAATTTGGTGTGTTCCTATCTGGAAGTTTTATGGCAAATTAACAGGATATGGCAAACATGCATGATAGATACTGAAGAAGAGCAATATGATTTGTACGAATCTGGTCCAGGGTCCAAGTTGGTACTCCATGGCTGTCAGTCCAGGGTATGAATGATGGCATCCTGAGCACCTGACATACACAAATCATGTCATGACTAGGCTTCCGAAGATGCTATGATTTTTGAAGAGACCATATAAGCATCAGAGGCGCCCTGGATGCTGGCAATAGAGAGCCTGCCAAGGAAATTCGGAGGATCCTGGTCCAGATGCCATGGAGTAACAATGTGGACTCCAGACCAGGGTCCTGCAAATCTGTTTGCTCAACTCAATTTGTTACAGAACCCTCTTTGGAAAGCTGGGTCTATATACAGTCATGGCCAAAAGTATACTCAGTTTCTTCCTGAAAATGATTGCAAACACAAATTATTTGGTATTATTATCTTCATTTAATTTGTCTTAAATGAAAAAACACAAAAAGGATTGTCCTAAAGCCAAATTGGATATAATTCCACACCAAACATAAAAAGGGGGTGGACAAAAGTATTGGCACTGTTCAAAAAATCATGTGATGCTTTTCTAATTTGTGTAATTAACAGCACCTGTAACTTACCTGTGGCACCTAACAGGTGTTGGCAATAACTAAATCACACTTGCAGCCAGTTGACATGGATTAAAGTTGACTCAACCTCTGTCCTGTGTCCTTGTGTGTACTACATTGAGCATGGGGAAAAGAAAGAAGACCAAAGAACTGTCTGAGGACTTGAGAAACCAAATTGTGAGGAAGCATGAGCAATCTCAAGGCTACAAGTCCATCTTCAAAGACCTGAATGCTCCTGTGTCTACCGTGCGTAGAAGTTTAAAGCCCATGGCACTGTGGCTAACCTCCCTAGATGTTGACGGAAAAGAAACATTGACAAGAGATTTCAACGCAAGATTGTGCGGAAGTTGGATAAAGAACCTCGACTAACATCCTAACAAGTTCAAGCTGCCCTGCAGTCCGAGGATACAACAGTGTCAACCCGTACTATCCGTCGGCATCTGATTGAAAAGGGACTGTATGGTAGGAGACCCAGGAAGACCCCACTTCTTACCCCGAGACATAAAAAAGCCAGGCTGGAGTTTGCCAAAACTTACCTGAAAAGCCTAAAACGTTTTGGATGAATGTTCTCTGGTCAGATGAGAAAAAAGTAGAGCTTTTTGGGCAAAGGCATCAACATAGTGTTTACAGGAGAAAAAAAGAGGCATTCAAAGAAAAGAACACGGTCCCTAAAGTCAAACATGGCGGAGGTTCCCTGATGTTTTGGGGTTGCTTTGTTGCCTCTGGCACTGGACTGCTTGACCGTGTGCATGGGTTTATGAAGTCTGAAGACTACCAACAAATTTTGCAGCATAATGTAGGGCCCAGTGTGAGAAAGCTGGGTCTCCCTCAGAGGTCATGGGTCTTCCAGCAGGACAATGACCGAAAACACACTACAAAAAACACTAGAAAATGGTTTCAGAGAAAGCACTGGAGACTTCTAAGGTGGCCAGCAATGAGTCCAGACCTGAATCCCATAGAACACCTGTGGAGAGATCTAAAAATGGCAGTTTGGAGAAGGCACCCTTCAAATATCAGGGACCTGGAGCAGTTTGCCAAAGAAGAATGGTCTAAAATTCCAGCAGAGCATTGTAAGAAACTCATTGATGGTTACCGGAAGCGGTTGATCGCAGTTATTTTGGCTAAAGGTTGTGCAACCAAGTATTAGGCTGAGGGTGCCAATACTTTTGTCTGGCCCATTTTTGGAGTTTTGTGTGAAATGATCAATGTTTTGCTTTTTGCTTCATTCTCTTTTGTGTTTTTTCATTTAAGACAAATTAAATGAAGATAATAATACCAAAGAATTTGTGATTGCAATCATTTTCAGGAAGAAAATGAGCATTATCTGACAGAATTGCAGGGGTGTCAATACTTTTGACCATGACTGTATATGGGTCCAACCTGCATACTACCAGGAATGGAAAGGTGGTCATATGTGCTGCTGTCTCCATTCATTTCAATAGGAAGTGTGAAAATTGATGAACATGCTTGCTTGCCTCTGCTATATTTGCATGTTTGGAGGGCCACTGTTCGAGATTTATGCAAGTCTCAGGATGGGATCCCTATCTATCAGACATCCATGGCATATCCTGCCATCAAGGGGACAACCCTTTTAAGATGTGCAAAGCTCAAAACAGTATAAGATACTGCTCAGATGAATGAGCTATCATTGTAATGAGCCTTGAATAGATATTTCTCCATTGGAAATAAACAATGGAGGGTACTAATTAAAGAGGTTGTCTAGTTAAAATCGCAGTCCAGATGATAACTAGTCGATTGATGGGGGTCCAACCACAGTGGAACCATGACCGAATGGCACTTTAATTCACATTAAAATGGAGCAGCATTGCCCATGCTCAAATCATTCCCTATGGAGCTACCAAGCGTTGCACTCAACCTTTCCGAGCAGCCTCATAGTAATTGAGTGGAATTGCATTTGGCATCCAACCTGCTTCTCCATTTTGCAACAGGAATAAAAATTCCTCTATCTAAAAATCGGTGCAGGTCCCAGCAGTTGGACCCCGACCAATTAATAAGTTATAACCTATCCTGCAGTAAAACTGGATAACCCCTTAAATGATTGAAATCATAGATATTGAAAGTTGAGAGGAACTACAACAAAATCCAAGCAAATAATCATTATTCTATGAATAAGTTTCATTGAATACGGAAATAATAATGAATGACTAAAATCAGTCCATCATGTAGTATTTGCCATGGTATGTAATGTTGCAGCTAATTCTGCAGAACAAAAGTCGCTCGGGTCTTTCTGATGCTACTGTTCCTCGAAATGCACATTTGACAACTCAATCAAAACAATAGAGGTCAACAAGGGATTCCACCATTATGTTTTTGTACTTGCATAAAAAGAGGATTAGTCAAACTTAAAGACTTTAGAAAGAACGATTACAATAAGTCCTTTAGAAAAAAAACATTTGTCACCACCAGGGGGTTATACTGATTACCCATTCAGCACAATACGAGTCAGCAAATAAATGATTTAAAGTGCCTGCTCTGTTCATGCTCTGTCTATCAAATATATTAGCCCTACTCATACATGATGATCCCGAGGACACAGACGTCAGCTATAATGGGTCAGAGAATGTTAATTGACTAGTTACGGTGCCAACTGTGGGATTATTTTATCCAACCTCAACCCAACAAGGTCTACAGAATATATGAAATGTTTCCATCTTTTTTGACTGACATTTTGAAACAAGTGACCAACAATTTGGAGCCCAATGTTCAATACGAATATTACAAGATAAGGTTAATTGGTCAGATGGGTTGTTGAGTATTTAACCTAATGTTATGATCCTCATGGTTGGCCGCACTGTATATAGTTCAATTCCGTTGCATGGTCTAAAGATGTCTTCGCACATTGCGCATTTCGGCAGACTTATTTTTAGCCAGATTAGCTGCCAATCTAATTAATATTGGAATCTCCCAACTCTATTTGTATTTTGACATGCTATATCTGTTTATTTATTTCTTTAGCCAGAGGTGACCATTATTTCCCATGCACTTTTGGCTGATCCAAGCTTGTATATGTATATTGAAACTTGGAAGAGTAGCCATCAGTTGAAGAAGAGTTCCTTCTTGGCATACCCATAGGATTTGGCAAAAATGTAGGTCCTATTTTTGAGATGCACACCTATCTCTTGAATGAGAATTCCAGAATCTCCCCAGACTGGCTGGCATCTGACCAGCAGTGAATGGAGAGGTGGTCATGCAGGTGCCAACACTCTCTATTCATTGCCATGGGAGATAAGTGGAGATCAGTGCTACCTGCATCTTTCAGACACGTATGGCATTTACTATAGATGATTCATAAAAGTATCTCATAAGATAACCACTTTAAGACGAGCAATGTCTACATAAGTGGACTGAACCCACTGATTTCTGAGGGCCCGAATAACTATCTTATGTGTATCAGGACCTCCCAACTCCCTACTGACAGATGATTGTTGGACAAAGAAAGATTGGGCACCTTGAATTTGCCTGATCCTGTGTTGAGAACACATGCATGCTCAGTCAAGCATTCATGAGTATATCAGGTCAGGAAAAATCGTTATTAGGCGAGCAAACGACCAACAATGCAAAGATGAGTGATTCTTCTTTCACTGCCATATTCCAATGCCTAGTCAGGTCTTTGACAGATGGTTTTGTTTTCTTTGCCCGTCACCCTTGGCCCAGTTTCTTGGGCACCTTGGGGGCTTATAATGACCAACAATGTCATGACGTCATGGCACAACAATATCTTAACCCCTTCCCGACCCATGACGCCACGTAGGCGTCATGAAAGTCGGTGCCATTCCGACCCATGACGCCTATGCGGCGTCATGGAAAGATCGCGTCCCTGCAGATCGGGTGAAAGGGTTAACTCCCATTTCACCCGATCTGCAGGGACAGGGGGAGTGGTAGTTTAGCCCAGGGGGGGTGGCTTCACCCCCTCGTGGCTACGATCGCTCTGATTGGCTGTTGAAAGTGAAACTGCCAATCAGAGCGATTTGTAATATTTCACCTATTATAACGGGTGAAATATTACAATCCAGCCATGGCCGATGCTGAAATATCATCGGCCATGGCTGGAAATACTAGTGTGCCCCCACCCCACCCCACCGATCGCCCCCCCAGCCCTCCGATCTGGCCGGTACACTGCTCCGGCTCCCCTCCGTCCAGTACTCCGCTCCCCCCCGTGCTCTTGTCCGCTCCCCCCGTGCTCCAATCACCCCCCGTGCTCCAATCACCCCCCCTGCACTCCGATCCACCCCCCCCGGTGCTCCGTTCCACCCCCCCCGTGCTCCATTCCAGCCCCCCCGTGCTCCGTTCCACGCCCCCCATGCTCCGTTCCACCCCTCCCGCACTCCGATTCCCCCCCCCGTGGTCCCCCCCACCCCATCATACTTACCGATCCAGCCGGGGTCCCGTCCGTCTTCTCCCTGGGCGCCGCCATCTTCCAAAATGGCGGGCGCATGCGCAGTGCGCCCGCCGAATCTGTCGGCCGGCAGATTCGTTCCAAAGTGCATTTTGATCACTGAGATAGATTATATCTCAGTGATCAAAATAAAAAAAATAATAAATGACCCCCCCCCCTTTGTCACCCCCATAGGTAGGGACAATAAAAAAATAAAGACATTTTTTTTTTCCACTAATGTTAGAATATCGTTAGGGTTAGGGGTAGGGTTAGGGTTAGGGCTAGGGGTAGGGTTAGGGGTAGGGTTAGGGGTAGGGTTAGGGTTAGGGGTAGGGTTAGGGGTAGTGGTATAGGGGTAGGGGTAGGGTTAGGGTTAGGGGTAGGGTTAGGGTTAGGGCTAGGGGTAGGGTTAGGGCTAGGGTTAGGGTTTCGGTATGTGCACACGTATTCTGGTCCTCTGCGGATTTTTCCGCTGCGGATTTGATAAATCCGCAGTGCTAAACCGCTGCGGATTTATGGCGGATTTACCGCGGTTTTTCTGCGCATTTCACTGCGGTTTTACAACTGCGATTTTCTATTTGAGCAGTTGTAAAACCGCTGCGGAATCCGCACAAAGAAGTGACATGCTGCGGAATGTAAACCGCTGCGTTTCCGTGCAGTTTTTCCGCAGCATGGGCACAGCGATTTTTGTTTCCCGTAGGTTTACATTGAACTGTAAACTCATGGGAAACTGCTGCGGATCCGCAGCGTTTTCCGCAGCGTGTGCACATACCTTTAGAATTAGGCTATGTGCACACGGTGCGGATTTGGCTGCGGATCCGCAGCAGTGTTCAATCAGGTTTACAGTACCATGTAAACATATGAAAAACCAAATCCGCTGTGCCCATGGTGCGGAAAATACCGCGCGGAAACGCTGCGTTGTATTTTCCGCAGCATGTCAATTCTTTGTGCGGATTCCGCAGCGTTTTACACCTGTTCCTCAATAGGAATCCGCAGGTGAAATCCGCACAAAAAACACTGGAAATCCGCGGAAAATCCGCAGGTAAAACGCAGTGCCTTTTACCCGCGGATTTTTCAAAAATGGTGCGAAAATATCTCACACGAATCCGCAACGTGGGCACATAGCCTTAGGGTTAGGGTTGGAATTAGGGTTGTGGTTAGGGTTAGGGGTGTGTTGGGGTTAGGGTTGTGGTTAGGGGTGTGTTGCGGTTAGAGTTGTGTTTAGGGTTATGGCTACAGTTGGGATTAGGGTTAGGGGTGTGTTGGGGTTAGTGTTGGAGGTAGAATTGAGGGGTTACCACTGTTTAGGCACATCAGGGGTCTCCAAACGCAACATGGCGCCACCATTGATTCCAGCCAATCTCGTATTCAAAAAGTCAAATGGTGCTCCCTCACTTCCGAGCCCTGACGTGTGCCCAAACAGTGGTTTACCCCCACATATGGGGTACCAGCATACTCAGGACAAACTGCGCAACAATTACTGGGGTCCAATTTCTCCTGTTACCCTTGTGAATCAAAAAAAATGCTTGCTAAAACATAATTTTTGAGGAAAGAAAAATTATTTTTTATTTTCACGGCTCTGCGTTGTAAACGTCTGTGAAGCACTTGGGGGTTCAAAGTGCTCACCACATATCTAGATAAGTTCCTTGGGGGGTCTAATTTCTAAAATGGGGTCACTTGTGGGGGTTTCTACTGTTTAGGCACACCAGGGGCTCTGCAAACGCAACGTGACACCCGCAGACCATTCCATCAAAGTCTGCATTTCAAAAGTCACTACTTCCCTTCTGAGCCCCGACGTGTGCCCAAACAGTGGTTTACCCCCACTCATGGGGTATCAGCGTACTCAGGAGAAACTGGACAACAACTTTTGGGGTCCAATTTCTCCTGTAACCCTTGGGAAAATAAAAAATTCTGGGCTAAATAATTATTTTTGAGGAAAGAAAACGTATTTATTATTTTCACGGCTCTGCATTATAAACTTCTATGAAGCACTTGGGGGTTCAAAGTGCTCACCACACATCTAGATAAGTTCCTTTCGGGGTCTAGTTTCCAAAATGGGGTCACTTGTGGGGGGTTTCTACTGTTTAGGCACATCAGGGGCTCTGCAAACGCAACGTGACGCCCGCAGAGCATTCCATCAAAGTCTGCATTTCAAAACGTCACTACTTCAATTCCAAGCCCCGGCATGTGCCCAAACAGTAGTTTACCCCCACATATGGGGTATCACCGTACTCAGGAGAAACTGGACAACAAATGTTGGGGTCAAATTTTTCCTGTTACCCTTGGGAAAATTAAAAAATTCTGGGCTAAATAATTATTTTTGAGGAAAGAAAACGTATTTATTATTTTCACGGCTCTGCATTATAAACTTCTATGAAGCGCTTGGGGGTTCAAAGTGCTCACCACACATCTAGATAAGTTCCTTTCGGGGTCTAGTTTCCAAAATGCGGTCACTTGTGGGGGGTTTCTACTGTTAAGCCACATCAGGGGCTCTGCAAACGCAACGTGACGCCCACAGAGCATTCCATCAAAGTCTGCATTTCAAAACGTCACTACTTCACTTCCGACCCTCGGCATGTGCCCAAACAGTGGTTTACCCCCACATATGGGGTATCAGCGTACTCAGGAGAAACTGGACAACAACTTTTGGGGTCCAATTTCTTCTGTAACCCTTGGCAAAATAAAAAATTCTGGGCTAAATAATTATTTTTGAGGAAAGAAAACGTATTTATTATTTTCACGGCTCTGCATTATAAACTCCTATGAAGCACTTGGGGGTTCAAAGTGCTCACCACACATCTAGATAAGTTCCTTTTGGGGTCTAGTTTCCAAAATGGGGTCACTTGTGGGGGGTTTCTACTGTTAAGCCACATCAGGGGCTCTGCAAACGCAACGTGACGCCCACAGAGCATTCCATCAAAGTCTGCATTTCAAAACGTCACTACTTCACTTCCGAGCCCCGGCATGTGCCCAAACAGTGATTTACCCCCACATATGGGGTATCATCGTACTCAGGAGAAGCTGGACAACAACTTTTGGGGTCAAATTTCTCCTGTTACCCTTGGGAAAATAAAAAATTGCAGGCTAAAAGATCATTTTTGAGAAAATAATTTTTTTTTTTTTTTCATGGCTCTGCGTTATAAACTTCTGTGAAGCACTTGGGGGTTCAAAGTCCTCACCACACATCTAGATTAGTTCCTTTGGGGGTCTAGTTTCCAAAATGGTGTCATTTCTGGGGGATCTCCAATGTTTAGGCACACAGGGGCTCTCCAAACGTGACATGGTGTCCGCTAATGATTGGAGCTAATTTTCCATTTAAAAAGCCAAATGGCATGCCATCCCTTCCGAGCCCTGCCGTGCGCCCAAACAGTGGTTTACCCCCACATATTGGGTATCTGCGTACTCAGGACAAACAAGACAACAATATTTGGGGTCCAATTTCTCCTATTATCCTTGGCAAAATAGGAAATTCCAGGCTAAAAAATCATTTTTGAGGAAAGAAAAATTATTTTTTATTTTCATGGCTCTGCGTTATAAACTTCTGTGAAGCACCTGGGGGTTTAAAGTGCTCAACACGCATCTAGATAAGTTCCTTGGGGGGTCTAGTTTCCAAAATGGGGTCACTTGTGGGGGAGCTCCAATGTTTAGGCACACAGGGGCTCTCCAAACGCGACATGGTGTCCGCTAACAATTGGAGCTAATTTTCCATTCAAAAAGTCAAATGGCGCGCCTTCCCTTCCGAGCCCTGCCGAGTGCCCAAACAGTGGTTTACCCCCACATATGAGGTATCGACGTACTCGGGAGAAATTGCCCAACAAAGTTTATGATCCATTTTACCCTACTGCCCATGTGAAAATGAAAAAATTGAGGCGAAAAGAATTTTTTTGTGAAAAAAAAGTACTTTTTCATTTTTACAGATCAATTTGTGAAGCACCTGAGGGTTTAAAGTGCTCACTAGGCATCTAAATAAGTTCCTTGGGGGGTCTAGTTTCCAAAATGGGGTCACTTGTGGGGGAGCGCCAATGTTTAGGCACACAGGAGCTCTCCAAACGCGACATGGTGTCCGCTAACGATGGAAATAATTTTTCATTCAAAAAGTCAAATGGCGCTCCTTCCCTTCCGAGCCTTACCATGTGCCCAAACAGTGGTTTACCCCCACATGTGAGGTATTGGTGTACTCAGGAGAAATTGCCCAACACATTTTAGGATCCATTTTATCCTGTTGCCCATGTGAAAATGAAAAAATTGAGGCTAAAAGAATTTTTTTGTGAAAAAAAAGTACTTTTTCATTTTTACGGATTAATTTGTGAAGCACCTGGGGGTTCAAAGTGCTCCCTATGCATCTAGATAAGTTCCTTGGGGCGTCTAGTTTCCAAAATGGGGTAACTTGTGGGGGAGCTCCAATTTTTAGGCACACGGGGGCTCTCCAAACGTGACATGGTGTCCGCTAAAGAGTGGAGCCAATTTTTGATTCAAAAAGTCAAATGGCGCTCCTTCCCTTCCAAGCCCTGCCGTGCGCCCAAACAGTGGTTTACCCCCACATATGAGGTATCAGCGTACTCAGGACAAATTGGACAACAACTTTCGTGGTTCAGTTTCTCCTTTTACCATTGGGAAAATAAAAAAATTGTTGCTAAAAGATAATTTTTGTGACTAAAAAGTTAAATGTTCATTTTTTCCTTCCATGTTGCTTCTGCTGCTGTGAAGCACCTGAAGGGTTAATAAACTTCTTGAATGTGGTTTTGAGTACCTTGAGGGGTGCAATTTTTAGAATGGTGTCACTTTTGGGTATTTTCAGCCATATAGACCCCTCAAACTGACTTCAAATGTGAGGTGGTCACTAAAAAAAATGGTTTTGTAAATTTCGTTGTAAAAATGACAAATCGCTGGTCAAATTTTAACCCTTATAACTTCCTAACAAAAAAAAATTTTGTTTCCAAAATTGTGCTGATGTAAAGTAAACATGTGGGAAATGTTATTTATTAACTATTTTGTGTCACATATCTCTCTGGTTTAACAGAATAAAAATTCAAAATGTGAAAATTGCGAAATTTTCAAAATTTTCGCCAAATTTCCGTTTTTATCACAAATAAACGCAGAATTTATTGACCTAAATTTACCACTAACATGAAGCCCAATATGTCACGAAAAAACAATCTCAGAACCGCTAGGATCCGTTGAAGCGTTCCTGAGTTATTACCTCATAAAGGGACACTGGTCAGAATTGCAAAAAACGGCAAGGTCTTTAAGGTCAAAATAGGCTGGGTCATGAAGGGGTTAACATCTCAGGAGGGTCTAGTAAGCATCAGAGGCAACCACAAAGCCATTATGGGGTTGGAGGAAGTGGAAGTAAATACTGGCTGCAACGGTCGACCAAAGTGGAGAAGAGTAGCGTGAATCAAAATGCTCATCTATAATTGAAGATGTGTGAGCCTTGTAACATCCAATTGTCAAGATGAATGGCCAACTTTACCATGGCAATGATTACTGTGAAATATTCTCCCAATTCATACATATTGGCACACTGGATGAATGCCCATACAATCCAATGCCTTTGCAGTCATCTTTACCAACATGTCCACTATCAACGCAATTAATTTGGAATTGTGAGCACAAGAAGCACGAGGAACATACAACATCTAAGGCAAGCACCATGAGTACAACATGCCCAATGCTTGCCCTGGCCATCACAAATGGAATGAGTCGCATGTTGTTCTTTCCAATAACTTTGATAAATTATCAATCCAAAGTCCTGACACTCATTTGACCGAAGGTCAGAATGTCCAGGCCTAAAACATAATGTTAAAAGAAGCATAGCCAATTACTGATCTTACTTGGAAAAAGAAATGGAAGAAGTTAGGGGAAAAGTTATGGTTGACTCTACTCTATAGTTCAAGCCAATGGTCATCATGAAGGATACAAATGAGGACAAAAGTCATAAACGTCTGTTGGAAGAGATCTTCATGTGTTATAGCCCTAGGTCATATTGTTTACTGGCCTTCTGTAAAAAAAAAAAAAAAATGTGGCAATGCCCAATGGGTCCACTCATGTATAGTTGATGTGGTGTCAGGGCAATCTTCTGACCCTGCCATTTTTACTTTATTTCAATGTCTATACAAAGTTTTTGCATGGAGTTAGACTCTCAGAGGATACTAGACATATTTATATGCCATATGAATACAGTATATAGTAATCGACTGTAGTTAATGCTGCAATAAATGAATAGCTGAGGTTCCCAGACCGGATCTGCAGGAAGCAACATCTGCAAGAGTAGGGAATTCCTTTGCAACCCTGAAAGGCAATGCTTGCTCATAGTAGGCACTAGACCTGTCATTAATTCATTATATCACAGAGAGAGAGCAGGACTTTACAGCCCCACTGTGAGGCCTAGTCATTAAACTTGACAGTAAATTAATCCTGTCAATGCCGGGCAGGCATGAAATACCCTGAAAGGGTTACACGAGAAAACATGTTTCTCCAAATCCAACCTCTTTTTTTTTTTGGCTATTCTAACTCTTTCCTTAAGTGCAAGAACAAGATTTGTAGAAGCAACTTCAAGATATTGCAAAGAAAAAAAAAATTATGAATTTCCTCTTATCTGGAATCTGATTTTTAATAAATTGTATGAACCTGACAAGTCCTAGAATTTCACGCAAAAAAATAAACGCATAAAAAAATCTGCGTTTTATTTAGTTTTGGAGGACTTTATATATAAATTCTATGTAATTATCTGATAATATACTTTATTTTCATTTTCTCTGATGAGTGAGAATAATGATTAATTTGGTTTTGGAATGTTTATAATATATGATATAGCTATAACAGAAAAGTTTTGATAAAAATTACACATTCACTGTATGTTAATATGTATATTTATATATATATATATATATATATATATATATACTCTATGAGTATATATATACATATATATGTATGTATATATATATATATATATATATATATATATATATATATATATATATATAGTATCTTTTTTTATTTATTTGAAAATATTTTGGCAAATATTATAAATTAATAAATTTAAAAAATATACATATATTTACATAAAGTTAATTTTTTTGCTTATATTAACTCCTTGGGTGCCACATCACCAAGCAGATTTAGTTTCAGTTTTATGGAAACCAACGTACATTACGATAATATATTAACCTTTTATTAACACAATTAGCATATTAATAAGAAAATAATTAATAATAATAAAAAATGCAATGATAAAAGCAAAATAAAAAGGAAAAAAAATGCAATAGTAAAAAAAAATATCAGAAAATGAATGCAATGAGTTTATACGAACCGTGATTAATTCCTGGAAATCCAGCGTCGCTCGCTAAGGAGGCAGCGAAAGAGACGCATAGGCAGTAGAGTTGAAATGTCTGAAAAGACAAGAACAGATGATATCATAAGTGATAGATGTGTATGGAAGGATTTCACCATTTCAAAAAAATATATATGTATTTGGAATAGAAAAGTAAGTGAACCTGCCTTGTCCAAGCTTCCAATCCACAGGATTGACAAAAAAGGCATAGAGGTGCATTGCAGGATAGTGACAGGTAAAGTCCACAGGAGGAGAATAAAATAATCCATCTTCTGTACGGAATGTAATCCTATATCTGCTCCGAGAGGCATGCAGAGCAAAAGGCAGGATGTTCTCATCATCTTAGTGTAGGTGGCATGTTTGCATCCAGGGCATGTAAGGTGCCTCTTGCTAATGTTCTCAGGTAGATGAAGGAAGACACAGTGATTGCACTGATCATCTTAACCCTAGACTCGGCTTCATGCAGCAGCATTCCCAATAATACAATGCACTCTACAGCCAGCATAGGATTTCTTCTCCGGCCCCCTCCTCTGTTCACGCCTCCTTGTGTCACTCAAATACATTCCTTGAAATTTTGCATATACTGTAACTGTGATGTTTATCAATGTCGTATCACATGAGAAAACTTTTTCAACTTTTTTTTATTCCTCTAACTTATACAGTAAGTTACAACTTTCAAGTTTAATTCAAGGGAAGAGCAAAACAGAATCGAACCACGAAAATTTACATTTGGATTTTTTTTACTATAGCATTTTATACAATTTTATATCTAACAAAAAAAAGCCTAAAATCACAAGGCAAGAAATGTATTAGGATGTCCAATAAAAAATATATTATTATTATTTATCTTTAGAGCACCACCGATTGCATGAGAAGGGGTTAAATACAGGATAAAAATATAGATTACAATGGACAAACTAACAATGACAGAATGGTACGGAAGAGAGGCGGCCCTGCCCCAAGGGCTTACAGTCTACAGGGTAATGGGGAGGGAGACATTAGGTTGGAAGGTTGCGGAAGCTCTGGTGGTAGTGAGGTGGCAACGGGGTCATTGCAGGTTGTAAGCTTTTTTGAAGAGATGAGTTTTCGAGATTTGTATGAAAGTCTTGAATGTGGTGGATAATTGGACATGTTGGGACACAGATGTCCTGAGGATGGAAGACACTCGGGAGAAGTTTTGGAGGCGATTAGATGAAGAACGTATAAATGTGGAGGAGAGAAGAAGGTCTTGAGAGGACCATAGATTACGTGTGGGAAAATATCAAGAGATTAGTTCAGAGATATATGGAAGAGACATATTATGGATGGCTTTGTAGGTCAATGTTAGCAGTTTAAACTAGATATGTTGGAGAATTGGAAGCCAATGAAGGGATTTGTAGAGGGGAGGAGTGAAAGAGTGGCGAGGGAGAGGTGGATTAGTCGGGCAGCAAAGTTAAGGATGGACTGTAGAAGTGCGAGAGTGTTAGCAGGTAGACCACAAAGGAGGATATTGCAGTAGTTGAGGCGGGAGATGATGAGGGAATGCACTTTAGTAGGTTTAGGGTTGAGAAAAGGATGGATTCTGGAAATATTTTTGAATTGAAGGTGGCAGGAGGTGGCAAAAGCTTGGAGGTGCGGTTTCATTGACAGGGCAGAGTCAAGGGTTACTGCGATGCGGCCGACTTCCGGTACAGGGGACAGCGTGATTTTGTTTATTGTGATAGATAGATCGGATAGGGGAATTTAATGAGATGGCGGAAAGATGATGAATTTGGTTTTGTACACATTGAGCTTAAAGAAGCGAGAGGAGAAGAAGGAGGATATGGCTGATAGACACTCTGGGATTCTGGACAACAAAGAGTTGACATCTCAGCCAATATATAAGCGACTTTTTATACTGGTTTAATTTACTTTCAGGGGTTCCAGTTTTCATGGCAGCAGAAATGGCATAAACCACAATGCTATTCTTGCCAAAGAACTTTGCCGGACATCTGACTGACACCAATAAGTCATTAAGATTTGTTATAATTTTTGGGATCCATTCAGAGATCAATCTTCCATGGTTGTAATAGGAAGTCATAATGTTTGTGTGAACAAAGATGTAAAATAAAAGTGATGCTGAAACCTTGAGGAGAAAGAAAAGATAGATTACTAGCTGGTAACTACCATTGCGTGATATACTCTTGCTCACACTGATGCAACCTGAGGTATAAGGGGAAGAAACAATATGGGGACTTTACCAAGGCTGGGGCATTTCATATGACAGTCTTAAAGAAAAGCATGGTCCCTAGGAGCTACTTTGAGATCTGGTGGGCCATAGTTAGAGACCCAGAGGGCTGAGTAGTGGTGCCCAAGTAAGCCTGAGTGTTGTCGCTGGGAATGCAACCATTGGGTAGTAAGAGTAGTACTGAGCAAGAGAGTCAAAGTTTGGGAGCCATTGCAGGATCAGTGTGAACTATGGAAGTGCCACCTCAAAGAGAATAGCAGACATTAAAAAAATGTAAGTAGACTGGTTTGGTCAAGTGGTACAAGCCCAATGGTGCTGAATAGATAAAACAAGTGAATGTGAAGAATCTCTCCTCCACAGTAAGGTAAAAGATCTGAGTGTTGGAGTGAGAATTGGAAGTAAAAATTATCCTGTGTGAAGCTACAATTTTGCTGTTGTTACAAATTAAAGGGTTGTCATATGAACTAAGTACATTTTAATCAATATATCTTAGAATAATAATACGTTCCACAATTGGGTGTGATTAAAAAACATGTTCTTGTGCTGAGATAATCTTATAAATGTGCTTCTGCTATGCACTGTGTAATGGCTGTGTCTTACCATGCAGAGCTGCTCCAGCTCATGGTATACACCTACCACAGCTTCTGCCCAACGGAGGATGCAAACGAGAGTCTACAGATAGTACAGTATGGAATCCTAGATGCTGCTATCTCTCAGCTCAAACATTTCCTACCTCACCACAAGCAGTATCTGTAAACCCATGCTCTTTTTTCTGTATACTCCTTTGGCATAACTAGAATTCGATGGGCTGCCATGCAAAATTTTGACCTCCCCACTCCTGCCTGTTGGTCAGACGTATGGGCCTTTGCAGAATTTTAAATCCTATAAGGATATACATGTTGCCCCTCCCTCCATTATGTAGTAATGTCCCCCATCCTGTACCAATGTCCACCATCCTGGGCCCCTTCCAAGTATATAAGTATATATGTCCTCTTCCTGGTATATATTGTATGTCCCTCATCCTGGTATATATGTTCTCCATCCTGAGCCTCTTTCTGGTGTATATGCTGTCCATCATGTCCCCCATCCTGGTATACAGTGGGGAAAATAAGTATTTGATACACTGCCGATTTTGCAAGTTTTCCCACCTACAAAGAATGGAGAGGTCTGTAATTATTATCGTAGATACACTTGAGAGACAAAATCTAAAACTAAAAACTTCAAAATTACTTTGTATGATTTTTACTTAATTAATTTGCATTTTATTGTATGAAATAAGTATTTGATACAACAGAAAAACAGAACTTAATATTTGGTACAGAAACTTTTCTTTGCAATTACAGAGGTCAGACAATTCTTGTAGTTCTTGAGCTAGGAAGAGGCCTCCAAGAGTCCCATAGCAGGATTGTGCAGGAAAACGGTATTGTTAGCAATTCCTGTGATAAGTAATTAGCCTAGCCATCATTAAAAATGTAGGAAAGGGCAAAAAGATATTCTTTCTTACATTGAAAAATCCAGCACCAAGGTGGGTTCCCCAGTATGATATTTGCAATAAGGCCTTCTCGTATATATGTATGTCATTGACTATTGATATGTATGGTGTAGCGATGACTAGGCCAACCACTTGCACTGAGATGCCAACAGTGATGGTCCAATAACAGACATTACAGTCAGGGTTAAAAGCCAACAAAATCATTTACTGAACCAAACTCATGAGGTCATAACAGTCGGCAAGGTTCAAGGCTTAACGGTCATACAAATTCTTTGTTTTTGTGGTGATGATTGGGTTCCCTGTCCAGCAGGTCTATTTGGGCTTAGTTCCTTTAGTACTTCACTACTCAATCTCAATATTTTTCACCAACAGGCACCTCTCGTGTGTACCTATATAAGCCTAGCGTTGATCTTGCGTACTTGTCACTTGAGTTCTGCTGTAGAATGATGGCACCTCACCACACCGTACCGTTCCTATGGGCATCATTCAGGGTTGGCTCTGTTTCTTTAGGCATCTCAGTAACTCAGCAGCCTACAGTTGATTCTTCTCCTCTACATCTGTCCAGATACTGTTATGCAAACTCTATCTAACTGGAGACCGCTCGAAATACACTTGTCAACATTACAACTTGCCCTTCCATAGAGACTGATCAACTGTTTTGGCACTGAACCCCAGAAAAAAAGGTGTGTACAACAGCTCCCATCAAACAGCTATGCAGTTGGCACTATGACTGTCTTTTATGGTCACCCTACCCTGCACTGGGTAACTATGATAAACTTTGACTAGCCCACACAAGTCACCAACTCTACTCATGCCCACAAAATTTATACACAAGCACTGTACAGACCATATTATAATATAGCTTTTGCAGTTTACAACAAGCTGCCGTGGATTCATTAAAACAAGATCATTGCTTCTGGTCATGTGGACATTATGACTCACTGCAAAGGTTGATGATTCGTATTCTCCCAAAAAAACCAAAAGCAAGGCATTGGCACAGATAACTGACACATCGACTGGTCAGGTTGGTGGGGAAGCCTTTTATCCTCTCAGATCCTTTCTGCCCACGTCTAGCCTGTGGTGAGGAGATGATCCATAGCCGTTTATGTTCTCCTAAATACTAAGTATGAATATCCACAGTAGGGAAGCATGCACTTTATGTAAAGTTGCCAGGATATAATGATACCTTTATTCGTCTTCCTAAGAACATCAGTTTTCTTTAATGTGTAATTAAGCACCTTGTGCAGACCATAACTTCTTCTAGAAATATAATTTGTCCTAATTTGTAAGCTTGAACTCTCAATGGGTTTCAAAATTAAAGGCTGCAAAGACTAGATTATAATATACAAATTTGTTTTGTTAAATACATATCTTTGAGGGTTACAGTAACATGAGCACCCTAATGTCATATTTAAATAAAAAGATGTTCACCTTGAATACTTTTTAGAAAAATCAATCAATCATAGGATTACTACTAGTGATGAGCGAATATACTCGTTACTCAAAATTTCTTGAGCACGCTCGGGGGTCCTCCGAGTATTTTTTAGTGCTCGGAGTTTTAGTTTTTAGCGCCGCAGCTGAATGATTTACATCTGTTAGCCAGCATAAGTACATGTGGGGATTCCCTAGCAACCAGGCAACCCCCACATGTACTTATGCTGGCTAACAAATGTAAATCATTCAGCTGCAGCGAAAAAAACTAAAACTTCGAGCACTAAAAAATACTCGGAGGACCCCTGAGCATGCTCGAGAAATCTCGAGTAACGAGTATATTCGCTCATCACTAATTACTACACATTATCCAGAGGCTGTGGCCTCTGATGATTAGATCTGGACTATGGACTTACTATTATTTTTCAGCACCACCATTGGAAAAATGAGGTATTACACTTGATGGGTCCTCCAAAGTTAGAGATGCTCCTCTTTAGGGTTATGCTCCTAAATGATGGACCTTGTGTTCCCTCTAAACTGCTCAAACTGGAAAGGAAAAGTTTAAGCAACATAGTAATGATATCTATGTGTTAACATATATTTACTAGAGCTGGTTCACATAATAATCTTTTAATTGATGTACAAGAGCCGTGGGAACCACCACTTACCTGACGACATCCGTCACTCTTCTTTTGACCAGCCGGCTTGGTATGACTTCATAGTTGCAGCCTGACGCACATGTGATGTCATGGGGTATACATTGGCCTAGGCCATTTCGTACCCCTTCATGCCAGATTATACCCCCTTGATAACATCAGCGTTAAGAGATATACACAAGAATTAATTAATTTTTCAACATCTTTTTGGGGTTTAGGTTTGTCAAGTAAGTCAAGTAAGAAGACTTAAAACTTAAAGTTGTAAACATATAGACTTTTATTACTTGAACTAGAAAAGCTTCAATCACTAAAAATATTAGACTTCCACAAAGATATAATGAGGTAAAGAATCTACCGCACTTCTCAGTAGTTACACATTAAAAGCAGCTGTGTGTCTGAGTATGATAGAAAGAGATCCGCGCACTTTTCAACCAATCAGAGACAGGGTGAGAAAACAAGTGACGAGAAAAGATCAAGTTACAATTGTGATCTAAGGTGAAAGCACCTATCTTAGTGGACAACAGTGTAATCTCAGATGTAATGACTGTTGTCCGTTACCAGTCACAATGTATTGTAAGATCAATCTTCATCATGTGATTAACAGCACAAATACCTTATTAAAAAATGGCATCTAAAATATCATTTACAAGGGCTCATAAAATACAGGGGTATAGTTTTACCTGGGTTATTTTACACCCAGTCTGGCCTAGGACAGTTTATCCTTCCCGGGTATACTCTGGCCTGGGCTAATTTGCACCCGGGTTTAATATGTCCAGGGGTTAACTTGGCCTGTTACATCGGGAGGTAGGAGGCGGTTCTCCGGTCCCAGATTAATGTAGCAGCTGATGGACCAGGTCGTAGAAATTAATTTGCTTCATCATTTCAAGAGAGCATAACTTAGAGGACAAACTTGCCCTTATATTTTTCATAGGGGTATTTCAGTATGATTCTTTTTCCAAGCCAGACAACCCATTAAAATTTAGATTACATATTTCATCTAAATTTCAGAAGATCAATCTAAAAGTCTTAGAATTCTCCAAGTTTTTGCGCAGCCAGTAGCTATTTTAACTATTGCCACTAAATAAACAAGGGTTTAATGGCAATTGCCATGACAAAACTGAAAATAAAATTGAAGGTATAACTATGAAAATATTGTATAAGAGTCATATTGAATTGTACCATACAATACAAGTCATTGGAAAAGCTCAAACGATGCCCAGAAGATGTCCACATGTCTTTTGGAGCATTTTGCCATCTTCTTTGGGTTAAAAAAAAAAAACGACAACTGTTTCTTCATTATTCAATGGACAGGAAAATTACAGTAAACATTTTGGTCAATGTTTATAGCGACCCCAGGGCAATCACCAGTCACCATTACAACCCAACATTCCTGGATTCATTAGTTGTATTTTTTTACAATGTTATAACATTCAGGATCTATGTTGAGTTTTGCAGGGACAAAAAAAAGTGAGGACCAATAAGAGATATTAAAACTAAGCATCCTGGTTCTGCGTAATATCTCCTTTCTTTTAACAACTTCAAAAAAATGGATTTAAAAAGTACTTATAAGTTTTAAAAACGTTGGCCATAAGTTTTGATTAGCAAGGTTTTTGGTGCTGAGACTCCCAACAATTACTAAACCAAAGGGGTAAAAGTAGACATCTATGTGCTACAATCCTTGGTTTCATTTTAACTATCATTTAGGCTCTCTACACCGAGACATCCAACTACCAAAACTTCTTGACATAGTATTATGACGTGACAGAAGACTTTAAAAATCATGGGCCCTTTTTTCACCACCCATACAAATTAGATACACTGGGCTTGGCCAACCAAGCGTGAGTTCAATAAGAAGTGTGGAATAAACCACAGCTAGACTTTTCATCCAATAAACTACTCATCTACCTCAAGATAATAAAACAAGCCCAAAATGAAAGATAAGTGTCTGATTTTCTCCAACATGCTCAAAACCCAGTGGGGGAGCCTTCAAGGGAGAAGTTATCTAGAAAAATACACATAGGACACTCCCAAACGCGCGTTGGGGCTACGGTGTGGATCCTCTTTGATGCCAGTACATGGGTAAGAACCCGGGGTGGGAATGATTGTTTACCTTTGACCTTTGGAGCCTGTGCACAGGGCCAAGTGATCTTCTCATATGGATTGATTATACCCCCAGTTTTCTGTTTGCCCATATTTGCACTATGCACTTTATTTTGTCTACGGCATCAGGTGTGACCCACACTGTGTTTGGTCTGTGCTACTCGGCTTTTTTTTTTAGTTTCTATTTTTTGTATGAACTAACATATATGTTGATGTTTTGTGAACTGTGACAATAAAATTGTAACCTGTTTAATTATGGACATGTACTCCAGTGTCTTTTCTATGGATCATCTACCTCAAGAACATAAAGATTGGAATACAACTGCCTGATCCTCCCAGTGACATCTGCTAATAATGGAGAGCCTAGAGACCACTATAGACATCAAATGATTGGTTGTTCCCACCAAAATCTTTCCTCTGATGGCAGATATCAGAGACAAAAAGTATAAGGCTGTTGTATTTTCAACATAGCCAATTCTTATGCTCCTAGTAAGACAGATCCTCTAAACCTTAGGTTTGGGTGGGCAAGAGGACCCTGGGCATTGGCACAGCTAGCAGGAAGGCACGAGGTAAGCAAGGACTTAGCACACTCAGGAACCTCAGGTGAAGCAGGACCAATAAAGTGGAACCAGCAGGGATGCAAGAAAGTTGAAGAACAGTATGCATTGAAGGTGGAGAACACCAAACTTAGAAGTCTAGATTGCAAATCCTAAGACACAGGAGTATGTCCTAATGGACCTTAAGCAGGATTAGGGAGATGATGTCACTGAGCCCCCTGAACAACCTGCAGAACCCACCATGGAGCACAATAGAGGGCAGTGGACCAAAATGAAGGAAACAGAGCCCAGGAAACCTGGGCGAGGTGCATAACAGCTCTCTGGAAGTGTCTACTTCCCTCTCCCAATTGATTGTGTATGCCAGGAGAGATGGCTGTTCATTGGAAATCTACTTTCCATAATTGGGTTAGTGCCAATTTAGCCTGTTTACTAAAGTCTAAACCACTGATATTGCAAAAAAACAATCTTTAGAAACCCCACCTAAATTATTGCTTAATTATATGTTTTTTTGGGAGGGTCATTTGAGATCAATAGTCAAAATGTTTAGATTAATTAGCCACCAGTTCATGTATGTCTCATGCAGGACCCAACAGGTCAAAATAATTTTCAGAGCTGATGACAGAATAATTTTTATAGCAGTTTAGTCCACTTTCAAAGACTAGTGGTCAAACATGCCCACACATTCATATGCCAAAAACAAATATTTGGCTTTAGAACTTAGACTGGGTAATTGGAATATCCATGGCTGGTCTAATATCATATCTTTCAAGCCAATCCCACTTCAGAGAGATGAAGAGAAGCGATGTAGTAATAATAATATTTGAAGAGGTGCCAGCCATCTGGAAAAACTTCACAAAGTACCTGAAACTCATCTACATCACAGCATATTGAGGTGAACACAATCCAGATTCTACCTGAAATCTCTGTAGGTGGCCTAAGGCTACTTGAACGTAATCCAGGAGAGGCACCTGGCTCCGTTGGATAGCTGCCAAAATTGCAACGCTGAAATATTCTGAGCATCGCAAAAATTGCAGAGTGAGTCTAGATTGTAGGAATGATGAGGAGGGGTTGTAAAAACCAGAAGGTCTCGGTAAAATTCTCTCTTACTTGCCATGTTTAATTACGGCACACAGCAATCTCCTACATTTTACGTCTTATCAGCACAGCATGGTGCACAGAAAGTTACGGCACCTCAGAGGAATGTCAAAGCAGAAAAAGCTGATTTTAACATTTGTTTCTCAAAAGATATATATATATATTTTTTTAAAGGAATTTATATTGAAAATATACACTTAAATCTAAGACTTAAAGTGGTTTTCTCGGACTGAAACCTTTTAAGAACAAGGGAATTTTTAATTTTTGCGCTGTTTAATTTTACCATCAGCTTCCAAGCGTCATAATTTTTTTTCTTTTTTCAATCAGTATAAAAATTTGAGAGTCCTCAGGGGTTAATACCTTTTAATGGCTAACTGAAAAGATGGTAACAAATAGCAAGCTTTCAAGACTAATCAGGTCTCTTGGTGAGGCTCAGTATAACAGATGAAGCCTGATGAAGAGACCTGAGTAATCTCGAAAGCTTACTATTTGTTACCATCTTTTCAGTTAGCCATTAAAAGGTATTAACCCCTGAGGACTCTCAAATTTTAATATTTTTCTATGTAATAGGTAAGACGGTACAAAGTTAGATTTATCCTCTAGAAATTTGTTTTCTGCAGGACAAGCTTTAGTTTTCGAATGACACCCTTCATGTTGCCATACAATATACTGAGAAAAGTTTTTTTTTAAAAAAATGAGACTATATAAAAAATGGAATTTCCCCATTGTTTTTTCTGTTTTTGTTTTTACGGTATTCATCGTGCAGTAAAAATAACCTGGAAACATGATTAACCAGGTCAGAGCAAACTTCTATCGATGTTTGATAACTAAGGCCGGGGTGGGGAACCTTTTTTTCTGCTAGGGGCCCATTTGAACTTTATAATACCCTTCCGGGGCCGTACAAAATTATTCACTTGAAAATTACCCTCATTTAATTATGACACCCCTAATTTGATGGTTGGAAGTGCTTCTCTTTGGTGCAGCCGTGATGTTAGGTGGTATTGATGATGTTGCTGTGCATAACTGCTTTTCCTGGTTTGCCTCGGTCTGGAGTCTTTAAGTTTTGTTACAGGAAAGATATATATCTTGGTACCGTGTTAGCCAGTAGATAGAAAAATATTTAGAATTCAGAGTCCTCAGTGGTTGATACCTTTTAATGGCTAACTGAAAAGATGGTAACAAATTGCAAGCTTTCGAGACTACACAGGTCTCTTCATCAGGCAAAGACTAGTCCATTTGTGCACGTTTCTTCAGAACTGGTTTTAGTTCCATAGTCTTTGCCTGATGAAAAGACCTGTGTAGTCTCGAAAGCTTGCAATTTGTTACCATCTTTTCAGTTAGCCATTAAAAGGTATCAACCACTGAGGACTCTCAATTCTAAATATTTTTCTAAGTTTTGTTAAGAACTTGCAGCAGTAAGTCGCACCAAGCACAGATGTCTATTACACACAAGGTCTCCTCGCAGTGAGAAATTCATCACTGCTCAAGTTATATTTATAGAAGTAAAGCAGAGGGAGATCTGCTGTACACATCACATAGAGATACATAGATTGCAGTATATATCACATAGGAGACACCTAGACTGCTGTTTACATCACATTGGAGACACAGAGACTGCTGTGTGTACTTTACATAGGATACACTGAGACTGCTGTATACATCACATAGGAGACAATGAGACTGCTGTATATACATCACATAGTAGACATTGAGACTTCTGATTATACATAACATAGGAGACATGAAGACTACAATATATACATCACATAGGTGAAACCAAGGCAGCTGTATACATCACATAGGAGACTCTGAGACTGCTGTGTATACATCACATAAAAGACACAGAGACTGCTGTGAATACATCACATAGGAGGCACAAAGACTCATGTGTATGCATCACATAAGAGACACAGAGACTGCTATGTATACTTCACTTAGGAGACACTGAGGCTATGGCATAGTTCATAGGAGACATAGGGCTGCAGCATAGAGGTCACAGGAGACATGGTGCTGTGGCATAGACATCAAAGGAGACATGGGGCTGTGCTATAGACACCATAGGAGATGCTGGGACTGCAGTATAGACATCACAGGAGACATGGGCCTATGGTATAAACATAAAAGGAAATTCTGGGGCTGTGGCACAGTCATCGCAGGAGAAATGGGACTGCGGTGTAGACACCACAGGATACATGATACTGCAACATAAACATCACAGGAGATGTGGGGCTGCGGTATCTACATCACAGGAGATTCTGACGCTGCTGTCTTATTAAGTGGCAGAGAAGCATATTGTGCACTATCTCCGCCCACTATGTAATCTAAACACTTGTTTAATCCATTGAGTTTGTGTCCTATGGTCAGTTTCTCTATCGGACAAGCTACAGGAGACACACCTTTTCTCTGGGTGTTTTCATTTTTCATCCTATCATTTTTGGTCTGCAGCTTTATATTCTGTCCCCCTGCTGGTGTTTCCTGCTGTTTATCATTAGGAAGTAGGCTATATTTTTCTTACCAGTACTTGTTTTATTCTTTCTTTGGCATTTAGTTATTTACTTTACTCACCTTAGTATCTTTTCTTTGTTCAGCATATTTCTCTACTTGTAGGTAATTCACATTCTGCTCTGCCCTATGGTTCTTTAGGAGGGAGTTGAAGCAACTTGGGAGCCTTTTAGGCAATTTAGGCCAGAGTTGCCATCTCTTAGTCTGTGCTTAGGTTTATCTCTGTACCCACAGTCTCCACTAGGGACTGTGGAGTTGGGATATCTTGTCTGTACCAGAACTGGCAGGGTCAGTAGCAGTTTTCAGTACATAACTTATTTTCCCTAGTGAGTTATTACACAGGTATAGCTATTCTAGGAGCTGTTATGGCATTAAGGGTGAACCACCACCAAGTGGAGGCGTTATTGTGTTATCTTAGGGTGCCAATCTCCACGGTCAGGTAGGGACAGACCAGGGACAGAGTAGAGCTTTGCCAGTCTGAACAGGGATCTGTCAGGTTCATGTTTTTGTCCAACTGGTTTGGTCGCTACCTGTGTACTGGTGTTTGTACAGTCATAACACATGGCCAATATGCACTAGTTTCAGGTTCTGGACATGGTGTAGAGCCCTTTGAATTCTTCAGGCCAAATATTTAAAGTAATAAATTATTCACTTTGAAAGGATAGAGCTGCAGAGTGAAGCAGTACTGGGCACCGAGTCTACAAACTGCATGATAATGTGCCTGTTAAAAAAACAGCAAGGTATGAGAAGTCGGAACCCTACTATTTTGATATTGATTGCCTTCTATCCTAAAGGTTCAGCCGTGCAGACGTATAAATCAGACCGAGATTGGAATGGACCTGCCAATGGTTCTCCGTACTGGAAAGTGACAGCATTATGTATTTCTGTGCATCTGTCATGGTCATGTAGGGAGAGCCGCTGGCCAGTCCTTACACTATGTTCCAAACTTGATCCAAGTTATGCAACCATCAGACTGCACAATAGAGATAGCCCATCAAAACCTGAAAAACAATTAAATAATGACCAAAATTAAACCCATTAAAATGAATGTGTCATCAGAAAATGGCATATTGTTTAAGCCAGGTTTTTATGTTAAATGTATTTTTTTTATTTTGTAATGATTTCATATTCATATCCCAATCTATATTAAAAATAAAAATGAAAAATCTTGCAATTTGCACACTGACCAATGTGGTTATTTAGACTCTTTACTGTTGTATCAGGAAACAACACATGTACATAGCCACAATGAACAGACTCTGCCCCTATCTTTTGTATTGAAGCATGTACTGTGCATGTGCAAGGTTATTATGAAGAGAGTAAGTTGTGATATCACCTATGGTGATTGGTGGATCCTGTGTTATCAGCTGTGTATAGAGGTGTTACCTGACATTGTAATTCTACCTCTGATAATAATGAGACTGCTGAAAACTCTTCCTGAAAAGACAGGATGTGTTTGGGTTGGTGGATTTCACTAAATAAAATAAATAATAAAGTGGAATCGCATACTGGGGTCTACCGTGCAGAGATGATAAACTGCTGCTAGTGCGCATTGACGGAACAGACAGTGAGCGATTGCCTGGACTGTTATGACCTGGTGGTTAGGAGCACCCGACCTGATAGTTAAACTCATACAGGACGAGCTCTGGGATGTGGGAGCTCTGCTGACCGCAAGCCCTAATCCTATCGCACACACTAAAAATAGCTGTGGAGCGCTCCTGACGCTCCCTAGGCGCCTCGTCACAGCCTCAGAGCTAGCTAGCCCTAGAGATAGAAAATAAAGCCTACCTTGCCTCAGAGAAATTCCCCAAAGGAATAGGCAGCCCCCCACATATACTGACTGTGAGTAAAGATGAAAGTCACAAACGCAGAAATGAAATAGGTTTCAGCAAAGGGAGGCCAGACTTACTAAATAGACAGAGGATAGGAAAGGAATCTTTGCGGTCAGCACAAAAACCTACAAAAGACCACGCAGAGTGTGCAAAAGGGTCCTCCGCACCGACTCATGGTGCGGGGTGCCACTCTGCATCCCAGAGCTTCCAGCTAGCAAGACAAAATCAGGATAACCAGCTGGACAAAGAAACAATGAGCAAAAATAACAATAAGGAACTTAGCTTCTGCAGGAGAAGACAGGTCACCAGGCAGATCCAGGAGCGAACTGAACCAATGCTAAAACATTGACAGCTGGCATGGAGTAACGATTTGAGTGGAGTTAAATAGAGAAGCCAACCAAAGGATAAACCACGTCACCTGTGTAAGGAACCTCAGAAGCAGCAGTTTCACTCATATCCACCAGAGGGAGCCCATAGACAGAACTCGCCGAAGTACCATTCACGACCACAGGAGGGAGTTCGACAACAGAATTCTCAACACTGGACATACTGTGTTAACGCCACACAATGTGAATGGAACACTAAGCACCAAACTCCACAGAGAGGTACTGAACAAATATATTCAGAGTGCTGTGCCCTGTTAAATGTCACAGGGAAAACACGAGGTAAGAGCTTGCTCTGCAACTGAGCTGTGTCAATCGCACACAGAAATGAAACAGATGCTCTGCAACTGAGCGGTGTCAATCACACAGAGAAACAAAACAAATGCTGAGCATAATACCCTGACTAGGGTTGAGCTTGCTCTGAAACTCTACTGTGCTAACCGCACACAAGTAGGTAACAGATGCTAAGCCAAAGGCTAATTGCCCCCACTGACGCTAGCTGCCTGCCTACGTGTACAGTCTCAAAGCTAGACACCCATGCTGAGAGAGTATTAGAGTCTCCACTCACATAGCCACACACAAATGATACTTGCGCGCCCGTATGTGCCGCTGGATGCCTTTTAAACCTTAGGCTCCACCCCAAACTCTTACGCCCAGCCGGCCGTGCCATCGCCCACGGGCCAATCCGGAGCCGCTACATCACCAGAGCACCTAACGTCCGACCACCAATGAGAAGATGCTACATCACGGACATGCTCAATAAGGTAATCTGTGGACTTAGATTCTGCAGCACAGGACTGCACCAGAACATCACTGGTTCCTATAGCCTTAGCTGGAGAGCCAACAATAACCTAGTGTAAATCACGAGTCTGAGAAAGACACTGGGACCGACATCTATGCTGAGCAGCACCCGCCCCGGCTGGAGTTGAATGGGAGACCCCAGAGGCAGACAAGGCTTGGGATCTACCCTGGGCAGTGGGAGAATCCTGACGCTTAGCAGTGTGAGACTTAAAAAACACAACCAAGTAGAGAGAGTGGAAATTGCTATTTTTTAATACAGGTTGTAATATAAAAAAAAAATTCTAAAAAAATATATGTAACACAAAAACCTGATTTAAACAAAAGGTCATTTTCTGACGATACATTTATTTTTCATTGCACTAGACACACAAAAAAAATAAGTTTTATCTGTTATTGTTTCTTTACAACCTTCTATAGTATTTTTCTGGTAAAATTGACTATTTTTGGCATTGAAAAATACTCGAAGAAATGCATTTATTATTAAGTGAGAGCAGATGCAAAGGCTTCTGGGCATTTTTTTTTTTTCAGAGCGCTTCCTTTCCAGTTTGGCATCTTCTAGTTTGTGATTCGTTAAAGTGAACCTGCTTTCAACACCTCAACGTCAAGACAGCACAAAGCCCTCTAGTTATCAGCTTCACCCAACCTGAGGTTACGTTCAGCAGGATGTCGTTTTGGCACGGGTCAATGGAAGAGACGGATATAATTATCTCCCATTCCTAACAAACCATTAGTCTCTTTGCTTAGGAGCTTAAAGGAGACAACAAATACAATTTACAGTATGACTAAGAGCAATAAATGAGCCTGCGATGAATAGATAAGTTGAATATCTTAATAGATACGATCCATGTTCCAAAAACAGATTTTCCATGTTTCCCCAATAGTCCTGATTATAATAAGACCACCCGCATTTACTATAGGGTTAATATCAATCCATCAATTGGTGACCTACTTCCGTATCAATGACTTACAGGGGCTGAACACTTTGGACAAACCTTTTTAAAAGGTTTTCTAAAATGAACTACTATTTCCAGTCTGGTCTTTTCCCTTTCCACCGATACCAAACAGTCCTATGAAGCTTTGGTTCTCACACCCTGAAGTATATCTGTCTGGACCTTAATTTGTTAAAGGGAAACTGCCACTTGGTTTTTGTTATGTTATCTGAGATCAGCATGAGACCCTGATTCCGATGATGTGTCACTTGCTGGTCTGAATGTTGTAATTTTGTTACAATCGTTGCTTCAGAGATCTAGCAGAGCTGGGAATGCTGAGCCCTGTATAACCCCGCCCACAGCACTGATTGGCTGCTTTCCGTGTACACTGTGTATTGACAAAAAGCTGCTAATCAGTGGTGGGGGCGTGGTGACACAGAGCAGGAGGACTTGGACATACAAGGCAGTTAGTCCTGTTGTGATAATCTCCTGTTGATAAAACACTGATTTTATTGAAACAGCAAAACACAGTTTAGTAAAGGTACCGTCACACATAACGATATCGTTAACGATATCGTTGCAACGTCACGCTTTTGGTGATGTAGCAACTATCCCGCTAACGATCTCGTTATGTGTGACAGCGACCAACGATCAGGCCCCTGCTGGGAGATCGTTGGTCGTTGGGGAATGATCAGGACCTTTTTTTGGTCGCTGATCACCCGCTGTCATTGCTGGATCGGCGTGTGTGACGCCGGTCCAGCGATGTGTTCACTTGTAACCAGGGTAAATATCGGGTTACTAAGCGCAGGGCCGCACTTAGTAACCCGATATTTACCCTGGTTACCATTGTAAAAGTTAAAAAAAAAAAAAACACTACATACTCACATTCTGATGTCTGTCACGTCCCCCGGCGTCCACTGTGTCAGCGCCGGCCATAAAGCAGATGTCACCGCTGTGCTCTGCTTTACGGCCGGCGCTGACACAGTCAGTGCAGGGAAACTCTCGGCAGCAGCGCGTGCATTAGCAGCGCTCCTGCCGAAAGCAGTTTTAACCCTGTGGATGCCGGCGGGGGACGTGACAGACATCAGAATGTGAGTATGTAGTTTTTTTTTTACTTTTACAATGGTAACCAGGGTAAATATCGGGTTAGTAAGCGCGGCCCTGCACTTAGTAAGCCAATGTTTACCCTGGTTACCTGGGTGCTGCAGGGGGACTTCGGCATCGTTGAAGACAGTTTCAACGATGCCGAAGTCGTTCCCCTGATCGTTGGTCGCTGGAGAGAGCTGTCTGTGTGACAGCTCTCCAGCGACCACACAACGACTTACCAACGATCACGGCCAGGTCGTATTGCTGGTCGTGATCGTTGGTAAGTCGTTTAGTGTAAAGGTACCTTTAGTGACCCATCACTAGAATCAGATTACATGACACAAATGTGCTGACAGATTCCATTTCAGCTGGGTTAACAGCAATTAGTCCCAAACATCAGAAGTGGTACCTTCCGATAAGTTCCCTCTTAGACACGGCAACAGAAAGAGCTCTTTACATACAAATCTTCATTGTTACCCTAGAACCCCTCCTATAGTGGGGACTATAACAGCATAAGGTGCCTTCCATACTGGATGCCCACTGAGAAGCCAAAAATGCTAGGGTGACCTGATGTAGACCAAATCAATGGTGGTCTTGATACTATCTAACCTTTATTCCTAATATATTGCATGTCATCTCACCCAATTGGTAAGCTGACACAGACATAAAGCTATAACACATCATAGAAAGCAGCAGCACAAATTGATGTGTGTATGTGCCTCTGTATTTGTATTCTGGCCCTCCCTCCTCTTCCTCCCTAGCTTCATATACTTCAATAGGCAGCTGTTGTCTGATCCCTCTGTGAGCTAAATGTTTATCTTGTTCTGATCAAAACATATTTTTGGAAGTTTACAACAATAAATTATGAATTCTGGATGCATGTTGAAGTAGCAGATGTGGCTCATAAGTGGAGAAAGAAGCAAGTTTCTCTGGTAAGCAATATTACAAAGTTTCTTCAATTTGCTTGCACTATTGAGTTTTGCAAACTTGATGGAATGACAGCGACGATTTTAATGATAGGCTTGACCCCAAAACACACTCCTGCCAACTAGAAAGTAGGGCTAGTATTACACAGAAAATATAAAAATTAGATACCTTTAAATATCTGCTTGACACAATTATTTTCACAACCACGTTGTGATGCTGACTAGTCACATCTCACGGTCACGGGAATAAAGGAGTCTGGGGTCAAATTCCAGGACTGTATGTCAAAGGCAAAGGGACAATTCAAATGAATAGTCAAATGGCAAAGTCCGAGGTCAAGCAATAAAGATCAGAGTATGTCAAAGGCAAAGGGGCAATTCAAACAAATAGTCGAATGACAAAGTCCAAGGTCAAGCAATAAAGATCAGAGTATGTCAAAGGCAAAGCGGTAATTCAAACGACTAGTCAAATGGCAAAGTCTGAGGTCAAGCAACAAAGATCAGAATAGAAGAACACAGAGCACTAGGAACACACACCACCAAGCAAAGCTACAACTGACAATGGTCTGACCATTGTTAGCTAGCTAAATAGCCAGGCAATCACCTGAAAAGGGTGACACCTGGAGGAAGCACAGGATACAGTGAGTGGCGTAATCAAGACACACATAGCACACAGTATGTTATATATGTCCTTGAATATTACCATTTGTCTCCTTCCAAAAAGACTCAGAAGAGATGCGACACTGCATCTCGATATCTTGAAAAATATTTGGAAATAGAAAGTCCGATGCTGTAATTAAAAATATGAAAATCACATTCATTTTTGGAGCACAGTCCAAAACAAATATGTGATATAGTCATTGCTCGAGCTTGGAAGTCTGGCTCTAGCTTGGCCTTGGGGGATATTTATAGCATTCCATATTTATATAATTTGGTATAGTAAAAGCATATGTAAGAAAACAGAAGCCAACATGTAAGGTAGAAAAAACATAGTAAATCTGTAAATATAAGACAAAATTCACAAGCGAATAAAATTATACATTTTTGGACACAAATATCAGCCAGACGGGGATTTCAATGCAATGTAACAATTTAAATAATTGATATAACAATATATATATATATATATATATATATACAGTGGGGCAAAAAAGTATTTAGTCAGTCAGCAATAGTGCAAGTTCCACCACTTAAAAAGATGAGAGGCGTCTGTAATTTACATCATAGGTAGACCTCAACTATGGGAGACAAACTGAGAAAAAAAAATGCAGAAAATCACATTGTCTGTTTTTTTATCATTTTATTTGCATATTATGGTGGAAAATAAGTATTTGGTCAGAAACAAAATTTCATCTCAATACTTTGTAATATATCCTTTGTTGGCAATGACAGAGGTCAAAAGTTTTCTGTAAGTCTTCACAAGGTTGCCACACACTGTTGTTGGTATGTTGGCCCATTCCTCCATGCAGATCTCCTCTAGAGCAGTGATGTTTTTGGCTTTTCGCTTGGCAACACGGACTTTCAACTCCCTCCAAAGGTTTTCTATAGGGTTGAGATCTGGAGACTGGCTAGGCCACTCCAGGACCTTGAAATGCTTCTTACGAAGCCACTCCTTCGTTGCCCTGGCGGTGTGCTTTGGATCATTGTCATGTTGAAAGACCCAGCCACGTTTCATCTTCAATGCCCTTGCTGATGGAAGGAGGTTTGCACTCAAAATCTCACGATACATGGCCCCATTCATTCTTTCATGTACCCGGATCAGTCGTCCTGGCCCCTTTGCAGAGAAACAGCCCCAAAGCATGATGTTTCCACCACCATGCTTTACAGTAGGTATGGTGTTTGATGGATGCAACTCAGTATTCTTTTTCCTCCAAACACGACAAGTTGTGTTTCTACCAAACAGTTCCAGTTTGGTTTCATCAGACCATAGGACATTCTCCCAAAACTCCTCTGGATCATCCAAATGCTCTCTAGCAAACTTCAGATGGGCCTGGACATGTACTGGCTTAAGCAGTGGGACACGTCTGGCACTGCAGGATCTGAGTCCATGGTGGCGTAGTGTGTTACTTATGGTAGGCCTTGTTACATTGGTCCCAGCTCTCTGCAGTTCATTCACTAGGTCCCCCCGCGTGGTTCTGGGATTTTTGCTCACCGTTCTTGTGATCATTCTGACCCCACGGGGTGGGATTTTGCGTGGAGCCCCAGATCGAGGGAGATTATCAGTGGTCTTGTATGTCTTCCATTTTCTAATTATTGCTCCCACTGTTGATTTCTTCACTCCAAGCTGGTTGGCTATTGCAGATTCAGTCTTCCCAGCCTGGTGCAGGGCTACAATTTTGTTTCTGGTGTCCTTTGACAGCTCTTTGGTCTTCACCATAGTGGAGTTTGGAGTCAGACTGTTTGAGGGTGTGCACAGGTGTCTTTTTATACTGATAACAAGTTTAAACAGGTGCCATTACTACAGGTAATGAGTGGAGAAAAGAGGAGACTCTTAAAGAAGAAGTTACAGGTCTGTGAGAGCCAGAAATCTTGATTGTTTGTTTCTGACCAAATACTTATTTTCCACCATAATATGCAAAAAAAATGATAAATAAACAGACAATGTGATTTTCTGGATTTTTTTTTCTCAGTTTGTCTCCCATAGTTGAGGTCTACCTATGATGTAAATTACAGACGCCTCTCATCTTTTTAAGTGGTGGAACTTGCACTATTGCTGACTGACTAAATACTTTTTTGCCCCACTGTATATATATATATATATATATTTGTGGAAGCTATGTATATATGCAATACTGTGCAAAAAATGTTTAGGCAGGTGTGGAGAACATGCTGCAAAGTAAGAATTTCAGCAAGAGGAATGTTAATATAATGTATTTTTATCAAGTAACAAAATACAAGGTGAATGAACAAAAAAGAAATCTAAACCACATCAATATTTGGTGTGACCACCCTTAGCCTTTGAAACAGTATCAAATAATCAATTCTTGTGGGTACACTTGTGCTTGTACTTGCACACAGTTTTTGAAGGAACTCGGCAGGGACGTTGTTCCAAACATCTTGGAGAAGTGACACCAGATCTTCTGTGGATGTCGCTTGTGCAAATCCTTTGGTCTCCTCATCATCATCCAGTCTGTCTGGGGTTACATGAAATCAGGACTCGGTGGAGGCCAGATCATTACTTCCAGGACTCCTTGTTCTTCTTGACACTGAAGATAGTTCTTAATCCCATTGGTTGGATGTTTGGGGGTCATTGTCCCATCAGGAAGCAAGGTGTCCAGCAGTGCCAATGGCTCAGACCTGTCAGCAACCAGTGGTACTCAGATACATCCATCTACTATTTAGAGAAGTCTGGTCAGAAGGGGTCTTTATGGAAAGATTGCGGCCAAGAACCAAACTTTCGACATGGAAGCAAGGCCAGGGAACGCAATTATATACAAAAACATGAGTTGAAGAAAAATGGTAGCATGTACCCTGGAATGATAAGTCAGAATATGAACGAATTGGCTGTAACAGAAAGCAATTTGTTTGCTGAAGGGCTGGAGAGCGGTTCAATAATAAGTGTCTGCAGGCAGCAGTGAGGCATGGTGGAGGATCCTTGTTAATTTGTGGCTACATTTCAACAACTAGAGTTAGGGATTTGGTCAAGGATTAATGGTGTCCTCAATGCTGACAAATATAGGCAGCTACTTATCCATCATGTAATACCACCAGGAAGGCATCTGATTGGCTCCAAATTTATTCTGCAACAGGACATCGGCTCCAAACCCAGAGCTGTGAGATGATGGGGAATATGCCGCTGATCGTCACCCAACATTAACCATTTGCATGATACTAACATTCTATTTACAGCTACCATTCTGTTTTAATACCAATGTATATGGCAGTGCACTGCATGGACATTAAAAATACCAGTTGCCCACCGTACTAACCACCGGCCACAGAAGGCCACTATTTCCCCTATTACTCCTCTATAGACTCTTGTTGGAACTTGTGTACATGGTGGTTATTTATATATATATATATATATATATATTTACACGAGTTCAGTGATGAGACGTAAAAACAGCTCCTCTGTTGGCAGAAACTTGTGCCATGTTGAATGGACCCTGTTCTGTTGGTTTGGACAGCACTTTAACAACACCAGAAAGAGCTCGAGTTGTGGGGCCATGTGTTGTGAATTATGCTCTTGGGCTCCCTCCGGTGGTTATGAGTGGTAGTGCTGCTGTCTTTGGATCGCAGCATTTATCTGGTGTGTCCACTTATTGCAATTTGGACTGGGCTATTTAGTCTTGCTTGATCCTTTAGTCAGTGCCAGTTGTCCATTGTTTTTGGAGGATTCACATCCCTACCTGGTCTCTCCTGTTTGCTGTTCTTTTCAACAAAGATAAGTTCTGGCTTTGTTTTTGCTGTCCACATGCTGTGGGCCTTATAGTTCAGTGCATTTTCAGGTTTGTCCAGCTTTGTCTGTGTAAGGATTTTTTGCAGCCTAGCTTTTTCTCTGGAGATGCAGATATACCCTCCATGTCTTTAGTCAGATGTGGAGATTTGTATTTTCTGTGGTGGATATTTTCTAGTGTTTTAATACTGACCGCATCGTACTCTGTCCTATTCTTTCTTTTTAGCTAGAATGGCCTCCTTTGCTAAATCCTGATTTCAGTCTGCGTATATCATTTCCCTCTCCTCTCACAGTCAATATTTGTGGGGGGCTATCTATCCTTTGGGGATTTTCTCTGAGGCAAGATAGTTTTCCCGTTTCTATCTTTAGGGGAAGTTAGTCCTTAGGCTGTGTCGAGGTGTCTAGGGAGTGTTAGGTACATCCCACGGCTACTTCTAGTTGCGGTGCTAAGTTCAGGGTCTGCGGTCAGTACAGGTACCACCTTCTCCAGAGTACGTCTCATGCTGCTCCTAGGCCACCAGATCATAACAGCCATGTTAGCAACTAGGAGGAAGTGCATCACAGGAAAAAAAACATGTTGAGGAGAAGAAGGTGAGAGCTAAAACAGGGAGGACATATTGCATCTCTGTCTAGCACCATGCGGGATCAGAGACACAGCTGGACGGCCCTCCAGCAAGTCAGCCATGGTATCATATGTCGGATGGAGAATCACCATCCCCTGCTCATGCAGTCATCGGCTGGGTGGACGCAACTCTGCAGCGTTACATTGACCAGACACAGGTCGATAAGTCCAGAGCTCAGGCCCACTGCCGAGGTCACAGTGGTAGAGTGCATGCACACAGGTTGGCACCAAATTCAGGCAGGTACAGGCACTTGATAGCACCAGTGTCCAGCAGACTCATCTTTCTGAGCCCCTAGTGCCTTAAAGAGACCACAGCAGTAAATCAGAATCTACCAGAGTATACAGAGGTGTTCCGGAGAGCAGCTCATGTGGTTCTTAAACTGAAGCCATGGTATATAAATCGTTCTTGATGTGAATTTACCTGCTCTTAAAACATCCTTCATTGGGTTACATGGTTTAGTATAGAACTAAATCAATAACTGGATTCTACACGCGCCAACTCTGCCTCAGCAGTACTCGTTTACCCACCCATGGGGACAAGTGGGTTTTGCGTCATTTGTTAAGTTTGTGAGCTGCAGTGCTGCACCACCAATTGGTCTTCTCTGATATTCATTTGATTGGTACAGAATCCCAGGTAAAAGGCTCGGTGAATGCACTAGATGGGTGCATAATTAGGTAACTTATAGGATCATAGTTGCTACTTCAAGGCCTACGGAGTGGTCCTGGTCAGTCTTGGCTGTGTGTGTGGGTGAGTTAACTTGGTTCACATTCTTCTTTTTTGTTGGAAAAGTATTCTACCTAAATTTGTAAAATTTAATCTGGCAAGTTTGGTGTTGGCTGCTTTCCTTGTTCATGGTTTTGGTGTATCCTCGGGAGCCCACCCTGGTACACAGTCTACGCAGCCAATGTCATTAACCGGTTCAAGATCAGGCCATTTTCTCCCTGTTCCTGACCAGAAACATTTCTGCTGAGTTGGAGGACCTAATATATATTACAATATTGGACGATCCCACCGATATTGGTTGGTTCAAACAACATTAGTTTAAAGTGTATAGGGACCTTAAGCCTCATCTGTTCTTGACATACATTATATTGTGTTAATGTGTCTTCTCATGATCTTGCCCACGGCCTTCATTTCCTAATTGATAACCCATAAGTACATGTCTATTAGTTGAAATAAGCATATTTTCCGGAATGATTCACTTCTATACTATGAAGGTGTAAACGAGTTACTCGATCAACATTTGAAGTACCTGCCAAAAGCAGCCTTGTCCTAGCCCTAAGTGGTGAATGTATGACATAAATCTCCGATCTCCGTGTTGGCTGCAATTCTAATTTTTATCTGTTTCATAATCTATTTAAAAGAACATCAAAATGAAATAAGTTTACTCTCAAAAGTTTCAGCATTCACAATTCCTTCCATACTGAATGACATGTTGGAGTCTTCTGGTTGAATGCTACAGCCATCAGTTAAGAGCGGAAGGGAGTCGAGGAGCACATGAGAGCAAAATGTTACTTTCCCAATGATGGAACACTATATGGGGACAAACCTTTAATCATTGAGATCAGGTTTTTTATTTTGTCTTATTGTCCACAGTGTGTAACATCCTAGCCCTGTCCCCTGGTGTATAACTTCAAACCTCCCACCCAGTGGTGTAACTTGAAACTCATGGGCCCCGATGCGAAAGCTCCAACCGGGCCCCCAATTATTTTAAATCTTTAATAGCAATAGTCTTTTTCTATAGGCCAAAGAGACTTTTAGGGCTCCCTAGGCTCCAGGACCCGGGTGCGATTGCAACCCCGGCACCTGGTGTAATTACGCCCCTGCTCCCACCCCTGGTGTATTAGATCCAGCTTCTCGTCCCCGGTGAATAACATCTGGCCCCTCGCTATACCATCTGCCCTTACCAATGCATGATAGAATGGCTGGTGGTGCAAAGCTCACTGGTACCAATGCGGTATTGTAATAGGAGCCACCAGTGTAACAGGTCGGTTCATGATACTTTTTCCCTCCTACATCTACTTTGAGAAGTGGAAGGAGCCACAGTAACTCAGCCTTGAAGCGGAGACCCCGTAACATTAAAGAGCAAGGTCACCAAGTGCTGAGGAGCAGAGGGCAGAAAAGTCTCAAACGCTCTGCAGACCTCCTCTGGTATCAGCACAAACACTGCGCCCCCGCCGGGAGCTTCATGGCCGAGCAGCTGCATGCAGCCTTACATCACCGAGCACAATGTAGAGCGTCACATGGAGTGATGTAAAGCTGCCACCACTGGATTCTGGAAGAAACATGTTTTGTGCAGTGATGGATCACACTTCTCTGTCTGCTGTCTAATCGATGAGTCTGGGTTTGGTGAATGCCAGGAGAACATTACCCACCTAACTGAAAATGTGCCATCTGCAGAGTTTGGTGGAAGAGGGATAATGCTATGTGATATTTTTCAGCCTCAGCTTTAGCTGTTTAGCTCCAGCAATGGGAAATCCTAATGCTTCAGCACAAGCCACTTTTGACAATTGTAGCTTCAAGTTTGTGAGAAAAGATTTTGGAAGGCACTTCTCTGTTCCCCATGACTGTTTACAGTGTAGAAGGTCTATAAGGACATAAGGTTGGGGCAGTTTGGTGTGGAAGAACATGACCGGCCACACAGAGCTCAGACCTCAATCCCATCCAACTCCTTTGGGATGAATGAGAACGTAGATTGTGAGCCTGGTCCTCTGCTCCAACATCAGTGTCTCACCTCACATATGCTATTCTCGATGAAGGAGCAAACATTCTCTCAGACACCTTTAAAATCTTGTAGAAAGTCTTCCCAGGAGAGTGGGAGCTGTTATAGCTACAAAGCGGGATCATCTTTATATTGACATCTATGTGAATTTTCTCGTCAGAGAGGAAGAGGCCTAGAACCAGTGCCACCTATTGGAAGCAGCAACCCTAAAAGTCAATAATGACCCTCTAACGAGCCTTGCCGCATCACTTTGGATAAAAGCCAAAACCAAACTCTCAATTTGCAGACACTGTGTTTCAGGGTACCCCCCCTCATCAGTGAAAAGTGTAAGATCTTGTTTGGCTGTGGGAGAGATGCCTGACCAGGATCCAAGTGGTAATGTTTCTCCTTGAGGAGAGTGGCATGCCAAGCCTGCCATGCCAGGGTGAGAAGACTTTTAAGCCTTGCAATGTTCCCCTAGGAAATATGCAAATGGTCTCTTCAGAAAGGAAGAGGACCATCTATGCATTTATAGTGGGAGGTCATAAAAGCTCCTGTAGGTGTGATGTGTAGATGTTCCAATACTTTTATTCATATAGTGTAGATACTCCCTGAATCAACTACCTAATGTATGAAGAAAAAAGCACAAAATGCTTTTTAACTTTAATTTGTCTGAACGTTATTCCAATTTCTCTCAATCCTACCACCAATATAGATGACAACACAGTCTTGCATCATCATAGCTGTATCTCTTTGTGGTTACAGCTTTGTACTATATCAAGCTTTCATGTTTGACAGACTGAATGAGATAATGCGACTCAATTCTTATGAGACATAATTATTTCAAGCTGGAGAGATCTCTAGATTTACTGCATGAAAAATCATGAGAAAAGTCATTTCATCCTTTTCTCCATTACCGGTAATTTAAAAGGTAAGGGGTTATTTACTTTGTAGAATCTCTTTTTAATAGAAATATGACTTGGAAAAAATCAGATCACAGTGCGTTTTTTTTTTTTTTTGCTAATACTTGTAGCAATCACCTGTGTTCTTCTGGAGAACCGGTTTGAAGAGTTCAGTTCCACTGCGGCATTACCAAAGGATAATTAAATATTTACATGGTGTTTTTTGTAGTGAGTTGACTTTCTGTGTAACTAAGACCCTTTACATGAGAAGATAATCCTCAAGGTATCTGTCACAACTCTATTATCGGGTAACCCTAGCTTGTCCAGTTCCCCAGATTACTTCTGATGGTGTAGATTCCGGGGCCACGTACTTGTCCATACCCTTCCCACACTCAGTTAAGGAAGGGGTAGTAGTGTACCATAATACACCAACCAAACTTTCAAGGTAATAAGAACAGGGATAATGAAAAATACGAATCATCCAAATATGCACATGTAGTGCCCCTGAGGGTCCAGTCGCCACAGAGGTACTGCACCTCAGCCAGAGGTGTGGTACTCCGCTCTCGGGTAAGGAGGGGACACTACCCTGTACCCACACACTAGCACCCAACACTAGACCTCTCCAGGCCAGGAAGGGACTAGGTAGAAGGTGTGGGTGGAGAAAGTAGAGGAGGGGGAGGAGTTAGTCAGTCAGTAAGGAGGGAGTTGGTGGATAGGAGAGGAGCAGAGCAGATGTGGAGACAGAAGCTCCTGACAGAAGAAGAGAAAGAAGGGGTCCTAGGGGCACAGGAAGTGAAGAATCCACCTGTGATGCCTAAATCCATGCCAACTGTAGTCGGGTGGAGGGACCAGGTTGCAGAGGGGGAACTGGCCCCCAGACTAGTGGAGAATTACAAGGCTCAGCTAGCAAGCCGGAGGCTGTGGTATCTGTATGTGCCACAGCCATAACCACCCACACTTGCTGAAAAGGCAGCCACATAGGATCAAGGGGACAAGGAGGACGTCGCCAACAAGATCCGAGGCTGCTGGCATGGGAAACTGTGTGTGAGGCACAGGGCAGGAGAGACGGGAGCCAGCATAGTGAGACGGCCAGTGAAAGAACATAGGAAGGGGGTTCTGGCAAAGTGGACCCCAAATTACCTGAGAGCTGGCTGGACCACAGACCTGGAGGACACAGCACCCAGCTGGGATTGCATTTAAAGCGAACCTGTCACCTGAATTTGGCAGGACCGGTTTTAGGTCATATGGGCGGAGTTTTTGGGTGTTTGATTCACCCTTTCCTTACCCACTGGCTGCATGCTGGCTGCAATATTGGATTGAAGTTCATTCTATGTCCTCCGTAGTACACGCCTGCGCAAGGCGAAACGCAGCATGTTCATTAATTTTGCGTTTTTTTTTGCGGATTTCCCACTATAAAATGCATTGGGAAATGTCCGGAAAAAAATGCATCAAAAACGCATAAAAAATGCGACAAAAACACAGCAAAAACGCACAAAAAACGCATGCAGATTTCTTGCAGAAAATTTCAGGCTTTTCTCAGGAATTTTTTGCAACAAATCCTGCACATAGCCTTACAGGCAAACAGATACGTCTTTATCTAGAACACTACAAGGACCCAAACATCTGACCATCATGCAGGTGAGGGCCCAGGTCTAAGTTTTGCACCAGGTGCTATTGGACTCTAATTATGCCACTGTGTTGAAATTCTAACAATAATCAATATAACAATTGTATGAGGATGAACTTGGCAATGCAATTTAGATTACTGCTGGCTGAAGCCAAAGGATTTGGTGAGAGATGGCAATCGTGAAATCTACTCTACCTCGATGGTGGATGTTGAGGAAGTAAAGAATAAGTCGATTGGATTTCACTATGCCCGATCCTTTTCTTCTCAGGGGATAAAAGCCAACACCAGAGGGGTCTTGAAGTGGCTTTTCCTACTGTTTCGAAAGCATGGATGCTTGGCCAAGTGAGTTTATGTAGTGTCAAGGGTCAGTTATGGGCCAAATAGACATTCGTACGTCAACTGTATATGCATCTGTTATATGTGGGATTTCTTCTAGGTAGATAAATTTTGCTTTGACGTCATTACTCTACTGTAATCAAGTGTGGAACGGTAGGAGCTCTTTTCAGGTGGGCCATACAGTTATGTAAGTGTAGACCTGCCATTCGACAGTACGTGTTGCAGCACGACCCAAGGAAGTGTAAAATGAGCACCATCAGACTTAGCCATAATTCGTCTGTAAATATAACTTCAAAAGAGATAAGGAAATCGTGTCTAGTGCACTCAAGAAGAATAATGTGGTCTACATCCAAATGTTTATCTTACATAAAAGACAAGACTCTTGTCATCTTTCTTCCTTTTCTTAATTGCATCAAGAGGCGCATAAAATAGTACAATACCTCTCTAATCTGTGAGCACAAAGCCAAAGTGTTTGATGCTGAACTGAAACTTTCAGAGAGGTAAATAGGTGTACACACAAAATGTAAGTGCTACCAGTCATCCGTTAAATGCTAAAAGATCCTGATAAAGCACATAAAGACTCTGAACTTTGACTTTATATTATATTACTTAGTATGCAAGCAATATTTTGGAAGATTGGCTGTTGTGACTTTATATATTTCAATCCATCTTGGTAATAATAGTATTTTATCCTTCTAATTTAATATTGTGTTGTTCATAAGGGACCGGAAAAGCTCTACTCAAGCTCCTCTGAATGGAGGCTATTGGTGTCTATACCTGCAGATCTTTTGAAATTTGAATTTGCCAACTTTGCCAAATTCCAACCCCCCACACCCCCTCACCCCCCAAAAAAAATATAGTAATACATTTGCTTGAATCTAAATACTGGATAGCTTGAAATTGCTTGGAAAATATATGTAGGGGGAGAGGAGAGAGAGGACTCCTTTAACCATAAGAGTTTACATTTTATAGGGGAGAGAGAAGACCCTGCAGACCATAAGAGCTTACACTCTACGGGAGAGAGAGATTTACCCAGTAAACTGTGCTCCCCTCGGAACCACTGATCTGTGATGACCTCGGCACTTTCCATCACTCTACAAAATATATGACAATCCGCTAAATGTGGATCTCATGAAAAGAATGGCATTTCACACACTGGAATCAATGGTGCTATATAAATAATAATAGTAACACTGCTGAGGATTGCATTAGCCAGAGAGCAGGCTTTTGACGTCATGCATGGGCATGTGGGTTTCCCCATAATGCTTTGCAGCTATCACATGAGTGTAAAGGCCCCTTCACATTAAGCGACGCTGCAGCGATACCGACAACGATCCGGATCGCTGCAGCGTCGCTGTTTGGTCGCTGGAGAGCTGTCACACAGACCACTCTCCAGCGACCAACGATGCCGGTAACCAGGGTAAACATCGGGTAACTAAGCGCAGGGCCACGCTTAGTAACCCGATGTTTACCCTGGTTACCATGCTAAAAGTAAAAAAAAAAAAAAACACTAGATACTTACCTACCGCTGTCTGTCCTCCAGCGCTGCGCTCTGCTTCTCTGCTCTCCTCCTGTACTGGCTGTGAGCCGGAAAGCAGAGCGGTGACGTCACCGCTCTGCTTTCCGGCTCACAGCCAGTACAGGAGGAGTGCAGAGCACAGCGCTGGAGGACAGACGGCTGTAGGTAAGTATGTACTGTTTGTTTTTTTTACTTCTAGGATGGTAACCAAGGTAAACATCGGGTTACTAAGCGCGGCCCTGCGCTTAGTTACCCGATGTTTACCCTGGTTACCAGTGAAGACATCGCTGGATCGGTGTCACACACGCCGATCCAGCGATGTCAGCAGGAGTCCAGCGACGAAATAAAGTTCTGGACTTTATTCAGCGACCAACGATCTCCCAGCAGGGGCCTGATCGTTGGTCGCTGTCACACATAACGATTTCATTAACGATATCGTTGCTACGTCACAAATAGCAACGATATCGTTAACAATATCGTTATGTGTGAAGGTACCTTTAGCAGGTTACCGGGATGCAACACCCAGATAAAGACAAGGAGGAAGGAACCAACTTAACAGTTTATTTTTCTTAACACAGATATAGGGAGGAGTAATTTTGAATAAAAAGTAAATTGTGTGAGAAAAGAATATGTCAAGAGTACAATATTGGCAAAGCTGATATAAAACACAATATAACTCATACAGCAGAATTCCTCTTCTCTATCTAGATGATTCCTAATGGGTTCAGCGCTCACAGGAATAAGGGCTCTACTCAAGTTGCAGGCTCTAACCGGGGTCAACATTATTCCCGCTAGGCTGCAAGTCTTTCTAACAAAGTAAATTAAAGCTTTCTAGTCTTCCTCACACTGGCTAGCCTCCGTTCCATCTGCTGCATCACCTCAGACCAAACCCTGTACCCTTCAGCAGCGATGGAAGTAATGTCCCGGCTCACTCGTGCCTCCGACGCAGGGCTAGTCCTCAGGTCTATACAGGTGTAGTCTGGTTTGTGGGCCTTAACCGTCATCACCTGGGCATGACACCAATACTAGGGACTTGGCTGCGGTGTTCCTCACAGCATGCCTCCTGCTGTTCTCACTTACTGGAACTAAGCGGCTTTCCACCTGGTCACTCCAATATTGTATATTGGGAAGCTTCGTCACAGATGTCACCTGTCCCAGTGCTCCTTTTGAAGCCGTGCTTCCTACAACACTTCTGAATTCTTCTGGTTCCGCAGAGTTGCATTTAAGCAGTAAGCAGAAGTCTCAGATCACCAATCGTGCACACCGCTGGGGAATTTCATTTTCCATTAAACACTTTCTTACATGAGCGCAGCGAGTCAGGGAGTAGTAGTCTCAGTCGGTGGCTAATAAACCAAAGATTCAAGTCAGATAGGGAAGTGCTGTACCTGAATAGTCAGTGTGACTGTATTCATTGATCTGTAATATTCTGTAATAAAAGAACCTTAATAAAAGCATGTTTAATATCCTTCTGTCCTAATTTTTGCTACAGAAACCAAGACTTTTGTATGATTTTGAAAATTGCTAACATGTAGCGGTTCCCCAAAAAAAAGATAATTTTTCACTCCTATTTCAGGAGCCATTGCTTCTTCATTTTCAAAACAGCACACCTTTTTGCCACCTAAATAAAGGGATAATTTTTAGACATTTTGTGAAAAGTTATTGCTTCTTCATTTAACAAAGAACAATGCTCTTGAAACTCAAACAAAAATCTGATTTAAATATTTAAAGAACTAAATATTATGTTATTTTCTGATAAAAGGTTCCCTCTAAAATTACATGAGGCCACAGAAGGGTTTGTAAAGCTGCAGTAGCATCGTACGCAGTGAAGAAGCAGTGACCCACAAATTCAAACACAAAAGTCTCTTTTAATGTGTTTCTTCACAGCATTAAAGTCCAAATTCACATAAATGCATATAACTTCAGTAGATATTATCAGTGACCAGTTTACACCAGTTCAAAGCAATACATATCACATGGCTTTAGATTTGCGGTCCCTAAACAGGCCAGACTTCCCTTGTCCAGTTTCCCTGGGCGACCACACGCCATCTCACAGTTTCTATACGTCTCCATACACACAGCCTCATATGTTGCAGACACTACACACGCCAGCCCTCCTCTGACTAGTTCTCGTGGGTGTCCTGCATCGCTGTATCACAGTCTCTTTATAGACTCTTTACTCACACAGTCGTACACAGTTCAGGATATCCTCCGGATAGCAGCCGGGCACCATATCCACCTGTTTGCAATCGTTGCACATGCTAGTCCTCTTTCGGGTACAGGACATCCACCTCCGGGAACAGGACTGTCCACATCCGACTCCTTCGGGTACAGGACATCCACCTCCGGGCGAAGGACTGTCCACATCCGAGACCAGTACCATGGACGACTTGCATCTCTGTGTATGCTGCGGGTGCAGGCTATTCAGCTGCCCTGGGTGCTGGCTCTGCTGGCCTCTGCCTCCATGCACTCTGCAGACCAGCACACACCAGACTGACACTGACGCACACCTGGCCCCTCCTGGCCAGACACCTGACACACCCATACCCCTTACTGCAGGGCTTTTAAACACACACAAACCTGTGGCCTTCAGCCACCTGGAAAACCCGGACCGGAAATCCGTGAATCTCATGCACACCTATGGACTTCATCCATCTGCATGCACATTCTGGGGAGAACAAACAGCGCCCCTAGCTGTACCAGAGGCCACAGCCTCACATATCCTCCCCCCCTGTTCATACCTGTGGGTTTGAACACTTGTTACCCCGTATGGGCGATATAAGGCATCCATATGACCCTGTGACATCCCCACCCAAAACAATGTTTTCAGTTTCTCCTGCCAATACCTCTAGGGGGAGCCTATCGGGATTACACTCTGACCCTAATTTGGCGACCCCTATGGCAGGTATCTCAATATTTTCAGGTTCTACGGCCAAAACAGTACATAAACACATTCTCTGCTGCAATTGCAGTGCCTCTAGCTACTGCTGCCAAAACTGCAGCTCCTGCTGCGCAGAATTCGTGGACCCGCCAATCCACAGCAAATCTTCGTAACCCCACCGAGTTACCGCCAGAAGCCTTCAATCTTCATGGCCCCGCCGAGCCACAGCAAGCTGTCTTGAGAAGAGAAAAAAAAAAATTTCCAGCCGACTTTGCACAATGCTATGCGGCATGCTTTGGGGTATGCCTCAGTTCACACTGCCCGCATTCTCCACCATATGTAAAGCTGCAGTAGCATCGTACGCAGTGAAGAAGCAGTGACCCACAAATTCAAACACAAAAGTCTCTTTTAATGTGTTTCTTCACAGCATTAAAGTCCAAATTCACATAAATGCATATAACTTCAGTAGATATTATCAGTGACCAGTTTACACCAGTTCAAAGTAATACATACCACATGGCTTTAGATTTGTGGTCCCTAAACAGGCCAGACTTCCCTTGTCCAGTTTCCCTGGGTGACCGCACGCCATCTCACAGTTTCTATACGTCTCCATACACACAGCCTCATATGTTGCAGACACTACACACGCCAGCCCTCCTCTGACTAGTTCTCGTGGGTGTCCTGCATCGCTGTATCACAGTCTCTTTATAGACTCTTCACTCACACAGTCGTACACAGTTCAGGATATCCTCCGGATAGCAGCCGGGCACCATATCCACCTGTTTGCAATCGTTGTACATGCTAGTCCTCTTTCGGGTACAGGGCATCCACCTCCAGGAACAGGACTGTCCACATCCAACTCCTTCGGGTACAGGACATCCACCTCCGGGCACAGGACTGTCCACATCCGAGACCAGTACTATGGACGACTTGCATCTCTGTGTATGCTGCGGGTGCCAGGCTATTCAGCTGCCCTGGGTGCTGGCTCTGCTGGCCTCTGCCTCCATGCACTCTGCAGACCAGCACACACCAGACTGACACTGATGCACACCTGGCCTCTCCTGGCCAGACACCTGACACCTGACACACCCATACCCCTTACTGCAGGGCTTTTCAACACACACAAACCTGTCGCCTTCAGCCACCTGGAAAACTCGGACCGGAAATCCGTGACTCTCATGCAACACCTATGGACATCATCCGTCTGCATGCACATTCTGGGGAGAACAAACAGCGCCCCCTAGCTGTATCAGAGGCCACAGCCTCACAGGTTAAATGCTCAGGAGTTCCCCATATTAATTAAGTGTTTCTTTATGCGTAGCTTCATTTGAAGTGGAGGCAACTAAATGCATAAATTACTGAATCATGATGAGAAGTGTTGAATTTTTGTCTTGAGGACTCACCAACCATAAGGTATGAATATAAGATACTATTCAACACGATTGATTTGAACACACGCCAACTGTATGGTTTGGTCATTGTTTCATGTGTTTTTTTTTATATGTGCATGATGTATATTGACCTCTGCATTTTGCAGTGCAAATTTTTTATATGCGCAATGTAGAATATGGAAACCTAAAGTGTGCTGACTATTTGTTCTGGCATCTACAGACCTATCTGCTGCTTGGTCTCATTATCCAGTTGGTAGTACAAATACTTTTTATTCCTTTTTCTACAAGTCACTATTGACCCTTTAACAAGCCTTGCAATTTGGGATGATTTGGGATGGGATTTGGCTTTTATCCTAAGTCATATTGCAAGGGTCGTCAAAGGGTCGAAAGTGACTTGTTGGATTTTTGCTTCCAACAGGTGGCGCTATAGAGTTCTAGTCCTCTTCCTCTCTGAAGAGGCAATTTGCATATTTACTTCTCTATTAAAAAAAAGCATAGTCTTTATAAAACAAAAAGAACAATTGCATCGCAATATGAACATTCTCATACCCCTAAAAATCCATATTTTTGCTCCTAGGGGGCAGTTTGTAAAATACTAATAATACTGCTAAAAATAGTTGGCATTTTCCTTTACCTATTTCTCTAGTGGATCATACAAAATAATTTATTCATCACAGAGACAGCGCTTGATCCTCATTGTAGTCTTTGGTGTTAGGGTGTGTTTACACTGACAGATTTTCAATGTTAAGTGACCGCCGATCAGGGCATGGTCAATTAATGGACTGTGTAGACAAGCAAATCAAATTTAAAATGTGCCCAGAATGATCAATAGTAAATTATTCATTGTGCATAGGATGTTATTGTTCTCGGCAGCACATGTGCTGTTTACAAAGGATGGCGTGCTGCCGAGGATGTTGTTCATTTAAGCCAGTCAAAAGACCTTTTCCCCTAAGGAAGGAGCAATTAGGTTGTTTGCTTGTTAATGGGCAGCTTGTTTGCACATCATGATTATCTGGAGACAATTAAGGTACCTTCACACATAACGATATTGTTAACGATATCGTTGCTTTTTGTGACGTAGCAACGATATCGTTAATGAAATCGTTATGTGTGACAGCGACCAACGATCAGGCCCCTGCTGGGAGATCGTTGGTCGCTGAACAAAGTCCAGAACTTTATTTCGTCGCTGGATCTCCCGTGGACATCGCTGGATCGGCGTGTGTGACACCGATCCAGCGATGTCTTCACTGGTAACCAGGGTAAACATCGGGTAACTAAGCGCAGGGCCGCACTTAGTAACCCGATGTTTACCCTGGTTACCATGCTAAAAGTAAAAAAAAAACAAACGCTACATACTTACCTACAGCTGTCTGTCCCCAGCGCTGTGCTCTGCTCTCCTCCTGTACTGGCTGTGAGCGCCGGTCAGCTGGAAAGCAGAGCGGTGACGTCACCGCTCTGCTTTCCGGCCGCTGTGCTCACAGACAGTACAGGAGGAGAGCAGAGCACAGCGCCGGGGACAGACAGCTGTAGGTAAGTATGTAGCGTTTTTTTTTACTTTTAGGATGGTAACCAGGGTAAACATCGGGTTACTAAGCACGGCCCTGCGCTTAGTTACCCGATGTTTACCCTGGTTACCGGCATCGTTGGTCGCTGGAGAGCGGTCTGTGTGACAGCTCTCCAGCGACCAAACAGCGACGCTGCAGCGATCCGGATCGTTGTCGGTATCGCTGCAGCGTCGCTTAATGTGAAGGGGCCATTACTCCAAGGAATGGTCAATCCTGATAATCGTATTGTAACCGGCTGAAATAATGACAGATAGTGAAGACTTCTTAAAGTATCTAAACATTCTTAAACATAAAGGAGGACAGTTGATAAGAGTATCTGAAAGGCACATAACTTAGCCCTTGAGAAAGGTATTTCTCAGTCAACAGCTCCTCTTTAACCCCTTTACCCCCAAGGGTGGTTTGCACGTTATGGACCAGGCCAATTTTTACAATTCTGACCACTGTCCTTTTATGAGGTTATAACTCTGGAACGCTTCAACGGATCCCGGTGATTCTGACATTGTTTTCTCGTGACATATTGTACTTCACGATAGTGGTAAAATTTCTTTGATATTACCTGCGTTTATTTGTGAAAAAAACGGAAATTTGGCGAAAATTTTGAAAATTTCGCAATTTTCCAACTTTGAATTTTTATGCAATTAAATCACAGAGATATGTCACACAAAATACTTAATAAGTAACATTTCCCACATGTCTACTTTACATCAGCACAATTTTGGAACCAAAATTTTTTTTTGTTAGGGAGTTATAAGGGTTAAAAGTTGACCAGCAATTTCTCATTTTTACAACACCATTTTATTTTAGGGACCACATCTCATTTGAAGTCATTTTGAGGGGTCTATATGATAGAAAATACCCAAGTGTGACACCATTCTAAAAACTGCACCCCTCAAGGTTCTCAAAACCACATTCAAGAAGTTTATTAACCCTTCAGGTGCTTCACAGGAATTTTTGGAATGTTTAAATAAAAATTAACATTTAACTTTTTTTCACAAAAAATTTACTTCAGCTCCAATTTGTTTTATTTTACCAAGGGTTACAGGAGAAAATGGACCCCAAACGTTGTTGTACAATTTGTCCTGAGTACGCTGATACCCCATATGTGGGGGTAAACCATTGTTTGGGCGCATGGGAGAGCTCGGAAGGGAAGGAGCGCCGTTTGACCTTTCAATGCAAAATTGACAGGAATTGAGATGGGACGCCATGTTGCGTTTGGAGAGCCACTGATGTGCCTAAATATTGAAACCCCCCACAAGTGACACCATTTTGGAAAGTAGACCCCCTAAGGAACTTATCTAGAGGTGTGGTGAGCACTTTGACCCACCAAGTGCTTCACAGAAGTTTATAATGCAGAACCGTAAAAATAAAAAATCATTTTTTTTTCACAAAAATTACCTTTTCGCCCCCAATTTTTTATTTTCCCAATGGTAAGAGAAGAAATTGGACCACAAAAGTTGTGGCACAATTTGTCCTGAGTACTCTGATACCCCATATGTGGGGGTAAACCATTGTTTGGGCGCATGGGAGAGCTCGGAAGGGAAGGAGCGCCATTTGGAATACAGACTTAGATGGAATGGTCTGCAGGCGTCACATTGTGTTTGCAGAGCCCCTAAAATACCTAAACAGTAGAAACCCCCCACAAGTGACCCCATATTGGAAACTAGACCCCCCAAGGAACTTATCTAGATGTGTTGTGAGAACTTTGAGCCCCCAAGTATTTCACTACAGTTTATAACGCAGAGCCGTGAAAATAAAAAAAAAAATTCCCCTCAAAATTATTTTTTAGCCCCCAGTTTTGTATTTTTTCGAGGGTAAAAGGAGAAATTGGACCCCAAAAGTTGTTGTCCAATTTGTCCTGAGTGCGTTGATACCCCATATGTGGGGGGGAACCAGCGTTTGGGCGCATGGGAGGGCTCGGAAGGGAAGGAGCGCCATTTGGAATGCAGACTTAGATGGAATGGTCTGCAGGCGTCACATTGCGTTTGCAGAGCCCCTAAAATACCTAAACAGTAGAAACCTCCACAAGTGACCCCATATTGGAAACTAGACCCCCCAAGGAACTAATCTAGATGTGTTGTGAGAACTTTGAGCCCCCAAGTGTTTCACTACAGTTTATAACGCAGAGCCGTGAAAATAAAAAATCTCTTTTTTTCCCACAAAAATTATTTTTTAGCCCCCAGTTTTGTATTTTCCCAAGGGTAACAGGAGAAATTGGACCCCAAAAGTTGTTGCCCAATTTGTCCTGAGTACGCCGATACCCCATATGTTGGGGTAAACTCCTGTTTGGGCATACGGGAGAGCTCGGAAGGGAAGGAGCACTGTTTTACTTTTTCAATGCAGAATTGGATGGAATTGAGATCGGTCGCCATGTCGCGTTTGGAGATCCCCCTGATGTGCCTAAACAGTGGAAACCCCCCAATTATAACTGAAACCCTAATCCAAACACACCCCTAACCCTAATCCCAACGGTAACCCTAACCACACCTCTAACCCAGACACACCCCTAACCCTAATCCCAACCCTATTCCCAACCGTAAATGTAATCCAAACCCTAACCCTAACTTTAGCCCCAACCCTAACTGTAGCCTTAACCCTAACCCTAACCCTAGCCCTAACCTTAGCCCTAACCCTAACCCTAACCCTAGTCTCAACCCTAGCCCTAACCCTAGCCCTAACCCTAGCCCTAGCCCTAACCCTAGCCCTAACCCTAACCCTAACCCTAGCCCTAATGGGAAAATGGAAATAAATACATTTTTTTCATTTACTTTTATAGCGGGTTTTTTAGCGGATTTTTATGATTGGCAGCCGTCACACACTGAAAGACGCTTTTTATTGCAAAAAATATTTTTTGCATTACCACATTTTGAGAGCTATAATTTTTCCATATTTGAGTCCACAGAGTCATGTGAGGTCTTGTTTTTTGCGGGACGAGTTGACTTTTTTATTGGTAACATTTTCGGGCACGTGGCATTTTTTGATCGCTTTTTATTCTGATTTTTGTGAGGCAGAATGACCAAAAACCAGCTATTCATGAATTTCTTTTGGGGGAGGCGTTTATACCGTTCCACGTTTGGTTAAATTGATAAAGCAGTTTTATTCTTCGGTTCAGTGTGATTACAGCGACACCTCATTTATATCATTTTTTTTATGTTTTGGCGCTTTTATACGATAAAAACTATTTTATAGAAAAAAATAATTATTTTTGCATCGCTTTATTCTGAGGACTATAACTTTATTTTTTTGCTGATGTTGCTGTATGGCGGCTCATTTTTTGCGGGACAAGATGACACTTTCAGCGGTACCATGGTTATTTATATCAGTCTTTTTGTTCGGCGGTATGATAATAAAGCGTTGTTTTTTGCCTCATTTTTTTTTTTTTTTCTTACGGTGTTTACTGAAGGGGTTAACTAGTGGGCCAGTTTTATAGGTCGTGTCGTTACAGACGCGGCGATACTAAATGTGTACTTTTATTGGTTTTTTTAAAATTTAGATAAAGAAATGTATTTATGGGAATAATTTTTTTTTTTTTTTTTCATTATTTAGGATTTTTTTTTTTTTTTTTTTTTTTTTTTTTTTTTTTACACACTTGGAGATTTTTTTTTTTAACTTTTTGACTTTGTCCCGAGGGGGACAATACAGATCGGTGATCTGCCAGTTTGCACAGCACTCTGACAGATCACCGATCTGTCTCAGAGTGCTGCAGCGTTACCAAGTGCCTGCTCTGAGCAGGCACTTGGTAAGCCACCTCCCTGTCATGATCCCAATGGCAGGGGATCATAAAAGGACAAGCACACAAAAAACAGAACAAGCTCTAGGGTGATGGAAACTGAGCTGACCGCGATCCTGAACCTAATTCACAACACTAGCAGTAGCCGGGGAACGTGCCTACGATGATTCTAGACGTCTCGCGCCAGCCGAAGGACTAGCTTCCCCTATTAGAAGAAACAAAGACCTCTCTTGCCTCCAGAGAAACACCCCACAGAAATAGCCGCCCCCCACATGTAATGACTGTGAAATGAGAGGAAAGCACATACGTAGTAATGAAAACAGATTCAGCAAAATGAGGCCCGCTAAAACTAGATAGCAGAGGATACAAAAGTGAACTGCGCGGTCAGCGAAAAACCCTACAAAAAACCATCCTGAAATTACCTGAACTCATGTGCCAACTCATGGAACATGAGGAGTAATATCAGCCCACTAGAGCAACCAGCAACAAGGAATCACATAACTGCAAGCTGGACTAAAACAAAAATAAAGCAAAACGTGGAACAGGAAAATCAAAAACTTAGCTTGTCCTGAAGATTACTGAAGCGGAAAGCAGAGGTAACAAGACACACTGATTACATTGATCGCCGGCGAGGAAATGACAAGAAAGCCAGGTTAAATAGGAAACTCCCATATCCTGATAGAACAGGTGGACACCAGAGACCGCAGAGAACACAAGTCACCCAGTACCATCTGTAACCACCAGAGGGAGCCCAAAAACAGAATCCACAACAGTACCCCCCCCTTGAGGAGGGGTCACCGAACCCTCACGAGAACCACCAGGGCGACAAGGATGAGCCCTATGAAATGCACGGACCAAATCAGCAGCATGAACATCCGAGGCAACCACCCAAGAATTATCCTCCTGACCATAACCCTTCCACTTGACCAAATACTGGAGTTTCCGTCTGGAAACACGAGAATCCAAGATCTTCTCCACAACATACTCCAATTCTCCCTCCACCAGCACCGGAGCAGGAGGCTCAAGCGAAGGAACAACAGGTACCTCATACTTCCGCAACAACGACCGATGGAACACATTATGAATAGCAAACGATGCCGGGAGATCCAAACGAAACGACACAGGGTTAAGAATTTCCAAGATCCTATAGGGACCGATGAACCGAGGCTTGAACTTAGGAGAAGAGACCTTCATAGGAACAAAACGAGAAGACAACCACACCAAGTCCCCAACACGAAGTCGAGGACCCACGCGGCGACGGCGATTAGCAAACTGCTGAGCCTTCTCCTGGGACAACTTCAAATTGTCCACCACATGACTCCAAATCTGATGCAACCTATCCACCACCATGTCCACTCCAGGACAATCAGAAGGCTCCACCTGACCAGAGGAAAAACGAGGATGAAACCCCGAATTACAAAAGAAAGGAGAAACCAAGGTAGCAGAACTAGCCCGATTATTAAGGGCAAATTCGGCAAGCGGCAAAAAGGTAACCCAGTCATCTTGATCAGCAGAAACAAAACACCTTAAATAAGTTTCCAAGGTCTGATTAGTTCGTTCCGTCTGGCCATTCGTCTGAGGATGGAATGCAGACGAAAAGGACAAATCAATGCCCATCTTAGCACAGAACGTCCGCCAAAATCTAGACACAAACTGGGATCCCCTGTCAGAAACAATGTTCTCCGGAATCCCATGCAAACGAACCACGTTCTGAAAAAACAGAGGGACCAACTCAGAGGAGGAAGGTAACTTAGGCAAGGGTACCAGATGAACCATCTTAGAAAAGCGGTCACACACAACCCAGATGACGGACATTTTTTGAGAGACAGGGAGATCCGAAATAAAGTCCATAGAAATGTGCGTCCAAGGCCTCTTCGGGATAGGCAAAGGTGACAACAAACCACTGGCCCGAGAACAGCAAGGCTTAGCCCGAGCGCAAACTTCACAAGACTGCACAAAAGAACGCACATCCCTCGACAAGGAAGGCCACCAAAAAGACCTGGCCACCAAGTCTCTAGTACCAAATATTCCAGGATGACCTGCCAACGCAGAAGAATGGACCTCGGAGATGACTCTACTGGTCCAATTATCCGGAACAAACAGTCTTTCAGGCGGACAACGATCAGGTTTATCCGCCTGAAACTCCTGCAAAGCACGTCGCAAATCTGGGAAGACAGCCGACAAAATCACCCCATCCCTAAGGATACCAGTGGGCTCAGAATTTCCAGGGGAATCAGGCACAAAACTCCTAGAAAGCATCCGCCTTCACATTCTTTGAACCTGGCAGGTATGAAACCACAAAATCGAAACGGGAGAAAAACAGTGACCAACAAGCCTGTCTAGGATTCAGACGCTTGGCAGACTCAAGGTAAATCAGATTTTTGTGATCAGTCAAGACCACCACACGATGTCTAGCACCCTCAAGCCAATGACGCCACTCCTCAAATGCCCACTTCATGGCCAAAAGCTCCCGATTACCAACATCATAATTCCGCTCAGTGGGCGAAAACTTTCTAGAAAAATTAGTTATGAAACGACGATAAAAATTAGCAAAGCCCAAGAACTTCTGTAGACTCTTAAGAGATGTAGGCTGCGTCCAGTCACAAATAGCGTGAACCTTGACGGGATCCATCTCAATAGTAGAAGGGGAAAAAATATACCCCAAAAAAGAAATCTTCTGGACTCCAAAGAGACACTTTGAACCTTTTACAAACAAAGAATTGGCCCGCAGGACCTGAAACACCTTCCTGACCTGCTGAACATGGGACTCCCAGTCATCAGAAAAAACCAAAACATCATCCAAATACACAATCATAAATTTATCCAGATATTCACGGAAAATATCGTGCATAAAGGACTGGAAGACAGAAGGATCATTAGAAAGTCCAAAAGGCATCACCAAATACTCAAAATGGCCCTCAGGCGTATTAAATGCGGTTTTCCACTCATCACCCTGCTTAATCCGCACAAGATTATACGCACCCCGAAGATCAATCTTAGTGAACCATTTAGCCCCCTTAATGCGAGCGAACAAATCAGTCAACAATGGCAAAGGATACTGATATTTGACCGTAATCTTATTCAAAAGACGGTAATCTATACAAGGCCTCAAGGAACCATCTTTTTTGGCCACAAAAAAAAAACCTGCTCCCAAAGGAGACGAAGATGGACGGATATGTCCCTTTTCCAAGGACTCCTTAACATAATCCCGCATAGCAGTATGCTCTGGCACTGACAGATTGAACAAACGACCTTTAGGAAATTTACTGCCAGGAATCAAATCTATAGCACAATCGCAATCCCTGTGAGGAGGAAGCGAATTGAGCTTAGGCTCCTCAAAAACATCCCGATAATCAGACAAAAATACAGGAACCTCAAAAGGAGTAGATAAAGTGATAGAAATCGGAGGTGCATCATCATGAACCCCCTGACATCCCCAGCTTAACACAGACATCGTTTTCCAGTCCAAGACTGGGTTATGAGTTTGTAACCATGGCAGACCAAGCACTAAGACATCATGTAAATTATACAGTACCAGGAAGCGAATCACCTCCTGATGAACGGGAGTCATACGCATGGTCACGTGTGTCCAGTACTGAGGTTTATTCATAGCCAAAGGTGTAGAGTCAATTCCTTTCAAAGGAATAGGGACTTCCAGAGGCTCCAGACTAAACCCACAGCGGTTGGCAAATGACCAATCCATAAGACTCAGGGCAGCGCCTGAATCCACATAGGCATCAACGGAAATGGCTGATAATGAACAAATCAGAGTCACAGACAGAATGAACTTAGACTGTAAAGTACTAATGGCAACAGACTTATCAAACTTTTTTGTGCGTTTAGAGCATGCTGATATAACATGAGCTGAATCACCACAATAAAAACACAACCCATTTTTCCGCCTATAGTTTTGCCGTTCACTTCTGGACTGAATTCTATCACATTGCATTGTCTCAGGTGCCTGTTCAGAAGACACCGCCAAATGGTGCACAGGTTTGCGCTCCCGTAAACGCCGATCAATCTGAATAGCCATAGTCATAGACTCATTCAGACCTGTAGGCGCAGGGAACCCCACCATAACATCTTTAATGGCCTCAGAAAGGCCATCTCTGAATCTTGCAGCCAGGGCGCACTCATTCCACTGAGTAAGCACCGACCATTTCCGAAATTTCTGACAATATATTTCTGCTTCATCTTGCCCCTGAGAGAGAGCCAATAAAGCTTTTTCAGCCTGAATCTCTAGGTTAGGTTCCTCATAGATCAAACCCAATGCCAGAAAAAACGCATCCACATTGAGCAACGCAGGATCCCCTGGTGTCAATGCAAATGCCCAATTCTGAGGGTCACCCCGCAGGAAAGATATTACAATCTTGACTTGCTGAGCAGGGTCTCCAGAGGAGCGAGATTTCAAAGAAAGAAACAACTTGCAATTGTTCCTAAAATTCAGAAAACTAGATCTATCTCCAGAAAAAAACTCTGGGATAGGAATTCTAGGTTCAGACATAGGAGCATGTACAACAAAATCTTGTATATTTTGAACCTTAGCAGCAAGATTATTCAGGCTGGAAGCCAAACTCTGGACGTCCATGATAAACAGCTGAGATCAGAGCCATTCAAGGATTAAGAGGAGGAAAGACGCAGCAAACTCTGAGGGAAGGAAAAAAAAAAAAAAAAAAAAAACAACTTCCTCAGACTACTTTTCCTCCTACTTCAGCCAATATGATTACCACTTTTAGGCCGGCGATACTGTCATGATCCCAATGGCAGGGGATCACAAAAGGACAAGCACACAAAAAACAGAACAAGCTCTAGGGTGATGGAAACTGAGCTGACCGCGATCCTGAACCTAATTCACAACACTAGCAGTAGCCGGGGAACGTGCCTACGATGATTCTAGACGTCTCGCGCCAGCCGAAGGACTAGCTTCCCCTATTAGAAGAAACAAAGACCTCTCTTGCCTCCAGAGAAACACCCCACAGAAATAGCAGCCCCCCACATGTAATGACGGTGAAATGAAAGGAAAGCACATACGTAGTAATGAAAACAGATTCAGCAAAATGAGGCCCGCTAAAACTAGATAGCAGAGGATACAAAAGTGAACTGCGCGGTCAGCGAAAAACCCTACAAAAAACCATCCTGAAATTACCTGAACTCATGTGCCAACTCATGGAACATGAGGAGTAATATCAGCCCACTAGAGCAACCAGCAACAAGGAATCACATAACTGCAAGCTGGACTAAAACAAAAATAAAGCAAAACGTGGAACAGGAAAATCAAAAACTTAGCTTGTCCTGAAGATTACTGAAGCGGAAAGCAGAGGTAACAAGACACACTGATTACATTGATCGCCGGCGAGGAAATGACAAGAAAGCCAGGTTAAATAGGAAACTCCCATATCCTGATAGAACAGGTGGACACCAGAGACCGCAGAGAACACAAGTCACCCACTACCATCTGTAACCACCAGAGGGAGCCCAAAAACAGAATCCACAACACCTCCCTCCCTGCAGGACCCGGATCCGCGGCCATCTTGGATCCGGGACTTACTGCAGGGAGGGAGGTGAGGAGACCCCCGGAGCAACGCGATCACATCGCGTTGCTGCGGGGGTCTCAGGGAAGCACGCAGGGAGCCCCCTCCCTGCGCGATGCTTCCCTGCACCGCCGGCACATCGCGATCATCTTTGATCGCGGTGTGCCGGGGGTTAATGTGCCGGGGGCGGTCCGTGACCGCTCCTGGCACATAGTGCCGGATGTCAGCTGCGATAAGCAGCTGACACCCGGCCGCGATCGGCGGCGCTCCCCCCGTGAGCGCGGCCGATCGCGCTGGACGTAATATTCCGTCCTTGGGAATTAAGGCCCACCCCACATGGACGGAATATTACGTCCAATGGCAGAAAGGGGTTAAGTATCGAGGTTGTCAAACATTGGAAGACATCTGTTCAGACTAATATGTCATGTAGCAGTCTATACATATCCAGCAATCCAGCAATGATGGGATATTAACTATCCTCTTGCAATTGTGTTGGAAATACATTGGGTTAAGTGATTACTTACCATTACCATTTTTCCTTGTGTTACTAACATTTCCAAGTAATAGGCCTCTTAGGTTAATAATTATGATCAGAAGGACCCTGTAGGTAGCATCTGCCTCCAGGCATGTGAGTGGACACAGGAGCATAGTGTCACACAAGCTCTGTTCCAGGGTGGAATTAGGATATACATACTGTATATTAAGGAGATCTATCAGGTGGAGACAGAGCAAGTCTGTCGGTGGCAGCGATGACCTATGAAGAGTTCTTGGGGTCAGCATTGGCCAGCGGTCCTTGGGCCCAGTCAGAGTTAATTTCTGCAAAGGCAGCATTAATATGTATCTCGGCTGAGTGGTTGCGGACAATGTCCATTGTTCTCCAGAATGTCAGGTTCGAGAGGTTTCTAACAATCCCCAGCATGGCTTGGTGCATCCTGACTGTGGAGTACTTTGAATGCATTTATACCAATAGTGGGCAGAAGCCCGATGCTCTTTGATTGCAATTGGGATCAGAGATGCAGATAGAGACTAGAGCCTGCCCAGATTTCACATTGCACACCCAGCTCCTTCTCTACAAGTGACTCTCCTAGTTTTAATTAAAGCGCTCATCTTTTCCTTAAGCACAAGTAGAACTGTGAATGAGCCCATGGACTTTCCATTAAGTTTGTACTATATTTATCAAATTTAGTTTGTATTCCCCACTCCCACCCAGGATCACCCCCAGCTCTCCTAGAAACACCCCAGAACCATCTGGGAAAGCCCTCTTTTAGGCAGGGTTTGCAGAAACCAACTATCTTAGGCTCGGGATGGGCACAAATTTGCCAGGAAAATATTCAAAGAATCAACACTGTCCTAGCAAATTTGGAACTGTTGGTAGCGAATAGCGATGCTTTACACTGCTCTTCTCACACTCAATGATAGGCTGTGGTAGCAGTTGAAATTGGAACCTGGTGCACCAGGGGGCCCACAGGCTCCTCTGAAACTTTGGAAGACAACAGAGGTGCAAATGGCAAATGGTAGGTAGGTGCATATTTTGTATTGGAGCCCAACTGTTTGAAGTAACTCCTTCACATGTATAACTATAAGGCTGCAGTCAGAGAGCAATATATATGGGAACAAAATCGAAACAAGATCGGAATGCAGTGCATGGAATGACCGGCAGCTCTTTTGACCCAAGAGTGACAGCCGGATACATACAGTTGTTCCAAAAGTTTACATACCCCAGCAGAATTTTTGCTTTTTTATCCTTTTTTCAGAGACTATGAATGTTAACACCAAGACTTTTTCTCCACTCATGGTTAGTGGTTGTGTGAAGCCATTTTTTGTCAAACCACTGTGTTTAATCTTTTTAAATCATAATGACAACCCAAAACATCCAAATGACCCTGATCAAAAGTTCACATACCCTGGTGATTTTGGCCTGATAACATGCACAGAAATTGAAACAAATGGGTTTGAATGGCTACTAAAGGTAGCATCCTAACCTGTGACCTGTTTGCTTGTAGTCAGTGTGTGTGCTTAAAAGGTGAGTGAGTTTCTGAGATCCAGACAGACTCTTGTTTCTTTCCTCCAGCCACTGACATTTCTAGATTGTGAGTAATGTGGAAAGCAAAAGAATTGATTGTCAAAGGATCTATGGGAAAAGGTAGTTGAACTGTATTAAATAGTAAAGGGATACAAAAAGATATCGAAGGAATTGATAATGCCACTCAGCAGCGTTCAAACTGTGATTAACAAATGGAACATCAGGGGCTCTGTAAAAACAAAACCACGGTCAGGTAGAACAACAAAAATGTCATAAACAACTGTCAGGAAAATTGTTTGAGATGCAAAGAAAACCCCACAAATAGCATCAGCTGAAATACAGGACTCTCTGAAAACTGCGATGTGGCTGTTTCAAGATGCACAATAAGGAGGCACTTGAAGAAAATGGGCTGCATGGTTGAGTTGCCAGATGAAAACCATTACTGCGCAAATGCCACAAAGTATCTTGCCTACAATACGCAAAACAACACAGAGACAAGTCTCAAAACTTCTGAAACAAGGTAATTTGGAGTGATGAGACCAAAATTTAACTTTTTGGCCACAACAATAAGCGTTACGTTTGGAGAGAGGACAACAAGGCCTATGATGAAAGAAACACCATTCCTACTGTAAAGCACAAAGGTAGACCGCTGATGTTATGGCGATGTGTGAGCTACAAAGGCACATGAAACCTGGTCAAAGTTGAAGAAAAGATGAATGCAGCATGTTATAAGCGAATACTGGAGGCAAATTTGCACTCATCAGCCCGGAAGCTGCACATGGGATGTACTTGGACGTTCCAACATGACAATCTTCCAAAACACAAGGTCAAGTCGACCTGTCATTGGCTACAGCAGAACAAAAGTGAAGGTTCTGGAGTGGCCATCTCAGTCTGCTGACTTCAATATCATTGAGCCACTCTGGGGAAATCTCAAGCGCACAGTTCATGCTAGACAGCCCAGGAATTTTCAGGAACTGGAAGCTTTTTGCCAAGAAGAGTGGACAGCTTTACCATTTGAGAAAATAAAGAACCTCATCCACAACTACCACAAAAGACTTCAAGCTGTCATTGATGTTAGAGGGGGCAATACACAGTATTAAGAAATGGGGTATGTGAACTTTTGATCAGGGTCATTAGGATGTTTTGGGTCGTCTTTATGATTTAAAAAGACATAACACAGTAGTTTGACAATAAAAAGGTCAGGAAAGCAAAAATGTTGCCGTGGTATGTAAACTTTTGAGCACAACTGTATACATAGAGAGTTGCCAACCAGTCTGTGCACTGTGTTCCGATCTCGTTCAGATTAATATGGCCGCTTTACTGCACCCTAATATGTATTTTAGCTTATCCTATAAAAATCTCTGGCAAGATTTCCACTGGCGGTACATACATTTTTCTCAAAAATCTTGCAGTATATCCCATTTCATACAATAAAATTTCAAACTTTTACAAGTCTTTCATTGAGCCTTTATAATATTCCTTTAAGTTCTTTATAAGACAGAAATAGGATATTAATAAATGTGTATTTATAAGGCTGAAATAGGATATTAATAAATGTGTATTAATACTGGCAATCACTGTACCAGATATAGTCTTTAAGTAGAAAAATTGACTTTTCTACTAATATTTGATTTGAAACTAATTGCTAGCACGGCTCTTTCATTTTTTTTAAATTTCTATAAAAGATAAAAATGTCTCTATATGTGGTTTCCTGTACAACAGACCTACATCTTAATCTAATATAGTCCGGTTGTTAAAGTCTTTGGGAGGTTCAGTGGAAAAGTAGAAAAGCAATTTAGAAATGAAGAATGTATAATAAAATATAAGCCGGCTCCATCGAGGGGAAATATCACCTTGATTGTTCTTGTCATCTCATACGATTAGGATTTTGGGTCTTGAGGGCAAAATGTTTCAATGAGACAGAAGCGGGGGAAAAAAAATGCAGACAAGAAACTTGCCGAATGACTGATGACCACAACGCAGGATCCAGTAGAGTAAAGTAGGTAACATCTCTTACAAAAAAAACTTCCTAGACGGAGTTTCTGTTTTGTTATTTTAACTCTTGGATTCTAGGAAAACTTTGCGGTGCGTAAACTGTTGGTAAAAGCTGAGGTTGTTGGTTTAATGCTTGCACATAAAGGAAGGTAAGATGAAACCGAAAAGATCTGTAGATGTAATGTAATCCTACTGTGTCCATTCACACAGTAGGAAGTGAAGTAACATCTTAATAGGTACTTCTGTGGTTGAGACAAGTGTACTGTAATTTTTTATGTTGAAGCCAGGACTGGGACAGCAGAGCGTTTCTGAAGTCTCCCCCTAGACCTCTCTAGATATTTATTGTTCAAATAAACTTTATTTTCTTCATTTTAAGGGTATGTCACTGTTAGGGTTGTCGGATTGCGCTAAATAAAACAAACAATGAAGCACAATGGCAACCCGGGGTCCACTGTGCAGAGATGTAAAACTGCTGCTAGTGTACAATGACGGAACACACAGTGAGCGATAACCTGTACACACTGGGTAAAACACCACTCAGTGTGAACAGGACGCTGAGTTCCAAACTCTGTTACTTCACAGGAAGGAACAGTGTAATGAGACCGCAGAGGCAGGCAAGGCTTGGGATCTATCCCGTGCAGCCGGAGAATCCCCGCGTCTAACTGTGGCGGTGGTTTACTTTTAGGCAAAAAAGAAAGGTTTGGGGCTATAACATGAATTTCCCCCATTGTTATCCAACATAATTTTCGAGGGAGAGTTAGGAGGCCCCATACATACTTTAGACCCTCAAAATATGGACTGTTGACCAGTTTTAACCTAATGTATTGAGGATATAACTTGTCTGACCTAGCCCATCCATGCTTTTATTATTTGGCCATTTATTAGAATGGCCAACATTAGAGATTGGCTAATTGACTCGGCACCTGGCCTGTTCAAGTGGCCAGGTCAGTATTTCATGGTCTCTGAACAGAACCCTATGAACCACCTGATGGCGTCCACAACTTTTTGATTGATTAGCTGGCCTAGAGCAACCTCATCATTTGACGAGATGCACACAAGATGTTGCGCCATGTTGGTTAATCAAAAGAAGAGCCACTTATGCACGCATGAAGGAGGCTCCCATTGAGTAGTCACAGGCCCTGGACAATCATCTCAAGTCAATATGAAACATTACATATTTTCCCATGGCTTCTCCCCGATATTACTTGATTACTGGGGGTTTCTAAACCATAACTTATGGCAATTACTTTATCAACCAAAATGGCAGGAAATGCCCAAGGGGTCTCTACCTTAGCCTTTTACAGTGTGTTGATATGGGACAAGAAACCAATTAAGTTCTGTAACAAGAACTGAAGATGATTGAAAATGTTTGAGTAAGGCTTCTTTAGTTTTTGTAGCCAGCACAGCAACTCAGTGTTTAGCACTGTTGCTTTGTAGCGCCAGGGTCTTGAGTTTAAATCCCAGCAAGGACAACATCTGCAAAGGGTTTGTATGTTCTTCCCTTGTTTGGGTAGGTTTCCTCAAACACATACTGATATGGATTTTAGATCGTGAGCCACAATGGGGACAATGATGATGATGTCTGTAAAGCGCTATGGAATCAATGGTGCTATATAAGTGCTAAAATAAATAACCAACCAGAGCCCTTTCAAGAATATTTTATTATACCCCGAGCAACCACTTTGTTCTTAAAAAAAAGGTTGTCTTTATGAGGCAGCCCTTTTAATCACTGAAAAAAAAATTTTCAGTCTCATTTATTTCTACACCGGAACAAAATCAATATGGTCATACTGTATGGAAGAGCATAAAAACTTACTTTGTTCTGTAATGTGATTAAACAAACTCCTTAGTCTCCAAGGTACCAGTCAAAATACAACATGTTCTACAGATACACAGAAGAGGCACTTAGATTAATGAAGTGCTAATCCTCTACCTAAAGTAGACTTTTCCACATTAATTGTTTAAGGGAGATTCCAAGTAGTTACTACCAAAATTATATTTAATCCTATATATACATGGTTTAAGTAGTTGCTCACAAGAAAGACCTACTATTAAGTGTTCAAGAAGAAGCGAACCATATTATTAAAATCATCAATATTTATTAAAGATTTTTTTAAAAGATAACTGACAAAAAACATGATCATGAAGACATTCAACTGGAGGGGCTCCAGACAGTATGGCAATATACTTAATCAGAGATGGTGAGTATACAGATCCGCTATGGTATAACATAAATACCCCATAACATCATGTATATCTTAATCCATTCTCTAGGGGTAATGTATAGAAAACAATTCCACCTATATAAAAATAGCCCAGAGCTGAAAAAGGAGACCACGCTGGCATATATCACTCAAGACCAAGACTGAAATTGCATAAGGACCCCTGGACCCCCCTGCACGGCCCATTGTTTTGGGTAATGGGGTCTCTGTGAACTCATCTCTGATCTGGTTGAGTATTTTTTGAAACCACTGGTCACTTCCTTGCCCTCTTGTATAAGGGACACCACGTCCGCCCTACAGCGACTAGACCAGATACATTTGGAGGACAATATGCTTTTGGTCACGGCGGACGTGGAGTCCCTATACACTTCCATAAAACAGGAGGATTGTGTGAGGGCGGTGAAGTGGTTTTTGGGCACTAGTAATTTGGAAACTTCTCTTGCAGAACTGATAGTAACCCTATTGGAGTTTCAATTGAATCACAACGTTTTCGTGTTCAAAGGGCAGATTTATCTCCAAACGCAGGGCACTGCCATGGGGGCTTCCTGCGCCCCCTCTTACGCTAATTTGTTTTTGGGGGCATGGGAAAGGGAGCTGTTTCAGGGTGACCTCATCCAGGAAGTGAATTTTATTAAACTGACATTTAATGTTGGGAGGAATTTGGATTTTCTGAACATTAAAATTCAAACCAACTCTGATGGAAGTTTGCATACGAATATTTTTAGAAAACCAACAGCTACCAATTTCTTTCCTCTGGGCTGATTCTTGCCATCCAGTCTCTACTATACGAGGAATCCCAATTGGTCAGTTCCTTCAGGCAAAAAGAGTTTGTTCTAGTATGGAAAGCGTTGAAGAACAGTCAGTGGATCTGACCAGAAGGTTCTTAGAAAGGGGTTATAGCAAGAGATCAATTAAAAGAGGTTACCTTCGAGCAGCCAAAACAACACGGAATCAATTGTTGTACAATATAAAATCTGAGGCTTCCAAAAACGAGAATAATAATCATGTACGTTTCATATCTAATTATAACAATCAGTGGTGGGCGCTAAAGGAAATTGTGAACAAACATTGGGGAGTACTGATGGTAGACCCCACCTTACGGCATATTTTATCTTCAAAACCATCATTTGTGACAAAAAGAGCTCCAAACCTTAGGGACATTTTGGTAAAAAGCCATTACGAACCAGAAAGGCCCTTTAGGGGGGCTAATAGGAGCATCGTCATAAATGGCTTTTTCCCCTGCGGAGTGTGTAAGGCTTGCCTGAATCATGTTAAGTCTAGGGTCTTTACCAACTTTGACGGTTCTCATGTCTATAACATCTTAAAGAACATTTCTTGTATGTCCAGATGTGTGATATATCATGCGCAGTGTCCCTGTGGCAAGATATACATTGGACTAACTACCCGACAACTAAGAGTGAGGACACGCGAACATGTCAGGGACATTGAAAAGGCCAAAACGGTGGAAGATGATACCCAATTGAAAACCTTACCTAGGCATTTTAAGCAACAACATGGATGCATTGCTAGAGGTTTGGTCATTAAGGGGATAGACCAAGTTGATTTGGGAATACGGGGTGGTGACCTAAGCCGTATTCTCTCACAAATTGAGAGCAGATGGATATACCCTCTGGGGACCATGAGTCCCCAAGGACTTAATGAGAGTTTGGGTTTTGCAGTGTTCCTGTAGTATATATCCTCATGAATTGTGGCATCTTTTTAATTGGGGAGGTAATTGGTTGGGTTTATTGTGCTTTAGGTTTATTTTAACTAATTCTCTATCTCGTATTCTTTGCAGATTTTAATTTGTATTTATTTTTTAGTTACGGGTCAATTAATTGGTGATGGAGATGACAAGTGCTGCTATGTCTGACTGAATATGGTACCTTCCTTATTTCATCCACATTGGCTCTGAGTCGAGTGTTCCGGAATTTTTCAGAACGGAAGAAATCCTGAATATGTGCTTCCATCTTCTTCAATGCTTTTAAAAGCATCCTCTTCAATGTTTTTAGACTAATTGAGCTTTGAATGAGCCCAAGACTTTTTTCTTCCTGTTTTCATCCTTTTTCATTTTTGTTTTACATTGATATGTATAGCACCATAGAATATTATGTTTGTAAGAAGTAATTTATGGGGGTGCATTATTTTGGCATGTTGGGTATGTTTATATGGCATGGATATGCATGCATTGATCACTTTATGTAAATTAATGTTCACAATATATCTTCACCCAGAACACTAGCACTTTATATATATTGCCACTTCACAGAGTAATTATTTATTACTAGCTGAAGAGCCCGGCGTTGCCTGGGCATAGTAAATATCTGTGGTTAGTTATAGCACCTCACTTCTCTTATTTTCCCATCAGGCCTCTCATTTAGCACCTCACTTCTCTCATTTTCCCATCACGCCTCATTTTTTCCCTCACTCCTCTCATTCCCACTAACACTTGTCATTTCGACCTCACATCTGTCATTTTCCGATCACTACACTATTTTCCCTCACTCCTCTCATTTTCATCTCACACCTCTCATTTTTGTCATCTCCCTTATATATAGTATACACCTGTATGCAATCTCCAGTATATAGTATATACCTGTATATCATCTCCTCCTATGTATAGTATATACCTGTATGTCATCTCCTGTATATAGTATATGCCTGTATGTCATCTCCACTTTTATGTAGTATATACCTGTGTCATCTCCTCCTGCATATAGTATATACCTGTGTCATCTCCTCCTGTATATAGTATATACCTGTGTGTCATCTCCTCCTGTATATAGTATATACCTGTGTGTCATCTCCTCCTGTATATAGTATATATCTGTGTAATATCTCCTCCTGTATTAGACCTCGTTCACACGTTATTTGGTCAGTATTTTTACCTAAGTATTTGTAAGCTAAATTGGCAGCCTGATAAATCCCCAGCCAACAGGAAGCCCTCCCCCCTGGCAGTATATATTAGCTCACACATAATAGACATGTCATGTGACTGACATCTGCCATATTTCCTATATTGTATATTTGTGATACGTTTTGAGTATGTGCAACTTTTGTGTGAGGCAACTTTTGCATGTGTTGCAACTTTTGTGCATGTGGCAATTTTTCCGCATGTGCAAGTTTTGCATGTGGCACGTTTTCCATGAGGTGGGTTTTGCACGTGTGGAGAGTTTTCCATGAGGTGAGTTTTTGCACGTGTGGCAAGATTTGCATGTGGCGAATTTTACACATGGTGAGTTTTGAGTGGCGACTTTTGTGTTTCGACTTTTATGTGGCGAGGTTGGTGTATGTGTGGTTAAATGTGTGCTGAGGGTGGTATATGTGTTCAAGCACGTGGTAGTGTGTGGCGCATTTTGTGTGTGTTCATATTCCCGTGTGTGGCGAGTATCCCATGTCGGGGCCCCACCTTAGCAACTGTACGGTATATACTCTTTGGCGCCATCGCTCTCACTCTTTAAGTCCCCCTTGTTCACATCTGGTAGCTGTCAATTTGCCTCCAACACTTTTCCTTTCACTTTTTCCCCATTGTGTAGATAGGGGCAAAATTGTTTGGTGAATTGGAACGCGCGGGGTTAAAACTTCGCCTCACAACATAGCCTATGTCGCTCTTGGGGTCCAGACGTGTGACTGTGCAAAATTTTGTGGCTGTAGCTGCGACAGTGCAGATGCCAATCCCGGACAAACACACATACATTTAGCTTTATATATTAGATTTTTTATTTTTTTTGTTATCTATATACATAATTGTCTAAGGGTCACTTCCGTCTGTCTTTCTGTCACGGTTATTCATTCGCTGATTGGTCTCGGCAGCTGCCTCTCATGGCTGCCGCGACCAATCAGCGACGGGCACAGTCCAATTAGTCCCTCCCCTACTCCCATGCACTCACTGCCCAGCGCCCACTCCATAATCCCCTCCACTCACCGCTCACACAGGGTTAATGGCAGCGGTAACGGCCCGCGGTGTAAAACACTCCGTTACCGCTGCTATTAACCCTGTGTGTTCCCAACTATTTACTATTGATGCTGCCTATGCAGCATCAATAGTAAAATTATGTCATGTTAAAAATAATTTAAAAAAAAAAAACCTGCTATACTCACCATCCGCCGCCTTTTCAGCTCCTCGCGACGCTCCCGGGACCGCTCCATTGCAAGCGGCAGCTTCCGGTCCCAGGGCTGGTGTGCGACAAGGACCTGCCATGACGTCACGGTCATGTGACCGTGACGTCATCATAGGTCCTGCTCACACCAGCCCTGGGACCAGAAGCTGCCGCTTGCAACGGAGCGGTCCCGGGAGCGTCATGAGGAGCGGAAAAGGCGGCGGATGGTGTAGTATAAAGACTTAAAAAAAAAAATAAACATATAAACATATACTCACCTTCCGAAGGCCCGTTGAAGTCCTGCTACACGCAGGACTTCAACGGGCCTTCGGAAGGTGAGTATATGTATATTTTTTTTTTTAAGTCTTTATACTACGTGGCTCTGTGCTGGGCAATATACTCCGTCGCTGGGCAATATACTACGTGGCTGGGCAATATACCGTACTATGTGGCTCTGCTATATACTATGTGGCTGGGCAATATACTACGTCACTGGGCAATATACTACGTGGCTGGGCAATATACCGTACTACGTGGCTCTGCTATATACTATGTGGCTTTACTACGTGACTGGGCAATATACTATGTCGCTGGGCAATATACTGCGTGACTGCGCAATATACCGTACTACGTGGCTCTGCTATATACTATGTGGCTTTACTACGTGGCTGGGCAATATACTACGTGGCTGGGCAATATACTATGTGGACATGCATATTCTAGAATACCTGATGCGTTAGAATCGGGCCACCATCTAGTTATATATAACACTCTATCAAGGTAGTCACATGGGGTGGTTTTCTCACCCCAAACCCCAGCACTTTATACACTACGTCACTTTATAGAGCAATTAATGTTCATAGTACATTAATTTCAATTTTTATAGGTTCACATATTGTCATCTTAGTAGGGTGAATCTTAAAGACTTGACTAGGTGTCACTTATGGAAATTCGCTCATTTTATGTACATAAACACTAGCACTTATTTAAATTAATAACTTAAACTTTAAAATTATTTAAAATTCTTTGGGGCTAAGCTTTTATTATTCATTATTTTTATGCTATTATGTAGTCCACCATACACTGTAAAATTAGTTAGTTTACCAGACCACGGCTGTCAAGTGGTTTTGTTGTTTGTTTTTTTTCTTGTTTTTTCATGTCTTTTCATTTTATTTCCTTATCTTATATTGTAGGATTTAATCAATTGACTGATCTGGCTATATGTATAGTGATCCCGGTGTAACAGGCCAGTTTAACCCCCCGCCCAGAATATACCCAGGGTTAAAGTGGCCTAGGCCAGATTATACCCCGGGTATATTCCGGCCTAGCCCCAACTATACCCCGGGGTATAAATTGGACTAGTCCAGATTATACTCCTCCAGGTCAGAATATACCCCAGCTGCTGTAGATCAGGCAGCACACGGAGGTCCCAGGCATCTTAAGCTAGTTTCACATTTGCACACGGCTGTGTGCGCTCTCAGTGAAGCCCCGCCCATTGCATTATATGAGCCAAATATTCGTATGGAGCATCTTATGGGGCCATAATCCGCATTTGTGCAGCATTATATGAGGCATATTTTAATATGGAGCATCTTATGGGGCCCATTATAAATTTTATGGAGCATTATATGGGGCTCCCGATTCAATATGGATATTCAAAAACACTTAACCTAGTGATGTCTCAATTAATTTTACTTTTATTGGTATCTATTTTTATTTTTGACATTTACCGGTAGCTGCTGCATTTTCAACCCTAGGCTTATACTCGGGTCAATAAGTTATCCCAGTGTTTTGTGGCAAAATTATGGGGGGGGGGTCGGCTTATAGTATATATATTTGCTTTTTCTCCTGTGAACAGAACTCCACCAGAACTTGAACTCACGTTTCTATGTTCACTGGTTATTGCTCTACCAACTAGCCACAAATATAAAAAATAATAATGAGTGACCGAGTCCGATTATCCGATAGGATCAGAATAAGACCTGTTCTGAGTTACAAGGATCTCACTACCAGATCTATGTTGATACAATGTGTGAATACATCTCTTCTACTTTATGGGAAAAATAAAAATTGGACAGTGACGGGACACAGTCAGACAGCTGAATAACACAGATGACGATCGCATCGCAATGCTTAGACGGACCGGTGGCTCTCGTCACCTGAGCATGACTGGTGTATAGAAATACGTTCAGGTCAGTCCGAGCGCTGCGATGTGATAATCATCCAAGTTATATCGCCTCCTGACTTTACCTCAGGCTAAGGTCCTGCAATGAGAATTTTGCTACATGTGATTTATTGCGTTTCCACACATAGCTCAGCAACACCATATGCACCCCCCACATAGTCCTGCAACCCTCATATGTAACCCCACAGCCCTGCAACCCCATATAGTCCTGCAACTCCACAGCCCTGCCGATGTATCCCCATTTAGTCCTGCAACCTCACAGCCATGCATATGTACTCCCACATAGTCCTGCAACATCCATATTTACCCCTGCATATGTACCCCCCGACAGTCCTGCAACCATACAGCCCTGCATATGTACCCCCCACATAGCCCTGCAACCACTTCATAGGTCCCAACTTCAGCAGGTCTCACTAACATACCCACCTTTTTTTCAGCACTCAGTGGGTATGGATTCTTCATACATTAATTTATACACTGCTCAAAAAAAATAAAGGAAACTAAAATCCCACATCCTAGATATCACTAAATGAAATATACCAGTAGCAAATTTTTATTCATTACACAGTGGAATGTGTTGATAATAAAACCTAAAAATGATCAACATAAATCACAGCTAATCTCCCTCGGAGATCTGGAGTTGGAATGATGCTCAAAATCGAAGTGGAAAATGAAGTTACAGGCCGATTCAACTTCAGTGGAAATGCCTTCAAGAAAAGGAAATGATGCTCAGTAGTGTGTGTGGCATCCACGTGTCTGTATGATCTCCCTACAACGCCTGGGTTGCTCCCGTTGAGGCAGCGGATGGTCTCCTGAGAGATCTCCTCCCAGACCAGAACTAAAGCATCCGCAGACTCCTTGACAGTCTGTGGTGCAACGTGACATTGATGGATGGTGCGAGACATTATGAACCAGATGTGTTCAATCGATTTCAGGTCTGTGGCACGGATGGGCTAGTCCATAGCTTCAATGCCTTCATCTTTCAGGAACTGCTGACACTCCAGCCACATAAAGTGTGGCATTGTCCTGCATTAGGAGGACCCCAGGGCCAACCGCACCAGCATATGGTCTCACAAACGGTCTGAGGATCTCATCTCAGAACTTGATGGTAGTTAGGCTACCTCTGGCAAGCACATGGAGGGCTGTGTGGCCCCCCAAAGAAATGCCATATGTCAGCCAAACTCACCAGAATCACAAGGTTCAGCTGACAATCTAAAGGACATGTGTATGAGAAATCACCTGGGCTTCATCCAGAAAACTTGGCCAATTTTTTAATTTTCATCGGATTTAAAATCTATGCGCCTTCCAGGTGTCCATTTTTTATGTCCATGTGCGATCTTTTATACAGCTTACTTTTAAACATGTCCATGATCACATACAGTTTAACAAATGGAAACGGAGGCACTGCACATTCGTTTTTTGAAATTTTCGTGAAACCACAGGAACACTACCCAGGGGGCTCCAAATGAGGAGTGACGAAGCAAATCCCGGTCTCCTGTAGCGAGACACCTCAAACAGGGCCAGAATAGAAGTTCGGGAGATGCAGGGTGCTACCTCCAGTTAGACCCCAGGTATGTGGCAGCTGACTCTGCCAGATGGGTGGGCATGCAAGCACTGCAGTAGCAGAGAACCAGGAAGGAGATAAGCTGCTCAAGCGGGTGGCAGACGACAGCTGGCACCGAGAGAAGCAGGTGGTGCAGGCTAAGTCCGGGAAAGCATGGGAAAGCACGGTAGGTATACTGCGGAAACAAACCAGAATTAGTGAGGTTCAAGCAGAGCATAACAGGCAACAGAGGACCTGGGAACTAGCAACAGGAAACACGTGCTTCTCAGGCACCTCCTAAAGGGCAGAGATGCCTGAAATAGTACACGACACTAAACCATTGGCTGAAATGTATCTTTTAAAATGGTGCGCTGTCTTCTAAGAGAGTGGGAGTGCACGCGCGCCCTTAGTGGTGTCCTAGAAAGCCTGTGGGGACGCGCAAAGTGTTCCAGAAGCAGCAGTAGGATCAGGCAGCGTGGAACATGGGAGGTAAGCCCCAGGAGACCTGCATCCTTGCCAGGCACCGTGCCAGAGTGGCAGCCCCAAGGTAACAGGTGAGGACCGAGGAGCAGACCAGGAACAGGATGGGGCGCTACATACAGTTTTTAAATTTCCATGTGGGATCAGATTTTTTCTCGCACCCAAAGACTTCAATGTGTGAGTCTCATCTAAGACTCAGTAGAAAGTAGTGCCTGCTGACATTTTATTCTCATGGACAGTCGTAGCGAAAAAAATTGTTCAACTGAACACCCCTAATGCATAATATTGATCTGTACAATGCCCGTGTGCAATCTGATCACAAATCAAGACAGTAAAATGCCACTGTAAATGCCCGCCGGCATGAGCCCCAAGGCCACATTCACACATCCATTGTGAGATATAAAATCTAAGAGAAACAGACCAATGTTTCCTCAGGTGTCCTAGTTGTGCCCATTTGCTTTTGTGTGGAGGTCTCCTTGCTTTTAAGGCAATAAAAACCTTTGGAAGATCACGATTATTCTCAAGTTTATCACTAAGCAAAAAATCCGTGATCAAAAATGGAAGCAAATATGAAGTCTCTGATCTGCATCAGTGTCTCATGGATCCCCATAGACCTGAGTGACCGAGTCTCATCAGCCGATAAGATCAGATTAAGACATGTTCTGAGTTACCGGGATCTCACTATCAGATCTATGGTTGTAAAAATGTTTGAATACATCTATTCTACTTAATGGGACAAATATGGGGAAAAAAAAAAAATTGGACAGCAGTCAGACAGCCAAACAACAAGGTCCTGCAATGAGTAGCTACATGCGATTTACTGCGTTTCCGCACATATAGCCCAGCAACCCCATATGTACCCCCATATATAGCCCTGCATATGTATCTCTCTACATAGTCCTGCCCCATATAGCTGTGCAACCCCCATATGTACCCCCACATGGTCATGCATATGTACCCCCATATAGCCCTGTAACCCTCATGTAGCCCCATGCCAGGCATATGTACCCCCCATACAGCCCTTAAACCCACATATGTACCCCCATACAGCCCTTAAACCCACATATGTACCCCCATACAGCCCTTAAACCCACATATGTACCCCCCATACAGCCAAGTAGCCCCATAAGTAGCCCCATATGTAGCCCCATATGTAGCCATGCAACACCCACATATATCCCTGAGCTACATAGTCCTGCACCCCAACATGGTCCTGCAACCCCCATATGTAGCCCTGACATGGTTCTGCATATGTACCCCTATATTGCTCTGCAACCCCCATATAGCCATGCAACCCCCCATATGTACACCCACATGGTCCTGTATATGTACACCCATATAGCCCTGCATCCCCATATATTTACCCCCACAGTCCTGCAACCCCATACGTAGCCCCAACATAGCCCTGCAACCACCATACGTACCCCACACAGTCCTGCAACCCCACATGTACCTCCCACTTAGCCCTGCAATCCACATGTACCCCCATATGGCCCTGCAACCCCTTTATGTTCCCCTGCATCCCCCATATGAACCCTCCACTTAGTCCTGCAATGCCCTTATGTACCCCCTTATAGCCCTGCAACCCCCACATGGTCCTGTATATGCAGCTCCATATAGGCCTGCATGCTATGATGCGGTGGTCTAGGATCTCTCTCTCTCTTTCTATGGTCCCTGTATACTGAGGTGAAGAAAAAATTTTTTGTTCCTATAATAGTAATAAAAATAATAGTGACCAATTATAAAAATGATTACATCCAGAACCTGGGCTTCCAAATGCTCAACATGCTAACATCTCACACAGCAGTATGCACCCTCAACCGGCTGCTGTTCAAGGATTGCATACATGTGGCAAGATGTATACTGGATGGTATTGTTAGATATGTAGCTCATTTCCTAATGGGGATTGCACCAGAAATAAAAGTTAAGTAACTAATAAGTAATGTAGAGTTAATAAAATGCAAACAGCAATTTGGTAATTCCTACCTTGCAAACTCCCTGAATGCAAAGTCACGGAATCACAAGTCACACTTCCGTTTGCACTAAGTCTACGTTCACATTAGCGTCGCGTCGCCGTTGCGTCGGCGACGCAGCGGCAACGCATGGAAAAACGCGCACAAACGCGCGCAAAAACGCGCGCGTTTTGCGACGCGTGCGTCGTTTTTGATGAAAATCGGACGCACAGAAAATGCTACATGTAGCGTTTTCTTGCGTCCGACGCTAGCGTCGGAAACGACGCACGTGACGAAAAACGCCACCAAAACAACGCACGCGTCCCCTATGTTAAACATAGGGGCGCGTCGCCGCTGCGTCGCCGCTGCGTCGCCGACGCAACAGCGACGCACATTAGCGTAACGCTAATGTGAACGTAGCCTAACCCAACCAACTGCTCAAAGCATTTGCAAAAAATGTATTTTTATGGGCCCTGTATACTGATGTAAAGAAAAATATTTTTTACTATTAAAGTAAAAATAAAGACCAATTTTAAAAATATAATTTTATTTATATTTGCCTTTTCTCCTGTGCTCAGTGACTCCACTAGGACATGAACCCATGTCTCAATGTTCACATATTAATGAAAAACACGTGAAGAAAAAAAAATGTCATGTTTATTTAAATGGAAAACGCATTTAAAAGCACAAAGACCAATTTCATGTCATTAAACCTGTAAAATCCCCCAGGACTGGAACTTATGGCTCTATGGTGGCTAACAATGAGTGCTCATATCTTTAGATATTAATTAAGGTCACCCAGACTAATGTCGGTCAAACTCGCTGGTATCACCAAGCGTATAAGAAATTACCTGGGTTTCATCCAGAAAACAGACAATTTTCTAATTTGTCAGATTTTAATCTATGCACGATTCGTGTGTCCATTTTTTATGTCCATGTGTGATCTGCCTTTATACAGCTTACTTTAAAACACGTCCATGATGACATACAGTGTAACGAATGGGAAAGGGAGGCACAGATGGTGAAGTGCACATTCATTAATTGAAATTTTCGTGCTACCTCCAGTTAGACTCCGGGTACATGGCAGCAGACTCGGCCGGACTGGCAGGCAGGCACTGCAAGTAGTGGAGAACTAGGCAGGAGATAAGCAGCTCAAGCAGGAGGAGGGTGACAGCTGGCACAGAAGCAGGTGGTGCAGAAGAAGCCCCGGAAGGCGTGGGAAAGCACAGTAGGTCTACTGAGGAAGCAAACCAGAATTAGCGAGGTGCAAGCAGAGCATAACACAGGCACAGAGGACCTGTGAACTTACAGGAAACACTTGTTGCTCATGCACCTCCCTAACGGCAGAGGTGCCTGAAATAGTATGAGACACTCAGCCATTGGCTGAAATGTATCTTTGAAAATGGTGCACTGTCTCTAAGAGAGTGGGAGTGCACGCACACCCTTAGTGGCATGCTAGGAGGCCTGCAGGATGTGTGCAGCATCACGGAAGCACCAGCAACAGCAGGCAGAGCGGAACATGGGAATTGAGCCCCAGGAGTCCAGAGTCCCCGCCGGGCACAGCACCAGAGTGGCAGTGGGACGGGGAGCTACCATACCCCCTTTTGGACCCCTCTTTCAAGCCAGCAAAAAATCTCTCCAGTGGGAGATGGGCCAGGATATTTTCTTTGGGCTCCCACAAACTGTTTTAAGGCCCGAAGCCCTTCCAAGCCACCAAAAAAGTTTTTCCCCTTACCTTCTTAGTGGCCAAAATATTTTCTACCTCAAATACATCCTCACTGATGGGATCAGGTGTCGTAACCGGGTCCTTAAAAAAAAAAAAAAAGAGCTCAAGATTACCGGTTTGATAAGGGAAACATGAATAAAGTTATTCACACGCAAAGCAGGCAATTTCAACTTATCTGAGACTAATTTTTTTTTAAGACCCTAAAGGGACCGACGATGTAAGGTACCAATTTGTAGGAAGGCATCTTCAGACCGATGTACTTGGAGGAGAGCCAGACTTTATTCCCAGGCTGAAAGGTCAGAGCACCCGGGCATCTCTTAGCATGCTTCTTCATGCGCGGTGATGCTCGCTCTAAAGCGGTCTTGGTGTCTCTCCACACTTGAAAAGGATTCTTTGCAATGGTGTCAGTGGATGGAATACCTGAAGACCCAAACATAGGAAGAGGGATACCAGGTTGCAGTCCAAACACAATCTGGAAAGGAGACTTAGCAGACACTTCTTGTGATTGTTATAGGAGAACTCCGCCCACAGTAGTAACTTGACCCAGTCACTGATGCACGTTGATGAAGTGATGCAGGAACCCAGACATGATCTGATTGATCCTCTCCAGCTGACCATTGGACTGAGGATGATAAGTAGAAGAGAAATCCAGCTCCACATTTATTATTTTACAGATTGCCCTTCAAAACTTGGAAGTGAACTAGGCACCCCTGTCTGACAATGTGGAGGGGAAATCAATAGGCGAAAAATATGCTGAATGAAGTAGTCGAGAAAATATAAATAATCACACCCCCCCCCCAAATAATGAGGGTGTCGTCTATGTATCTGCCATACCACACGACATACTCCAAATACTGATTAGTCACAGAGAAAACAAATTCCATCTCCCAAAAAGCCATCACCAAATTTGCAAGAGGGTGAACATTTGGCACTAGTGTTAAGCGAAACGAGTCGGCCATTTTCAGAAGTCGCCAACTTTTGGCAAAGTCAGATTTCATAAACCCGACCCTTGTGTGGAGTCGGCCATGAGGTCGGCGATCTTCTGAATCTGGTATCGGAATTCCGATACCGAGTCCCGATATGTTTGCAATATCGGAAATCGGTATCGGAATCCATATTTAAGTGTATAATAAAGAAATAAAATAAAAAATATTGCTATACTTACCCTCTGACGCGCTCTGGTACTAACCGGCAGCCTTCCTTCCTTAGAATCAGCGTGTGAATGACCTTAGATGACGTCCGGCTTGTGATTGGTCACGCGACCGCCCATGTGACCGCTCACGCGACCAATCACAAGCCACGACGTCACCAAAGGTCCTTCAAGCGCTGATTCTTAGGAAGGAAGGCTGCCAGAAAGAAGCAGGGCATGTCCGAGGGTGAGTATATACCTAATAGGTATGTGAAAACATTGATCTGATGAACTGCTCCTTCGAGAAGATGATGCCACTCTTGCAGAGCCAGCTTGATGGCCAGTAATTTCCGATCGCCGATGGAATAATTTCTTTCGCAAGCAGTAAAAACCTTCAAAAAGAAGCCACAAGTGACCATTCACCCAGAGAAAGACTTCTGGGTAAGTAAGCACCATTCTGGCATCTATGGAGGAGGCATCGATAAGGGCAGAGGTGCCTGAAATGGTACATGACAACCATTGGCTGAAATGTATCTTAGAGACAGCGCACCATTTTCAAAGAGTGGGAGTGCACGCACGCCCTTAGTGGTGTCCTAGGAAGCCTGCGGGCATGCGCAAAGCATTCCAGAAGTAGCAGTAGGAGCAGGCAGCGAGGTACATGGGAGGTAAGCCCCAGGAGACCTGCATCCTTGCTGGGCACCGTGCCAGAGTGGCAGCCCCAAGGCAACAGGTGAGGACCAAGGAGCAGACCGGGAACAGGATGGGGTGCTACATACAGTTTCTAAATTTCCATGTGGGATCAGATTTTTTCTCGCATCCATAGACTTCAATGTGTGAGTCTCATCTAAGACTCAGTAGAAAGTAGTGCCTGCTGACATTTTATTCTCATGGACAGTCGGAGCGAAAAAAAATTGTTCAACTGAACACCCCTAATGCATAATATTGATCAGCGCACTGTCTGTGTGCAATCTGATCACAAATTAAGACAGCAAAAGGCCACTATAAATGCTCATCTGCATGAGCCCCAAGGCCACATTCACACATCCATTGTAAGAAAATCTAAGAAACAGACCAATGTTTCCTCAGGTGTCCACCTAGTTGTGCCTATTTGCTTCTGTGTGGAGATCTTTCTTCCAAGGCAATAAAAACCTTTGGAAGATCAGTTTCTAAAGTTTATCACTAAGCAACAAATTCATGATCAAAAATGGAAGCAAACGTGAAGTCTCTGATCTGCATCAGTGTCTCATGGATCCCCATAGATTTGAGTGACCGAGTCTCATCAGCCGATAGGATCAGATTAAGACCTGTTCTGAGTTAATGGGATCTCAATACCAGATCTATGGTTGTAAAAATGTTTGAATACATATATTCTACTTAAAGGTACAAATGTGGGAAAAATAAAAATTGGACAGCAGTCATACAGCCAAACAACAAGGTCCTGCAATGAGTATTTAGCTACATGCAATATACTGCGTTTTCGCACATATAGCCCAGCAACCCCATATGTACCCCCATATATAGCCCTGCATATGTATCCCTAATCCCCCTACATAGTCCTGCCCCCCATATAGCTGTGCAACCCCCATATGTACCCCCCCACATAGTCCTGCATATGAACCCCCATATAGCCCTGCAACTCATGTACCCCCATGTATCCTGCAACCCACATATGTACCACCACATGGTCCTGCATATGAACTTCTGCAACCCCCACATATATCCCACAAACTGCTACATAGTCCTGCACCCCCACAGCCCTGCAACCCCCATGTGTACCTACCAACATAGCCCTGCAACCCCCATATGTACCCCCACATGGTCCTGCATATGTACTTCAATATAGCCCTGCAACTCCCACATAATCCGGCAACCCCCACATAGTCCTGCATGTGCACCCCCAACATAGCCCTGCAACCCCCATATGTACCCCTACCATATTGAACCATATGGGCACAGAAAACAACATCCATATCCAAAAAGGCAATATCTGGCTTCAGTACTTCAGAGACCTCTACAAAGACACCCCGAAGGAAGAACAAAACCAAGAACAGAAAAATATAACGGAAAAACTAAAAGCAATGGAGGAAAGTGTCAAACATTTCCAAAACCCACTGGATATACCATAGAAATGACAAAAAAAGACTCGCACATCCAAACTAGTGTGAATAGGTGCATACCAGGAGCAGCTACCTCCATACATAAATATACAAAAAAGGTTGCACTCTATTGTGCAAAAGCATGTCTAATCTGAAATATATGAAATATGAATAGCAAAATGGCTTTTGAACATTAGGAAAATATTTGATTATATCAAATTCTGTGCAAAGCGTCTCTTAAATATTTTCCTAATGTTCAAAAGCCATTTTGCTATTCATATTTCATATATTTCAGATTAGACATGCTTTTGCACAATAGAGTGCAACCTTTTTTGTATATACCACTGGATATACCAATCACACTACAGGAAGTTACAAAGAGAATCTCTTCCATATAGTATAGAAAAGCCAGTGACCTGGATAGAATCCCACCAGAAATGCTGAAAAACAGTCAACCGGAAATACAGGCAGCAATGGTTAAACTGTTCAATATTGCGCTGAGTGCTGGCTACTTCCCTCGTACCTGAAACCAAGGCCTCATCTCACCCATTCACAAGAGTAGGGACCGGTACGACCCTGCCAACTACAGACGAATGTTTCAGGAGCAACCTGGGGAAATTGTTCAATAGCATCCTGAACAAAAGGATACTTCATTTCCTCACCGAGCACAACATCCTCAGCAAAAGCCAAGCAGGGTTCATGCCAAACCACAGCACTACAGACGACATCTACACCCTGCACAGACTCATTCAGAGCCACATCCACAACACAAAGCACGGGAAGATGTATGCTTGTTTTGTGGATTTCAGAAAGGCTTTTGACTCAGTGTGGCACCTGGGTCGGTTACTGAAACTGCTGGAGAGCAGAATAGGAGGAAAGACCTACGATGTCATCAAAAGCTCCTACACCGAGAACCGCTGCAGCGTGAGCGTGAACGCTAAAAGAACGGCTGATTTCCAGCAGAGCCACGGAGTCAGCAGGGCTGCACCCCAAGCCCAACGCTCTTCAACATTTACATCAATGAGTTCGCCACCGCTCTGGAATCTTCCACGGCACCAGGTCTCACACCATGACACCCAGTTGAAATTCCTGCTGTATGCAGATGACCTACTGCTGCTGTCATTAACTGAGAAAGGTCTCCAAGAAAACCTGAAAATCTTGGAGAAATTCAGCTCCACATGGGCACTACCGATCAATGCAAAGAAAATCAAAATCGTGGCGTTCCAATAGAGAAAGTCAAGACCAAACCCACATCTTCCATTCATGCTAAACAGCGCTCTTACAGAAGCAGACAAATATACCTACCTGGGCCTGGAAATTCACCAGTCAGGGAGCTTCAAACAAGCCATAGAGACCCTGAAGGACAAGACCTGCAAAAGGCTGGATTACTCACCGGCAATACTTTTAGTGAGTCCACGACAGCACCCCACTGGAGAGAGGGATCCGCCCCGCAGGAACAGGAAACCTACCGAGAAATAAAAGGGGCGGTCCGCCTCTCCTCCTCAGTTTTGATTTCAGGGTACCCGGAGGACCGCCAGTATTAGGCAAATATAATTTATTTCATTTTCAAACTTATTTGCTCATGTATGATTAAAAGAATTTTACTCAATAGTAAGTACTATATTAATATAGGGAGGGATGTAAGAGGGTGCTGTCGTGGACTCACTAAAAGAGTATTACCGGTGAGTAATCCGGCTTTTTCCCTTTCGCCACGACAGCACCCCACTGGAGATCTTACAGAGACCATCACCTAGGGGGGGGGACCACCGTGCTGAGGACAGTCCTGCCAAAGTCTAGGTCAGAAGTTGACGATAGGTCAAGCCTATAGTGATTATAGAATGTAGAGGGATTTGACCAAGTTGCCGCCTTACATATAGTCTCAATTGGGACCTCTCCCCTTTCTGCCCAGGAGGATGCCATAGCTCTGGTAGAGTGCGCTGTTATGCCTTCCGGAGGGTTTTCTTTACTCGCAGAATAGGCCAATCTGATAGACTCTCTGATCCACCGGGATAACGTGCTTTTCGTTATTCCATGACCCTTCTTGTGACCCTGGAAGGAAATAAACAGAGCCCTACACTGTCGCCAGCTACAGGTTCTTTCAATGTACTTTAACACTACTCTTTTAACATCTAGAGTGTGGTACTTTTGTTCTTCAGGAGTGGAAGGATTACTGAAGAAAGTGGGCAAGATTATTTCCTGAGACCTATGGAATGTCTTAGCTACTTTGGGAAGGTAGGAAGGGTCTGGTTTAAGGACCAACTTATCCTGAAAAGTTAGCAGGAAAGGTGGATCTATAGAGAGTGCTTGGATGTCACTGATTCTCCTGGCTGAAGTCAGTGCTACCAAGAGGGCCGTTTTTAGCGATAGGATCTTAATTGGTATTGAATCTATTGGTTCGAATGGAGAGTGTTAGGGCTTGTAAAACCAAGTTTAGATCCCAGGGAGGAACTCTAGGTATATTAACTGGATTTATCCGTTCACAGGCTGTAATAAATCGGGATACCCATCTATTCCCCGCAATGTTATGGCCATAGAGAGCTCCTAGTGCTGAAACATGAACTTTTAAGGTGTTTGCAGTTAAACCTAGTTCTCTCCCTTTTTGAAGAAATTCCAGGATAGACTATCGGAATTTCTGACGTGTTTGAAGATGTATGGAATTGTAGGAATTTCTTCCATATTTTTGTGTAAATTTTTGTAGTGGAATGTTTTCTACTCTGGAGGAGCGCGTTTATCAATCCCTCCGAGAACCCCCTTGATTTAGCATCTGCCTCTCAAATTCCAGGCCGTGAGATGTAGACTGTCCACTTGAGGGTGGAAAAACGGACCCTGGAAGAAAGATTGGGTGTTGAGGGGAGGACCCAAGGATCTGAGACCGACATGGTTTGCAGCCACGAGAACCATGGTCTCTTGGGCCAGAATGGAGCTATTAGTATCACCCTCGCTCCTTCGGTTCTGATTTTGCGAATGACTTGGAGTAGTAGTATGATCGGCGGAAAAGCATATGCTAGACTGAACTGCCAAGGGGCTTGGAGAGCGTCCAGAATGTCCAGATGATCCGCTAGAGATAGGGAGGCAAATTTCTGGACTTTGTTTCTCCTTGTGGCGAAGAGATCTACTTGAGGTTGACCCCATAGGGATACTATATCTTGAAAAATCTGCTGGTTTAGGCACCACTCTCCTTGTTTCAAGGTGTGTCGACTTAAGAAGTCTGCCTGCTGGTTGTTTTCCCCTCTTATATGCAGTGCAGTAAGGGATGTTAGGTGACTTTCTGCTAGATTCAGGATTTCTGTAGCAGAAGACATCAGAGTCTCTGATCGCGTGCCTCCTTGCCTGTTTAGATACGTCACTGTGGTGTTGTCGGAAAGGATTCTGACGTCTTTCCCTCGTAGCTGTGGGAGAAAATTGCATAAGGCATATTTTACTGCATTTAATTCTTTAACATTAGAGGAGTAGCAGCTTTCCTCCATGTTCTATAACCCTTGGCAAAAATCATTCCCCATATGAGCGCCCCATCCATGAGGACTGGCGTCCATGGTTATGGTATGAGATGGCGTTATTATCCATGGAACACCACTCATTAAATGGTCTGAATTCAGCCACCACGTTAAGGAAGTTAAAACTTCCTCAGATAAGGTTATTTTCACATTTAGGTGACCAGATAACCGTCTATCTTCTTGTAAAATCTGGTGTTGCAGTGTACGGGTATGATGTTGAGCCCATTTTACCGCAGGTATACAAGAGATAAGGGATCCTAGTAAGGACATAGCTTGTCTTAGGGATATACGTGGATTGTTTATCGCCGCTAGGACTTTGCGTTTGACCAGTAGTATTTTTACCTGAGGCAGGAGACACTTTTGAGATACGGAGTCTAGATGGAACCCCAAGAACGCCTGACAGGATAACGGAGTGAGTCTGGATTTGTTGGTATTGATTATCCAGCCTAGATCCTGTAGAGAGGAAATTGCATGAGCCAAACGATCAGCACATTGAGTAACTGAACTTCCAATGACCAAAAAGTCATCCAGATAGGGAACAATTAAGGTTTCTTTTTGGCGAAGGTAGGCCATCACCTCTAGCATTATCTTGGTGAAGATCATCGGTGCTGTTGAAAGGCCGAAAGGCATGGCTGTATATTGGAAATGATGAATCTCGCCGTTGATTGTCACTGCTACTCTGAGGTACTTTTGGTATCTGTCATGGATAGGGAGATGATAAGCATCTTTCAAATCAATGCCCCCCATCATACAGTTTGGAAAGAGGAGTTTTATAGTGGATCTAATGGATTCTATCTTAAATGTATGGTTTTTAACAAATGAATTTAGCTTTTTAAGGATTATGATGGTCCTGAAAGAACCATCGGGTTTAGAAATCAGGAATAAGGGAGAGTAGAATCCTCTGCCTTCCTGTCCCTCGGGGACTTGGACTAAAACCCGCTTTGATAATAGGGTTTGAATTTCTAGCTCTAGAGCCTGCTGTTGTGCGGGCGAGCTGAGGGATGTTATAATATATGACTCGTGGGGAACACGAGAGAATTGTAGTTTAATTCCATCTCGGATGATGTTTAAAACCCACGAGCTAGATGTTACTTTTTCCCATTGGGTGGCGAAAAATTTCAGTCTGCCCCCTACTGGTATATCCTCAGAATTTATTGTCTTTTGGGGGGTTGGGTCTTCTAAACATTGTACCTCTTTGCCTGTCCTCTTTAGCAGTCCATGTTGTAGACCTATCCGTTTGCCTCCTTTTACCAAACGGTCTCCTCTAAAAGGCTCTCCTGTAAAAGGGAATAGAGGAATCAGGGAAAGCTTTCTTCCTGTCATTTGCCTTTTTGAGTATCTCATCTAAGGTTTTACCAAAGAGGTACTCACCCTCGCATGGGATTGCGCATATTTTGTATTTAGACTGCGCGTCCCCTTTCCAACTTTTCATCCAAAGTGCGCGTCTTGCATTGTTCACAAGACCTGCGGATCTCGCTGCTAACCGAAGAGAGTCGGCAGATGCGTCCGCCATAAAAGCTGCTGCTCCATGTATTAAGGGGATGGCCGCTCGAAGTTTCGCTCTTGAAACTTTATTTTCGATCTGCTGGTCCAACTGATCAATCCAAATGATCATTGACCGGGCAGCGCAGGTACTGGCTACTGCAGGTTTAAAAATTCCTGTAGCCGCTTCCCAAGATCGCTTAAGGGATGATTCAGCTTTACGATCTAATGGATCGACCAGAAGTCCCACATCCTCCACAGGCAGAGTGGATTGCTTGGAGGTAGAAGCTACGGCTGCATCGACCTTAGGAACTTTGGTCCATGTAAGGAACTCCTCATCACTAAATGGATATTTACGTTTAGACTCGGAGGGCAAAAAGCTTCTTTGATCCTGCTTCTCACACAGTTAATTAATGCTTTCACCGCTGGTATAACCGGAAAACATCTCCTCTCTCTCTGCCAAACCCGCAAACATAATTTCCTGCGTGGTTTGTTCACCCTTTACCTCCTCACACCCCATGGTATTGCGGATTGACTTTACCAAGTTGTCCACACTGTCTAAGGGGAAACATGAACGCCCCTCGATTTCTGATGAGGAAGATGATGATGATAGGGAGGCTTCTGACAGTACAGTCTGGTCACTTTCGGAGTCTGACATAAGTGTTGGTGTTTTAGACTTAGCTTTACGCGGTTTTTCCTGGGTCATATTTTTTAGCTCCTCTCTAATAATGGCCCGTAAGTCCGTAACGTACACTGTCGCTCCCTGAGTTGTTTCCTTAAAACAGTCCTTGCACAGTTTTTTGGGGTATGAGTCCGGAAGGGGCTGGCTACACAAGGCACATTCCTTATGTTTGGACTTTTGTCGTTTTTTAGACTGGGCGTAATAAGTATTGAGAGAGAGAAAATAGAGAAATAGGGAGACAACGTCAGCTTAATAGGCAGAGTTTTAACACTCACCCAGTGAAGCGAATAGTACCGGATCAGAAGACCGAGATCCTGTTCTGGAACCGTCACTCTTACGAGCGGACTCCGAGGATCCTTTGGTGTGATCTTTGGTGGGGGGCACTGGATCTCCAGCTGTGGGGTCCATGGCACCTGGGGATGACATCTCTGCATCGCCGCATTATTGTTTCTGGGCGTTTTTAAATAGTGCGCTTTTTTTTTTTTCTTTCCCGCTGCGCAATGCGCATGCGCGGGTCGCCGCTGGCTCCCCCGCCCCAGAACCGGCCTAGGCGCCCCGGAAGTGACTCCTTCAGTTCCAGGGTAGCCAGTATTGCGGCGGTCGGCGCATGCGCGGTCCGGGTTTCAGCGCCGGACCGCAATGGAGGTTATCTTACCCGGCTCCTGGCCGCACCGCACGCAGGAGAAGACGCCGGGCGGCCCTCCCCGGACCCAGCCGTCTGCTCGATCCACCAGCCGAGGAGGGAGCCGTCTAACGGAACTCCCCCGACGCTGCTTCTGAGCTGCAGCCCCTGCCGTTCTCACGGACACCGCACAGGCGGCATGCTAGCCCAGGTATGTTGTAGTCGTCCTGTCATTCCTGGATTGTTCCCGCAGGAACAGGAAACCTAAACTGAGGAGGAAAGGCGGACCGCCCCCTTTTATTTCTCGGTAGGTTTCCTGTTCCTGCGGGGCGGATCCCTCTCTCCAGTGGGGTGCTGTCGTGGCGAAAGGGAAAATCTTCTATGCCATCCAAAGGAAAGCACCATCTGAAGCCACCAATGATGGTCTGGCTAAAAATCTTCAATGCCATAATCACCCCAATCCTCCTGTACAGCAGTGAAGTCTGGGCCCCTCACACATACCCGGACAGGTCAAAGTATTATTCCAGTCCAAAAGAAATATGCCACCTGGAATTCTGTAAACATGCTCTCTAGGTCCATCGGAGCACCACCAACAATGCCTGCTGGATTGAGCTGGGCAGATTCCCACTGCACCTAGCAGTCCTGAAGAGGGCGCTGTCCTTCCAGGCTCACCTACAGAGTAGCAACCCAAGCTGCCATCACCATAAAGCCATGCTACATATAGGTGGTCCCCACAAACCAGGACCCCTAGAACAGCTCACCCAAACCCAACCTGACCAATCAGTCAACCAAAACAACCTGACAAAAGCCACAATCAGGAAAATGGTAGAGGAGGGGCAGGAGAGGTACGTCAGTGTCTGGAGGAATTAAATCAGCAGCTCACAGAAACTGACCATGTACCAGAGTCTACAGAGAGATTATAGACTGGCTCCATATGTGGAGAAACTCTCAAACCCCAGAGACCGCCAGATCCTGAGTCGGTATAGACTCAGTGCCTACAGTCTGGTTATTGAGGTCGGCCGGCACAGACAGAGCTACAAGCCCAGGGAAGACAGACTATGCCTACACTGTGACCTGGAGGCCCTGGAGGATGAGACCCACTTCCTGATACACTGCACCAAATACTCAGCAGTGAGGGACACTTCAGGAGACTGTCCGATCTCTTCTGTTTTCAGCGCCATGAAGGAGGAAGATAAGGCATATATCCTGCTGGGGGAAGAAGAGCGCAGTTGAGATAGCAGCGCCGTATGTGAGCATGTGCCATAGTCTGCAAGAAAGACACTGATGATATGCCATGGACTTCCTTAGCCCCAACCCTGTACCCCATCCATCATTCCAACAGTTACCACCCATTATCCTCAAAGCCCCATCTCCATATTCCCTACTTTACATGTGCTTTGGCAAAACTAATGTTTATTTGGTCCTGCCAATAAAGCGTCGTTGAATTTGAATTAGATATCCCTCAACCTCCCACATAACCCTGCAACCCACATGTGTACCTCCCATATAGCCCTGCAACCCACATATGTACCCCTGCATATGTAACCCAACATAGCCCTGCAACCTCCATATGTACTCCCACATGATCCTGCATATGTACCCCCACAGCCCTGCAACCCCCATATGTACCCCCACGTAGCCCTGCAACCCACATATGTACCCCCACATGGTCCTGCATTTGTACCCCCCACAGCCCTCCAACCCCCATATGTACCCCTGCATCCCCCATATGTACCCTTACGTAGCCCTGCAACCCACTTATGTACCACTGCATATGTACCCCAACATAGCCCTACAAACCCCATGGTCCTGCATAAGTTCCCCCCATATAGCCCTACAACCCCCATATGTATCCTTAACACAGCCTTGCAACCTCTATGTACCCCCACATGGTCCTGCAACCCCCATATGTATGCCTGCATTCCCCATATGTACCCCCCAGTCCTGCAACCCCCATATATACCCCATGGTCATGCACATCTACCACCATATAGGCCTGCAACCCCCATATGTACCCCCCAACATAGCCCTGCAACCCCCATATGTACCCCACATGGTCATGCACATGTTCCACCATATAGGCCTGCAATCCCCATATGTACCCCTCAACATAGCCCTGCAACCTCCATATTTATCCCCATATGTACCCACACATAGCCCTGCAACCCCCCTATGTACCCCCATATGGTCCTGCATATCTACCCCTACCAATAGCCCTGCAACCCCCATATGCCCTCCATATAGGCCTGCAACCCCCACATGGTCCTGCATATGTACCCACTACACATAGCCCTGCAATTGCCATATGTACACCCACATGGTCCTGCATATGTACCACCACATAGGCCTTCAATCCCCATATGTACCCCCAACATAGCCCTGCAACCTACATATGTACCCCCCACGTAGCCCTACAACCCACATATGTACCCCCATAAGAAGCCCCATATATGTACCCCTGCAACCCCCACATATATCCCTCAACCCCCACATAGCTCTGTAACCCCCACATATACTCCCATATAGGTCTGCAACCCCCATATGTACCCCCATGATCCCTGCAACCCACATATGTACCACTGCATATGTACCCCCAACATAGCCCTACAACCCTCCCATAGCCCTGCATATGTACCCCCATATAGCCCTGCAACCCCCGTTTGTACCCCTGCATCCCCATATGTATCCCCCCACATATGGACCCTCATAAGTAGCCCTGCATATGTTCCCCTGCAACCCCCACATATATCCCTGCAACCCCCACATATATCCCTGCAACCCCCATATGTACCTGCCACATAGGCCTGCAACCCCCAACAACCCCCATATGTACCCACAACATAGCCCTGCAACCTCCATATGTACCGCCACATAGCCCTGCAACCCCCATATGTAGCCCAAACAACCCCCATATGTAGCCCCAACATAACCCTGCATCCCCCATACGTACCCCACACGTAGCCCCATGCCAGGCAAATGCACCCCCAACAGCCCTACAACTCCCATATGTACCCCCCACGTAACCCTGCAACCCACATGTACACCCACATGGTCCTGCATATGTACCACCATATAGCCCTGCAACCCCCCCATACGTACCCCCCTGTAGCACCATATGCACCCCTACAACCCCTATATGTACCCCCACAGTCCTACATAAGTACCCTCCATATAGCCCTGCAAGCCCTCACACGGTCCAGTATATGTACCACCATATAGCCTAGAAACGCCCATTTGAACCCCCATGTAGGACATATTCACCCCCAACATAGCCCTACAACCCTCATACGTACCCTCACATAGTCCTACATACTGTATGTACCCTGCATATTGCCCTGCAACCCCATATGTAGCCCAAACAGCTCTGCATCCCCATATGTACCCCCACATGGTCCTGCATATATACCCCTAACATAGCCCTGCATCCCCCACATGATCCTGCATATTTACCCCCAGTCTTTACAACCCCATAAGTAGCCCTAACATAGCCCTGCATCCCCCATATGGCAATACAAAACCATCCTCATGAGGAAGAAGCAGAACTACATCTCCACTAAACTCTCTACAAAGACATCCCAAAGGAAGAACTAAACCAAGAACAGAAAAAAATAACGGAAAAACTAAAAGCAATGGAGAAAAAAGCCAAATATTTGCAAAACCCCACTGATACACCAATCACACTACAGGAAGTTACCGAGAGAATCTCTTCCATATAGCATAGAAAAGCCAGTGGCCCGGATGGAATCCCACCAGAAATGCTGAAAAACAGTCCACCGGAAATAAAGGCAGCAATGGTTAAACGGTTCAATATTGCGCTGAGCGCTGGCTACTTCCCTTGTACCTGGAACCAAGACCTCAACTCACCCATTCACAAGAGTGGGGACCAGTACGACCCTGCCAACTACAGAAGAATATGTGTCAGGAGCAACCTGGGGAAACTGTTCAATAGCATCCTGAACAAAAGGATCCTTAATTTCCTCACCGAGCATAACCTCCTCAGCAAAAGCCAAGCAGGGTTCATGCCAAACCACTGCACTACCGACCACATCTACACCCTGCACAGCCTCATTCAGAGCCACGTCCACAACACAGAGCACAGGAAGATGTACGCTTGTTTTGTGGATTTCAGAAAGGCTTTTGACTCAGTGTGGCACTCGGGCCGGTTACTGCATACGTACCCCCCACTTAGTACCCCATATAGCTTCTCATTTGCACCCCCATATAGTCTTGCAACCTCACAGCCCTGCATATGTACCCCAATATAGCCAAACAACCCACATATGTACCCACAACATGGTCCTGCAACCCCCATATGTACCCCCACGTAGTCCTGCAACCCACATGTACCCCCCATGTAGTCCTGCAACCCATATGTAACCCCCCCACGTAGCCGAGCAACCCACATATGAACCCACAACATAACCCTGCAACCGCCTTTCTTTTCCAACATTAACATTTTTTATTCATATATTAATTTATATTCAAACTCCTGATCAGCAGAGGGACCCAGGACTCAAATCCAAGTCTCCATGGTCATGGTCGGTTGCTCTACCACAGCCACATTTTGTAATGAGAGCCAGGACAGAATTTGTCATCTTGGCCTCTACTGCAGGCACTGAACCCAGTAAAATATACATATCCATAGAGATGCATTGGATATATAATGTATTTCTATGGTCCGCGTATACTAAGGAAATTTTTTTCCTATAATAGTAAAAATAATTATGATAATTTATAAAGATAATTTTGCCTTTTGTCCTGTTAACAGGACTCAAACTCATGTCTCCCTGGTCATAGGCTGTTGCTCTGTCACTGACCCACAGCTTATAATGAAACCCAGGAGAGAATTTTGTCATTCACTGCACACAATATACATATCCATAGAGAAACTGGATATATGACAAAGTATTTCTATGGTCTGTACACAGGTGAAGAACAATATTTTTTCCTATAATAGTAAAAATAACGACCAATTATAAAAATGATTTTTAGATCCAGAATCTGGGCTTCCAAATGCACAATGTGCTCACATCTCACAGCAGTATGAACCCTCGACCGGCTGTTCAAGGATTACATACATGTAGCAAGACGTACACTGGATGACTGTCAGATATGTAGCTCATTTCCTAGTGGGGATTGCACCAGAAAGAAAAGTTAAGTAAAAAGAAATGTTGAGTATTAATAAAATGCAAACAGCAATTCGGTAATTCCTCCCTTGCAAATCCCTGAATGCAAAGTCACTGAATCACAAGTCACACTTACTTCCGTTTGCACTTGCGCTCCGGACACTCTGGAAGGAAGATTTAAAGAGATTTTCTTCCTTTAGCACCAACCCAACCAACCGCTCAATGCACTTCCAAAGGACTGAAACCACCAACCAGCTGCCATTTATAAACCCCCTTAATTATGAACCCCCACCCCTAATTAACCAATTGTGAGTATAGCTACATCTCAGGATTTAAAGGGACACTGTCACCTGAATTTGGAGGGAACAATCTTCAGCCATGGAGGCGGGGTTTTGGGTTTTTGATTCACCCTTTCCTTACCCGCTGGCTGCATGCTGGCTGCAATATTGGATTGAAGTTCATTCTCTGTCCTCCATAGTACACGCCTGCGCAAGGGAAGATTGCCTTGTGCAGGCATGTACTACGGAGGACAGAGAATGAACTTCAATCCAATATTGCAGCCAGCATGCAGCCAGCTGGTAAGGAAAGAGTGAATCAAAAACCCCAAAACCCCGCCTCCATGGCTGAAGATTGTTCCCTCCAAATTCAGGTGACAGTGTCCCTTTAAGTGCAATGTAGTTAACCCTTAGGCTACTTTCACACTAGCGTCGTTTGGCCTCCGTCGCAATGCATCGTTTTAGAGAAAAAACGCATCCTGCAAAGTTGCCTGCTGGATGCGTTTTTTCTCCATAGACTTTCATTAGCGACGCATTGCGACGGATTGCCACACGTCGCATCCATCGTGCAATGGATGCGTCGTGTTTTGGCGGACCGTCGGCACAATAGAACGCTACATGTAAAGTTTTTTTGTGCGTCGTGTCCGCCATTTCCGACCGCACATGCGCGGCCGGAACTTCGCCCCCTCTTTCCCGGACCTTACAATGGGGCAGCGGATGCGTTGAAAAACTGCATCCGCTGCCCCCGTTGTGCTTTTTCTTCACAGCATGCGTCCCGTACCGACGCTAGTGTGATAGTAGCCTTAAACACACAGTAAAATAAGAGATGGAAAACCCGTATAGAGAAAAATAAAATTAACCAGGTATAAAAGCACTCAGCAGTTCACAACTCACAGCCATTCACACAGGTATTCGCTGCAGGATTCCCAAATACCTCTTCACCGAATCACAAGTCACACTTACTTCCGTTCGCACTTACGCTCTGGACACACTCAGCTCGTTCACACTCGCTAAGGCTTTTTGCATCAGGCACTATCCGGCGAATGTTGGAAAAACCGGATCCGGCGCAGATTGTGAAAAACTGATGCAACGGATCCGGCTAGCATATCTAGAATTTTTGCTAAAAAAAAATTTGGAGCATGCTCAGTTTAAAATATCGGAATCCAGCGCCGGAATCCGTCATTTTCCGGATCCAGTACCAGCAACATTCGCCGGATCCGTTTTTTTGAAATTTAGCCGGATTGAGCCTGACAGCGAAAAATCTGATGTGTGAAAGAAGCCCAAGGAAGAAGATTTAAAGAGATTTTTTTCTCCCTTTAGCACCAACCCAACCAACAGCTCAATGCATTTCCAAAAACTGTATTTCGATGGTCCCTGTATACTGAGGTGAAGAAAAATATATTTTTTCCTATAATAGTAGTAAAAATAATAATGACTAAGTATATAAATGTATTTGTCTTTTCTCCTGTGATGAGGCGTCTACTAGGGCTTGAACCCACAGTCACAGGTTATTGCCAGTAACACAACATACATAGAGATACATTTCTTATATAACAATGTATACCTATGGTCCCTGTATACTGATGACATATCAAACTCACATCTCCACGTTCATAGGCGGTTGTTCTACCACTGAACCACCGTTAGTAATGAGAGCCAGACACAATTTTGTCATCTTGACCTCTATTGCAGGCACTGCACCCAGTAACACAATACACATATCCATAGAGATACATTGGATATATAACCATGTATTTCTATGGTGCCTGTATACTGAGGTGAAGAAAAATAACTTTTTTCCTATAATAGAAGTAAAAATAATACCGGTAATTACCAATTTTAAACTTCCATTGATATATTAGCTTTTTCCCATGTGATCAGCACTCCACTAGGACTTGAACTCATATCTCCATGTTCATAGTTTGCTACTCTACCAATCAGCCACAGATTATTTGGGAGACACAAGAGAATTTGGTCATGTTGACCCATGTTGCAGGCACTGAACCCAGTAACACAATATACATATCCATAGAGATACATTGGATATATAACAATGTATTTCTATGGTCCCTGTATATTGAGTACTGAGGTGAAGAAAAATATTATTTTTTTCCTATAATAGTAATACAAATAATAGTGACCAATTACAAAAATATAATTTTATTTCTACATTTGCTTTTCTCCTATTATCAGCACTCCTCTAGGATTTGAACTTATGTCTCCATGTTCATTAGTTGTTGCTCTTACAATCAGCCACAACTTATAAGGAGTGGTAAAAAATGAATTTGGTCATCTTGGCCCCTATTGCAGGCACTGAAAGCAGTAACACAAAATACATATCCATAGAGATAAATTGGATATATAACAATGGTTTTTTTATTGTCCCTGTATACTAAGGTGAAGAAAAAAAACCTTTTTCCTATAATAGTAGTAAACATAATAATGACTAATTATAAAAATATAATTTTATTTCTTTATATATTTTTCCCCTGTGATCCAGACTCCCACTAGGAGTTGTACTCACATCTCCACAGTCATAGATGGCTGTTCTACCACTGAGCCATCGCTTGTAACAAGAGCCTTGAGAAAATTTGGTCATCTTGACCTCTATTGCAGGCACTAAAACAAGTAACAAAATATAACGGTACATATCCATAGAGATACATTGGATATATAAAAATGTATTTCTAGGGTCCTGATGACCGGTACTTATTTTCTCCATTCTTCATGTTCTGGAACTCCATCCTGGAGAACTCCCTTCATCATTATGTACTTTGTCCTGTCTTGGCCCTTATCTCTGTGAGTTATAAACTCTGGGCCATACTGTTAGGCATCCTGTCCCATGACCAGTGTTTGAAAAATCACTCATTTCCTTCAGTCACTTTTCTCATATAGCACTGATCTGCTTTCTATGGACATTGGGCTCTTTCTGACGTTCTGACAGGCATCTGTCTCTGTCCCTTCATCTTAGCACGTCCCATTCCCCATCCCCATCATTGCCGTTTTGACCACGATCATTGTCTTTTCCCCAGCACCCCCATCATTACCCATTCCATGACCTCCATCATTTCCTCCTCCGCACCACCCCCATCATTACCCATTCCACCACCTACATCATTTCCTCCTCCCCCACCATCCCCATCATTGCCCTTTCCACCACCACCATCATTGTCTTTTCCCCCACCACCCTCATCATTGCCCATTACACCGCCTCATCATTTGTTCCCACCACCACCATTATTACCCATTCACCACCCCATCATAGCTTTCTCCCCCACCACCCCTATTATCGCCCTCTTCGTCAACCCAATCATTGCCTTCTGCCCCACTCACATGATTGCCCTCTTCACCACCTCCATCATTGCTTTCTCCCCCACCACCCCTATTATTGCCCTCTCCATCAACCTAATCATTGCCTTCTGCCCCATCACCCCCAGCATTGCCCTGTCAACCCAATCACTGCCTTCTGCCCCATCGCCCCTATCATTGCCCTCTCCATCAACCCAATCATTGCCTTCTGCCCCATCACCCCCATCATTGCCATCTCCGTCAACCCACTTATTGCCTTCTGCCCCATCACCTCCATCATTGCCCTCTCCTCCATTTACACACACACAGACATGCAGCACTATTCACCTCTCTGCATACACATACACACACAGACACACACAGCCCCATTCACCTCTTTGCCTACACATACACACACAGCACCACTCACCTTTCTGCATACACAAACACACACACCTCACCTCATCTCTGCGCATGGTTTCCTGAAGCCGCAGCATCGCCAGCAGCTTCCCGTCTCGCACAGCCGCGGCATTCAATGATGATGTCATTCAGCTGCTGCAGTGTGAGACAGAAATTGCAGGCAGGAAGGAGGACGGATCCATTCCCTGTAGCTCCGCTACGCTGCCATTTTCTCTCACAGGCAGCAGAGCTGCATGGATTGCTCCCTGCCCATCGCACATGGGGGCAATCTTGCCAAGGCCCCCCGGAGCCTCGGGGCTGGATAAACTGGCCAGATTGCCCTCATTATTAGCCGCCCTGGAGGCATCCCCCAAAGCCTCCAAGCCCCAGTGCAGCCACACCGGCTGAACCAGCGGTATGTCCGGCCATGGCTGGAACGGCTTCGGCATGGGAAGTGAGCATAAGCTTTTTTACTTTATCGGGGCCAAGCATGGGGTATGAGAAGTGTCATGTCTGTATGGATGTTCTTGTCTAGGGTGTCAGGGGTTAATGCCTTTGGCCTCCTTCTGGCTGTGGGAGGGCTTTAAATAGCCTCTTTTGGGCTCTGTCTCTTGTCAGTGATACTTTTGTCCTCGACTGAGTTACTGACCCCGTGTATCTGTGGATACTGTTTGCCCTTGATTGCTCGCTATTGTATGATCCAGTCTGCTCACGTTTCTGACTGTTGCTCTCTGATTCTGTACCTCCTGTAACTCTCTGGTTCTGACCCTGGCTAGTTGTTGACCACATCCCTGTTCTCTTCCTTCAGTAACCGCGCCGTCCTCTGGTTTGACCCGCTCCTGTCTGACACCTCTTTCAGCTTCCTTAGCCAGTGCTCTGCTCTCTGGGGCTCCGGGGTTAGGCTCCGCCCTGGCCACTCCCTTGGAATTCACATGCTTTAGGTCCTGTATACCTGTTGCACATCTTACCACCACAGCCGCACCACATCTCAGGAATCTCCGGCCTCTGCCAGCTCCACTCCGGACATGCGCACTGACTCAAGTGGGAGGTACAGTGCGGTGTCCCTGACAGGAAGGAGCTGTTGAAATAGTGGACAACTTCTTTAAGTTTGGGACTAGCCCAGAATGAGAGTGGCTAAGATGAACGGACAGAGACAGCTTCCTGTCAGAACGTCAGAAAGGGCCCAGTGTCCACAGAAAGCAGATTGGTGAGCAGTGCCGCTTGACATGAATGTCCCTAACGTGAGAGATTGACATAACAGCGAGATCCTTGCGGAAAGTAGGAAAAAAGTGACTGCCAAAAGCCAACTGGTTAGATGAAGAAGTGGTTATCCTAGTAGTGGCCAACCCCTTTAACTCTACTGTCAGGCAGCACACAGCATTAACATCATTATTAACTCAAGTCACAATTCATTTAACACTTGTTCTTCAAGAGGGAATGTGGGCAATATGTCCATCTCCTTACACGTGCATGGTGGCTTGACGAGGAAAAAAGCAACAGAATAATTATAAAAAAAAATCTTGAAGTTGGAAAGATCTCAGTACAAATTGCCATCTTAAAAGACTTACAAATATCATCCTTATCCTCCACATGACCGAGGTTTGTAGTCGTAGAGCTATCTGCATGCTTGGTGGTTTGATTTACAGCTGGAGATCTTGATATATGATCCGCTCGTGCCCTTCAGCGAAAATTTCCTCCGGTCTTCTTTCAAATATTTATACAGAGTGACAATATATTATTGATCGTATTCATCTGCCAGACGTACGTTCTGCGCTCCGTGCCTTATTCTGCACATGACACCTATGAAATATAGCAGCACATTCTTCAGGTGCTTTCAGTAGTTCATGAACGTGTATCCGATGCAGTTTTTTACGAGGCGTGTCTACTGTTTTGCCACAATGCAAAACAAATTTAAAAAATGACAGAATTCGGATATTCTACACAATTTCCGATTTTGGCAATTCCAGGAATAATATTAAGATATTGCCAAAATATATTTATTTTTCAATTTGACTAGTCTTAATAGGAGTATAGGAGTCCAATGCTCCTAATTAATTAAGAGGTGCCAGTAATCTTTCTCCTTTATAGATCTATGCCCCGCCCATAGATCTTAATAGCAAAAACATGGATTACTCTGTAATAAAACATCAGATTGCAGATATCAAGGTATCTGTCATGATCCAGGCTGGGGTTTGTTTCTTGTTATTCTCTCCCAGATCTGGTCATGCGGGGGTTAACCTTCTTTGCCTCATTTTGGGATCTACAGGTCCTTCTCAAAAAATTAGCATATAGTGTTAAATTTCATTATTTGCCATAATGTAATGATTACAATTAAACTTTCATATATTATAGATTCATTATCCACCAACTGAAATTTGTCAGGTCTTTTATTGTTTTAATACTGATGATTTTGGCATACAACTCCTGATAACCCAAAAAACCTGTCTCAATAAATTAGCATATCAAGAAAAGGTTCTCTAAACGACCTATTACCCTAATCTTCTGAATCAACTAATTAACTCTAAACACATGCAAAAGATACCTGAGGCTTTTATAAACTCCCTGCCTGGTTCATTACTCAAAACCCCCATCATGGGTAAGACTAGCGACCTGACAGATGTCAAGAAGGCCATCATTGACACCCTCAAGCAAGAGGGTAAGACCCAGAAAGAAATTTCTCAACAAATAGGCTGTTCCCAGAGTGCTGTATCAAGGCACCTCAATGGTAAGTCTGTTGGAAGGAAACAATGTGGCAGAAAACGCTGTACAACGAGAAGAGGAGACCGGACCCTGAGGAAGATTGTGGAGAAGGACCGATTCCAGACCTTGGGGAACCTGAGGAAGCAGTGGACTGAGTCTGGTGTGGAAACATCCAGAGCCACCGTGCACAGGCGTGTGCAGGAAATGGGCTACAGGTGCCGCATTCCCCAGGTAAAGCCACTTTTGAGCTACAGAGAAGCAGCACTGGACTGTTGCTAAGTAGTCCCAAGTACTTTTTTCTGATGAAAGCAAATTTTGCATGTCATTCGGAAATCAAGGTGCCAGAGTCTGGAGGAAGACTGGGGAGAAGGAAATGCCAAAATGCCTGAAGTCCAGTGTCAAGTACCCACAGTCAGTGATGGTGTGGGGTGCCATGTCAGCTGCTGGTGTTGGTCCACTGTGTTTCATCAAGGGCAGGGTCAATGCAGCTAGCTATCAGGAGATTTTGGAGCACTTCATGCTTCCATCGGCTGAAATGCTTTATGGAGATGAAGATTTCATTTTTCAGCACGACCTGGCACCTGCTCACAGTGCCAAAACCACTGGTAAATGGTTTACTGACCATGGTATTACTGTGCTCAATTGGCCTGCCAACTCTCCTGACCTGAACCCCATAGAGAATCTGTGGGATATTGTGAAGAGAAAGTTGAGAGACGCAAGACCCAACACTCTGGATGAGCTTAAGGCCGCTATTGAAGCATCCTGGGCCTCCATAACATCTCAGCAGTGTCACAGGCTGATTGCCTCCATGCCACGCCGCATTGAAGCAGTCATTTCTGCCAAAGGATTCCCGACCAAGTATTGAGTGCATAACTGAACATTATTATTTGTTGGTTTTTTTGTTTGTTATTAAAAAACACTTTTATTTGATTGGATGGGTGAAATATGCTAATTTATTGAGACAGGTTTTTTGGGTTATCAGGAGTTGTATGCCAAAATCATCAGTATTAAAACAATAAAAGACCTGACAAATTTCAGTTGGTGGATAATGAATCTATAATATATGAAAGTTTAATTGTAATCATTACATTATGGTAAATAATGAAATTTAACACTATATGCTAATTTTTTGAGAAGGACCTGTATTTGGCTATTTCAGCCCCCGTTGTCTGCAGGCAGTGTCAGTTATAGTTCCTGCCCAGGATCGAGCGGCTATCCCGTTACTCCCTAATTTGTCCTCTGCCCATTTGCTCTGTTCCCGTGTCTTCCCATTCCTGTTACCCCGCTTGTCTAGTGTTTGTTCCCCGTGCTGTGACATCTTGGTATCTGGCCTGGCTTGACCTCTGACTTGTTATACTGTCTCACATTTCCGGCTTCTCTGCTCCCGACTGGCTCTGAGTTTTCTGGCTTGTACCTGACCTCGTGTGTTGCTGTGTCCTCTGGTACTGAGTTCCCTGACCGTTTCTGACCCGGCTCATCTGACCACTCTGCCGCCACCTGGTGGTGCTTGCGCTGCTGCACTGTGGTGCTACGCTATGAGTGAAACTTTTCTTACTCCCCCAGCACCCCTTGGTGAAGGTTGCGCGATACAATGTGGTGGCAGCATTACAGTATAATTTCATTCAACTTCTTATGGCCTGCATGCTAATATAGGGTTGATCCTACTTTCAGATTCCTTTTTACGACATTGTCCATATTTTTATTTACATAAATGCAAGTCATTTTCGCAATTGGGTGGCATTAAAATGTTTTCCTCTTGCAGTCTCTGTTTTGCACTATTACTAAATGAGTTAACTGAGGATCCATCAGTGAGCTCGTTTCTGATGGTCTACGGGAGAGTTTTGTAGCTTTTGCATATGTTTGAGCTGTTGAGTAGGAAAGACTGTAAAAGTCAAGCAGTGCAAAATTTTTCAATGGTAAAAATGATTTTTTAGATCCAAATATTTGCATTTAAGTAAAAGAAATAAAAATTGGCCAACAAAGCTGGACAAAACTTTTAAAGAGTCTTACATAGGCAAATCAGAATGGTTTATGGGATAGGGGAACACTGCCCTTGTTGCAGTTTACAGTAAATTAAAAATGGTGTAAATCTTCTGTCCTTTCTAGCAAAAAAAAAAAAAAGCTTTCGAAGAAAAGACTGAAAGGGGATGAAGCCAAAAGTTCATTAGCGTTTCATGTCTTTGAAGGCGAGTAATTAAACTTCACAAGGGTGACACATCTTGAAATAACGCATGACAATGGGAATTGTGATTTTTCAAATTGTGTGTGAACCCTTTGAAAATTAGCCGAAAAAAACAAAAAAAAAAACAAAGTGCATTGCATTCTATGAAGAGGAGCTAAAAAAGGACTCAGTGTAAGCCTTGTGTTCAATTTTCTGCCCTGATAAATTACAAAGACTGCTAACCATGCGTGGACGTGGTAGCGGAAGCTTAAGTAATTTCGTCATTTCTGAGATCAACGTATATGATGTATGAGGGCAACGGGCCAGATTATGTCTGAAAATAAATGTACAGTTTCTATAATTTGTGAGTCTTCATGAAGCCTCTTAAAGAAAATGTGTCATCAGAAAATGACTTATTGTTTAAATGAGATTTTTGTATTAAATATATTTAAAAAAAAAAAAATTGGCAATGATTTTTTTTCCATATCGTAATCTGTATTAAAAATTAAAAAATAGAAATCTTGCTACTTTCACACCGGCCACTATGGCTATTTTAGACTATGGTTGGTGGATCCTGTGTTAAAAGTAATTTTAATCCCGCTTTTGATGATGTGGAACCTTGCTGAAAACTCTTCCTAAAAGAACAGGAAATAGGAGTCTAAAATAACACATACATTAGCAGCAATGAACAAATACTGGCCCTATGTTTTGTACTGAAGCATCTAATAAGAGTGTGCAAGGGTCATTATGAAGCGGGGTCAGATGTGACATTGTGTATTGTGATTAGTGGATCCTGTAATATGTCATTTAAATCCTGCCTCTGATGATGTGGAACCTTGCTGAAAACTAAAAGAACAGGAAATAGGAGTCTAAAATAACATGTACATTAGCAACAATGAACAAATACTGACAATATGGTTTGTACAGAAGTGTCTAATAAGAGTGTGCAAAGGTGATTGTGAAGGGAGTGAAACAGGGTCAGCTGTCTATTGTGATTGGTGGATCCTGTTTTATAACTCATTTTAATCCTGCTTCTGATGTCAAGGAACCTTGCTGAAAACTCTTCCTAAGAGAACTGGAAATATGAGTCTAAACACATACATTAGCAGCAATAAACTATCTCCAACCCTATCTTTTGTACTAAAACATCTAATAAGAGGGTGCAAAGGTTATTGTGAAGCAGGGTCACATGTGACATTGTCTATTGTGATTGGGGGATCCTGTGTTATAAGAAATTTAAATCCTGCCTCTGATGATGAGGAAACTTGCTGAAAACTCTTTCTAAAAGAACAGGAAATAGGAGTCTAAAATAACAGGTACATTAGCACATGTCGTGATGGGGTTAAAGCGTATCTATCACTAGATTTTCCAATATACACTGCATGAATTATTAGACAGTTTGATGAGGCTGGTGTACTTACTATGAAAATCCATGACAGAATGACTGTAAAATGTGCTGTTTGCCTGAGTTTTCTCTGCAGACAGTCTTAAAACCAGGCAAGCCAGGGCTGCCAATTACCAGTAAGGAAGGCAGAGATATGCAAATCCAGTGGGTAGAATGGTGAGCTAAGTTTTTTAGCTACAGCCACACAGCACAGTACTTCTGCTTCTGCACATGTGATACAAAGAGACAGGAGAGCAGAAATTCCTCATGTGTGTGCTGTGTATCGCATACATTATTGCAGCTAGTATTCACTCACCAGCTAAACTCTGTAGAGGGGATGGAAAGGAAGAATGAGGAGTATTCAGCACAGTGAAAGAGCAGCCAGCCACAGACAGATCAAGTTTCAGCTTTCAGCAAACATTATGCACTTCATTGCTGGATTTACAGCCACACAGCACAGTACTGCTGCTTCTGCACACGTTCTACAGAAATAAAGCAGAGCAGGAATACTTCACATCTGTGTGTGCTGTATGAGATATATCATAGCAGCTAATCTCCACCCACTAGCTCAGAGGCAACTGAAGATTAGAGATATGGCCTGCAGAATGGGAAAGTGGTGAATAATGCAGAATATAAATCACACAATGGTCGAAAATAGTATTATTCTTCAGGTATGAACAAGACTAATTCTGTAAAGGTACCTGAGACAACAAGTAGATATTATTTTTTTCTACCTTTGAGTTTCATTTACTTTTTAATGACTAACCAAAGAATTCAAGTGAGCTGGTGAAGAAGAAGCATAGTCAAATGGTAGAGGTCAAGGCATATGGCATTGTGTTATACATGGTAGATAGGGTGAGGTCAGGACGAGCAATAGACATAAGATGAGGTCAGAAACCAGCTGGGTCAAAGCCAAGTAGAATGTCAACTTTGCACCATACAGTGACCTGAGGGACCTTATTGCTTGGGCATGAGTTTATGAAGGAATGGTCCAAAAAAAGCCTATGACTACAGGGCATTGGATGTAGAAGTTCTTTGATGCACATTCGTCCATCAAAAAGGCAAACATTATGTCTCAGGCTAAAGATTGCCATATGATGGTGAAGCAACATGGAGAGTTGGGAACAGAACAAAAGTCCATTATTTGTGGAGTAAAGGAAATATTTACTTTTTTTATTAAATATTTACTCTTTTTATTAGTTTTTTTATATGTTTTCAAATATTCTGCATAATTAGATGGCCAATAAAAGTTTCTTAAACTATAAATTTATAGCTCAGTTTTCAGTTTTAGAAACAGATTATTGGCCATTTAATCATGTAGAATATTGAATAGGTATCTACTGTGACCCCTTGACAGTGTAGCAAAAGAATATACACATACAGCTCAGGCAAAAATTAAGATTCCACTGCAAAATGTTCATTTTGTCTGATTTTTCTCTTTGTAGGTATTATTTGAGTAAAATGTAAATAGTTCTTTTAGTCTATAAACTTATGACAGCATGTCTCCGAAGTTCCAAGCAATACATTTTTCTTTTTTTTTCTGAAAAGGAGAAATGGTCAAAATGTAAAAAATGTAAAAAAAATACCAGTGCTTTCAGGCCTCACATAATGCAAAGAAAACAAATTCATAATCATTTAGGAACAAAAATACTAATGTTTTAACTCAGGAGGTGTTCAGAAATCAATAATTTGTGGAATAACCATGATTTTTAATCACAGCTTCATGCGTCTTGGCATGCTTTCCACCAGTCTTTCACACTGCTTTTGGGTGACCTTATGCCACTACTGGTACAAAAATGTAGGCACTTCTTCTTTGTTTGATGGCTTGTGACTATCCATCTTCCTCTTGATTACATTCCAGAGGTTTTCAATGGGGTTCAGGTCTGGAGATCGGGCTGGCCATGACAGGGATTTGATGTGGTGGTCCTTCATCCACACATTGATTGACCTAGCTGTGTGGCATGGCCAAGTCTCCTGCTGGAAAAACCAGTCCTTAGAGTTGGGGAACATTGCCTGAGCAGAAGGAATCAACAGTTTTTCCAGGATAACCTTGTATGCGGCTTGATTCACACGTCACAAACATTAACCTGCCTAATTCCAGCCTTGCTGAAGCTTCCCCAGATCATCACCGATCCTCCACCAAATTTCACAGCGAGTGCAAGACAGTGTGGCTTGTACGCCTCTCCAGGTCTCTGTCTAACCATTAAAAGACCAGGTGTTGGGCAAAGCTGAAAATTAGACTCATCAGAGAAGATTACCTTACTCCAGTCCTCTATAGTCCAATCCTTCTGGTCTTTGGCAAACTTTAGCCTGGCTCTCCTTTGCTTCTCATTGATGAAAGGCTTTTTTCTAGCTTTGCATGACTTGAGTCCTGCCTCTAGGAGCCTGTTACGAACTGTTCTTACCGTGCACTTCACCCCAGCTGCCATTTGCTTTTTTTTTTGCTTTTGTAGGTCACTTGATGTCATCCTGCAGTTGATGAGTGACATTCGAAGAAGATGACAGACATCCCGGTCATTGGAGAGTCGATTTTGCCCTCTACCGGTCTGTAGCTTTGTTGTCCTCAATGTCTGCTGCTTGCCCTTGTTGTAATGGACTGCCATCTTAGAAATTTTAAGGATGGAGTCAACATGTCCCTCTGCTAGTAAAGCCAGAATTGAGCCCTTCTTTTCTTCACTCAAGACTTTTCTTTTCTATTCTGTCCTCGGGGCCTGTGGCTGCAAATATGGCTCTGTGAAATGCTGAATCTCTTCACCCTTGTTACACCCGGTTCGGTTTCTGTACCTTTGCGGGGTCCCCGTCAGGACTCCTGCTCTGTGCTGGCTCCACGCTGTCAGGATGCAGCCTCTGCCCCTCTCTCCTCTCCTGCTTCCTGGCATGCTGCCAGCAGGTTCTCAGGCAGAGTGTTTAGGTCATGCGCGCCCTCACTCCCAGTCTCTTAAAGAGACAGTGTGCATTATTTAAAAAGATGCACATCTATCTATCTATCGCAGATAGCTTAAGGCCATGTTCACACAGTGCGTTTTTTACCGCGGAACCGCGGCGGTTTTGCCGCTGCGGTTCCGCAGCTGTTTTCCATGCAGGGTACAGTACACTGTACCCTATGGAAAACAGGACACACTGTGCACATGGTCCGGAAATTGTAAAAAAAAAGCCGCGCTGAATAGCTCCCGGAAAAAAGAAGGAGCATGTCAATTCTTCTTCCTGAACCGCAGCGGTTCTGCACCCATAGACCTCCATTGTGAGGTCAAAATCGCAGTAAAACCCGCAGATCAAAAATATATCTGCGGGTTTTACTGCGATTTGATGTGCAGAACCGCTGCAGCAGGAAGTGCGGGGGAGCGGGCGGAAGTGCGTGGGCGGAGTGTGGCTGCCCCCCCGTGCTCCGATCCCGCCCCCCGTGCTCCGATGCCCCCCCCCGTGCTCCGATGCCCCCCCCCAGTGCTCCGATGCCCCCCCCGTGCCCTAATCTCCCCCCCTTATACTTACCCGGCGTCCCGGTGTCCGTCCGGCCGTCTTCTCCCTGGGCGCCGCCATCTTGCAAAATGGCGGGCGCATGCGCAGTGCGCCCGCCGAATCTGCCGGCCGGCAGATTCGCTCCAAAGTGCATTTTGATCACTGAGATATAACCTATCTCAGTGATCAAAATAAAAAAATAGTAAATGACACCCCCCCCACTTTGTCACCCCCATTGGTAGGGACAATAAAAAAAATAAGAATTTTTTTTTTTTTTTCACTAAGGTTAGAATAGGGTTAGGGTTAGGGGTAGGGTTAGGGGTAGGGTTAGGGGTAGGGTTAGGGGTAGGGTTAGGGGTAGGGTTAGGGGTAGGGTTAGGGTTAGGGGTAGGGTTAGGGGTAGGGTTAGGGTTAGGGTTAGGGGTAGGGTTAGGGGTAGGGGTAGGGTTAGGGTTAGGGTTAGGGGTAGGGTTAGGGGTAGGGTTAGGGGTAGGGTTAGGGTTAGGGGTAGGGTTAGGGTTAGGGGTAGGGGTAGGGGTAGGGTTAGGGGTAGGGTTAGGGTATTTTCAGCCATTTTAGCCCTAAAAAGCTTCCTAGGAAACACACAGTAAAAAAAGGATAAAAAAACGCATCAAAAAACGCATCAAAAAAACGCATCAAAAACGCATCAAAAAAGGACAAAAAAAGGACCTGCGTTTTCTGCCAAGAGCTGCAGTTTTTTAAAAAAACTGTCCTGAAAAAAAAAGGATGGAAATCCTGAACGTGTGAACATACCCTAACTCAGCTGCAGGCAAACATGTTATGAATAATCCAGAAGAGACTTTGATTTCTTTAAGAATTCTTGTTGAATGCATACAAACAGCAGCAGGTAAAAAAAGGCTTTCTTGAGACAAGCTGAAAGCACATGTGCCTCTAATGAAGCCAAGATGGAGACTGAGACACAGGGAGAAGAAGAAGGAAGTGACATCACACCCAGCAGAGGGAGACAGGGAGACAGAAGGGACAAACTTCATGGAAAGGGAGGATTTGAGCTATGCAAAACACAGGAACACAGGATTTTTAGAAAACTGTGCAGTGGACTCTTAATTTTTGCCAGAGCTGTATAATATTAACTATATACTATATGTATATGATATTAACTATATACTATTTACATATATTTATTGTGGTTTTTACATAATCTCAGGGTGGAGCACAGCACAGAACATATTTATTGTAATACATAGGGATGGGAATGTTAATTAGGCGAAGGGATTAGGAGAACTGCCCTTACTCTGATATATGTATATAGATGACATCTTCTAAGGAAACTCTCTTGTAACCCTAAGTGAAGGTCACATATGCTGCGGTGTCTTTTGAAAGCAGACCTGTCAATCAAAAAAGCTACTTTGGGAACGTGCCTCTAGGGTATATCTGGTATTGACAGCGGTGGTGATTGAATGTTTAGAATATTTTATTCGACCAGTGGACCGATAAAAAAAACCTTGTCTATCCCCCAACATCATACTTCTCTGTGTATAAGAAATGAATGATGTCAAAGGGTCAAATATTAAAAAATGCACATGCAATACTCATCATATGTACAGAAATTCTATCATTTGCCCCTGTAATGAATGATTATTATCTCTGTTACAGGAATTAGTGTTGACAGAGTAACTGCACAATCTGCAGGATATCTAAGATAGATCATATGGTTTTGTCACAGAATTATGCTGCTTTTTTTTTTTGTTGCTTCCACCATGATTTTACACTGCAGCTCCTCTGTGTTTAAGCATGCGACAGCACAAAGACATCAGTGCTTTGAAGAGTTCATTTCAAAATGAGCCATAAAGGAATCATCCACTTTGAAAATCTTACACTGGTCACTAAGCCTAACTTTAGACTCTTCATGTAACACTTTTCATAAGTCTCATTATCATCACAGACATGATTACAATGAAAGGTAACCGCTCTGTGCATAGTAATTAATCGTTCACAATAGGTGATGTCACAGCTCACCTCCTCCTCCCTTCACTATGACCTTTCTCTAAACAGAGCATGTGCCCAGTACATACTTCAGTGGGCATGCCCTGGTTAAAGGGAATCTGTCAGTGGATTTTTCAAAGACCCTGATTCCAGTGATGCGTCCCTTATTGGGCTACTTGATGCAGTTTTGATAGAGTCCCTGTTTTCTCTGCTGCAGATCTAGCAGAGCTCGAGTGCTGATCTTTGTATAACTCCGCCTACACCATTCATTGGCAGCTACCTGTGATCACTGCCCATTGTCAGCAAACTGCCAATCAGTGTTGGGGGCGGGGTTCCACGGGTTAGCCTGACTGTGCAGGCCACCTTGTCCGCTAGAATTTATCTCCTGATGATAAAACACTGTATTGAAAATAAACCACACAGGCAAATAAGTCACATATCCCTGGAATCAGGGTCTCTGCCCTTACATTATTCTATGCTCAGATTACATAGCAAAACGCTGCTGACAGGCTCTCTTTAAGGAATAGGTCAACACACCTATGTAACATTTTCTCTTTAATAATCATTCCATCTGAGATGAGAATTGAGGATTTAATCAAATATTTCTTTTGAGACGCATTATAAGTACACTAGATGGTGGCCCGATCCCTAACGCATCGGGTATTCTAGAATATGTACGTAGTTTATTTATGAAGTTTTCAGAATAATGCAATTTATACACAGGATTCAGCCGGCCGGGCGCGACCAATTTGCGGCCGGACTGCGCCTGTCACTGATTGGTCACGCCCGGCCACGAACAATCAGTGAAGCCAGGGACTGCTCCAGGTTTTAGAGGGCCTCGGGCGAAAGAGTCTCAGTGGACCCCCCTCTTTAACACATACCACGATTCATGATGCACAGATACAGCAGTGAAATATAGCACAGCCAAGAAGCATACAGCCCACGTAGTATATAACACAGCCCACGTAGTATATTGCCCAGCCACGTAGCATATAGCACAGCCCCTGTAGTATACAGCACATCCCCCTAGTATATAGCACAGACACATAGTATATTGCCCAGCCACGTAATATATACCACAGCCACGTAGTATATCGCACAGAGACATAGTATATAACACAGCCCACGCAGTATATAACACAGCCCATGTAGTATATTGCACAGCCACATAATATATTGCACAGCCACGTAATATATTGCACAGCCACGTACTATATAGCACAGCCACGTAGTATATAACACAGCCCTTGCAGTATATAACACAGGCCACGTAGTATAGAGCACAGTGATGTATATTGCCCAGCCACGTAATATATTGCACAGCCACGTAATATATAGCACAGCCACGTAATATATTGCACAGCCAAGTAGTATATAGCACAGCCACGTATTATATAACACAGCCCATGCAGTATATAACACAGGCCACATAGTATAGAGCACAGCGATGTAGTATATTGCCCAGTCACGTAATATATACCACAGCCACGTAGTATATAGCACAGAGACATAGTATATAACACAGCCCATGCAGTATCTAACACAACCCACATAGTATATAGGAATGTCGGCACCATATCCCTGTTAAAAAAAAGAATTAAAATAAAAAATAGTTATATACTCACCTTCCGTCAGCCCCCGGATCCAGCCCAGGCGTTTAGCGATGCTCCTCGCGACGCTCCGGTCCCAAGAATACATTGCAGTCTTGCGAGATGATGATGTAGCGGTCTGCTACGTCATCATCTCAGGAGACCGCAATGCATTGACCGGCGCGTCACGAGGAGCAGCAAGAAAGGCGCCGGAAGGTGAGAATATAATGATTTTTTATTTTATTTATTATTCTTAACATTAGATCCTTTTTCTATTGATGCTGCATAGGCAGCATCAATAGTAAAAAGTTGGTCACACAGGGTTAATAGCAGCGTTAACGGACTGCGTTACACCGCGGCATAACGCGGTGTAACACAGCCATTAACCCTGTGTGAGCGCTGACTGGAGGGGGCACTGACAGAGAGTAGGAAGGGGCGAATTTGTGTCCGGACTGTGCCCGTTGCTGGCAGGCCGCGACCAATCAGCAACGCGGGATTTCCGTGACAGACAGACAAACAGACAGAAAGACAGACAGACAGACGGAAGTGCCACTTAGACGATTATATATATAGATGATAAAAGGATTGAAGTAATAGCGGATATGAATTTAATAGCCAGAACTATGGACAGTAGATGCATGAAGCTGAAAAGACTTAAGCATGCTTAAAATGGAGCAGGAGGTAAATGGCTGCAGAGTCGGTGGATTTTAGGTTCTTACATTCAGCAGCTCTTGAAATCTGATATCTTTGTGAAATAAGTCTTATCTTGTAAGATCATCAGTTATTAGCTAGACAGGTCTGTGCTGCAGTGTCAATGACTTGGTCCCAGCTCTGCTTGTCAGTACAGGAAGCTTCTTTTTTTCCTTTTTTTTTATTTAGAATTCTTCTTTATCTATCTGTCCATTAACTGCAACAACTTTATTCATGGACGTTGTATTCTTGGACAGCGCTTACTCATCGGTAACAGCTACTTTCTTTTTTATTTTAACACATTGATCATTAATTCTTAGAACTGGATGATCAGCTCAAAGATAGAGCAACGTTGATTGACATTCACTAAAAGGGATATTCTCATGTTATTAAAAAGCTTTAGTTAATTAGACAGCATAAAAATAACCAAGTTTGCAACCGACTTGCTTTTTTTAATCTGCTTTCATTCACCACCTGTGAGAACTTTTATCTTACATAGTGCACAGCTTGTTTTCAAGGAGCTCAGTCACTGGATGTTGGACGAGTAGGCGGAGTAATTACACTCCAGGGGAGTAATTAACTCTTAACATCCCAGTCAGCTCTCGCTCCATCCCACTGATTTCTATACAACTGCTATCTGTTCACTTTCCTTCACCTAAGGCCCCCTTCACACGTCTGTTTTTCATGTCCGTACGGGTTCCGTTTTATAAGGACCACAAATATGGAAACACGCACACCCACTGTATTCAATGTTGGTGCGCATATGTTAGGTTTTTCACATGGACTGTGTGTCTGTATGAATAACCCGCAGACATCTCTGTTTTTTACCAGCATCATGGATGAAATGTGTGCCGCACACGTGTACATTGAAAACAAACAGATGACATTTGTGTGTCATCAGTGTGACACATATTTGCAACTGGGAAAAGCCGTACAGTTTGCCTTTTTCCCCGGTGTCAGGTGCTGAAGACAGCTCTGATCATTATCGCCTGGTCTCCCTGAGCTCAGCGTGACTTGGTGACAATGATGGGAGTTGTATTGAGCACTTGCGGTGTACATCAAGAGTAAAATAAAGAGTTAAATTAAGAAATTGGCCTCCAGCATAATTTTGATAACCAGCAGAGGGAAAGCCCATGGCAATATCCCAAAAGGTTCTTAGGCTATTAATAACAACTCACAGCTGTTGGCTTAGCCTTTACTGGTTTGTTTACTGGGGACTTAAGATATAAAATGATGTATGGTTGCCCTATAAAATTCCAACCAGCAAAGGCTAAACAGACAGCTGTGAGTTAATATTGATAGCCAGTGAAGAGGCCATGGATATTGGTCCCCCTTCCAGCCTACCAACATCAGCCCTCAGTCGTATCAGTAAGATGCGCCAAATCTGGTGCTTAGTGTCACTCTTCTTACTTGCCTTGGTGCGGTGGCAAGTGGGGTAATAGGGTTGGAGTTGATGTCAGCCTGTATCGACAGCTGACATCAAGCCAAAGGGTTAATAATGGAGAGGCATCTATAAGACGCCCTCATTACTAACCCTATAGTCATACTGTAAAAAAAAAAATAGAAAGAATAAAGTCCTTTAATTGAAATAAACACACCCCACCCTCATTTTCTCAATTATTACTGTAAAAATGAAAATAATAAAAAAACATATTCCTCACCTGTCCAAATGACAATCCATTTGTCCCACGAAGAAGTCCAGCTCTGCTACATCTGGGTTACATGGCTGAGCAGTGGCATGATGCGACTGTTCTGCCATGAATCCCGGACACACTGAGCTGAGCTTGGGGCGCAGCTTCGGAGTATAGAGGTTACCGCCGGTCACTGCCAGCTGTTCCCACGCTCAGTTCAATGTGAGCGGCCTGATGAATTGTGGTAACCTTCTTGACATTACTGCTAGCACAGTGAGAATTTTCTAACAGTGCTAGCAGTGAACTCATTGAGGTCGCGACAGTTCATCAGGAAGCTCACAATGAGCTGCCGTGAGAACCGCATCTTCAGTGATGCTCAGTGTCTCCTGTATGCCAGGCTGAACGGTCGCATCATGCCACCATTCAGCAAGGCATTCAAATGAAGCAGAGAGGGATTACGGCATGGGACAATTGGATTATAGTTGGACAGATGAAGAATAGGGTGTTTTTATTGTTTACTGCTATATAGGTAAAAGGTATATTTCAAATATAGGAGTCTGTGCTTTTCTTTCAATTAAAAGACTTTATTCTGGCTGTGTATTTTTAACAATATGACTATGGGGTTAGTAATGGGGGCGTCTTATAGACACCTGTCCATTACTAACCACTGGGCTTGATGTCAGCAGCCATAAAACAGCTGACATCAACCCCAACCCTATTACCACACTTGCCATTGCACTAGGGTAAATTTGAAAAGCGAGACTAAGCACCATATTTGGCGAATCTTATTCATGTGCCATTTTTGGGGCAGCTGAGGGCTTCTTCCCTGGCTATTAATATCAGCCCTTAGCTCTCTATGTAGCCTTTGCTGGTTAGGCTTTAGTCTTTGCTCATCATTTTTTTCAGGGATCCCCCTGAAAACTAACCAGTAAAGGCTAAGCAAACAGCTGTGAGCTGTTATTGATAGCCTGGAAACATTTAGGGCTAATGGCTTCTTTCCCAGATTATTAATATAAGCCCCCAGCAGTTGGCTTTCCCTCTGGTGGGTATAAAAATTATGTGGGAGCCAAAAATTGTAAACCTGCACAAAGGCTGGGATGGTCTATAGAACAATAGGTAATCAGCATGGTGAGAAGGCAACTACTGTTTGCACAATTATTAGAAAATGGAAGAAACACAAGATGACTGTCAATCTTCTGCGGTCTGGGGCTCCATGCATGATCTCACCTCGTGGGGTAAGAATGATTCTGAAAAAGGTTAGGAATCACCTGAGAACTACACGGGAGGACCTGGCAATGACCTGAAGAGAGTTATATCCACAGTCTCAAACATTACTGTTAGTAACATACTGCACCGTCACGGATTAAAATCCAGCAGGGCATGCAAGGTTCCCCTGTTCACACCAGCACATGTCAAGGTTAATTTAAAGTTCATCAATGACCATCTGGATGATCCAGAATAGGCATGAGAGAAGGTCTTTGTGGTCAGGTGAGACCAAACTAGATTTTTTAGTATCAACTCCACTAGCTGTATTTGGAGAAAGAAGGATGTGTACAACCCCGAGAACACCATCCCATCTGTGAAGCATGGTGGGGGAAACATCATACTTTGGGGATGCTTTTCTGCAAAAGGGACAGGAAGAGTTCACCGTATTGAAGGAAGGATGTAATAGAAAATCTATGGAGGGAGTTGAAACTTAATGTTGCCCAGCAAAAGCCCCAAAGTCTGAAAGATCTGGAGAAGATCTGTATGGAGATGTATGTATGGATCTGTATGTATGTGTGCAAACGTGGTCAAGAACTACAGGAAACGTCTGATCTCTGTAACTGCAAACAAAGGTTTCTGTACCAAATATTATTTCTGTTGTATCAAATACTTAATTCATGCAATACAGTGCAAATTAATTATGTAAAAGTCATACAATGCGATTTTCTGTTTTTTATTTTTAGATTCTGTCTCTCACAGGTGAAGTGTACCTACGATAAAATGACAGATCTCTCTATTCTTTGTAGGTGGGAAAACTTGCAAAATCAGCAGTGTATCAAATACTTTTTTTCCTTACTGTACTTACCAAGTATCATGGCCAGTGGTGTAACTTCAACCTCATGATCCCCAATGCAAAATTTCCAACAGTGCTCCCAACTGTTATGGGTATTTAATAGAATTGCTCTTTTTATATGGGTCAAAGGGACTTTTTTGGGCCCCCTAGATTCAAGGACAGCGAGTGCGGTTATGGCACCTGCACCTATTGTGATTATGCCACAGATCTTGATCCCTTTCCTTGAGGGTCTATATAGATGCCTTCTCTTGTATTTCCTCCAACAAACGATCTTTTTTTAGAAGTAAAGAACCTTCTCACTTCTGGAAGACCCAAGTTAAAAAATATCAAGAATTGCCAAGGGGTACATATTCCAAAACACATAACGGCCTTTCTGTGACAAGTCTATAATTGTAGACAAATGTGTCAGACTCCTGACAGCTCCTGCCATTTTCTCCTATCATATAGTTTTTCCTTTTTGAGGCTGTTGTAATATCTGGATAATTATTATTTTTTTTTTTTTTCGACAATAATCTGTTTTCGCAGGTGTTTGCATTCAAAGCCTGTCACATTTTGCATTGTGAGTAATATATACTTACTTTGAAAAAATAAAGTATGCACAGGTGTTTGAAGAAATAACTATTGGCTTCCTCAAAAGATTAGGTAGATGTCATTAACTTCAGAACCTGAAGACAGAAAATGGTATAAGGTTATAGGGTGAACTAAGAAACCAAGAAAATTAAGAGCCACATAGCAAACATTGCCCATGTGCGGATTTGGCATTGAAATTGAGCTGGTATCTATGATATGTCATAGATATACCTAAGGAGATCAAATTGGTAGAATTTTCTATCTTTGATTTCTAGCTTATACGCACTCCATGGAAAAGTTGGCTTGGGTCAAAAGTTTCTGACTCTACACTCTAACTATCAATGATTTGGATGAACTGTCATCTAAGGGTTTATCCAGGACTTTTTTTTCACTATGGCCCAAAGACTAACAGGCAGGTAGGTGTTAACTACCTGCCTTGTCCTACTTGATGCTGGCACAGAGCGGTCATTGACCACTACTGCCGACAATTCAAATGCTCAACCTCAACAGAGCAGCTCTTATTCTTCCGGACTTCTCTGTCAACTGGATGTGACTGCCAGCATCATTCTTATTGACAGCTGGCTCCCCGCAGTTAGGGTACCGTCACACTATACGATTTACCTACGATCACGACCAGCGATATGACCTGGCCGTGATCGTAGGTAAATCGTAGTGTGGTCGCTGGGGAGCTGTCACACAGACAGCTCTCCAGCGACCAACGATGCCGAGGTCCGTGGGTAACCAGGGTAAACATCGGGTAACTAAGCGCAGGACCGCGCTTAGTAACCCAATGTTTACCCTGGTTACAAGCGTAAAACTAAAAAAAAACAAACAGCACATACTTACATTCTGGTGTCCGTCAGGTCCCTTGCAGTCTGCTTCCCGCACTCACTGACTGCCGGCCGTAAAGTGAAAGTGAAAGCACGTCACCGCTGTGCTCTGCTTTCACTTTACGGCCGGCAGTCACAGTGCGGGAAGCAGACGGCAAGGGACCTGACGGACACCAGAATGTAAGTATGTGCTGTTTGTTTTTTTTTAGTTTTAGGCTTGTAACCAGGGTAAACATCGGGTTACTAAGCGTGGTCCTGCGCTTAGTTACCCGATGTTTACCCTGGTTACAAGCGAACGCATCACTGGATCGCATCGCTAGATCGGTGTCACACACACCGATCTAGCGATGACAGCGGGAGATCCAGCGATGAAAGAAAGTTCTAAACGATCTGCTACGACGTACGATTCTCAGCAGGATCCCTGATCGCTGCTGCGTGTCAGACACAGCGATACCGTAACGATATCGCTGGAACGTCACGAATCGTACCGTCGTAGCGATCGAAATGGTATAGTGTGACGGTACCCTTAGGCAGTAGCGAACTGGCTGTCAATTAGGATGGTGCTGACAGTTACGTCTTATCAACAGAGCAGAGTGGAAAAGAAGCCTCCTCTCTGTTGTTGTGACATCAGCGGAAGCCACTGAATCACCAGCAGAAGTGATCTGTGACCAGCATGTTCTGGCAAAAATCGGGGATGGGTTCAATTGGTAGGTAGGTAGCAACCACCTGCCTGTAGTTAAAAAAAAAAGTCCTGGAAAAAATCCTTAAGTAACAAAATCTGAGCTGAGACAAAGGGATCCCCCAAAAATTATAGACTCCACCATAATCTCAAAAATATCTATGACCTATTGTTAACTTTTGGATTTCCCCTTTCAGCTGTAATATTTAAGACTATTCGTTTTCCAGTTTCATTTCCCTGCAGCACCTCCACAGGACAAATGATGCATCACACATCATTCATTGGAATCAACGGGGAGTCTGTGTGGTCACTTTATATTATTATTAATTTATTTTAGAGCGCCATTGACTCCATAGTGCTGTACATGTGGAAAGGGTTTACATGCAAAATACATATATAAATTACATTGAACAAACTAACAGTGACAGACTGGAACAGAGGGTAGAGGACCCTGCCCCACAGGCTTGAAATCTACGACAGGTCCTACACAAAGACAGAGAAATATAGAGAGATAGGGGCTTGATATTGCTGCTCTCCACTCCAGAGGTCATAAAATCTCTCTATTAAAGGGGTATTCTGGGACTTTAAAGAGAACCTGTCAACAGAATAATGCTATTAACCTGCAGATATGGGCTTAGTCTGCAGGTTAACAGCGCTATAATGCTGTCCAGCACCTGTACGCAGCCGAAAGTAGCGGGGAGAAAATCATCTTCATTCTCCCCGCCAGCATTTGGTATCCAGTCATGGGGTTGGGAGCGGTGTCGGTTTAGTCATTGCTCTGAGTATGCAGAGTGGCCACTGTAACCATGCCCCTGGCCCTGACTGACACTGTTTCTACATTGCAGCCGGCTGTCAGTCAGACCCAGAGGCATGGTTACAGCGGAAACACTGTATACTCAGAGCAATGACTGAACCAGAGGCGCCCCCTGATTGATGCATGATTTCTGGGCAGCTGCGGGCTGCTATTTTTAGGTTGAGGGGGACAATATCGATGGCACTTCACCAGTCTGAAAATACCATCCCCCATCTGTCAGCTTTAGCTTGGCTGGTTGTGAAAAATGAGGGGAACCCACGCCTTTTTTAAATTATTAATTTAAATAAGTAAAAAAACCAGCTATTTTTTGATAACCAACCTTGCTGAAGCTAACAGCTAAGAGTTGCAGTCCACAGCTGTCAGTTTTGCCTGACTGGCTATCAAAAATACAGAGGAACCCACGTCAATTTCTTTTAAAAATTTATTTATTTATAGCGCAGTTAATGGGTCAATTGATGCCAATTTTCCTGGAGTCTGACCCTAATTTGAGATGTTTTGCCAGCTTTTCGGCCCCCCTGAAAGTGTTGCCTATACGTTTGTTTTTGCCTCACATTGAATTCAATGGGGTTCAGGTATGTTCGACGAACCGTTTGACGAACATCGGGACGTTCGCTGAATCGAATCATGAAAGGTTTGCTCATCTCTACTAGAGAGGTCCCATAAGCGGTTGTCAGCAGCTATGGGAACACAGCAGGTAAGATGGGAAACAACTGCAGCCGCTGAAGCCACAGCAATAAGTAATATTATTATTATTATTATACATTTTTATAGCACCATTTATTCCATGGCGCTTTACATGTGAACAGGGCAAGTATAGACAAGTACAATAAACATGAGTAAAACAAGGCACACACAAGCACAAGAGGAGAGAGGACCATGCCCGCGAGGGCTCATAGTCTACAGGGGATGGGTGAGGATACACTAGGAGAGGCCCTATCTAGTTATTAAAAAGGGCTAAAAATACAATATGCGATATTCAGCAGTAAGCTACTGTATTCTCTTTCTTGTAAACATCTTAGTTCTCAAAGGCTCATTTAATCTTCACACAACCTTAGAAAGCATTTCCGAAATAGGAAACAAAATATGGGCAATACCCTTAACCTCAAAATACCTCTTTTGTTCTAGTACAGGCAAGAAAATGATGAATCAAAAAAAAATTCATTACATGAATCAGTTATCCAACTGGAAACCATCCAGCAACCCGAACCTGTTTGTTAACCGCCTTAGAAAAGTGTTGTTTCCAAAAAGGAAATATGAAGATTATAAAAAAGTAAATGATAGGAGTTTTATGATCCAATTAGGAGTAATTAAAGGAAAAACTCCCAACATTGTATTATTTTACACCGATGACGCCTCCTAGAGGACAGCAGAGGTATCCAGGCTGGAATAAAGTGTAGAATGGAAACAAGATGAACAAAGCAAGATGTTCCAGTATTGTGCAAAAAGCTTATCTCCAACTAGAACTAAAGTATCGGGCTTTGAAGTTTAATAAGCCCAAAGCTTATTTCCCCAAATATATTTTCAGCGAAAAGATGTATGTCCCATATGCACGGCTGGTCCTGCCAACATCAGGAGATTCGGCTTATGTTACTTTCTTACTCTGTAGCCTCCAAATTCAGAAAAATAACAAACTGAGTTCTACTTATTCTTCCGTATTCCGTCAATGGTTCTTCACCACCACCTCTGGTCCTTGTTGACAGGCTGCATTGGTGAAGTCATGTCAGAAACCTGAACCATCTATATCGGCAAAGCCATTGAGTCCATTGATTGGCCTCAACACTGATGAAATAATGTCAATGAAGACCAAAGGCAACGGTGAACAGCCGTTACCGGAGCAGTGAAAGATAAGTGAAGCTTCGTTTGTTCTTTCTATGAAGTGTTAAACCATGAAGTAAAAAAACAAAAATCATTCCTAAAAACCCCTTAATCTCTTAATTCTTAGTCGACTTTTTGAAGTCCTTAAAAGGGTTGTCCAGGCTTGGGATGAAATGTGAATGCAGGCATCTGAATCCTCAAAGCACACTGTGTCAGCATTTGTTGGTGTTGCCAGTAAGAGTGGGCTTTCACGTGAATGCATATATGTGTTATGATTGTGTAGCAACTCAGCCGGGAAAATAGGTAGCAAACTAAAAACTATAACTGACTTAAGCTGGATCCTGTGCAGACTAGAGTTCCTGGCCAGCAGTCCCTAAAGATACTTGTATTAGCATAGATAGCTCTAACCACAGACAAGAAGATGGCAGCTTGGACCTATGCTCTCTGAATGGTTGTCAAGCGCTTCATGTTCCTCTTAAAGAATGGGAGGGCAGAGCAGAATGTGAATTACCAACAGAAGGGACGAGTGCTGAAAAAGGAAAGATCCCAGAGTGAGTAAAGTAGACCATGAAATACAAAATAAAGTATGTACTGTTACATGATCTGAGGAGATACTGGTGCCTCACCAGGTCTGACCTCAGACGCATGGTGGCTGATGATACCGTGATTTGAAGAAGGATGAGGGAGGCGAGACCAGTTGCTACACCAGGGCTGACCTCAGTGGATGGTAGCTGACCCCCAAGGGACAAAGGACAGCAAAAACAAAGAATGGTAGACTTGGCAAGTACCGGCTGGCACGGCTGGTGTCCAGGCAGACAGGCACAACTGATAGACATATAGACAGGCACGGCTGATAGACCGTAGCAGTAAGAGATGGAGGAGGGAGTGCGAGGCCATGACGGTGAGTACCGTAAGTTGGTGTCTCTTCAGGGGGAGGGAGGCAGAGTGTAGAGACGCCGGCATTAAACGTTATATGCCACCTAATTCGTAAAACAAACAGAAGGAATGTGCATAGTAAGGAAAAGAAACAGCAAGGAGATAAACTCTAACTGGAATTTCACTGACCAGCTTTAAGCAATAGCAGAATGACTGAACATCCAAAAGAGACTATCACCAGCAGGAAATGCCAACAGGGGGAAAGAATATAAAGCCGCACCCAAAAGGCGATAGGGTAGACAAATACAAACACCTGTGTTATGCTATTCAGTTTGCTGTCAGAATAAAAGAACCTAAACACCTGGAGAAACGGTGCGTCTGCTATGGCTCGGCGGACATAGAAGCTGACCACAAAACACAGGTTCAAGGGTTTAAACCCAAGAGCAAGACAATATTCCATTTTCAGACTTTCGATCATGCGCCGACTAGGTGAGCTTGTCCTCTCTCAATAGAACTGCATTGAGACAAGACGAGCACATATAGTCAGACTCTGGCCGCCCGCATTCATCGGCAAAATGGAGAATCCTAACAGTGTGCAGATGGAATCTGCAGTCACCTGCAGACCTCCTAATTTTCCAGAAGAGAAATTTGAAAAGCTTTGAAAATTTGTCATGTATGGAATAACGCAGAAGGAAAAAAAAATCTTGGACATCAGATTCTTTGTAGACAACAAAGTAAATGCAAAAGTCACAATCTCCGTTAGATTTTCATAGGATCGTCCTCATAAGCATCTTCCAGAACTCCTCATGTAAATTAGCCTCACCATTAAATATTTACTTCTGACTGTATATTTTAATAGGACTCTGGGGATCTACTCCTCTCTAGCATTTTTCGTGCACGTTGAATGACCCTGATACAGATGACAAATGATGTGTATTTACTTTTCGCTGTCATCTTGTACCGAAAAAATAAAAATAAAACAAGAGAATTAATTTCATGTAATCATCGTCATACTGGAATAAAGTATGATATATGGCCAGATAATTTATGCAGATATTACGACATGGTTCAGATTGTTGTTGAAAGACCTCATTGATTATGCAATTATATTGGAGAAATGACCATTTATTCAGGGTCAGACTGGGCTGGCAAAGGCCCACCAATAACATTAATTCTTGGGGCCCAAGAGTTCTGGCTGCTACAGACCAGTTAGACGCTCCTAATCAACTCGTTACCTGCATTAAAGACAGCTGTCTTACATAGTCACCTTTATAAAATGACTTCTGTCCACAGACTCAAATAATCAGTCAGACTCTAACCTCTACAACACGGGCAAAACCAAAGAGCTTTATAAGGATGTCAGGGACAAGATCATAGACCTGCACAAAGCTGGAATGGGCTACAAAACCATAAGTAAGATGCTGGGTGAGAAGGAGACAACTGTTGGTGCAATAGTAAGAAAATGGAAGAACTACAATATGACTGTCAATCAGGGACACCATGCAAAATCTCACCTCGGCGGTCAGCCTTCTTATAGAACCCAACCATGGAAAAAGGCTGACTGCCGAAACGCACGTCGGGTCTTATGGTGTGTGCCTTATCCCACACTACAGGTATTGCTCTGTTTACCTTCTATCTATAAGTTGTCGTTGAGTGGTATTTTGTTTTCTGTTTTCTCTTTGGGGTAGGCTTACTCTAGTTCCAGTTACTATATTTTCACGTTGTGACTATCTAACTCTAGCTATTTCACCTATGTAGTATTATGCATCCACCCACTTCACTTATCTTGTACCCTTTATCCACCCATGACATACTTATGTACTTATGCTTTTGTAATCTCCGTGTGTGGGGATATTAGAATTGTGGCATCACCATGTGGTTTCCCACTTTTTAACATGTATAGTGAAATTTTCATTGTTTTGATATTTAATAAAATATATATATTTGTAATTTTTTTATTCTGGTGTAAAAAAATTTATATGATATTGAGTAGTGCTAGTTGAGTTTATCCTATACATAATTACTTTTAGTTTAAGCGAGCTTACTACATCTATATTATTTCTTTATAGTAATCAATATATGTGTCTGTGGTCCTCCTTTGGGCTAGTCTGTAGTTTTAATTACTGATTTTATTGCATAAATATTTATTTCAATAAAAGCTATGTTTTAGAAGACTTATAGGCATCATCCTGCTCTTTTTGTTGGTTGTTTTATAAAACCTCCAGTGGTTTCATCATTATTCAATGGAATGCTCAGTTAGGGCCACCACCTCTTAGAGCAGTGTTCCCCAAGTCCGGTCCTCATGAGCCACCAACAGGTCATGTTTTGAGGATTTCCTTAGTATTGCACAGGTGATAATTGCATCACCTGGACAGGCAAGCATTCAATGATCTGTGCAATACTAAGGAAATCCTCAAAACGTGACCTGTTGTTGGCTCTTGAGGACCGGACTTGGGGAACACTGTCTTTGAGACTAGGTGATACTTTCCAGCCAAACGAGAGGGAGAGACTTGTGCATGGCTTTCTCTTTGAAGCCAAAAAAGTTGCCCAAACCCATTGGGCTGATTTTAATGAGAATGGAGGATTTCAACCATCACGGAGGACTACCTATTGTGTTCGGCTAAAAAGACGACAGCTCAAAAAGAATGCCAAATTTCATGTTTTGGACTGTCAATGATTTCATCCGAAGAACCACCCAAAGTATGTTTTTATGGAATCGGAGTCAGGAATGGAGACATTGACATACACTGAACCTGGCCTAATGTATATGGTCACCCCATAGACGTCAGTGGAGATGACTTAGTTCATGCGCCACCACTTCCCCCATGGCGGCTATAAGGTATGACATCGTGCAGGGTACAGAGATTAGATCGGACCCCCGACTATTTTTTGCCCAAGAGTCTTCACCAACCTTAATCCAACTCTGATCACAAGTGGATTATAAATCTTACAAAATTATATCATTTCCATCTCTAATGATTACGTACATGTAGTTTCGCAAGAAAAAAAAAAAGGTTAAATAAGTTGAGCCCTTTGTTTTGCACATTTACTGTCCAGACTTTACCACTCAGAGACATTGTTAAAATTCTCTTTTTTTTTAGCAAGAGAATTTATAAATTGTTTATTATCCTGACTTGTCCTCGGCAAAACCCTGACTAATAAAGGCAAAGTAGTCAATAAAACGCCACTAGTTTATAACTGCTGTATACAAAATGGACCAAGGAACGAGCTGGACGTTCTACCAAAATCAACAGATCTGTAGTGGTACGCAGCCATTAGAACAGACAAACAAGTGAAGGGTCAAGTAGCTTTTACCATTCTTTGCATTCATTTTGATATCCCATAATAGCAGTGCGGTAAAAAAGAGCTGTGGTTAGAATCAGGCAGGCATGTTTAATTAGTGCTTACCTTGCATTTCTGGTCTGCTACACCAACTCAACATTATATTAAAATAGTCCACGTATGTAATTTAGAGCTGGTTGGGCTCCATTCTCTAAAAGCAGAAAATAATATGAAATTAGCAGTCTAAGAAAAAAGAATATGTGGAGGATGTCCATATATATTTTTTTTTTTGCAAACTGTCTTTTGCATTCCTTCGTTTTTGGTCTGTTGGGCGCAGATCAGGAACTCATATAGGAATAGAAAGAGTATATAAGGAACCAGAGGCTGCAGCGGCTGCTGACCGGCACCTTGGTGGAAAGGGCCTTATAGAGACTGAAGAAAAAGGTGGCAATTCCCGGGCACTTCCAAGACGAGTAGGACACTCTGGTGTCCGCTTCTCAGGAATTGCCATCTTTTTCTCCAGTCTCTTCATCTTCTCAAACCTGTCAATAGATGAAACTCACAGCATGAGATTTACACATTGTACTCAAAATAAAAACACTATACAGTAAGCTTCTTAGCCTCCATTAGTAACAGCTGCAGGCAACAAGAATTGTATAACTTAAAGAGTTTCTAAACTTTTTATTTACTATATAAGTATTGATCAGTCTTTGAAAAGATACAACTTTTTATAATATACTTAATTATCGCATTTTTCCTCTTTTTCTCGCAAACATTATCCTGCGGTGCTGTTTTAAAGCCCAGTTCGAGCTCCTTTAGAAGATCCTTTAAACTGCTGCTCAGCCAGATCCGCACGCTAAGTTCAAGCAATCTATGTACTGGATGTCATGCCGTCAACTCGCTTGGGCGCTCAGCGCCACCATACTGACTGTGGTTGTCGCCCTTCTCTCCCCAGTCACGAGATGTCTCACTGAGCTGCCTCTTGTAGCATTTCCCATACTGCTGAATCCTCCTGGTGCTGGTAACTCCCCACCTGGCTATTGGGAGACATGGCTAGTTCCTGCAGGCATTTAACCCCATCCTGTCCCAAAGAGGTAAGATTCTCTGGCCTTTCCCCAAGCACCAGGGTTTTTTTAGGCAGCTCATCTCATCATTCCTCACCTGATATAAGATTCTAGTTCAGTCTCTGTCTAGATTCCTGTTAGGTGCACTTTTGTATTGTCTTTCCTATTTTCTGACCCAGCTTGCCTACCCATTTATCGTGACCTCTATGCTCCTGACCTCAGCTATGTACATTGAACCTGTGCTGCCTGCCCTGACCCCAGACTGCCTGACCACATTTTTGCATCTGTCCACCTGTACCTTGTACTTATATCGCTGACCCCATGTGACCCCGACAGAGAGGAGCCAGAAGACCACAATCTGTGATTTCTCCTACTCCTGCACTGTTTAGAAACACCTCACCTTCATATTAAATGGTTCAGGTATCTTTAAGCAGTGCAGAGGTTAATATGCTCAGTTGAAAGCTCTTGGAAGCTTTCCTGCATTAACCCCTTCCCGACCTTTGACGCATACGCTGCGTCATGAAAGTCGGTGCCATTCCGACCCATGACGCAGCATATGCGTCATGGAAAGATCGCGTCCCTGCAGGCCGGGTGAAAGGGTTAACTCCCATTTCACCCGATCTGCAGGGACAGGGGGAGTGGTAGTTTAGCCCAGGGGGGGTGGCTTCACCCCCTCGTGGCTACGATCGCTCTGATTGGCTGTTGAAAGTGAAACTGCCAATCAGAGCGATTTGTAATATTTCACCTAAAAAAATGGTGAAATATTACAATCCAGCCATGGCCGATGCTGCAATATCATCGGCCATGGCTGGACACACTAATGTGCACCCACCCCACCCCCCCGATCTGTGGTCCGCTCCCCTCGGTCCTGTGCTCCGCTCCCCCGTCCTCCTGCCCGCTCCCCCCGTGCTCCAATCACACCCCCCGTGCTCCAAACAAACCCCCCGCACTCCGATCCCACCCCCCGCACAGCGACCCCCCCCCCCCGCACAGCGATCTCCCCGTGCTCCGATCCACCCGCCCGCACAGCGATCCCCCACTCCGTGCTCCAATCCACCACCCCCGTGCTCCGACGCCCCCCCGTGCCCTGATCTCCCCCCCCCTTATACTTACCTGGCCTCCAAGGGACCGTCCCCGGTCTTCTTTCCTGGGCGCCGCCATCTTCCAAAATGGCGGGCGCATGTGCAGTGCGCCCGCCGAATCTGCCATCCGGCAGATTCGTTCCAGAGTGAATTTTGATCACTGAGATAGGTTATATCTCAGTGATCAAAATAAAAATAAAAAAGTAAATGACCCCCCCCCCCTTTGTCACCCCCATAGGTAGGGACAATAAAAAAAATATTTTTTTTTTCCACTAAGGTTGGGGTAAGAACTAGGGTTAGGGTTAGGGGTAGGGTTAGGGGTAGGGTTAGGGTTAGGGGTAGGGTTAGGAGTAGGGTTAGGGGTAGGGTTAGGGGTAGGGGTAGGGTTAGGGGTAGGGGTAGGGTTAGGGGTAGGGTTAGGGGTAGGGGTAGGGGTAGGGTTAGGGGTAGGGGTAGGGTTAGGGTTAGGGGTAGGGGTAGGGTTAGGGGTAGGGTTAGGAATGTGCACACATATTCTGGTCCTCTGCGGATTTTTCCGCTGCGGATTTGATAAATCCGCAGTGCTAAACCGCTGCGGATTTATGGCGGATTTACCATGTTTTTTCTGCGCATTTCAATGCGGTTTTACAACAGCGATTTTCTATTTGAGCAGTTGTAAAACCGCTGCGGAATCCGCAGAAAGAAGTGACATGCTGCAGAATGTAAACCGCTGCGTTTCCGTGCAGTTTTTCTGCAGCATGTGTACAGCGATTTTTGTTTTCCATAGGTTTGCATTGAACTGTAAACTCATGGGAAACTGCTGCGGATCCGCAGCGTTTTCCGCAGCGTGTGCACATACCTTTAGAATTAGGCTATGTGCACACGGTGCGGATTTGGCTGCGGATCCGCAGCAGTGTTCCATCAGGTTTACAGTACCATGTAAACATATGGAAAGCCAAATCCGCTGTGCCCATGGTGCGGAAAATACCGCGCGGGAACGCTGCGTTGTATTTTCCGCAGCATGTCAATTCTTTGTGCGGATTCCGCAGCGTTTTACACCTGTTCCTCAATAGGAATCCGCAGGTGAAATCCAGACAAAAAACACTGGCAATCCGCGGTAAATCCGCAGGTAATACGCAGTGCCTTTTACCCGCGGATTTTTCAAAAATGGTGCTGAAAAATCTCATACGAATCCGCAACGTTGGCACATAGCCTTAGGGCTAGGGTTGGGTTGGAATTAGGGTTGTGGTTGGGGTTACGGGTGTGTTGGGGTTAGGGTTGTGATTAGGGTTACGGCTACAGTTGGGATAAGGGTTAGGGGTGTGTTGGAGTTAGAATTGAGGGGTTTCCACTGTTTAGGCACATCAGGGGGTCTCCAAACGCAACATGGCGCCACCATTGATTCCAGCCAATCTTGTATTCAAAAAGTCAAATGGTGCTCCCTCACTTCCGAGCCCCGACGTGCACCCAAACAGTGGTTTACCCCCACATATGGGGTACCAGCATACTCAGGACAAACTGCGCAACAATTACTGGGGTCCAATTTCTCCTGTTACCCTTGTGAAAATAAAGAAATGCTTGCTAAAACATCATTTTTGAGGAAAGAAAAATGATTTTTTATTTTCACGGCTCTGCGTTGTAAACGTCTGTGAAGCACTTGGGGGTTCAAAGTGCTCACCACATATCTAGATAAGTTCCTTGGGGGGTCTAGTTTCTAAAATGGGGTCACTTGTGGGGGGTTTCTACTGTTTAGGCACACCAGGGGCTCTGCAAACGCAATGTGACGCCCAAAGACCATTCCATCAAAGTCTGCATTTCAAAAGTCACTACTTCCCTTCTGAGCCCCGACGTGTGCCCAAACAGTGGTTTACCCCCACACATGGGGTATCAGCGTACTCAGGAGAAACTGGACAACAACTTTTGGGGTCCAATTTCTCCTGTAACCCTTGGGAAAATAAAAAATTCTGGGCTAAATAATTATTTTTGAGGAAAGAAAACGTATTTATTATTTTCACGGCTCTGCATTATAAACTTCTATGAAGCACTTGGGGGTTCAAAGTGCTCACCACACATCTAGATAAGTTCCTTTCGGGGTCTAGTTTCCAAAATGGGGTCACTTGTGGGGGGTTTCTACTGTTAAGCCACATCAGGGGCTCTGCAAACGCAACGTGACGCCCACAGAGCATTTCATCAAAGTCTGCATTTCAAAACGTCACTACTTCACTTCCGAGCCTCGGCATGTGCCCAAACAGTGGTTTACCCCCACATATGGGGTATCAGCGTACTCAGGAGAAACTGGACAACAACTTTTGGGATCCAATTTCTCCTGTTACCCTTGGGAAAATAAAAAATTCTGGGCTAAATAATTATTTTTGAGGAAAGAAAACGTATTTATTATTTTCACGGCTCTGCATTATAAACTTCTATGAAGCACTTGGGGGTTCAAAGTGCTCACCACACATCTAGATAAGTTCCTTTCGGGGTCTAGTTTCCAAAATGGGGTCACTTGTGGGGGGTTTCTACTGTTAAGCCACATCAGGGGCTCTGCAAACGCAACGTGACGCCCACAGAGCATTCCATCAAAGTCTGCATTTCAAAATGTCACTACTTCACTTCCGAGCCCCGGCATGTGCCCAAACAGTGGTTTACCCCCAAATATGGGGTATCAGCGTACTCAGGAGAAACTGGACAACAACTTTTGGGGTCAAATTTCTCCTGTTACCCTTTGTAAAATAAAAAATTGCAGGCTAAAAGATCATTTTTGAGAAAATAATTTTTTTTTTTATTTTCATGGCTCTGCGTTATAAACTTCTGTGAAGCACTTGGGGGTTCAAAGTCCTCACCACACATCTAGATTAGTTCCTTTGGGGGTCTAGTTTCCAAAATGGGGTCATTTCTGGGGGATCTCCAATGTTTAGGCACACAGGGGCTCTCTAAACGTGACATGGTGTCCGCTAATGATTGGAGCTAATTTTCCATTTAAAAAGCCAAATGGCGTGCCATCCCTTCCGAGCCCTGCCGTGCGCCCAAACAGTGGTTTACCCCCACATATGGGTTATCAGCGTACTCAGGACAAACTGGACAACAATATTTGTGGTCCAATTTCTCCTATTACCCTTGGCAAAATAGGAAATTCCAGGCTAAAAAATCATTTTTGAGGAAAGAAAAATTATTTTTTATTTTCATGGCTCTGCGTTATAAACTTCTGTGAAGCACCTGGGGGTTTAAAGTGCTCAATATGCATCTAGATAAGTTCCTTGGGGGGTCTAGTTTCCAAAATGGGGTCACTTGTGGGGGAGCTCCAATGCATAGGCACACAGGGGCTCTCCAAACGTGACATGGTGTCCGCTAACAATTGGAGCTAATTTTCCATTCAAAAAGTCAAATGGCGCGCCTTCCCTTCCGAGCCCTGCCGTGTGCCCAAACAGTGGTTTACCCCCACATATGAGGTATCGGCGTACTTGGGAGAAATTGCCCAACAAATTTTATGATCCATTTTATCCTACTGCCCATGTGAAAATGAAAAAATTGAGGCGAAAATAATTTTTTTGTGAAAAAAAAGTACTTTTTCATTTTTACAGATCAATTTGTGAAGCACCTGAGGGTTTAAAGTGCTCACTAGGCATCTAAATAAGTTCCTTGGGGGGTCTAGTTTCCAAAATGGGGTCACTTGTGGGGGAGCGCCAATGTTTAGGCACACAGGAGCTCTCCAAACGCGACATGGTGTCCGCTAACGATGGAAATAATTTTTCATTCAAAAAGTCATATGGCGCTCCTTCCCTTCCGAGCCTTACCATGTGCCCAAACAGTGGTTTACCCCCACATATGAGGTATCGGCGTACTCAGGAGAAATTGCCCAACACATTTTAGGATCCATTTTATCCTGTTGCCCATGTGAAAATGAAAAAATTGAGGCTAAAAGAATTTTTTTGTGAAAAAAAAGTACTTTTTCATTTTTACGGATCAATTTGTGAAGCACCTGGGGGTTCAAAGTGCTCACTATGCATCTAGATAAGTTCCTTGGGGCGTCTAGTTTCCAAAATGGGGTCACTTGTGGGGGAGCTCCAATTTTTAGGCACACGGGGGCTCTCCAAACGTGACATGGTGTCCGCTAAAGAGTGCAGCCAATTTTTGATTCAAAAAGTCAAATGGCGCTCCTTCCCTTCCAAGCCCTGCCGTGCGCCCAAACAGTGGTTTACCCCCACATATGAGGTATCAGCGTACTCAGGACAAATTGGACAACAACTTTCGTGGTTCAGTTTCTCCTTTTACCATTGGGAAAATAAAAAAATTGTTGCTAAAAGATAATTTTTGTGACTAAAAAGTTAAATGTTCATTTTTTCCTTCCATGTTGCTTCTGCTGCTGTGAAGCACCTGAAGGGTTAATAAACTTCTTGAATGTGGTTTTGAGTACCTTGAGGGGTGCAGTTTTTAGAATGGTGTCACTTTTGGGTATTTTCAGCCATATAGACCCCTCAAACTGACTTCAAATGTGAGGTGGTCCCTAAAAAAAATGGTTTTGTAAATTTCGTTGTAAAAATGACAAATCGCTGGTCAAATTTTAACCCTTATAACTTCCTAACAAAAAAAAATTTTGTTTCCAAAATTGTGCTGATGTAAAGTAAACATGTGGGAAATGTTATTTATTAACTATTTTGTGTCACATATCTCTCTGGTTTAACAGAATAAAAATTCAAAATGTGAAAATTGCGAAATTTTCAAAATTTTCGCCAAATTTCCGTTTTTATCACAAATAAACGCAGAATTTATTGACCTAAATTTACCACTAACATGAAGCCCAATATGTCACGAAAAAACAGTCTCAGAACCGCTAGGATCCGTTGAAGCGTTCCTGAGTTATTACCTCATAAAGGGACACTGGTCAGAATTGCAAAAAACGGCAAGGTCTTTAAGGTCAAAATAGGCTGGGTCATGAAGGGGTTAAGGCTCTCAGCTGTTCATTGTTGGCCACTCCCCTCTCCTATATATTCTGAGCCCTAGCTAGCACTCATTGCCAGAGCTAGCTTCATGCTGCATGGTTAGTAGATGGTGGTTTGTTGTTGTTGTTTGAGAAGACATTTGATGGATTTATCTGAGACTGTCGCTAGGTTTTGGTTGTGTGCTAATTCCCTTCCTTCTACTACTTTGGTTTTATCCCATCCTCCACTCCTCAGTGTTTACTTCAGATGTTTGTGTGAGTATATTTGTATAATTGGTATTTTGTTTTATCCTTGATTATATTTCCTTGTCAGTCTGGTTAGTGTATTACGGTTCCCCTCAGTGGGGGAAAGGTGCAGACTGAGGGCGGATTTAGGAGCTAAGGCAACGTACGTGGCCCCGGCATCTTCACCATTAGAAGTAATATGGGGAACAGGGCGAGCTATGGTGCCCCTAGCATTACGGACAGGGAAGGACCCCTGGTCCTGGGACACTCTGATCAAAATCAGACCTGTCTCCGATTTTTTCAACAGACCACTTGGTCTGAGGAATAAAATCGGCCATGTGCACAACCCCATAAATTATCATAGATACGAGTGTTAACCATGAAAACCACGCATAACGCTTGAACAAGACAATAGGTTGTGTGCACGAGCCCTAATGCAGAGAATTTGGAGCTGTACTATCATGGGGTTGCAACCTGAAGGATTTCTTCTTGAAAAGGACCTTCCTAGCAGGGACATGCAGAAGTTATATGAAGAAGGAATAATCCCTTATACTCCACCTACTTACTTGCTAAGTCCATAAAAAGTCCAAAGGAATCACTATTTGATGTATGACAATTATGTGCACTAAGGTATTAATTAAATGGCTATTAGCCTTTAGATGTAGGGTTAATCTGCAGGTTAATACAGTTAGAAAAGTTCCCATCTACTGTACCGAAGGTGCGACACATGGGAGAAAATGAACTTAATTTCTCCGAAGAGCCGCCGGCTTTCAGTCATACATGCATTTCCCGAGCCGCTATAGTTGCCGCTCACAGCACTGTTAGCAGTGGCTCTAAGCATGCCCCAGCACTGACTGACAGCCAGCTTTGCAGTTCATCATTTCATATCCAGCTGTCATTCAAAGTACCAGGATGTGCATGCAGCCGCCACTCTCAGTGCTGTGAGCAGTGACTATAGACTCTCATTGCATGACTGCATCACTGAAAGCCGGCGGCTCCAAGGAGAAATAAGTTTATTTTCTCTCCAGTGCCACACATTCAGTAAGTCAACCGGGTACCTCGCTAATGCTATTAACCTGCTGATTAACCCCTTTTAATAACATTATCCAACCTGACAGGCTCTCTTTAAATTAGTCCACGTGTTGTAATGTTGCATCTGCTATCTCTGTATTTATATAAGGTAACAAATAATAACTTTTTTTTGTATATTCCGGAAGAAATTAAAGCTATACTTTTGAAGCAAATTTCTCATTTGCATTTAAACGAATATCGCTTGTCATTAATCCAAAGCTGGCACATCATGAATTAAATCTTTGCTTCCTTCCGGTGCACAATTTATCCTATGCATCTACATGCGCCCATCGCCCAGAGCTGTATCCACCACATTAAAAGAGCCAAACACAAGACAATGATTTATTCACAGAGCGTCTGTCCCATCAGTTACCCTACAAAGAAAACTAACAACATAAACATCAGAGTTTTATGGTTTCACTAGAAAACTCACATAGTGAAAAATGAATAAGATTCCCCCAATACATTCATTTTCCAACTGATCTTTATAGGTTTTTCAGACACAGACGTTTCACATATGAAGTCCTCAGGGGCAAAAGAAGGTTTTTAAGAGAATTTTCTCAAGTACTTTGGTGTCCATGATAGAGAAGGCAAAATTTTCACCCTTTCTTGAAATCTCTGCAACTTTCTATATGTAGTACATGACTTCCCATTAAATAATATATTTCTACGGACTACAACACTCTAGTCTAGTAGGCTTCATTCACATGTCCAATTTTTCCACATACGAGAAAAACAGACCGATTATTATTATCAGACTCTGATCAGAGTGCGGTATGAGTTTCATCCTATTTTTTTCCTATTTTTTTCGTACATGGAGAAATTAAAAAAAGAAAAAATCCACCGTCTCCTTTCTGACAGTCCGTGAAAATCGGTGGTTTCACGGACACATTGACCCTCGGATCAAAATCAGACATATTTCTGTGATTTGAATCATGGACATGTGAATGACCCCATGGGCTATTACAAGTAAAAGTGATATATGTGACAAATACAGATGCCACTCGTCCGTGAAAATCAGACGTGTGAATGAGGCCGTAAGGTGTGAATAGTTTGAAGCTGGTGGTTCTATAATTTTATTTTATTTTTTTTAATAGGCTGAGCCTTTCCTTAGGAATTGGATATTTTCTTAAGGGTTCATTCACACATCAGTTTTTCACGAACGAGTGCTGTCTGCTTTTTTACACGAACAACACTATGACAGTCTAGTTTTTACATGTCTGTGATTTTTTTTGCGGACCGAGTGGCCTGTGTAAAGTTGCGGAGACATGTCCGACATTGATCAGAGCATCGGGACAAACTCAGTCTATGTGTAGGTGAAAAATTCAGACAGCACTCAGATGCCGTCCATGTGATGACAGTTTTTCACTGACTGATAGATTAGATATCTGGAAAAACTTTTTAGTGAAAAAAAAAAATCGATGAGACTCTGACGAAATTCTGGTTAAAATCATTGATAAAACGGGTTCATTTTTTGGGGAGCATAAAAAAAAAACTTACTTCTGAATGAGGCCTAATGCCATGTTCACACGTTCAATATTTGGTCAGTATGTTACATCAGTATTTGTAAGACGCACGGCCAGTCCATACATGGCAATCCGAAATCAGAGTTATGGCTGGTTGAAGGAGCCCCAAAGTTGAGCTCTCAGACTTCAATCTCTTCAGTCAATCGCAACGGTAGATTTAAGAAGATAGGCCTCATTCAGACATCAGTGATTTTTCTGGTGCACAAAAAATGAGCCAATATTCATCAGCATTTTTAATCTCACTAAATTACATACCCAATAAAAAAAAGTAAATTAATAAATGGTATGTACCCCAAAATCATGAAGCTAAAGGGGTTGTCCATTATCAGGAAAGTGGACCCCAAACTTTGTAATATAACAAACTGAGCAGGTTCTCACCTTCTCTGGGTCCAATTTATGGACATCTATGGTGCAATTTCTTTGTCTGTGTGGATTGGATGGGTTGTTATCGACATCTGGTGAGAATTTCATGTCAATAGCACCTGTAGAAATATATTAACTTAGAAAATTGGTGACGCGTTCAATACTTATTTCGCCGGCTGTATATGGCTGGAATCCTGCAGCTTCTGTCTGATACAATCTACCCGTGGATCGTGCAGCATGTATCAGCTGTCAGGTTCCCTTTAATGGGATAAAATGGTAAAATTTAGATTTCATACAGTCACCACTAGGGAGAGTTTAATACCTAGGGAATCACACAACTTGCTAAAAAATCTGTATGCATTGAGTATTCTTAGTAGTGTCAAAATATAGTTTTTTACTTGAAGCTAATGTTTCAGTGAGTCTTGTGCTTATGAGTAGTAAAGAAAATGAATGGATACGTTAGAACATTCCTGACAACCTTTTGGTATAATTAGGTAGGCAACATGAATTAAAATTTTACAGGCCATGCCCCTGAAAATGGATCTGGATGCTTGAAATCAATCTGAAGACAAAGCTTTCTGTTGTCAAACACGAGACATTCAGGAAGCACCATTCTTCACGATCTGGGAGAATTCTACGATGCCAGGGACTTTGCCAATATTTTCAAGAGTCTCTGACAGCCTCTGAGACATTCTAGGAGGGTTCTTTTTAGAACAATCATTACCAACCTCATAACCATGTGGAAAATCCTTAATTAATTTTATACTTTCCTACTCCTATCCACACTTGAAAAAAAAGTGTGCAGTTTTACTGTAAAAAAAATAAAATATCTGTTTTTGCTGTTGCTGGTATGTTTTGGGGAATCCAAGTTCCTAGTAACATGAAAAGTTTTCTTGAAGTCTTTTTGAGAACCATTGACTTACAACAGAAGCATCAGAGAACAGACTCTGGTAAACCCTCAGTGGTCCAAAATCTCCATATCCAACATATTCTTCTGGTTGAACAGACATTGAGGAAGCACCATTCTTCAACATGTACCCGGAGGGTTCTACGATGCCAGGAACCTTGTCCATTTTTTCAAGAGTCTCTGACAGCCTCTGATATATTCTAGGAGGGTTTAATTTTAGAACAATCATTACCAACCTCATATCCATGTGGGAAATCCTTCGTCAATTTTTTACTTTCCTGCTCCAATCCCTTCTTGAAAAAAAGTGTGTAGTTTTACTGTAAAAATAAAAGTTCTGTATTTGAGGTTGCTGGTATGTTTTGGGGAATCCAAGTTCCTATTAACATGAAAAGTTTTCTTGAAGCCTTTTTGAGAACCATTGACTTACAACAGAAACATCCGAGAACAGACTGTGGAAAACCCTCAGTGGTCCAAAATCTCAAGATCCAACATATTCTTCTGGTTGAACAACCATTCAGGAAGCACCATTCTTCAAGATGTACCCGGAGGGTTCTACGATGCCAGGAACTTTGTCCATTTTTTCAAGAGTCTCTGAAAGCCTTCGAGATATTCTAGGAGAGTTTCATTTTAGAACAATCATTACCAGCCTCATATCCACGTGGGAAATCCTTTGTCAATTTTTTACTTTCCTGCTCCAATCCCTATTTGAAAAAAAAGTGTGTAGTTTTACTGTAAAAATAAGAGACCTATTTTTGCTGTTGCTGGAATGTTTTGGGGAATCCAAGTTCCAAGTAACACGAAGAATTTTCTTGAAGTCTTTTTGAGAACCATTGACTTACAACAGAAAAGTCAGAGAACAGACTGTGGAAAACTCTCAGTGGACCAAAATCTCCATATCCAACATTTTCTTCTAGTTGAACAGATGTTTCCGATACACATCATTAAAAATAAATCATAAGGTAGAGTTGATCCCAAATTTTTGCACCACGAGATTATAATCTCAGACTGGAAAGGCAAAAAACATTAACATATAGAATGGTGAAATATTGGAGGCTGCCATCTTGAGCACATCAGACACCACCTTGAAATCTAGCAACAGTTATAGAACCAATGGAAAAAAATCAAGAACAACCATAAAACCGATGACCCCAATTTCATGCGAGCAAACAAATAATGAAAACAATGTGAAATCTCTGTGTCTCACCGTCTGGAGTTTACAAAGAAGTCTGTACCCCTCCTCCACCCTCACTGTCTAGAGAATCCCCAAGTCGTCTTCATGTGGTTCTGTTTTGTAGAGATGGCGGCTTCAGACGCATCTTTCCGTCAGATTTCTCCCCGTGGAACATACTTTGTTAATAGAATGTGATCAAAAGCATACTGCTGTCAATTAGAAAAGTGAGATTCGCCTTAACAGATGTTACACATTCTTCTCTTATGCTTATATATCCTTTATAAACACAGCCATATGTCTATCATAAGACAGGGATGGTGCTAGGGTCAGGAATTACATTGCTTAGCAATTATACACTGTGGCTGCCGCCCCCAGTAGGGAAATGTGTGCTTGAACACCTGCCCAATCATATACCATTAATGCACAATGTAACTAATTCGTAACAAATTGTTTGATCACGGGAAACTTAATGATTGTTGTAGATATCGCCACTGCTAATAAAATTGATGACGAGAGCAGTCAAATCGCCATTAGATTCCTTCCTAAATCACCTGCCCGGGTCATTTCCCCTAATAGGGGTTTGTCAAAGAAAACAGGTGATACACTGGGTTTGTAAGTATGAATTGGGGTGAGAAAGACAAACAAATCAAGATGGGGGGCTCAATTTTGGCATAGGAAGGATCAACACTATTGAAGACGGTGAACACATTCAGCCGGTGCTCAGATCCCATTGCATTCAGGTCGTCATCGGCACCAGATGTCGCAATGACGTAACGAGAGTCCCATGGGTTCCAGTGCAAAATTTGGATCTGGGCCGCCACCTCCATGTTGGTGAGAGGGAAATGCCTTTGTAGCGTTCTACATCCTATAAAGACATACGTGTAATAGTGTCCCCGTCATGGCATCTTCCTGTAATAATGTGCCCCGTCCTGACCCCTTTCTCCAATAATGCACCCTATTCTGTCCCCTTACTGTAGAAATGTCCCCCATCCTGGGCCCATTTCTGGAATAATAGGCTCCGTCTGGTCTCTTCCTCTAATAATGTCCCCAGTTCTGGCCTCTGCCTGTAATAACGTCCCCCATCCTGTAATAACGTCTCTCATTCCAGGCTCATTCCTGTTATAATATCCACTGTCCTGGGCTTCTTCCTTTTATAATGTCCTCCATCCTGGGCTCCTTCATAGTATAATTTCCCCCTACATGATCTAATGTACCCCCATGGGCCCTTTCCTGGTATAATGTCCCCCTGAGGCTCCTTTCAGTTATAATTGCTAAAAAAATATTTTATTACTTTCCTCCACTCCCACAAACGTGCGTCGTCCTCTTCTGTAGCCAGCAGCTGATTTCAGTGTGCCGGCACAGGCAGCGCATGACGTCACTGCCATGCACCGCACATGACTGGCAAGCCGACATTAACTTCCAGCCTGATTGGCCGGCTGTTAGGGCTGGCGGAACGCACCGAATAAATATAAAGATAGTAAAAGGTGCGTTCGCAGCCCGGGGTCCACCGTGCAGAGATGGAACCTGCTGCTAGTTCTAGTTAATGGCGGCACTATATGGCGGGACTAAACTCGGGTTCCGTCACCCGGTATGAACTGATGCGAACTCTGTTGCTTCACAGAGTCGCAGGGAAACTAAGGAAACGCTGTGACCTGTTAGCAGTTACAGGGTTCAGCAGATGGACACTAGTGAAATCCCTGAAATTCACCCCCACTATGCTGGTGATTGATCTCGCTCTGACCCTCGGTGGCTTTTGAGCCCGCGCCTGAGGACGCCCTGAGTCAGATGCTGATGCAGCGCCCCAGAGATCTGGTCGTTGCAGTATGACACTCTGCCACTAAGGAGAGTGGCGGTACGTCTGATGGCACTGAAGGAATTCTCCTGACCAGGTATCACCAGAACACATTACACTTCACACTCCGGCCACTAGGGGGAGAAAAAGGCTTTATTTATTGGGCCACTCCTCACACTGGTAAAACTAGGGGCTGGGGAGGAAGTTAGTCAGAAGCTGACTGGGTTGGATTCAGGCAACATCCCGTGGCAGGGGGTGTTGCGGGGAGAAGACACAGGGGGGTCTCTGTCAGGCGTGGGAACCTGGCAGGTGCCTAGCGAACAGAGCAGAACGTTACGGAGCCACGCCTGCACCTCCTGCGGCGGCATCCTAAGAAAGAGATAAGAAGGGAAGGATATTGTGGAACAGTGTAAATGAGATCAAGCAAAAAGGAGTACCAGTAGGAATCGTGCCGTGAGACCGAGGCAACATCCTACTGAGGCGTGTAGCCGGTGGCCGGAACACCGCGGGAGTAACTGACTTCAGGCCTTACTTCGAACTCCGCAGGACAGTTAATTATAGGTTGGCTGCCTACCTTAAATTTCCTAAGAAGACATATGGGGCAACATTGGGAGAAGGGCGTCTCTAGGGTCCCGGAAGACCTCCAAACCTTCCCGTCATACGGGTCCGTCCTAGCCAAAACATACTGGGGGACGAGAAACTAGTAACATCTGGAACAAGAGAGAGACAGAGAGCTGTAGAGAACGAACGAACGAGAACAGCAGTTGTGAGGACTATTCCGAATGCTCAGCAGGGTAGGACTACAACTGTTGTGAATTCTGTGGCTGAGTTCACTTCTGTGGTCACAAGTGGTATTGCAGTCTCTGGGCTTCCTCCCTCAGGTGTTTTGGTGAGCTCGTTGGCTGCCTTGCTATTTAGCTCCACCTGAGTCTGTCTTCCTTGCTCCTTGTCAATGTTCCAGTGTTGGATCTGAGCTACTGCATCTTTCCTTGGGCCTGCTGCTCAGCTAGATAAGTGCTTCTAGTTTGTTTTCTGTTTTTTCTGTCCAGCTTGCTATTAACCTTTGCTGGAAGCTCTGAGAAGCAAAGGGGTGCACCGCCGTGCTGTTAGTTCGGCACGGTGGGTCTTTTTGCCCCTTTGCGTGGTTTTCGTTTTAGGGTTTTTTGTAGACTGCATAGTTCTCTTTGCTATCCTCGCTCTGTCTAGAATATCGGGCCTCACTTTGCTGAATCTATTTCATTCCTACGTTTGTCTTTTCATCTTGCTAACAGTCATTATATGTGGGGGGCTGCCTATTCCTTTGGGGTATTTCTCTGAGGTAAGTCAGGCTTGTATTTCTATCTTCAGGCTAGTCAGCTCCTCAGGCAGTGCCGAGTTGCATAGGTAGTTGATAGGCGCAATCCACTGCTGCTTATAGTTGTGTGAGGATAGATCAGGTACTGCAGTCTACAGAGATTCCACGTCTCAGAGCTCGTCCTATTGTTTTTGGTTATTGCCAGATCTCTGTATGTGCGCTGATTACTGCACGCTGTGTTGCCTGATTGCCAGCCATAACATACAACACACAGGCGCTAGTGGTAGGCAACGATTTCCATCTGCAAGGGAAACTCTGGAAGTGCCCATCAGACCGGCCTGTCTCTGATAGCCCTGTTAAACGTGCTCTGGATTGAGGATCCTGAAGTCTTCAGTAAAGAGGTAAAGAGACTGCAACCTTGTATCCTCGTTATTACCTGCACCTCACACCATCGCTACCTACACCACTGGGAAGCCCTGGGGACCTACTTCACCTGTGGGAAGGTATACCATCCAAATGCCATTCCATCACCCCAGCGGACCCCATAGCAGCGTCGGTCACCCTGACCGAACACCACAGTTGGCGTCACGAACCCCTGACTGACTGTACCACCACCTTTATTGGACGCCCCTTAGCAGGGTCGCGGACCGGGTCTAGCCACCGTGACAACCTCAGAACCGAACCAGAGAGGCCCGGTATAGAAACGCGTGGCCCTGTGTCTGGGGGCGATCCACTGAGATCAAGCGAGAGTTCCCACCCTACACTGACCGATTGTCAGGACTAATTACAGATTACTGCACAAAGTTCGTACAACGCCGCTCTGGCGGAAGCCACTAACCACCCTAATTAGGGCTAGGAAAGCACTCTATTTGCACACGGCGCCGCACTGGTGGTCGCTGCTGGTTAGGCGCAGTAAGGATCGTATTCTTGTGTTTAGGATAGCACTAAGTAGCTCCAACATTTGAGAACATTCAACAACTCTAGGAATGGGAATGAATAAGGAGCAATCGCCAGAACAGGCATGCAACCACACACACACACGATAACAGGTTCATACTAGTGCATGGCCGTGGGGCCATGCAAACCTTTTATAGCTGAAGCACTCCAGGACCTTCCTAGTGGTCCAATAGGAGCTGCCACAGGACCTGAGCATGTGACCCCCGACCTCCAATAAGAGGTTGTCCCTTGGGCATGCTTAGAAGAAGCAGGACTTAGTCCCGGAGCGCCTGCTCGCCTCTGATCAGTGCTGGTTACAATGACTGAGCCTGGAAGTACAGCAATAACCAAACGCACAGTATCTGCCTTAGCCAAGCGCCTTGACCGATGTCCCTGCCGGCGGCGTGTATTGAAGCAGGGAGCCAGAGGGTCCCTACACTGCAATACACTTCAGCTGAGTATGCGTCCTCCTCCCACATGGGTCCAGTCGTGGTTGCACTGTCTGCGACTGTGATCGTTGTACACCTGTTTACAAAGTAGATACAATACCATGTGGCAATCAATCCGGTAACCAACAGATGAGTTCCATTAAACAGAGGCACTCAGCATCGTACAGTCCAATGTATTGGTAACTTTCATAAAACAATGCACCATTCATAAAGGGGATTTAATCCACAAAACACGTTGTTTCATGAACGTTACCAATAAATTGGATTCTGCTTGATTATTGGATACTGAATACCTCTGTTTTACGGAATTCATCTTTTGGTTACCGGATTGATGAATTGCTGAGATGTCTGTCAATCAAAATGCTGGGGTGTGCTTATAGCCATAATTCTCAGTGCTGGTGTTTAAAATAAAAAAAATTTAAAAATATTTAAAGGGAATCTGTCACCAGGTTTTTTCTATTTCATCTGAGGACAGCATAATATAGGGGCAAAGACCCGGATTCCAACTATGTGTCCCTTATTGGGCTGCTTAGTGTAGTTTTTATAAAATCAGCAAGAGATTATTAATACAGGACTAGTAAACCCGCTGTCATGTAGTCCAAACATGCCCCCACTGATTGGCCGCTTTCTGCCTGTGCACAATATACACAGACAGCAGCCAATCATTTGTGTGGGTGGAGTTATACAGGGCATTCAGAGAACCCTAGTAAGTGATACATCACTGGAAACGAGGTCTCGCTCTTAACCTCATGCTGCTCTCAGAGAAGTAGAAAAATATTTACATCTTCCAAAATTAAAATGTACAGATGGAGCAAATTTGGACTTTTTACGCGGCATTCGTAACGTTCCGTACTGGCTTCCATAGCATTTCTCATCCATCTTGTTGGCTCCGGAGCTTTAGTGTCAAAGATAAAACGTCAATTGTTTTTTATTTAGAAACTGATTGTACCCTATTACATTACAGTTTGTCAGCAAACATGACTGTGGTATAAGCCACACATGGTAAATAAAAGAGCAGCGATCCGAGTGCTGCTCTGTAGCTGCGCCAGCAATCCCAGCTCCATTATCATAACTTCAACAACTCTTCAGAATGTTGTGTCTGCTCCAAACTAAATTAAAAATGTGCTGTGAATGGAAGAATTGTACTTCTGATGCGAATCAAAATGAATTGCCACTGCAGAATCCGAAAAATAAACTATTTTATAGGAGTATCCATCTCTTTTGTCATGTACCATAATTAAAAAAATCCACAAAACATCTACAAAATCAGTGATTCCTTCCCAATGGAAAAGAATGTGGTGGAAGACTCAACCAGAAAGAAAAAAAAATTAGTATGTCTGGTAAACAGAAAGGATTACAGGGGTTGTCTCACCACAGGCGATCCTTGTAAGTGAACCGTTAGGACTCGTAAATTACAGTACATATTTGTCAATTATCTAGTCACTATTTTGTTTGGAAATTACACACACCGAACTGGTGGTGAAATTATATAATGACTTTCTACTAATCTGAAAATAAGAAATGAGGTGGTGAGAAATAGATTAGTGGGTTAGGTATATGAAAAAGGAGAAGGTTAATTTTTAGACTACCTTACATCCCCAACAGACAGTGCACCAAAGCCAGAGTCAGTGAGATAGTTTTACCTTAAAGGTGTTTTCTCAATCTTTAAAATAATGTCATCTGAGTTCCCCATCAATCCTAATAATAAATGGGTGCAGTGTTCTGTCTCTTTCACTGTTTTTCTTTTTTTTTTAAATCCTGTGCAGAGAGGCCACCCAGCTGTGCAGAACCTGTAGCGGATACGTATGCTCTAGTGCATCCTCATCTTCATTCTTAGGGTGCTTTAGCATTGCGCTCCGGTGCCCGTTCGATGGCCCTTTCAGGGTTTACATCTGAACTCTCCGCATCATGTTATTCGGACGTATGCACCGAAGGGGCCATAGACTATAAAGGTGGCCGCAGAACAAATGTGTCAAGCGTGTGCGCCTACGGGAAGTGGACACTCAGACAAAGTAGACTGAATGTGTGCTGGAACGCAATGTGAAAGCACCCTTAGAATCGCCATCCTAGAGTGATGTCATATCCTGGTGATATGCCATCACATAAAATGGGAATACACATATAAAGCAGACAACTACAAAATAAACAGCTCAAAACAGTTCCCTATAGGGAATGACTTAAAGGGACACTGTCACCTGAATTTGGAGGGAACAATCTTCAGCCATGCAGGCGTGTACTACGGAGGACAGAGAATGAACTTCAATCCAATATTGCAGCCAGCATGCAGCCAGCGGGTAAGGAAAGGGTGAATCAAACACCCCAAAACCCCACCTCCATGGCTGAAGATTGTTCCCTCCAAATTCAGGTGACAGTGTCCCTTTAAATATAACTTTGGGGGAGTGGATGACTACTTTAATAAAGGGATAAAGAGGAACTTCTATCTAGTGACCACTATGTATGGCAGAGTACCCACCAGACTCATAAAATCAGGACAATATAATAGCAGAGGAAGTTTTCAGGGCAGCTATGGGGCCCTTGGTTCATATCCCATCAAGGACAACATGTGTAAGGAGACTGATAGGAAATTTAGATTGTCATCCCCAATGGGGACAGTGATGATGTCTGTAAAGCGCTGTGGATTTATTAGCGCTAAATAAGCCAATAAAATAAATAAATACATCGAAATCTATATTTCTAAATTTCATGCTGATTGGTCAAGTTTTTCTATTTGTTCTCCCACTCCCAAGCTATTGATGGCTATCAACCTATGGCCAGGACATATTGTCTCCTGACACATGTTTCTGTGTGCTTCTCTGCCTTCATTAGCTAACTTATGACTAACTGGAAAAAGCCTGAGTGAATTCTATTCTGGCTTGCCGTGGAAATCTAAATTTCTAAATTTCATGCTAATTCTTCAAGTTTTTCTATTTGCTCTCCCACTCCCAAGTTATTGGTCGTTACCAACCGATGGGCAGGCCATATTGTCCCCTGACACATGTTTCTGTCTGATTCTCTGTCTTCATCAGCTGATTTCTGACTAATTGGGAACACCTTAGGTGAACTCTGTGCTTGGCTTTCTGTGCAAATCTAAACCCACTTCTCTGACAGTGCCGCTGGGCAGACAGTGACATTATAGCGGTGAAGGTGTCACCTGTCCATCTTCAGACCATCATTGTGCCACCAGTGTATTGTCACATCTTGAAGTACGATATTCCTGATGAGTGAACCAGTTGTGATATCTGATGCACACAGTTTTAATATAAGATATAAGTATTAGCTGTACATATATCAACATGATTGCCGAAAGACTGAGAAATATTCATGCTGAGGTTCAATTGTTCAAAAGTTCACGCAAGCGAGAAGGTATTGCTGACTAGTGGATTTTATAGCATGTTTATGGATTTTAATACTCCCCAATGTTTGCGAAATCAAAAAAAATACAAAGCTTTTTATCGCCACCTACTGGTAAGGCTGTAACTGCAATATTTTTTTATTATTACGGTATTTTATTTAATTTTAGTTTTTAATGCTACTAAGTTTTAATCCCAAAACATTCCATTTGCTATTCTTTGGTTAATTAAATACATTTTATTAATTTTTTTATGTCCATTATATCCTACACCTAAAAGAAACCTCTTTTAAAGAACTGATGTCACATAACTGAAGTGTGGGGTTGGGAGTTGGAATCCATAACTCTGGGGACCAGAAGGTTTTGCGCCAGCGACCATGGATGTATCTGCCACCACTGTGGAGGATCGGTGACCACTGGCCAATTCCGGCAAGGGGATGGGTAGAGTGAGGTTTCCTAACCGATCATTGACCTTTATCGGTTGCAATGTCTGTACCCTTTTTCCGCAGTACCAACTCTCCCCCAACAGATGATTTCGGGAGAGAGAAGGATCTAGGCTTTTGGAATTCCTAACTAAGGCTGATCCTTTTAATTTCTCACTCGAGATAAAACGCTACTAGAAAAGCTTGACAGTGGTTCTCCCGTAGAAGACACAGGAGCGTTCGGGTGAGATGAGCACAGCACTGTTGTATATGGGGGAGTCAAGAAAGATTGTTGTGTCACCTATGTAATGTGTGTCGGACCCTTATTTATCTTCCCTAGGTGCATAGTGAGTGTGCAATGCATGTGTATAGGGGTCACGGCCATAGACGAAAATATGGCAAATGGGGTGTGTCACTCTCGGACGTAGCACAAGAGGTTTGTGGCCCCACTGTGCCACAGGGCTGAACCTGCCTAGGAAGGGGCATAGCAAAGCGGCTACCTGGTGTTTGCTGGAGCTCTTGATGGTGGAGACAGACTGGGCTGCAGGTAGCCGCCAGGTACAACTCCTAGTCAGGCGCCGGATCTGCAAATGCCAATCCCAGGAGTTGGGTTCCCTGACACGGGGAGACGTGACCAAAATCACTGACTAGCAGGATACGGAGACAGATGGACTGTACAGACAACTTGGATATTGAAGATAGGTTCTTGGTCACCGACTTAGATATCAGGAAACAGTTCTGGAGCTGGCCGCACTAGGACCAGGGAAAACGGACACAGGACTGGCCACACAGGAACCAGGAGATGGTATAGGTACCACAGGCGTGGTATCAGGAACAGGATACCGTATGTACAAACTATACAAGGTTAACGGGAAAACAGGATATGGTCCATGGAAATAACTTTAACAGACTAAGGACGGCGGACCTGGCAACATACAGTTGTACACACCAACACTACTACGACTAACTTTAGGGGTTGCTCTGGCTCCTCCATATTTGGAAGGGTGCATTTTATACAAGATGCCTCACAGCAATTGGCTGGGAGACATCTTGCAGGGAATCACATTAACTAATTGCCTCCCAGCCGTTAACTGGGGGCATTTTACCATGTGCAGCTTGCCCCGCAAGATGGGATGAGGGAAACCATGCGGAGGCGCCGGCACATGTTACAAGGTGGTTTTCATTAAAGTCTGTTTGGTTTCCAACTGGAGGCTCTTTCACTGGTGGACACAGTCCAAAAAGGACACATGTACAACAACAATTTATGGGCTCTTCATAGTCATCATAATGCACAATTATACCTGCTTTGGAGGTAGACGTGGCTCCCTTACCTCCTGGGCCCCTGTGCGGCTGCACAGGTGGCACCAATGATATGTCCATCCCTGCCAATAGTGCAACCTGTGCAGCAACACAAAAGGCCCTAGAGGTAAGGGGGTCCAAATCCAGCTCCAAAGCAGGTGGAATTGTGCATTATGATGAGCTATTGGACTACAGAGGGCCCATAAGCTGTTCTTACACAGGGGCCTTCTTCTGTCTGTGTCCACCACTGCATCAGGGCATGCTGAGAGATATAGTTTGCCAGCTGGAGAGCACCTGGTTCGAGATCAGTGCTCCCTAAACCAATTAAATACACATCCAAAATCCCAGTAGTTGGCCTCCATACAATATCTTCACCCTTTTATGAAGTTCATGAACATAGCTTTCAAAAAAGGAAAATCATGAATGTTTAGACATATATAAAAAAAAATATTTAGTCAGAAGTCTGATAATTTTATTTTTCAGTTCTGTAATAAATAATTATAGCATTTCAGGTCATAAATCTGGGACAACAAATATTTAAAACTATCTGACATTATGAAGAGGTTAGCGGTATTTTTGGCCGGAGCTATGAAATTTTCATGCATTGTCACTGACTTATTTATTTGCTCAGCTTAAAATTATTCTGATTCCTGACCACATAGATTTGCATTATCACATTTATGAGCTCGGAGACAAAGTGTGGCTTTCATAGCAAAGAGAAGAAGTATTAACTGTTTCATTCCCTCAATGAAAGCAGACATTTTACCATGACTTAAGGGCAACATTACAGTCTATGACTCGTCGGCGCATGCGTCTGAATTCCATTTTGTAGGGGATTTGGATGTATACTTGACGGGGCCACCAAGCGTGTCCCTAAACGCAATGTGAAAGCACCTTAAGCCATAAGTCTGTCTGAGCAGCACATTCTGAAGGCATTGATGCAGCAGAATGGGTCTTCCAGACGACGCATAGATCATCAATGAACAGGACAACAGGGTATGCAGGACAGGTAGAATACAAAAGGAGCACGTAGCACAGTAAAGTGTGTAGATACACTGGGGAAAAGGAACAATATAGGAATCTGGTATATTCCTGCAGGGCAAAGTCTTACATTTCTGGGATTCAGGCTTTTCTCCCCTCAACATGGTCCACTGAATTCTGTTGTGCTCCACATTAGGCTTTGCAGATGACCAGGCGTGATCCCATGTGATCTTCTGCCTGGGTCTATATATGACCTACCAAGACACACACCAGTGCATTGGTATTAAGACTTTCAAGTAAGACTTTCTAGTTACTCTGAAGTTTTGTCTGCTACCTGTTCCCGGCCCTCCAGGACGTCTGTTACATGTCCGCCTGTGGATTACAGGATGTCGCCTGTCCACTTGCAGCTTCCAGGACCTCTGCTACCTGTTCTTGGTCTTGCAGGACATCTGCTATATGTCCACCTGCAGCTTCCATGATGTCTACTGTCAGCCTACAGCTTCCAGTGCTTCTACTACCTGTTCCCAGTCTTCCAGGACCTCTACTATGTGTCCACCAATGGCTTTCAGGACCCCTGCTACCTGTTTGCGGCCTCCAGGACCCTTGCTACCAGTATGCAGCCTCCAGGACCTCTGCTACCAGTTTCAGGATGTCTGTCTGCCATTTCCTGTACTTCTGCTACCTAGTTCCCATGTGCCTCTTCTGCCTGCTGCCTGTGGCCCATGTGTCCACTCAGACCATGGGCCTTAAGGATCCACCTCACCTAGTGAGCCTAACACAAAGATTAATAACAGGAATTATAGCGAAGAAACTGCAGTCTTGACACTTCCAGCAAGAAAGAGGTCAATAGCATCAATGCATGCAAATTGGTACTTGTAAGAAATAGTTAACAGCAGGATAACAGTGAAATAAAAAAATCCAGAGAATTGCTTGAAGAGATGTGTTACTTTGTAGAAGCCAGGTGTGAACAACCAGAACAGTTGTGAGAAGTTTCAGACATCCTTATTTAGAGGTTGGAATGAACTTCACTGAATTAGATGGACTAAATTTGTAAATAACGCTGGTAGTAGCATGGAAATCCAGAATAAAAGAGGAAATTAGAGATATCTGACTAGAGCCGAGTCAATTGAAGTAGTAGCTAACTTCTGACAAATTTGAGGCAACTTCTGACAAGCACCTGGTCTTTGCCTGAGCCAGCCTTAAATGGTCTAGAGTGATACTGTCAGTGGAGTTCACCGATAAAATGGGAAACTCAGTGTGGACTACTGCAAAAGGAAGGTGGCAATAGGAGAAGGGAACAAGACCGGCGCTGAGTCGAGAGAGGTTAACAACAAGAGCTTCCAATCAGCCTGTACTACCGGGAGAGACAGTCCCATAAGAGAATATTGTGACACAGGGATCGGTCTGCAAACTGTATTATGAGGCGTATGAAAATAAATGAATATGGCCCACTAAGACTTCATTCAACATGTACACAAATGTCCTCAATGAGTGACAATACCGCCCAAATGATTAAACAAGTAGAAGAGAAATGGGTCCAGAAACAGGAAAATGTTGGCTCAGTGTTTCATGGCATGATAATTTTTAGACTTTGACTTGGCTGTTATTAAAATTATCCCACCGGACGGAGAACCCTGTAATGAAAATTCCTTCCAATGGCATTGAAGATGGCCTATTTTTGCTATATTGCATCAATAGGGTCAGACCACACGTTCTGTTCTTCCAATGGATCAAAAAATAAGGACACCTTTAGTTTGGCCAGTTAGGACCAAAAATGTTGATCATGACATTTTCCTTCATAGACTAGACCAGGGTTTCTCAAGTAGAGAAAAAATCCTAACAAAATTTTCTTACTTTTACAAAGGTAATTCTCTGTTACACTTCTGACTTCAGGGGTTATTTGAGGACTGGAGATGAGAAACATTGTGGTAGACACTAAATAAAATCATGGACATCGACATGGACAACTAAATGGACAATTACATGCACCCAAGAAGATATGTATTTTTATATTGTCATGGACTGAGATATATTATGCATGGATAAGACAGGTTTGTCTGGATATTGTAGCATTAAAATGATGTCAGGCCGTTGAAAACTGGCCAAAGTAGAAGATTATTATGCCGGAAATCCCACAGAGAGGTGTAGGACCATCCAACTTTCTGTCATGTTCCTGTATTAACAATTCATTAATGTGAGACATCTATGACAAATGGAAGAGCGAAGTCAGTACATAGTAATGAAAGTATGAAGAACCCCGTCTTCCATCCTTGGTTTTCTTCCTGTCCTAACATACTTAATAAGACTTTCATTTATTTGGGCTTAAAATAAATAATTTTTCCATTATAGTAATGTTTCCCATTCATATATTTTATAAGAAATACTAAGTCTTGAAGACGTCTCTGAGGGATAATTTTGGTTCTATTCCTAAAATTGTTCTGGGCCAACAATGCTCAACTATTGTGCTCAGAATTAAGCAGGATTATGGAAGTGTAAGGTCAGCACTTCTTCAAATACTCATTAATAGAAATTGTAAACTAAAAGCAGATTTATGTGATTTAAGTCCATACATCCTGAAATGTGTCAGTGAGAAACGTTTAATACATTCAGTCTGAGCCTTCTATTCTAAGTAGGTCCAGATACCTCCACATTACGGATCCAGACTGCTGTTATCGTCTCTTTCCCTGTTCGTTCCGCTACCTTTCTGGTAAATAAATCCATATCATCCTGCTATGATTCCTGTCCCAGGCCTCGATACTTCTTACTTCGCTTTCTCACTATTTCTGTCTCGACTTCAGAGGGCTGCTCACTTTCCTTCCAGTTGTCTCTTGTCTACAGGGTCTTACTATCTGGCTCTTTTGTCTCCCTCTTGCTACAGGAACACCCATAACTAACCAGACCTGAGGTCTGCTGTAGCTTGTCATTCTATCAGGAAGTTCTGTTGGGAATTCTGCTCTTGGGCTCCCTCCGGTGGTTATGAGTGGTAGTGCTGCTGTCTTTGGATCGCAGCATTTATCAGGTGTGTCCACTTATTGCAATTTGGACTGGGCTATTTAAGTCTTGCTTGATCCTTTAGTCAGTGCCAGTTGTCCATTGTTTTTGGAGGATTCTCATCCATACCTGGTCTCTCCTGTTTTGCTGTTCTTTTCAACAAAGATAAGTTCTGCTTTGTTTTTGCTGTCCACATGCTGTGGGCCTTATAGTTCTGTGCATTTTCATGTTTTGCCTTGTCCAGCTTTGTCTGTGTAAGGATTTTTTGCAGCCAAGCTGTATCTCTGGAGATGCAGATATACCCTCCATGTCTTTAGTCAGATGTGGAGATTTGTATTTTCTGTGGTGGATATTTTCTAGTGTTTTAATACTGACCACATAGTACTCGGTCCTATTCTTTCTTTTTAGCTAGAAAGGCCTCCTATGCTAAATCCTGATTTCAGTCTGCGTATGTCATTTCCCTCTCCTCTCACAGTCAATATTTGTGGGGGGCTGTCTATCCTTTGGGGATTTTCTCTGAGGCAAGATAGTTTTCCCGTTTCTATCTTTAGGGGAAGTTAGTCCTTAGGCTGTGTTGAGGTGTCTAGGGAGTGTTAGGTACATCCCATGGCTACTTCTAGTTGCAGTGCTAAGTTCAGGGTCTGCGTTCAGTACAGGTACCACCTTCTCCAGAGTACGTCACATGCTGCTCCTAGGCCACAAGATCATAACAAATTTCCCCCTGAGGGGAATGTGGGCAACACCTCCACTTCCTTACAAAAGGGGACACCAGACTACACCTCCAGACTGTTGTTATTGGGGGGATCCAGACTACACATCTGACTGCTGTTATAGGGGGCTCCAGACTACACATCCAGACTGCTGTTATAGGGGGCTCCAGACTGCTGTTATAGGGGGCTCCAGACTACACATCCAGACTGCTGTTATAGGGGGGCTCCAGACTACACATCCAGACTGCTGTTATAGGGGGCTCCAGAGTACACATCCAGACTGCTGTTATAGGGGGCTCCAGACTACACACCCAGACTGCTGTTATAGGCGGCTCCAGACTACACATCCAGACTGCTGTTATAGGGGGCTCCAGACTACACATCCAGACTGCTGATATAGGGGGGCTCCAGAGTACACATCCAGACTGCTGTTATAGGGGGCTCCAGACTACACACCCAGACTGCTGTTATAGGCGGCTCCAGACTACACATCCAGACTGCTGTTATAGGGGGCTCCAGACTACACATCCAGACTGCTGATATAGGGGGGCTCCAAACTACACATCCAGACTGCTGATATAGGGGGGCTCCAGACTACACATCCAGACTGCTGATATAGGGGGGCTCCAGACTACACATCCAGACTGCTGATATAGGGGGGCTCCAGACTACACATCCAGACTGCTGTTATAGGGGGCTCCAGACTACACATCCAGACTGCTGTTATAGGGGGGCTCCAAACTACACATCCAGACTGCTGTTATAGGGGGCTCCAGACTATACATCCAGACTGCTGTTATAGGGGGCTCCAGACTACACATCCAGACTGCTGTTATAGGGGGGCTCCAGACTACACATCCAGACTGCTGTTATAGGGGGCTCCAGACTACACATCCAGACTGCTGTTATAGGGGGCTCCAGACTACACATCTTACTGCTGTTATACGGGGGCTCCAGACTACACATCCAGACTGCTGTTATAGGGGGCTCCAGACTATACATCCAGACTGCTGTTATAGGGGGGTCTCCAGACTACACATCCAGACTGCTGTTGTAGGGGGGGCTCCAGACTAAACATCCAGACTGCTGTTGTAGGGGGGGCTCCAGACTACACATCCAGACTGCTGTTATAGGGGGCTCCAGACTACACATCCAGACTGCTGTTATAGGGGGCTCCAGACTACACATCCAGACTGCTGTTATAGGGGGGCTCCAGACTACACATCCAGACTGCTGTTATATGGGGCTCCAGACTACACATCCAGACTGCTGTTATAGGGGGCTCCAGACTACACATCCACACTGCTGTTATAGGGGGGCTCCAGACTACACATCCAGACTGCTGTTATAGGGGGCTCCAGACTATACATCCAGACTGCTGTTATAGGGGGCTCCAGACTACACATCCAGACTGCTGTTATAGGGGGGCTCCAGACTACACATCCACACTGCTGTTATAGGGGGGCTCCAGACTACACATCCAGACTGCTGTTATAGGGGGCTCCAGACTATACATCCAGACTGCTGTTATAGGGGGGGCTCCAGACTACACATCCAGACTGCTGTTATAGGGGGGCTCCAGACTACACATCCAGACTGCTGTTGTAGGGGGGGCTCCAGACTAAACATCCAGACTGCTGTTATAGGGGGCTCCAGACTACACATCTGACTGCTGTTATACGGGGGCTCCAGACTACACATCCAGACTGCTGTTATAGGGGGCTCCAGACTATACATCCAGACTGCTGTTATAGGGGGGTCTCCAGACTACACATCCAGACTGCTGTTATAGGGGGGCTCCAGACTACACATCCAGACTGCTGTTATAGGGGGCTCCAGACTGCACATCCAGACTGCTGATATAGGGGGGCTCCAGACTACACATCTGACTGCTGTTATAGGGGGCTCCAGACTACACATCCAGACTGCTGTTATAGGGGGCTCCAGACTACACATCCAGACTGCTGTTATAGGGGGGCTCCAGATTACACATCCAGACTGCTGTTATAGGGGGGCTCCAGACCACACATCCAGACTGCTGTTATAGGGGGGCTCCAGATTACACATCCAGACTGCTGTTGTAGGGGGGGCTCCATACTACACATCCAGACTGCTGTTATAGGGGGCTCCAGACTACACATCCAGACTGCTGTTATAGGGGGCTCCAGACTACACATCCAGACTGCTGTTATAGGGGGCTCCAGACTACACATCCAGACTGCTGTTATAGGGGGGCTCCAGAGTACACATCCAGACTGCTGTTATAGGGGGCTCCAGACTACACACCCAGACTGCTGTTATAGGCGGCTCCAGACTACACATCCAGACTGCTGTTATAGGGGGCTCCAGACTACACATCCAGACTGCTGATATAGGGGGGCTCCAAACTACACATCCAGACTGCTGATATAGGGGGGCTCCAGACTACACATCCAGACTGCTGATATAGGGGGGCTCCAGACTACACATCCAGACTGCTGATATAGGGGGGCTCCAGACTACACATCCAGACTGCTGTTATAGGGGGCTCCAGACTACACATCCAGACTGCTGTTATAGGGGGGCTCCAAACTACACATCCAGACTGCTGTTATAGGGGGCTCCAGACTATACATCCAGACTGCTGTTATAGGGGGCTCCAGACTACACATCCAGACTGCTGTTATAGGGGGGTTCCAGACTACACATCCAGACTGCTGTTATAGGGGGCTCCAGACTACACATCCAGACTGCTGTTATAGGGGGCTCCAGACTACACATCTGACTGCTGTTATACGGGGGCTCCAGACTACACATCCAGACTGCTGTTATAGGGGGGCTCCAGACTACACATCCAGACTGCTGTTATAGGGGGCTCCAGACTACACATCCAGACTGCTGTTATAGGGGGCTCCAGACTACACATCCAGACTGCTGTTATAGGGGGCTCCAGACTATACATCCAGACTGCTGTTATAGGGGGGTCTCCAGACTACACATCCAGACTGCTGTTGTAGGGGGGGCTCCAGACTACACATCCAGACTGCTGTTGTAGGGGGGGCTCCAGACTACACATCCAGACTGCTGTTATAGGGGGCTCCAGACTACACATCCAGACTGCTGTTATAGGGGGCTCCAGAGTACACATCCAGACTGCTGTTATAGGGGGCTCCAGACTACACATCCAGACTGCTGTTATAGGGGGGCTCCAGACTACACATCCAGACTGCTGTTATAGGGGGCTCCAGACTACACATCCAGACTGCTGTTATAGGGGGCTCCAGACTATACATCCAGACTGCTGTTATAGGGGGCTCCAGACTACACATCCAGACTGCTGTTATAGGGGGGCTCCAGACTACACATCCAGACTGCTGTTATAGGGGGCTCCAGACTACACATCCAGACTGCTGTTATAGGGGGCTCCAGACTACACATCTGACTGCTGTTATACGGGGGCTCCAGACTACACATCCAGACTGCTGTTATAGGGGGGCTCCAGACTACACATCCAGACTGCTGTTATAGGGGGCTCCAGACTACACATCCAGACTGCTGTTATAGGGGGCTCCAGACTACACATCCAGACTGCTGTTATAGGGGGCTCCAGACTATACATCCAGACTGCTGTTATAGGGGGCTCCAGACTACACATCCAGACTGCTGTTATAGGGGGGCTCCAGACTACACATCCAGACTGCTGTTATAGGGGGCTCCAGACTACACATCCAGACTGCTGTTATAGGGGGCTCCAGACTACACATCTGACTGCTGTTATACGGGGGCTCCAGACTACACATCCAGACTGCTGTTATAGGGGGGCTCCAGACTACACATCCAGACTGCTGTTATAGGGGGCTCCAGACTACACATCCAGACTGCTGTTATAGGGGGCTCCAGAATACACATCCAGACTGCTGTTATAGGGGGCTCCAGACTACACATCCAGACTGCTGTTATAGGGGGCTCCAGACTACACATCCACACTGCTGTTATAGGGGGGCTCCAGACTACACATCCAGACTGCTGTTATAGGGGGCTCCAGACTACACATCCAGACTGCTGTTATAGGGGGCTCCAGACTACACATCCAGACTGCTGTTATAGGGGGCTCCAGACTGCACATCTGACTGCTGTTATAGGGGGGCTCCAGACTACACATCCAGTCTGCTGTTATAGGGAGCTCCTGACTACACAACCAGACTGCTGTTTAGGGGGCTCCAGACTATACATCCAGACTGCTGTTATAGGGGGCTCCAGACTACACATCCAGACTGCTGTTATAGGGGGGCTCCAGACTACACATCCAGACTGCTGTTATAGGGGGCTCCAGACTACACATCCAGACTGCTGTTTAGGGGGCTCCAGACTATACATCCAGACTGCTGTTATAGGGGGCTCCAGACTACACATCCAGACTGCTGTTATAGGGGGGCTCCAGACTACACATCCAGACTGCTGTTATAGGGGGCTCCAGACTACACATCCAGACTGCTGTTATAGGGGGCTCCAGACTACACATCTGACTGCTGTTATAGGGGGCTCCAGACTACACATCCAGACTGCTGTTATAGGGGGGCTCCAGACTACACATCCAGACTGCTGTTATAGGGGGCTCCAGACTACACATCCAGACTGCTGTTATAGGGGGCTCCAGACTACACATCTGACTGCTGTTATACGGGGGCTCCAGACTACACATCCAGACTGCTGTTATAGGGGGGCTCCAGACTACACATCCAGACTGCTGTTATAGGGGGCTCCAGACTACACATCCAGACTGCTGTTATAGGGGGCTCCAGACTACACATCCAGACTGCTGTTATAGGGGGCTCCAGACTATACATCCAGACTGCTGTTATAGGGGGGTCTCCAGACTACACATCCAGACTGCTGTTGTAGGGGGGGCTCCAGACTACACATCCAGACTGCTGTTATAGGGGGGCTCCAGACTACACATCCAGACTGCTGTTATAGGGGGGCTCCAGACTACACATCCAGACTGCTGTTATATGGGGGGCTCCAGACTACACATCCACACTGCTGTTATAGGGGGGCTCCAGACTACACATCCAGACTGCTGTTATAGGGGGCTCCAGACTACACATCCAGACTGCTGTTATAGGGGGCTCCAGACTACACATCCACACTGCTGTTATAGGGGGGCTCCAGACTACACATCCAGACTGCTGTTATAGGGGGCTCCAGACTATACATCCAGACTGCTGTTATAGGGGGCTCCAGACTACACATCCAGACTGCTGTTATAGGGGGCTCCAGACTGCACATCTGACTGCTGTTATAGGGGGGCTCCAGACTACACATCCAGTCTGCTGTTATAGGGAGCTCCTGACTACACAACCAGACTGCTGTTTAGGGGGCTCCAGACTACACATCCAGACTGCTGTTATAGGGGGGCTCCAGACTACACATCCAGACTGCTGTTATAGGGGGCTCCAGACTACACATCCAGACTGCTGTTATAGGGGGCTCCAGACTACACATCCAGACTGCTGTTATAGGGGGGCTCCAGACTACACATCCAGACTGCTGTTATAGGGGGCTCCAGACTACACATCCAGACTGCTGTTTAGGGGGCTCCAGACTACACATCCAGACTGCTGTTATAGGGGGCTCCAGACTACACATCCAGACTGCTGTTATAGGGGGCTCCAGACTACACATCCAGACTGCTGTTATAGGGGGCTCCAGACTACACATCCAGACTGCTGTTATAGGGGGGCTCCAGACTACACATCCAGACTGCTGTTATAGGGGGCTCCAGACTACACATCCAGACTGCTGTTATAGGGGGCTCCAGACTACACATCCAGACTGCTGTTATAGGGGGGCTCCAGACTACACATCCAGACTGCTGTTATAGGGGACTCGAGACTACACATCCAGACTGCTGTTATAGGGGGGTTCCAGACTACACATCCAGACTGCTGTTATAGGGGGCTCCAGACTACACATCCAGACTGCTGTTATAGGGGGCTCCAGACTACACATCCAGACTGCTGTTATAGGGGGCTCCAGACTACACATCCAGACTGCTGTTATAGGGGGCTCCAGACTACACATCCAGACTGCTGTTATAGGGGGCTCCAGACTACACATCCAGACTGCTGTTATAGGGGGGCTCCAGACTACACATCCAGACTGCTGTTATAGGGGGCTCCAGACTACACATCCAGACTGCTGTTATAGGGGGCTCCAGACTACACATCCAGACTGCTGTTATAGGGGGGCTCCAGACTACACATCCAGACTGCTGTTATAGAGGGCTCCAGACTACACATCTGACTGCTGTTATAGGGGGCTCCAGACTACACATCCAGACTGCTGTTATAGGGGGCTCCAGACTACACATCCAGACTGTTGTTATAGGGGGGCTCCAGACTACACAACCAGACTGCTGTTATAGGGGGCTCCAGACTATACATCCAGACTGCTGTTATAGGGGGGTCTCCAGACTACACATCCAGACTGCTGTTATAGGGGGGCTCCAGACTACACATCCAGACTGCTGTTATAGGGGGCTCCAGACTACACATCCAGACTGCTGTTATAGGGGGCTCCAGACTACACATCCAGACTGCTGTTATAGGGGGCTCCAGACCACACATCCAGACTGCTGTTATAGGGGGGCTCCAGATTACACATCCAGACTGCTGTTGTAGGGGGGGCTCCAGACTACACATCCAGACTGCTGTTATAGGGGGCTCCAGACTACACATCCAGACTGCTGTTATAGGGGGGCTCCAGACTACACACCCAGACTGCTGTTATAGGGGGGCTCCAGACTACACATCCAGACTGCTGTTATAGGGGGCTCCAGACTACACATCCAGACTGCTGTTATAGGGGGCTCCAGACTACACATCCAGACTGCTGTTATAGGGGGGCTCCAGACTACACACCCAGACTGCTGTTATAGGGGGGCTCCAGACTACACATCCAGACTGCTGTTATAGAGGGGCTCCAGACTACACATCCAGACTGCTGTTATAGGGGGCTCCAGACCACACATCCAGACTGCTGTTATAGGGGGGCTCCAGACCACACATCCAGACTGCTGTTATAGGGGGGCTCCAGATTACACATCCAGACTGCTGTTATAGGGGGCTCCAGACTACACATCCAGACTGCTGTTATAGGGGGGGCTCCAGACTACACACCCAGACTGCTGTTATAGGGGGGCTCCAGACTACACATCCAGACTGCTGTTATAGGGGGCTCCAGACTACACATCCAGACTGCTGTTATAGGGGGGCTCCAGACTACACATCCAGACTGCTGTTATAGGGGGCTCCAGACTACACATCTGACTGCTGTTATAGGGGGCTCCAGACTACACATCCAGACTGCTGTTATAGGGGGCTCCAGAGTACACATCCACACTGCTGTTATAGGGGGCTCCAGACTACACATCCAGACTGCTGTTTAGGGGGCTCCAGACTATACATCCAGACTGCTGTTATAGGGGGCTCCAGACTACACATCCAGACTGCTGTTATAGGGGGGCTCCAGACTACACATCCAGACTGCTGTTATAGGGGGCTCCAGACAACACATCCAGACTGCTGTTATAGGGGGCTCCAGACTACACATCCAGACTGCTGTTATTGGGGGGCTCCAGACTACACATCCAGTCTGCTGTTATAGGGGGCTCCAGACTACACATCCAGACTGTTGTTATAGGGGGGCTCCAGACTACACAACCAGACTGCTGTTATAGGGGGCTCCAGACTATACATCCAGACTGCTGTTATAGGGGGGTCTCCAGACTACACATCCAGACTGCTGTTATAGGGGGGCTCCAGACTACACATCCAGACTGCTGTTATAGGGGGGCTCCAGACTACACATCCAGACTGCTGTTATAGGGGGGCTCCAGACTACACATCCAGACTGCTGTTATAGGGGGCTCCAGACTACACATCCAGACTGCTGTTATAGGGGTAATCCAGACTACACATCCAGACTGCTGTTATAGGGGGCTCCAGACTACACATCCAGACTGCTGTTATAGGGGGCTCCAGACTACACATCCAGACTGCTGTTATAGGGGGCTCCAGACTACACATCCAGACTGCTGTTATAGGGGGCTCCAGACTACACATCCAGACTGCTGTTATAGGGGGGCTCCAGACTACACATCCAGACTGCTGTTATAGGGGGCTCCAGACTACACATCCAGACTGCTGTTATAGGGGGCTCCAGACTACACATCCAGACTACTGTTATAGGGGGCTCCAGACTACACATCCAGACTGCTGTTATTGGGGGGCTCCAGACTACACATCCAGACTGCTGTTATAGGGGGCTCCAGACTACACATCCAGACTGCTGTTATTGGGGGGCTCCAGACTACACATCCAGACTACTGTTATAGGGGGCTCCAGACTACACATCCAGACTGCTGTTATAGGGGGCTCCACACTACACATCCAGACTGCTGTTATAGGCGGCTCCAGACTACACATCCAGACTGCTGTTATAGGGGGCTCCAGACTACACATCCAGACTGCTGTTATAGGGGGCTCCAGACTACACACCCAGACTGCTGTTATAGGGGGCTCCAGACTACACATCCAGACTGCTGTTATAGGGGGGCTCCAGACTACACATCCAGACTGCTGTTATAGGGGGGCTCCAGACCACACATCCAGACTGCTGCTATAGGGGGCTCCAGACTGTACATCTTACTGCTGTTTTTGGTTGTTTGTAGTTGGTAGTAGTTTGTAAATTAAAGCTAGATATTACATTATTATATAATTAATTTTTTTACTCACTCATATAGTGGCAATAATTCCACCGTACTTTACAGACATTATCGTCACTGTCCACCATGGTGATAACATTCTAATTCCTCATTCATTTTCCAATTTTTACCATCTTCACCATGTTATTAACCATGAATTTGTTGTCTTGAGGACCCTCATGCGGCCGCCAGGATATCTCTCCAAGCAGCAGAACCAGCAGTGATTTATCTCGCCAGCCATCAGCTGTATTACATTACACTACCACATTAAAACGCATAAAACATTTTGCTAAATATTCCATTAAAGTCAGTTTCCCTCATCTACAAGGAGAAAAACATGACTTCAACACATTCACAAATTGAAAACATGCTTGGATTTAGCAGAATATAGAATAAATCCAACATCATAGGAAATATAATGAATAACACATTGGGGTTAGGGGGCAATCCACTAATAATAATAATTTACAAGTCGCAAGGGCTTAATAAATGATTTATAAAGATTTTTTTACTTATGGTAAAGTTGGGCTCTACGATTTAGTAGCGACACACTGCTGAAAATGTGTAATAAGTGTCTCCATAGAACAGACGTTGAGGTCGACAGCTGTTTCGCCGCTGCCAACAATTATTTTCAACTCCCCGGATCCGCATTGATTTGTGGTCAGCAGAAAACATGTGTGGACCATGAAACATTAAGGCAACGGGCTCAGGAATGAATTAGCTCATCGGCACCTAGACCACCTACCTAAAGTGGACCCCAGGATTGGCCTCAAGATCACTTTAGCCAGTTTAAAGGGGAAATAGAGGCTCAATAATCTCCTGGTCGGTGTGAAATCTGGGATCTCGGCTCTAAAATTCAAAGGCCCGTGAGGACTGCGCGAAACGTTCTGCTTCTGCAGAGGGCACCATGCAACTGAAGGACGGCCATACCCCGAGTTACCATTAGAATTTTCCCATTCGATGAAGTAAGAGAACGTTGGGAATTTGCCGCATGTGATGAATACATATAGAAGTGTTGGACACTGATGATACCAAAAGCAATGTTGGGAACAATTGGTTCACCGATGGGTCAGGATGGAGGAAAATTTAAAAAGGCTGAAGAGTCAGGGCACATACCAATTGTGCCAGAGCTCCATTCATTGCACCGTCATCATAATCTTTTTATTTTAATCATCGAGTTCACTTTAAAAGGAAAAAAAGTAAAAAAAGACCCGTGATGAAGCGTTTGTGAAACGCTTGTTGGGTATCTTTGGTGGACGAGCCACCATATTCTACCGGTATGTACCAGCGTATATAATATTTCAATTTTACTTTTAGGGATCGCCATTATGTTTCTTCTAGGTACAAGTATTTACTTGCTGCTCATTTTTATTACATTACCTATTAGGATCACTCTGTGACTATTTTTTATATGCGGGGAGCACAATCCTGACAGTGTGCCACTCCATGATATAAAGGGGAAAAGAACCCCCAACAGATGCATTAAAGAGACATTTTGGTTCCATCAAAACTGTCAAACTGCGTTCCATGTCAAACTGCATTCCTCGAGGGCTGCAAACAGGTCATGTTTTCAGGATTTCCTTGTACTGCACAGGTGATAATTTAATCACCAACTCATTATTTGTGTAGGTGATTAAATTATCACCTGTGCAGTACAAGGAAATCCTGAAAACATGACCTGTTTGCAGCCCTCGAGGAATGCAGTTTGACACCCCTGGTGTAAGGAGTTTTAAGATTTCTCAATTAATATTAACCTCAATTGCTTTACTTCCAAGGGTTAAAAATCTGAGTTTCTGCTGATAGAGCACAGTTCTTTCTAATCAGGAAAAGATATCATTGTATGTACTTAGCAGTTCATTGACCCCATTTCTTAACAGTATGAAAATATACTGCAGTTTGCTATCTTCACCACCAGAGGGCAGCATTGCACCATTATTGATTCCCTTTACTAAAACAGTTCAAGAAAAAGGCACATTAAGGGGCATGTTCACACCAGGGAATAACAAATCCGTCAGAGTTTCTGAACTGGGACTTTTTTGGGTGGGTTGTTCTCATCCGATTTATGGAAAAATGTAGAAAACATATTTATTATTATAAAATGCCTTATTATGTAAAAAAAACAAAAAAACAAAGAAAAAGCTATGTATAATTGGAGTGACCAAAACTTAGGATTTTTCAAAAGTTTTTGGTGTATCCATTTATTTGACTGGGTGAGTTCGGGCAGCAAAATGGCAATGTGTCAATTTCACTCCATTTTCTGCGCCGATTTCCCCTATAGGTTTGCAGAAAATCTACAGGTAAAAAACGCATGTGACTTTTTTAGTGATTTTTTTGATGCAGAATCACATGTAGAACAGACCTAAGTATGTCAGATCTATGTACCAAGAAGTATCGATAGCAAAGCAGCTTTATTTAAAACGTGACAGACCCAGAAGAGACAAAAATGGCAGCGTCAAAAAACGCGATAAAAACGCAAGTAACGTAGATAACTTCATTCCGTGTGCAGTCAGTAAAAAAAAAAAATAGAAAAACGGACGGGGCGTATACGACAACAGCATGATATCAAGCCATAAAAGGGGCAAGATAAAGGAAGGAACGGCGGAAATGTTCTTATTTTTCGGTCAAAAAAAAAAAAAAATCCATGGATGTAAAAAAACGATCAAAATAAAGCGCCACAAAAACGATATTTATTGACACTTTATATCGCGTCAATCACACGAGGTCGATAAGCTTTACATGGTGAACACTATTAAACGAAAAATTACAAATTTCATGGTGAACGTTTTCAGGACCTAAACAGAAAAAAAACAACAACTAAGTTTTCGACAAAAAAACAACAACAAAAATTTAAAAAGGTTTTGCACTGGAAGAAGAAAAAAAAGTGTCCTGAAGGGGTTAAGGATCATGTGATGATGATCCAGTGTAGTCAGCTGCTGTAACACGAGCGGTTAGATCCTCCTCCTGCTCACGGATGTCACTGGCAGCTCAGGGCCCTGCTCCCTCGGCTGTTATGGCAGGCCCTTCGAGTGACATGTGGAGGATTAGCCCCGGCGAGGACAATGCAGAGGAGCAAAGTGCTGATGACAACAGGTAAGGACGGAGCCCACACAAGAAGGGTGGACAGTACCCTGACCCTCCGTAACGGCCAGGAAGTAGGGGCACATCTGGGGGCATCTGCACCTTCCTCGTACCCTCTTCCAAAATTTCATAGGCTGGCACATAATGAACGAGTTTGGGTCCATCTGTCCTACCCTGCTGCTCACGGTTAGTGACTTTTAACCCTTGCTCGCTCCACGGCGTACAGCTGGGCTCGACAGGTTAGACCTTTGCTCTTCTGAAAGCCTCACACCTCCGCTTGCGAAAGCTCACTCATGAGACGGCCCGTTATTACTATCCGTGCGGCTTTCTGTTGGCCATACGTGACCCGTGCCGGAATGGACGCGGCACGCTCGTGTCTTAATCGAGTATTTTTGGCGTACTCGAAAAATATGTTCGAGTCCCCACGGCTGCATGTCTCGTGGCTGCTCGACAGCCTCAACACACGTAGGGTTTGCCTGTTTGTTAGTCAATAATAATAAGCTTTATTTATAGAGCGCCGCCGCCAACATATTCCGCAGCGTGCAAGTCGAACAGCGGTGAGACATGTAGCCGCAGGGACTCGAACATGTTTTTCGAGCACGCCGAAATGCTCGATTAGGACTACTGTACATGGATTAACCTAATAAAAAAAAAAAAACATTGTATTACTAAAAAAAAAAAAAAAGTTTTTTTTTATTACTGGGATAGTAATGGTATGGTCTGATAGACGCCTCTCCATTACTAACCCCAGGGCTTGATGGCTGATGTGATTTTTAACAAAACACACCTGTCATCAACCCCAACTACCATTGCCGTTACTGTGAGAGACAGACTAAAATTAAATAAACAGAAAATCACACTGTATGATTTTTACATATTTTAATTGTATTTTATTGCATGAAATAAGTATTTGATTACCAACCAGCAGGAATTCTGCAGACCTGTTAAGTTTTTCTTTAAGAAGCCCTCCTACTCCGCACTCATTACCTGTATTAATTGCATCTGTTTGTACTCGTTACCTGTATAAAAGACACCTGTCCACACAATCACATTCCAACCTCTCCACCATGGCCAAGACCAAAGAGATGTCTATGGACATCAGGGACAAAATTGTAGACCTGCAAAATGCTGGGATGGGCTACAGGGCAATAGGCAAGTAGCTTGGTGAGAAGGCAACAACTGTTGGCACAATTATTGGAAAATAGAAGAAACACAAGATGACTGTCAGTCTTCCTCGGTCTGGGGCTCCATGCAAGATCTTCCTCATGAGGTAAGGATGATTCTGAGAAAGGTCAGAAATCAACCCAGGGCTATACAGGAGGATCTGGTCAATTTCCTGAAGAGAGCTGGGACTACAGTCTCAAACATTATCGTTATCAACACACTATGCCGTCATGGATTAAATCCTGCAGGGCACGCAAGGTCCCCCTGCTCACACCAGCACATGTCCAGGCCCATTTGAAGTTCACCAATGACTATATGGATGATCCAGAGGAGACACGAGAGAAGGCCACGTGGTCAGATGAGACCAGAATAGAACTTTTTGGTATCAACACCACTCGCCATGTTTGGAGGAAGAAGAAGGATGAGTACAACTCCAAGAACACCGTCCCAACTGTGAAGCATGGTGGGGGAAACATCATACTTTGGGGATGCTTTTCTTCAAAGGGGACAGGACAACTGCACCATACTGAAGGGAGGATTGATGGGGTCATGTAACGCGAGATTTTTGCCAACAACCTCCTTCCCTTTGAAAGATGGGTTGTGACTGGGTCTTCCAGCATGACAATGACCCAAAACTCACAGCTAGGGCAACTAAGGAGAGGCTCTGTAAGAAGCATTACAAGGTCCTGGAGTGGCCTAGCCAGTCTCCAGACCTGAAGCCAATAGAAAATCTTTGGAGGGAGCTGAAAATCCATGTTGCTCAGCGACAGCCCCGAAACCTGAACGATCTGGAGATGATCTGTATGGAGGAGGGGGCCAAAATCCCTGCTGCAATGTGTGCAAACCTGGTCAAGAACTACAGGAAAAGTCTGACCTCTGTAACTGCAAACAAAGGTTTCTGTACCAAATATTAAGTTCTGTTTTTCTATTGTATCAAATACTTATTTCATGCATAAAATGCAAATTAATTATGTAAAAATCATACAATGTGATTTTCTGTTTTTTTTTATTTTTAAGTTCTGTCTCTCACAGGTGAAGTGTACCTATGATAAAAATTACAGACCTCTCCATTCTATGTAGGTGGGAAAACTTGCAAAATCGGCAGTGTATCAAATACTTATTTTCTCCACTGTAAATTTCTATCTTTAAAACATTATCACATAAACATTTGTCATTTCTATTCTGCATTCTATTCCGGTACGTGGCACACGGTCGGCATGCGGATGTCACATTTATGTCATTGTATTGTCATCCGGACTGGCTTTAGTCTGGGTCACACGGACAGCCCCAAAGATTATACTGGGTGTGGTGTGTGTGTGTGTCTCCGTACGTATGAAAATGGACACCACACGTACCAGAAACACGGACGTGTGAAGGGGCCTAAGCAAACACATATTTTTTGTTTTCATCTTTTCATCCTTTTAACTAGTCATCGTTTCTTTTTCTTTTTTTTTAATTAGGGCTTGTGTTTTGCATCACGAGTTGTAGTTTTAAACGGCGCCATTCATTTTACCATGTAAAGTGTTGAAAATGTGGGGAAAAAAATCTAAGTGCGGTGCACACGAGAATATTTTTTGGCTCGAGTGCTGTCTGTGAAAAAAAAAAAAAAACGGACAGCACTCAGACCAGTTTTATTCCATAGGGCAGCGCAGATCAGCAGGCTTTTTCATGGCACAAATTTCATAGTCTCTTTTGTGTGCTGTCTACGGGTGAGCAAAAAAAGCAATAAAAAAAATGGATTCCTTAACAGGTTTGTCCAGACTTGGGGTTCAAGTTTGCAGTCACTCTATGTGACTGCAGACTTGTGAATTCTCAAAGTGTGTAGTGTGCACGCCGTCAGGATTCGCCTGGAGCAGATAGACACATGATTACAAGTATCTGATTTGCATACGTGTCATGTGCTAACTAGACGTGGTTGGCTTCGCTCAATGCAAGTGTATTGAGTGAGGCCGGACACGTCTAGTCGGATTGTGACCGAGAGCATGCAAATCACCTACTTGTGGTTACATGACCGCCCTCTCACTACTCTGGCAATGGAGAATCCTGACAGCGTGCAATGTGCTCGCCGTGAGAATTCACACTGAGTGACTGCAGACTTGAGCCCCATGCCTCGACAAACCCTTAAAGGAGCCACAGTATAGCATCAGCAATTTCCGTAGAAAAATTGGACCTTGTGGATTTGTGCTCACAGAGGTTGAACTTTGCAAAAAACGCAAAATAACAATGATGGATATTTTTTTCCGAATATTTTTTTAAGCACATTACTGTATATAGTGAAATAAATGGTGTCCTTCAAAACTAAAAAAGTAAATAAATAAGCCCCCGCATGTCAGTGTCGACAGGAAAGTAAAAAAAAAATGTTATGTCTCTTGGAAGGCGAGGAGGGACCCGTTGGCACTCTGCCCCGACTAGGCCCATGAAGGATATTGACCATTGCAGGGATGAAACTTCTCATTAAAACGTGAAGGGAGAGATGACATGTACAATGAGAAGTGTACAGTCCCGGGTTATAATTACCTCTGTCTTCACTGTGAATTTCCAACCTGATTTTTATCTGTTTTATGACCAGTATTAGGGAGAAGATCAAGAGCCGCCTCGAGAAATATAATGTTGGCAGTCGATACACCCACATTCCTCTCCCGAAAGCTTCGATCCTGCTCCCCCTATTAATTAAAGAAGGGAAGCCACATCTTCTCCTGACTGTCAGATCAATGCAAGTAAGTCACCGTCGGATCTGTGTTGCGTATTTCCCACACTTCGATCTTCATTATATGCTCCGTTCTAATACGCTCGTCGCTAACACGGAACAATTATCTGCTGTTATGTCTCATTTCGGCGTCGCATCTCGAAAAGATGTTTTACTTAGAAAGCATAAAAAACATAAACCAATATTGTTTCATCTGCCTTCTATATCCGTAGACCTGAAAACCGTAATTCTACATCCATGTGAACCTCCATCAATATCATCTGACAATTCGGGAAGTGTCATTTGGTTCCAGCACAAAACTGTAATAGAAAGCAGAATATTGATCCTCTATGATCGATAAGGTCGTTCCTCTCATTACAGAGATTGTATTGGCTTTTGACTATCTGCCGAAAATGACAGGAGGCCAAATCCAGGCATCATTAGGCTATACGCACGACATGTTTTTCAGGCAGATTCTGCAAAAGCGCTCCATAAAATGCACAGAAATATTCAAAAAGATGTAGAGTAAGGCCACTGGTGGTGGGACCACCTCAAGAAAAATGGCGATGCCGTCAACAAAGTCACCTCCATGAAATGGCCACCGGTGTTTTCCTGAAGTGTCTTCACATGGGAAAACTCGACCACTGCGACGGAGTGTAAATAACCCTATGTGCCATTGAGTTTTTTTGAGCAGAAAGTTACCAGATCTTCCTCGAAATCTCAAAACTCCCCAAAAACCTTAAGTTTCCGCTCAATGGCTATGCGCACTCCAAGAAGTTTTTGGAGCAGAAACTTTCCAAATCCTCCTTCGAAATTTTGATTTTCCACTCCAAATTGTCCATACATTTTATCTGCCTGACTGAAAACATTTGCTAGCTCAAAAGCAATAACTCCAGTCTAAGTACATGTGCACACTTGGCCTAGCATGGATAAGTTCTTTATGGGGAAAAGGACATAAGGGATGAGATGACCAGACATGTTCGGTGATGGCTTAGCTTCTGTGAAAGCATGTCGAAATTGATCTGGTCTACAGTTATCTCACTCAAAATTTGTCATCTGGAAACTTGATGAGCCTCCCTACACATGGGATAGTCAGAAATTCCAGCTGAAATCTCCAATTTTGGCTGACATTAATCTAATATGTATGGTCGGCCCAACAGTTCATACCTCCACAGTAGACTGAGAACTTTAAAAGTGATTTTTTTTCGGTGTACAATGCTACAGAATTTGTTTACACTTGATAGCAAATAAGTTGCTATTCACACACGTGCTAATATTTTTTTCTTAGCTAAAAACGATGCCGGGAGATGTGTGCTTTCCTGGCGGAAAACAGGAACATTCAGAAGAAGATGATATCCAGACGGCTCTCCGAGAAGCCCAAGAAGAGATCGGCCTGTGTCCTGAGCAAGTAGAAATCGTTGGCAAGCTAGCTTCTACTTTTTCCCGGGTAAATATAAATCACAAGACCTTGTAACTGGTTTTTGTAATATGATGTTAAAATAATTATTTTCGGCCATGGATGTTTGATCAGAGAGGCTTGGACTTCCGAGACCCCTGCCAATGAGCACAATGAAGAAGGTGTATTACTTCTATACTCCTTTTTCAGTTTTATTTCCAGCCTGTTTTGGGTACTGGAGTTTATAATCAATGGATTAATGTCTTATACAATGGCTTGCAAAAATATTCACCTCCCCCCCCCCCTTGTATTTTTACCTATTTCGTTACAGTACAACCTAAGTTTACATATTTTTTGTAACCTGATTTGTATGTGATGCATCAGCACTAATTAGTCTAAGTTTGTGAAGTGAGAAAAATATAGGCAAAAATTAAATTTATGGGATCAAATAACTTAAAATTGTCATGTGCATATGTATTCACCCCTTTTGTTATGAAGCCCCTAAAAATTTCTGGTGCAAGCAATAACCTTCATAAGTCACATGCTTAGTGAATGAAGTCCCCCTGTGTGTAATCTAAGTGTCACATGTCTGTCAGTATATGCACTTTACCTTTTCTGAAAGCCCAGAGGCTGCATCCCAATTAACAAGAGGCACCACTAACCAAACAACACCATTTAGACCATTTAGATCTCCAAACAACATTGCTGTGGTCAGATGAGACCAAAATTGATCTTTTTGCCCACCAAGGTAAACACTATGTTTGGCACCAAACCAACACAGTTCATCACCCTAAGAACACCATCCCCATAGTGAAACATGGTGGTGGTGGCAGTATCATGCTGAGGGGATGTTTTTCAAATGCAGGGACAGGGAAAATTGTCTAAATCAAACAGAACATAGATGGTGTGTAATAAAGGGATATTCTCTTGAGCAAAGCCTGTTTCAGTCTGTCAGTGATTTGAGACGGGGACAGAGGCTCACCTTCCAACAAGACAATGACACCAAAGCATACTGCTAAAGCAACGCTCTAGTGGTTTAAGGGGAAACTTGAAATATTTTGTAGTGGCCGAGTCAAAGCCCAGACGTTAGTCCAATTGAGAATCTGTGGTTAGACTTGAAGATTGCTGTTCAACAAATGAAAACCATCTAACTTGAAGGAGGTTGGAGGAGTTTTCCCAGTGACAAGATGTGGAAATTTCATAGAGACTTATCCAAAGTGACTGCAGCTGTAATTTCCACAAAAGGAGGCTCTGCAAAGTACTGACTTTAGGGGGGTGAATGGTTTTGCACACTATAGTTTCAGTTATTTTGTCCTATTTGCTTCACAATAAAAATAAAAACAAGTGTTCACAGTTGTAGGCATGTTCTTTCCATGAAACAAGGCAAAACCCTAAAAAAGTAAAATTCCAGGTTGTGAGGTAGCAAAATATGAGTAGTCTTCAAAGATCCAATAATAATCCAGTGGATAGGATAACTTGTTTAGGCTTAAACCTTTAATTACTTTTATACTGTTGTTCTCCAAAGGAGAGATCAGATGAACAATGGTTTGGGTATAAAGGGGATAGGTAATTCATCAAGCTCTATATTCCAGAAAAATTGTTGTTAAAAAGTCGAAAATTTTCATGAAACACATTTAACAATTTTGCACCAGATTTTTTAAAATTTGGTGTAAACTTGACAAAATTGTGGTCTATCAGTGTTCCCCAACTCCAGTCCTCAAGGCCCACCAACAGGTCATGTTTTCAGGATTTCCTTAGTATTGCCCAGGTGATAATTGCATGACCTGTTGGTGGGCCTTAAAGGACTGGAGCTAGGGAACACTGGTCTATCAGCTTCAAATTTACTAACCCAAAAGTGGCGTAAATTATAGCAGAAATATACTCCAGTCCATGAAGCTGAAAGATGCGCCAAACTCATCCATAGTCATGAGCGTCTTAGTTACTTTGGCTCCTCATCCTCCGATGAACTCTGGATTAGGACTGACATATAAAGCGACACTATTGATGAGTTTCACCATGATGTTTGATGTTACCTACAATGCCTTGTTTAATTTGCCAGTCCATATCACACTATACTATATTGTTGTCTTCCAGTCTCCCAAGTCCATGGTCACCCCGGTTGTCGGTATCGTTGAAAGCACATTTCAGCCTACGCTGAACCCCGATGAAGTGGCCGACGCATTTCTTGTTCCTCTGGAGTTTTTCGTTAGCACAGAGGACTACGCCCCTATGCCGCTAGATATACCGCCCTTCGGATCACTAACGGTCCATCAATTCTTCTACGTGGACGCAGAAACCAAGAAGAGATTTACCATATGGGGACTCACTGCTCACTGCGCCCTAATGCTCTCCGTCATGCTTTTAGAGAAGGGGCCTTCCTTCGACCCGGGGTATGATCTCGAAGGGATGATACAATACAATGACCTGCTCCTGCAAACGTTCTCTAAAAAGGGCAAATTGTGAGGGTGAATGTGAGAAAATGATAAATCCTAAGGTAGACGGCACCAGACAGATCGTAATTGTCTTCTCAACTGGGCATCTGTGGGTGCATGGGCTACAGGTCTATTCCAAAGCCTACTAGCTCGAATCCCCCGGCGACACCTGCCTTACTAACTACAGGTGCTTCTCACAAAATAAAAGCTGCGCTGTGATTGGTTGCTGTGGGAAACAAAGCTAGTTTTTTTTGTTATAAGGTTCTGATAAATCTTCCTCATTCGTGTGCTATATGGTAGTAGAATTTGACGCATTTATGGCGTGTAACCATGAGATATTTGTCTGTAGATAAAAATCCACCGTATGACTCCACTCGTCTTCCTTTCATTATATGGTAAAACAAACTACAACTCGTCCCACAAAAAAAGGAGTTTTTGTACTCCTCTGTCGACAGAAAAATATAAAAAATAAGGCTCTTGGAAAAAGGAAAGATAAGAGTAAATGAAAATTGTCTGTGTCACTAAGGGGTTAAAGTAGACTCCGAGCTGATTCGTTTCTACACATTTTGATCAAGATTTAGTTTTTTAGGCAAACTTTCCCTTTAATACCTCAAAGCACTTTGCAATTTGTTGAGTTTGTCACTAGGTGGCAGTATAGCTGTATATCAGTGTACAATTGCTGAATGGGTATAGGGTAACCACATGGCTGATATACACCGGCCATTAGGAAACTCACAAATGAATTGTCATGTTTCAAATCTGATCCTACAGGTCATATACACTTGTCTCATAACATACATATACTGATGCAGGGGCAGACACTGACAGCTTGGGGCCCCTGTGCAAGAAATGTGTTTGGGCCACCTATTTTTCTGGCAACCATGCTCTAAATATTTATCTATTACATCGTCTCCTCTCATTGTGTATATTGTCATCCCTTATTACACAGTGCCCTCTCTTGTTATGTACAGCACCATCCCTTATTGCATAGTGCCCTCGCTTGTTATGTGTAGCACCATTCCTTATTGCATAGTGCCCTCTCTTGTTATGTACAGCACCTTCCCTTTTTATATAGTGCCCTCTCTTGTTATGGATAGCACCGTTCCTTATTGCATAGTGCTCTCTCTTGTTATGCACAGCACCTTCCCTTATTACATAGTGCCCTCTTTTGTTATGTACCGCATCATTCCTTACATTTCAGGTCCTCATTATATTTGTTATTTATTGCACCCTGTTCTTTATTACATACTGTCCTCTCGTGTTAGATATAAACTGAAATGACTGCTGATGGAGCATGGGAAAGCTTCTATTCTGGATGCGACTGATGGACTGGTCTTCTGGTCAGATGCTGCTCCATCAGCAGCCATTTTATATCTAACAAGTGAGGACTATGTAATAAAGAGAGGGCACTGTGAATAATAAAAATAATGAAAATACGCTATGTAAGGGACAGTGCTATATATAACATGATATAATACGGTGTGATAATGGGATAGCACTGTACATAACAAAGGACGCCACATAATAAGGGAGATCCTTTCCAGTAATAATGTCCTCCATCCTGGGCCTCTTTCTGGGATAATGTGACCAATCCTGGTCCCTTTCCTGGGACAATGTGCCCCATTCTGGTACTCTTCCTTGTATAATGTGCCCCATCATGGTCCCCTTCCTGGTATAATGTGCCCTAGACTGGGCCCTTTCCTGGGATAATGTGTCCCATCCTGGTCCCCATCCAGGGATGGAATAATGTGCCCTATCCTGGTATAGTGCCCCCTATCCTGGCATACATTTCCTCCATCCTCATACATATATATCGTCCACACCAGTATAATGTGTCCCATCCTGATATAATGTGCCCCATTCAGGTAGATATGTGCCCCATCCAGGTAGATATGTGCCTCATACTGCTATAATGGACCTCAACCAGGTAGATATGTGCCTTATACTGCTATAATGTGCCCCATCCAGGAAGATATATGCCACATCCTGGTATAATGTGCCCCATCCAGGTAGCTATATGTCCATCCAGGTAGCTATGTGTCTATCCAAGAAGATATGTGCCCCATCCTGGTAAATATGTGCCCCATCCAGGTAGATATGTGTCCATCCTGGTATATATGTGCCCCATCCAGGTATATATGAACCAAATCATGGTATAATGTGTCCCATCCATGTAGATATGTGTCATTCCTGGTATAATGTGCCCCATCCAGGTAGATATGTGCCCCATCCAGGTAGATATGCACCCATCCTGGTATAATGTGCCCCATCCAGATAGATATGTGCCCCATCCAGGTAGATATGCACCCATCCTGGTATAATGTGCCACATCCATGTATATATATGCCACATCCTGCTATAATGTCTCCTGTTTTGTAATACACTTCTACAATAACACTCACCTTCTTCCACTCTGCTCGGTGTCCTCTTCTACAGCTGGCGCAGGAGCTTGCAACTGACATCAGCGTTTCCACCATGGTGCATGATGTCACTACCCTGCGCCCTCAGTCACAAGCACGCTGAATGTGTGTCTGAGGAAGTATGAAATAGTCACTGGTGCCGACCGCCCGCCCTCCACCTCCAGGCCTCTATGCACCGGCAATATGTGTGCCCCTGTACTGATCAGCCAGAAAAATAGGACCACCTACTGTACCTACTATTTGTGACGCAGTGACCCATATTACAGCCAGGATGTGCTTGGAGACATAATTATGATGGTGAATTTGGGACTGACATTCTTGTAAATGGCTGGTATGTGTCGTAGAGGTGCTCTGCGCTGTAAGCCCAAAATGATATGGTTATGCTGGGACTTATAGTTCCACAAGTGTGTGTTGTGTTTACTTATAAGGGGGCTGATAGGGTTAGCTGGTGAGCTGGTCGGCACTGGCTAACCACATACACCTCACACCTCCCACCTATGGGAATGGTTACAACTTTGTAATGTGACCAGGGTGTGGGTCACATGGGTTCAGAGTGTGAGTTCCTGTATAGCCTGTGTGTTGGAATGTCCTGGAGTGGACTGGATTCCTGGAACCACCTGCTAAGGCTATGGACTGAATGGTCTGTGTGTTGGAATGTCCTGAAGTGGACTGGAAGCACATGTTGAGATCATGGACTGAAGGTCTATGTGTTGGAAGTGACTGGGACTGGACTTTCTGAATAGCGCACGGAGAGGCCGTATCTGCAGAGCCTGGGACGGCTACTGTGTTGGGGAAGCTACAGTTCCTACTGCGGATCTGGACTATCTGAGGTGCCCTGGTCACAAGGACGGTGACCCCACTGAGGCAGCTTTCCCCTGGAAACCAGGATTGACAGGAGTCAGTGTGTGGAGCCGGAGCTCCTGGAAGGTAACTCCAGATAAAGGGGGTTATGGGTGGAGACGTATCTGCCATTGGAACAGACTGTCGGTGGTTAACGTGCTCTGTTGATGTAAATAATGAACTATTCGTGGTGCGGTTTATGAGTCTTAATAAACCGGATAGACTGTTTATGTGGAGAAACCGTGCATTTGTGCTTTAATTCCCGTTGCCAAGCGAGTTTCCTCAACCCACTCAGGTTGTGCTATCTCACATATTGTTTGGCTATCTCTTATGTGTGAACTCAATATTATGCCTGATCAGCACATATATAAATGTAAGTTTGGGAATTAATCTAATTTTGTTGCACAAGGTGCTGATGTATTATACTGTAATACAACAAGTGATGGCATAAAGTGCAATTTCTAATTAGACCTGTTCCTTTTCTATTTTTTGTAAACACTAGTTAATATTATATATTTTTACCATTTTATACCACTTTCAAAATGTGTAATGTGAAATCTGGTGGCATATTTACATTAAAAAGAGTACCCACTATTAAATAGATCCACTAGACCTGATGAGGCTGATATCGTAACATAGTTATTAAGGTTGAAGGAAGACTTTAAGTCCATCTAGTTCAACCCATAGCCTAACCTAACTTGCCCTAACATGTTGATCCAGAAGAAGGCAAAAAACCCATGTGGCAAAGAGTAAGCTCCACATTGGGGGAAAAAATTCCTTCCCGACTCCACATACGGCAATCAGACTAGTTCCCTGGATCAACGCCCTATCAAGGAATCTAGTGTATATACCCTGTAACATTATACTTTTCCAGAAAGCATCCAGTCCTCTCTTAAATTTAAGTAATGAATCACTCACTACAACATCATACGGCAGAGAGTTCCATAGTCTCACTGCTCTTACAGTAAAGAACCTGCGCCTGTTATTATGCTTAACCCCTTCATGACCTTGGGATTTTTCGTTTTTCTGTGTTCGTTTTTCGCTCCCCTCCTTCCCAGAGCCATAACTTTTTTATTTTTCCGTCAATTTGGCCATGTAAGGGCTTATTTTTTGCGGGACGAGTTGTACTTTTGAACGACATCATTGGTTTTAGCATGTCGTGTACTAGAAAACGGGAAAAAAATTCCAAGTGCGGTGAAATTGCAAAAAAAGTGCAATCCCACACTTGTTTTTTGTTTGGCTTTTTTGCTAGGTTCACTAAATGCTAAAACTGACCTGACATTATGCTTCTCCAGGTCAGTACGAGTTCATAGACACCTAACATGACTAGGTTATTTTTTATCTAAGTGGTGAAAAAAAATTCCAAACTTTGCTAAAAAAGAAAATAAATAAATAAAAAAATTGCGCCATTTTCCGATACTCGTAGCGTCTCCATTTTTCATGATCTGGGGTCGGTTGAGGGCTTATTTTTTTTGCGTGCTGAGATGACATTTTTAATGATAACATTTCGGTGCAGATACGTTCTTTTGATCACCCGTTATTGCATTTTAATGCAATGTCGCGGTGACCTAAAAAACGTAATTCTGGCGTTTCGAAATTTTTTTCTCGCTACGCCGTTTAGCGATCAGGTTAATGCTTTTTTTTAATTGATCGGGCGATTCTGAGCGCGGCGATACCAAATATGTGTAGATTTGGTTTTTTTTTTATTGATTTATTTTGATTGGGGCAAAAGGGGGGTGATTTAAACTTTTATATTTTTTTTTATTTTTTTCACATTTTTTTTAACTTTTTTTTTAAACTTTTGCCATGCTTCAATAGCCTCCATGAGAGGCTAGAAGCAGGCACAACTCGATCGCCTCTGCTACATAGCAGCGATCTGCTGATCGCTGCTATGTAGCAGAAATGGAGGTGTGCTGTGAGCGCCGACCACAGGGTGGCGCTCACAGCGACGGGCAATCAGTAACCATAGAGGTCTCAAGGACCTCTATGGTTACCATCCTGACGCATCGCCGACCCCCGATCATGTGACGGGGGTCGGCGATGACATCATTTCCGGCCGCCCGGCCGGAAGCGGTAGTTAAATGCCTCTGTTTGCGTTTGACAGCGGCATTTAACTAGTTAATAGGTGCGGGCAAATCGCGATTCTGCCCGCACCTATTACGGGCACATGTCAGCTGTTCAAAACAGCTGACATGTCCCGGCTTTTATGCGGGCTCACCGCGGAGCCCTGCATCAAAGCGGGGCTTCTGACCTCGGACGTACTATCCCGTCCGAGGTCAGAAAGGGGTTAAACCTTCTTTCCTCCAAACGTAGAGGATGACCCCTTGTCCCTGTTTCAGGTCTATGATTAAAAGATCATCAGAAAGGTCTTTGTACTGTCCCCTCATATATTTATACATTAAAATAAGATCACCCCTTAGTCTTCATTTTTCCAAACTAAATAGCCCCAAGTGTAATAACCTATCTTGGTATTGCAGACCCCCCAGTCCTCTAATAACCTTGGTCGCTCTTCTCTGCACCCGCTCCAGTTCAGCTATGTCTTTCTTATACACCGGAGACCAGAACTGTGCACAGTATTCTAAGTGTGGTCGAACTAGTGACTTGTATAGAGGTAAAATTATATTCTCCTCATGAGCATCTATGCCTCTTTTAATGCATCCCATTATTTTATTTGCCTTTGTAGCAGCTGTCTGACACTGGCCCCTGAATATGAGTTTGTCATCCACCCATACACCCAGGTCTTTTTCATTGATGGTTTTGCCCAAAGTTTTAGAATTAAGCACATAATTATACATCTTATTACTTCTACCCAAGTGCATGACCTTACATTTATCCCCATTAAAGCTCATTTGCCATTCATCAGCCCAAGCTTCTAGTTTACATAAATCATCCTGTAATATAAAATTGTCCTCCTCTGTATTGATTACTCTGCAGAGTTTAGTGTCATCTGCAAATATTGAAATTCTGCTCTGAATGCCCCTTACACGATCATTAATAAATATGTTAAAAAGAAGATGGCCCAATACTGACCCCTGTGGTACCCCACTGCTAACCGCTACCCAGTCCGAGTGTGCTCCATTAATAACCACCCTTTGTTTCCTATCCCTGAGCCAGCTCTCAACCCACTTGCACATATTTTCCCCTATCCCCATTATTCTCATTTTATGTATCAACTTACTTACCGTACTTTGAAAATCCATGTAAAAATAAAATGGCTGTATAATCCTAAAATTACGAATGCATGATCATTTTTGCTTTGAAAAATCAGGCCATGATATTAGTCAGGCCAAATTTCGAAACTGAATAAATAAATATTCTGTAATGGATTTTCGAAGTAAGTACACCAGCACATTTATTGAGAAAAATATCACAGAAAAACACATAGCCAGGTCAGATTAGCAATGCACTAGAAGGATGCAGTAGACCCCCATGGTAAAGGCGGGATCAGCAGAGGAGCAAAATACTGATGAAACATCCACTCACACACTGGCCATTCACGGAGGGGATGGCTGCCTAGTATTGAAAATGCACACAGATGAGGCTTGTATAGGACACCAGTCACGCAGGTATGTGTGGTTCAAGTAACGGACTCTTGCTAACAGGATTGTATTGTCGAGCTGGATTGTGGTAAAGTAGTGAGAAACAATGGAGGCAGAGGACAAGTAGAGAGACTAAAGAGGAAAGGAGAACAACAAAGGAAACTGTATGGAAAATGCTTTGAGTTGTAAAGGAAGCGCTCCCAGTAAAAAGTTTATTTTGAATGTTGGTCTCCCTCATTGAACTGTGTAACATCTGGTCCTGGCACACCTGCAACATCGATTACTTGTGGCCTACATGGATGAAAGGTCCCAAACCTTCATGTAATGTGCAGGGACACAAGAGACAAATATGTCGCCCACAGATCCACCTTACTAATAGACAGTGGAGAGAAGAATATTTATAAATGCACATAGATCTTCATAAAAAAACAACTCATGATAAGGTTGAAGACCACCCCACAAGGTCACTAGGTGAGAAATCCAATAAGAGTTATCATAAATTTATCTGAAAGAACTGAGCATGAACAACGCAGTATCAATGTAAAGTATTATTGAAATGGTCAACCTATTCGATCCCCACTGCTCCATGATGGTGGTCTTCACCGACCGTCAAGTCCATCAGTCATGTGTAAACTGCTGCCAATCACAGGTTTTAATGGTGGCACTTGCATGTGCAGCAAATGAGATGAAATGGGTGATGAGGTATGTGTTTATCCCACCAACTTCTAACGGGCTTAGACTAAATATGACCTTACATTCAACTCTGTCTCCAGCCAAAAATTCTTTAGCCTTTGTATCAAGTGCTGGTAAATAATAAATCCTCTTTTCCTTCAACGCTGCTGAGAAAGTTGGAACTGAAGAGCGATGATTAGGTCAGAAATGCCATGCAGAACTGTGCCAAATTTCAACACCTCTTTTCAACACCTCTACTTGAATGCTCTGTCTTCATCCTTGGGTTACCCAACTTTTGGTACTATTGGAATCGGTAGAGATGAGCTAGGTGTGTAGACATAGGATTTGTTTTTCTTTATGCTGGCTGCAGACAAGCATGTGAAAAATTGTTTGCGTTTCAGTTGATTTTTTATCTGATTTTCATCCGTGTGTCCGTTTTTTACATCTGTGTGATGTCTGTGTACGATCTGTTTTCATACATCTACATTAAAAAATACAGAAGATATAAAAAGCAAGAAAATAATATTCATAAAGACAAACTGCAGTTTGATGCTATCTCCAGATATTCTTGTGGAACGTATTTTGCATTTTAATATTTCTTGCATTTGGGGTTTTCACCACTTCAAAAAAAAATAAAAATAAAAAAAAATATATATATATATATAATAAACAAAATATACAAAAAAAAAGTAAATTGCATAATGAAAATAACAAATAGATATCAGCAAAATATCAATAATTCTTCAAAAATAAAAAGCCAATTTAGTTACGATATAATCTTCCCAAAGATTTATTACCAAAGTGTCCATTTATGTGACTAATTTGGGAAGAAGTGTGGGTGGTAAGAACCTGAATGGGATCTCCGCAAATGCTGCAATATTAGTAAATAATGAACTAAAAAATTTCCTGTAGTCATACAAATGGGATATGGGCACCAGGTCCTGAGGTGGTTAGAATGGGGTGGTGTCAAGCAGTACCTAAACGGGGTGTTCATTTTAATTTCTTTCTACGAGGAACCCAACCTTCTGTGTGGCACTGGTTCATCCGCCCTTAGCCTAAAAATGTCCAATTCTGTCGATGGCCTTCTATAGACTGAAGCTCATCATTTAATCCTTTTTTATTGGCTGAATAGTATACATGACTTCACCATATTCTTATTCAAGTATATTCTAACAATGAATTGTTATTTCTAAATATATATTTAGGAGAGTCGCATCATAAAAGTGCAGTGCCCCAGGGTCCTGGTCGTTGCAGTGATGTCCACCAGGGGGAGTGATGTTACGTCTGAAGGCAATAAAGGAGATCAGTTTACCAGGTATCACAAACCACACAACACACTTCACACTCCAGTCTGCCAGGGGGAGCTATGCTCCTAGCTATTAGGGCATTCCTCACAATCAGGTAAAACTGGTGGGTTGGACAGGAAGTAGACAGAAGCGAGCTGGGTTTCACCCAGGCAGCACCAGTCTGGCAGACGCTGGCTGGGCTACACTCAGTAAGCTGCTATCTGAGCTCCGCTCAGTAGTGGGTCCCTGACAGGGGTGGGATCCTGTCAGAGGCCTAGACAGAAGGACACTGAGCTGCGCATGCTTACTAATGCGGCAGCATCCAAAGAAAGAGACATTGAAAGGAATTGCATTGCTGAGAGTGAGAAACGAAGTCATAGCAAAAGGAGAGGAAACCAGAAAGAGTTCTGCCTTGTAATAGGCTGCCTCCTTTCTGAGGCACAGAAGCCGGTAGCCGGAACACCGAGGGAGTCATTGTCACCAAGCCAGGCTCCAGAGACCGGCAGGACAGCTATTTCCATACTAGTTGCCCGACCTTATACCCAGGAGGCACGGTGGCAACTGTGGGGGCCGGGGCATGATAGTGTCCCTGTAAAAAGCCTCAGGCCATCAGTCATACGGGTTTGTCCTATCCTTACCATCAGGGGGACAGAGAGAGAGAAAGACATAACATCCACAACAGTTGTGAGGACCTTACCGAGACACACAGCAGGGAGGTACTACAACACCTAGGCGCTAGAGGAAGGCTACTGATTTCCACCTGGAAAAAAGGGACTCTGGATTTGCCTTCAGACCAGCCGTCTCTGCCTGCCCTGTGATCCGGTGCTCTGGACTGTGGACGCTGAAGCCTTCAGTAAAGGTAAAGAGACTGCAACCTTGTGTCCTCGTTCTTCACTGCGCCTTACACTATCCACTATCTACACTCTGGGAAGCCCTGGGGACATACTTCGCTTGTGGGAAGGTATACCATCTAGCTGCCATAACACCACCCCAGCGGACCCCTAAGCAGCATCCGTCACCCTGACCAAATACCACAGGTGGCGTCACGAACATTATCCCTTTAAAGACCTTTCCCCCATTTACAATGGACGCCCCTAGGGCCACGGGCCGGGTCAGCCACCGTGACATCCCCCTTGAGAACCGAAGGGCCCGGCTCTGAGTAACCCCTAGCCCTTGAGGGCGATCCAAAAGCATGCATCATCCTAATCCTGAAAATAGGGGTACTGATATCCTTATCTGTAGGAAATGCAGTTGCACATGCATTGTCCATCTCACTGATTTCACGGAAGCAAAATTTTACATTTGTCTTGACCCTCACATTTTTGGTTAAGTTCTGACTTTTTGGGTAAAATACAGTATCTCATAGAGGCACAAATGTTGGCAAACAAAGTGCCTAAGGGTTTGTAATATGTGCAGGGTTGACATTACTGTGTGGATGATCCCTTATACAGTACTAAATATTTGACAGCATAAATGGGTTGATTTTCTATTCAGGAATCTGGGAAATCTGGGTTATAAACCCTTAACTGAACATACACCATAATGATTGTCACCCAGTTTTCTGAGAAAAACCTGTTGGTATAGTTTAAATTTTTTTTAATACAAATGGTTGCAAAAGGATGCACTCAAGACAATATATGCATAGTACATGAGTGAACTGAAAGCCAACAGCAGGGAGAGGCACTGCGCAGGAGAATGCTAAAGCTAACAGTCAAGACTAAAGAGATGTTTTTGAGGGTTTATTGGACAAGCTCAAGACACTGGCCAGATTGAGCAACACTCAGCAGACAATTCCCAGAATGAGCAACATCCAGCAGACATTTCCCAAATTGAGCAGTGCTCAGTCCAAATTCTCAGAATGAGCAATACTAAGAAGACACTTCCCATAAGCCATAGCCTGAGGGAACTTCCTAAAATACGCAACACCCAGCAGACATTTTCCTGAATGAGCAAAGTCCATCAGACACTTGGTAGAATGATCAACACCCAGAGGACACTTCCTAGATTGAGCAACACCAAGTGGACACTTACTGGAATGATGAACGCCCAGGAGCCACTTCATAGCATAATGAACGCCCAGCGGACATGTCCTAGAATAATTAACGCCCATTGGACACTTTTTTGAATGATCAATGCCCAGCGAACACTTCCTAGAATGTTCAATGCTCAGAGGACACATTCTAGAATGATCAACACCCAGGGAACCCTTAATACAATGATCAACACCCAGAGGACTCTGCCTAGAATGATCAACGCCCAGAGGACATTGCCTAGCATGATCAATGCGCAGAGGACACATGCTAGAATGATCAGTACCAGGGGACTCTTCCTAGAATGAGCAATGCACTGTGAACTCTTCCAAGAATGATCAACGCTCAATGGACACTTCCTTGAATGGTCAACGCCCAGCGGACACTTCCTAGAAAGAGCAACATCAAGTGGACACTTCTGAGAATGAGCAATTCCTAAAAGACACTAAGCAATGCCCAGCAGACACTTTCCTGAATGAGGAGCTCTCAGAGGAAACTTCCTAGAATGATCAACGTCTAGCAGACACATCCTGGAATGATCAACGTCCAGCGGAACCCTTCTTAGAATGATCAAAACCCTGAGGACACTTCTTGAAATAATCAGCGCTCAAAGGACACTTCCTAGAATGAGCAACGTCCAATGGACACTTCCTAGAATGAGCAATTCCTAAAAGACACTAAGCAATGCTCAGCGGACACTTCCTATAAGGAGCAACGCCCAGTGGGCACTTCGTAAAATAAGCAATGCCCAGTGACACTTCATAGAATGAGCAACTCCTAAAAGACACTAAGCAATGGTCAGCGGATACTTTCCTGAATGAGGAACACCTAGAACACACTTTCGAGAATGATCAACACCCTGCAGACACTTCCTAGAATGATCGACGCCCAACAGACACTTCCTAGAATGATCAATGCCCAAAGGACACTTCCTAGAATGATCAATGCCCAGGGTACACTTCCTAGATTGATCAACACACTGCGGACACTTCCTAGAATGATCAACGCCCAGAGGACACTTCTTAAAATAATCAGCGCTCAAAGGACACTTCCTAGAATGAGCAATTCCTAAAAGACACCAAGCAATGCTCAGCGGACACTTTACTGAATGAGCAGCACTCAGTGGACACTTCCTATAATGATCAACGCCAAGCGAACACTTCCTAGAATGATCAATGCTAAGAGGACACTTCCTAGAATGATCAATGCCCAGAGGATACTTTCTAGAATGATCAATGCTGAGAGGACATTTCCTGGAATGATCAACGCCAAGAGAATACTTCCTAGAATGATCAACGTCCAGAGGGCACTTCCTAGAGATATAAACGCCGAGAGGACGCTTCCTAGAGTGTGCAATTCCTAAAAGACCCTAAGCAATGCTCGGTGGACATTTTACTGAATGAGCAGCGCCCCGTGGACACTTCGTATAATGATCAACACCCAGCTGACGCTTCCTAGAATGATCAACACTCAGCGTACACTTCTTAGAATGATCAGTGCTCAGAGGACACTTCCTAGAATGATCAACGCCCAGACGACACTTCCTAGAATGATCAACGCACAGACGACACTTCCTAGAATGAGCATTTTTTGAAAAGACACTAAGCAATGCTCAGTGGACACTCCTGAATGAGGGACACTCAGCAGAAACTTCCTAAAATGACTAATACCTAAAAAACACTAAGTAAAGCTCTTCCCAAAACGAGTAATACCTAAAAACCACTAAGCAAACAGCGCTGTATTGCATTGTGGCTACCTCAGTATATAAAGGGCCACAATATAAAACCTTCTCTTTATTAAACAACACTAGAGAGGGATTACAACCCTTATCATAATCCCCTGCAAAATGGAATTTTAACCGAGGATTTATGGATTACATTTCTTCATAGCAGTTGTCCATCCAAGCATGTACTCTCAGATTTCAGCACCAAAGACTTTTCTACCTCTTTATCTTAAATATATACACTACTCATAAAAACTTTGGAATATTTGGCTTTAGGGCAAAATGTATGGAAAACGTGAAAAGTTCACGCTACAGTGATATTTTATTATGAAAGTAGCTATTTAAGTGGAAGCATCAATGGTGATTTCCTCATCCCAAACAAAAGCCATCAACAGTGGTGGGTATATCGTAACTAAAAATGTCAATCTCTCAATAACTTGTCATGTGGCCTTGAGTATCAAATACAGTTAGACAACAATGTCTCATGCTGTCAACAAGTGGGGTTATTCTCTGCTGAGACATGGCATCCCACCAGTAGCGTAGCTACCGGGGGTGCAGAGGGGGCCATCGCCCCGGGCCCCGCGCTCTGAGGGGGCCCACCCGGACCTACGCCGATACAGTTACATTCTGCAGCAGAGCAGGGAGAATCAATATCCCTGCTCTGCCGCTATGGGGCCCCTGAGCGGGCGGGGGGGGGGGGCCCGATGCCAGCAGTGGGCCCCCCATCGTCATCGCAAGGTAAGCTGTATCGGCATTTAGCCGATATAGCTGACCGCGGTGATGAGGTAAGGAGCGCTGCGCTCCTTCTCCCATCATCCCCCACATCGTCTGACAGCCGGCGCGATGACGTCACGGCGCCTGCTGTCAGAAGATGAGCGGGAGCAGGGAGCGCCGCTGGAACAAGGAGGAAGAGAGGTGAGTATTGTGGGTTTTTTTATGGCTGTGCTGTCTTATATACTGGATCTGCCTATGGGGGGTGTGCTGCCTTTCATACAGGATCTGCCTATGGGGGGGTGCTGCCTGATATACAGGATCTGCCTATGGGGAGGTGCTGCCTTATATACAGGATCTGCCTATGGGGGGTGATGTCTTATATACTGGATCTGCCTATGGGGAGTGTGCTGCCTTATATACAGGATCTGCCTATGGGGGGTGCTGCCTTATATATATTGATCTGCCTATGGGGGTGCTGCCATATATACAGGATCTGCCTATGGGGGATGCTGCCTTATATATAAGATCTGCCTCTGGGGGTGCTGCCTTATATACAGGATCTGCCTATAGGGGGGTGCTGCCTTATATACAGGATCTGCCTATGGGGGGTGTGCTGCCTTACATACAGGATCTGCCTATGGGGGTGCTGCCTTATATAGAGGATCTGCCTATGGGGGTGCTGCCTTATATACAGGATCTGCCTATGGGGGGTGATGCCTTATATACAGGATCTGCCTATGGGGGGTGCTGCCTTATATACAGGATCTGCCTATGGGGGGGTGCTGCCTTATATACAGGATCTGTCTATGGGGGGGTGCTGCCTTATATACAGGATCTGTCTATGGGGGGTGTGCTGCTTTACATACAGGATCTGCCTATGGGGGTGCTGCCTTATATAGAGGATCTGCCTATATGGGGTGCTCCCTTATATACAGGATCTGCCTATCGGGGGTGCTGCCTTATACAGGATCTGCCTATGGGGGATGCTGCCTTATATACAGGATCTGCCTATGGGGGTGCTGCCTTATATACAGGATCTGCCTATGGGGGGTGCTGCCTTATATACAGGATCTGCCCATGGGGGGTGCTGCCTTATATATAGGATCTGCCTATGGGGGGGTGCTACCTTATATACAGGATCTGCCTATGGGGGTGCTGCCTTATATAGAGGATCTGCCTATGGGAGTGCTGCCTTATATACAGGATCTGCCTATGGGGGGTGCTGCCTTATATATATTGATCTGCCTATGGGGGTGCTGCCATATATACAGGATCTGCCTATGGGGGATGCTGCCTTATATATAAGATCTGCCTCTGGGGGTGCTGCCTTATATACAGGATCTGCCTATAGGGGGGTGCTGCCTTATATACAGGATCTGCCTATGGGGGGTGTGCTGCCTTACATACAGGATCTGCCTATGGGGGTGCTGCCTTATATAGAGGATCTGCCTATGGGGGTGCTGCCTTATATACAGGATCTGCCTATGGGGGGTGATGCCTTATATACAGGATCTGCCTATGGGGGGTGCTGCCTTATATACAGGATCTGCCTATGGGGGGGTGCTGCCTTATATACAGGATCTGTCTATGGGGGGGTGCTGCCTTATATACAGGATCTGTCTATGGGGGGTGTGCTGCTTTACATACAGGATCTGCCTATGGGGGTGCTGCCTTATATAGAGGATCTGCCTATATGGGGTGCTGCCTTATATACAGGATCTGCCTATCGGGGGTGCTGCCTTATACAGGATCTGCCTATGGGGGATGCTGCCTTATATACAGGATCTGCCTATGGGGGTGCTGCCTTATATACAGGATCTGCCTATGGGGGGTGCTGCCTTATATACAGGATCTGCCTATGGGGGGTGCTGCCTTATATATAGGATCTGCTAGGGGGGGTGCTACCTTATATACAGGATCTGTCTATGGGGGTGCTGCCTTATATAGAGGATCTGCCTATGGGGGGTGCTCCTTATATACAGGATCTGCCTATGGGGGTGCTGCCTTATATACAGGATCTGCCTTTGGGGGGAGCTGCCTTATATACAGGATCTGCCTATGGGGGGTGCTCCTTATGCTTCAGGATCTGCCTATAGAGTGGGGTGCTGCCTTATACTACAGGATCTACCTATCCTATGGGGGGTGCTGTCTTATACTACAGGGTCTGCCTATGGGGGTGCTGCCTTGTATTATATTGAGGACTATCTGGCACATTATACTATATGGAGGTTATCCATGGGGCCATCATACAGTGTGGAGATTACAGTGAAGGGGCCATTATACAGTGTTGGAGCCATCAAACAGTTTGGAGGCTACTAACGGGTCAGTATACTGTGTGGGTGGTGCTATACAGTGAGGGGGCATTATACTGTGTATAGGGGAGCTGCACAGGCGGGAGACTCTGGACATTATTAAATGTAAAGTGGGCACTTATTGTTATAGGGGAACTCAGGTTACTGTGACTATCAAAGGGGCACATAGGGCAGTATTACTTTCTAGGAGGCAAAATATGGGCACTGTTTTCTAGGACACTTGCACCTGGCATTACTATATTATAGAGGGTGCTTTAGAATTTAGAGGGCACAGAGAACCACACAGCAGGTGCAGTAATATGGACACATACGGCAGCAGCGACTCAGTATTGGGGTATCAGGTGCAGTAGTAGGGACACATACGGTAGCAGCGGCTCAGTATTGGGGTATCAGGTGGAGTAATAGGGACACATACAGCAGCAGCGGCTCAGTATTGGGGTATCAGGGGCAGTAATAGGGACACATATGACAGCAGTGGCTCAGTATTGGGGTATCAGGTGGAGTAATAGGGTCACATATGGCAGCAGTGGCTCAGTATTGGGGTATCAGGGGCAGTAATATGGACACATATGACAGCAGCGACTCAGTATTGGGGAATCAGGTGCATTAATAGGGACACATACGGCAGCAGTGGCTCAGTATTGGGGTATCAGGTGGAGTAATAGGGTCACATATGGCAGCAGTGGCTCAGTATTGGGGTATCAGCTGGAGTAATAGGGACACATACGGCAGCATTGGCTCAGTATTGGAGTATCAGGTGGAGTAATAGGGTCACATATGGCAGCAGTGGCTCAGTATTGGGGTATCAGGTGGAGTAATATGCTCACATATGGCAGCAGTGGCTCAGTATTGGGGTATCAGGTGGAGTAATAGGGTCACATATGGCAGCAGTGGCTCAGTATTGGGGTATCAGCTGGAGTAATAGGGACACATAAGGCAGCAGTGGCTCAGTATTGGGGTATCAGGTGGAGTAATAGAGTCACATATGGCAGCAGTGGCTCAGTATTGGGGTATCAGCTGGAGTAATAAGCTCACATATGGCAGCAGTGGCTCAGTATTGGGGTATCAGGTGGAGTAATATGGACACATACGGCAGCAGCGACTCAGTATTGGGGTATCAGGTGGAGTAATAGGGACACATATGGCAGCAGTGGCTCAGTATTGGGGTATCAGGTGGAGTAATAGGGACACATACGGCAGCAGTGGCTCAGTATTGGGGTATCAGGGGCAGTAATAGGGACACATACGGCAGCAGCGACTCAGTATTGGGGTATCAGGGGCAGTAATAGGGACACATACGGCAGCAGCGGCTCAGTATTGGGGTATCTGTTGTGAATTCTGTGGCGGAGCTCCCTCTTGTGGTCACAAGTGGTACTTCGGCTGGTTCTCTCTGTGAGCTTCCATTGGTGGAGGAAAGTGGTACTGCGGCTTCTGAGTTTCCTTCCTCAGGTGATGTGGTGAAGTCGTTAGGTGCTGCTCTATTTAACTCCACCTAGTGCTTTGATCCTGGCTTCCAGTCAATGTTCTAGTATTGGACTTGTTTCCTCCTGGATCGTTCCTGTGGCCTGCTGCTCTGCATAGCTAAGTTCCTCTTTGCTATTTGTTTGCTGTTTTTTTCTGTCCAGCTTGTCAATTTGTTTTTTACTGCTTGCTGGAAGCTCTGGGACGCAGAGGGTGTACCTCCGTGCCGTTAGTTCGCTACGGAGGGTCTTTTTGCCCCCTTTGCGTGGTATTTGTAGGGTTTTTCTGTTGACCGCAAAGTTACCTTTCCTATCCTCGCTCTGTTCAGAATGTTGGGCCTCACTTTGCTAAATCTATTTCATCTCTACGTTTGTCTTTTCATCTTAACTCACAGTCATTATATGTGGGGGCTGCCTTTTCCTTTGGGGTATTTCTCTGAGGCAAGGTAGGCTTATTTTCTATCTTCAGGCTAGCTAGTTTCTCAGGCCTTGCCGAGTTGCATAGGGAGCGTTAGGCGCAATCCACGGCTGCCTTTAGTGTGTTGGAGAGGATTAGGGATTGCGGTCAACAGAGTTCCCACGTCTCAGAGCTCGTACTTGTTTTTTGGGTTATTGCCAGGTCACTGTATGTGCGCTGATCTCTATGTCCATTGTGGTACTGAATTACCTTTCATAACAGGTATCAGGGGCAGTAATAGGGACACATACAGCAGCAGCTGCTCAGTATTGGGGTATCAGGGGCAGTAATAGGGACACATAGGGCAGCAGCAGCTCAGTATTTCGGTATCAGGGGCAGTAATAGGAACACATAGGGAAGCAGTGGCTCAGTATTGGGGTATCAGGGGCAGTAATAGGGACACATACGGCAGCAGCGGCTCAGTATTGGGGTATCAGGGGCAGTAATAGGGACACATACGGCAGCAGCGGCTCAGTATTGGGGTATCAGCAGGATGAGGAGTTTGTGCAGGTTGGGAATAGATGGTGATGGAGCTGGAATGTGAGATGTGAAATATGTCTTTGTTGTATTCTCTGCAGACGAGTCCTGGCTGGAAGAAGTTGTCATGTCGGTCTGGACCAGATGGAAAAGACGGGAAAAGTGAACGATACCATCAGAAAGAACATCAGCGGTAAATCATTATCTGTAACTGTGCTGTGATCTCCTATATGTTCTGTAGGGCTGGTATCTACCACTGACCATATGGCGGTAATATCAGTGTTGGTCTTTATATAGAGATTATTTTCAGTAATAGCGCGGTCATCTGCTGAGGTTCTCCTCCACTATTAGGGTGCGTCACCCAGTTGTTATCAAGGCTACCTTGTTAGGGGCCTGTTATGATAAGGTAATTCAGTACCACAATGGACATAGAGGTCAGAGCACATACAGTGACCTGACAATAACCCAAAAACATAGAACGAGCTCTGAGACGTGGGAACTCTGCTGATCGCAATCCCTAATCCTCTCCAACCACACTAGAGGCAGCCGTGGATTGCGCCTAACGCTCCCTATGCAACTCGGCACAGCCTGAGAAACTAGCTAGCCTGAAGATAGAAAATAAGCCTACCTTGCCTCAGAGAAATACCCCAAAGGAAAAGGCAGCCCCCACATATAATGACTGTGAGTTAAGATGAAAAGACAAACGTAGAGATGAAATAGATTTAGCAAAGTGAGGCCCGACTTTCTGAACAGAGCGAGGATAGGAAAGGTAACTTTGCGGTCAACACAAAACCCTACAAAAACCACGCAAAGGGGGCAAAAAGACCCTCCGTACCGAACTAACGGCACGGAGGTACACCCTCTGCGTCCCAGAGCTTCCAGCAAGCAGGAAAAAACAAATAGACAAGCTGGACAGAAAAAAACAGCAAACAAAATAGCAAAGCGGAACTTAGCTATGCAGAGCAGCAGGCCACAGGAACGATCCAGGAGGAAACAGGTCCAATACTAGAACATTGACTGGAGGCCAGGATCAAAGCACTAGGTGTAGTTAAATAGAGCAGCACCTAACGACTTCACCACATCACCTGAGGAAGGAAACTCAGAAGCCGCAGTACCACTTTCCTCCACCAACGGAAGCTCACAGAGAGAATCAGCCGAAGTACCACTTGTGACCACAGGAGGGAGCTCTGCCACAGAATTCACAACAGGGGCCCACTCAGAAGCTTCGCCCCCCTGGACCAAAACCCTAGCTACGCCTCTGCATCCCACTCTTCTTGAAGGGCGGGCCTCAAGTCATTGAGGTTATGGTGTAGAGAGTTATGAGCGGCGACTCAGCTGATGCCATAGGTTTTCTATGAGATTCAGGTAAGGAGAAAGTACAGGCCACTCCTTGCGAGTTTCCCCCCTTTGGTAGGACAATACCTATATAACAGGTGACTCGAGCCTTTTAACAGGATCTCTATCACGATCTGGGCTCTATTTGTTACTGTGTCTTTACGTGTGTGGTGGACAGGTAATTTGCAATCTGCTGTCCCACCGGTCTCTGCTGTGAGATGTAGAATATTGCACAACCTCGGTCTTCCAGCTACCGGTTTCATGCTCTACAGTGTGGAAGAGGCTCAGTCACAGCTTCTCCCCAGCTCTTCGCTTTCACTGTGCCTCTTCTCTCCTTCACGCTCTCTACAATCCGTCCTGCTTTCCCTTCTCTCTCTTTCCAGGAGCTGCAGAGCTCGGTCTGCATGGCCCCTTTCCTCTCTCTCTCTCGTCTCTGTCTGCCAGGAGCTGCAGACTCCCATGTCTGCTCAGCTGCACTCCCCTCTTACCAACTCCGCCTAAGCTGATGTTCCTCGACAAGCTCCCCTCTGGCAATCTCTGACAGACTGACTACTTTCCCTCCAGACCAGAATATATATATAGGGGAGCCACCCACAAGCTGGATCAGTGCTCCCCCTTCTGGCCTGGAGTGTGAACATGTTGTATGTTTGTGAATACCTGATAAGAAGAATCTTTCATCGCTTCCAAGCGTGACATCACTCTCCACGAGAGGAAAGCATTGCCACTGTGACAACCAGGAACCTGGGGTGTTACACATGTCTAAAATTTTGCATGGGCCACTCAGTCCACAAAAAATCATAGACATGTGAATAGCCCCATGGTCTATCATACATATGAGTACTTTACATGAAAAACTCAGATAGCACTCGAACACAAAAAGAAAATTTACGTGTGAATGGACCCTATCTTTTCCACCGCTGACACTCGGTGGCTTCAGGTGAAGTGATTTCAGTTCCCGCCGACATGTTGTTCTATGACTCTGCTGAGATCAAGTTCACGGCAGGCTTCTCATAATCCTCTCCTGCTGTCTGCAATAACGACAGATGGAATTCTGCTGGTCTATTTTTTTTTTTACATTGACTATGGATTCTGCGTTGTGTCACTTCCACACCATACCATGTATACAACTGTTTGGAACGGGAAGGTCCAAAATTGCTCAACAGAAGTTGCAGCTGGGTGTTCTGCCACCTCCACACCATACCATGTATACAACTGTTTGGAACAGGAAGGTCCAACATTGCTCAACAGAAGTAACAGATGGGTGTTCTGCCACCTCGACGCCATACCACGTATACAACTGTTTGGAACGGGAGAGTCCTAAATTTCCCAACAGAAGTAACAGTTTGGTGTTTCTGTGAATGACCATGTGTGAGTCGGTATGAATATATTCGCAAGTCCCATTCCATCGACCACATCAGCGTTCCATGGCCACTTCTTGGAAGAGGGAGGATCACCTCTTACCTTCTCTTTTGAATAGCCGACCTAATGTGTGTCACACCGGAAAGATGGCATCCTACCAGACCGGCCAATCAAAAGGAGAACCACGGGAGTCAGCAGGTAAGAGATGGCACTTCCTCTCCCTTTGCAGTGGCCACAGATTACCATCATGGCTGATGGAACAGGATGTGCAAATCGATTTTTACTGACTCTAAGCTTGTGTGTACATCAACCTCCACTATCATAATACGGTACGTTGAACACACAGCACTTCCACCCTCCAGAGAGAACCATCTGACTGTGGTTAAAGATACGATGGCCTCCTTCTTTTTTCACACTGCTCTGGTACATGAATGATAAGCTTAAGCTTTGATAGGTTTCTACAGATGTACTCTAAACCAGTTCTGATGAATGAGGCCCGATAAGCATTATCCAGTGCAAATCACACAAGAGAAATGGATCTAGTTTTTTCTAACCCACCATGAATAAAAGGCAAACTTGATGGACTTTTTCAAAGATTAATTTTGGAGTATGTGCAAAAGTGTTCAAAGGGTTCGCAAATCCTCTAACTGGATTAATTCATACTGTTCTCACAGTACGTCAGCGTTACTCCATCTGGCACAGATATTCAAGAAAATCTGCTGTACCATGAAGTGCTTGTAGTCCTTTTCATTCTTATGGGAAACTTGAGTTCATTTTTCATTCATCCACATTAGACTATTGTCAGTCGACCCCGTTAGGATTGTCACCCTGGGTCAAATGTCTAATGGGTATGGGTAGGCAACCTGACTCTTTCCCAACATGAGATTCTGTATGAGATAAGGATATGTTATGTCAGATTTTGGACTCCGGATACTTCTATTCTCTGCGAGAAAAGCCGCCACGACAGAAGAACACCTGAGTGCTCAGCAGACTGAGTGTTCCTGTGTATGGAGTAGTCAGAAGAGATAGCTGCTGGCCAAACGATCCTACGACAGCAATCTATTGTGTATGGGGACCATTAGACCCAACATCCCTCTTACAGCAGATGGAGAAGACCTTAGATTGTCTCATCCTAAAGAATCGGTTCAATTATGCAAATCACACTCTGATCAGCCAGATCAGACTGTGATTAGAGTGTGATCCAATTCTCTCTAATGAGGAGGCGATGAAGAAAAAAATGTCTTCATCCTCTCCTTTCTGTCAGTCCGTGGAAATTGGACTATATTCAGATGTCATCCGGGTACAGTCCGATGTTTTCCAAGGACTCACTGACTTGCATGGCCGAGAGAAATCTGAAAATCAGCTTAAACTTGGGCATGCATAGAATAACATTGGAAGGAGTGCGATCCGATATTTTATCAGATGTGAATCAATTTGCAAGACCCGGCCCATCAGCCAAGTTTGGTAATCTGCGCTCCGAGGACAACCTATCAACGGATGGCATCTGAGGCTCTTCTTTCGAGTAGCCGGCCCAGGCAAACGTCACATGTGCATCACACTGCAATGATGACATTGTGCCAAACTGGCTACTCAAAAGAAAGGTTGTGGATCCCATCAGGTAGCAGGTGGTTCTCAAGGTTCCTCCCAGTGGCAACAGATTACTGATGTAGCCAATGTGCCGGGACGTTCGAATCCAATATCTCTGATTATTGATGCCTTAATTTGACCTCATGGGTATTAAGGGTATGTGCACACGATGCGGAAAATGCTGCGGATCTGCAGCGTTTCCGCAGCTGCGGGTCCGCAGTAGTTTCCCATGAGTTTACATTACAATGTAAACTTATGAGAAACGAAAAACGCTGTGCACATGCAGCGGTTTACATTCCGCAGCATGTCACTTCTTTCTGTGGATTCCACAGCGGTTTTACAGCTGCTCCTATGGAAAACCGCAGTTGTAAAACCGCAGTGAAAACCGCAGAAAAAACACGGTAAATCCAAGATAAATCTGCAGCAAAAACGCAGCGTTTTTGCCCTGCAGATTTATCAAATCTGCTGCGGAAAAATCCGCAGTGGACCAGAATACGTGTGCAGATACCCTAAGTATTCCCATGGCGAACGGTGAGGAAAACTTTTTTCGAAATGGAAGTAAACTGTTTTCATAGCAAGTCTGGTCCATCCGCCTCAACGGGGAGAAGTAGACGTTGATCTTCAGGCTAAAATTGTTACTATTCCCTGAGCCCAACCTTCGCTATGAGTACCAATAATTCTGGTTACAATGTCTTCCCTCCGGTCATTCTGGACTTTAATTAAAGATAGAAGTCGGCTGCACCTCCTCCAACCTCCCATGTATCTGAGCCATCACACAATGCAGAAGCTGCTCCTCTAAGAACCTGGTGTTTATTCTATAATAGACAGTAACAATCTGCCATTAGCTGCTCGTTACATGTTGTGTGTGCGCAGCATCAGGAACCGTTGGCTTTCTGCATCTAATTGCTTCTTTGTAGCATGATCCAGCCTCGGATTTTTTTTTCAAAGCACGGGATAACAATTCAACCAAAGGAGTTCACGACAAGATGATGTAAATCAAATCAGTGGTGCACAAAGAGGAGTGGGGGCCTTCCTCATGGTGCTACAGGGATGGTCCATCCTCCACCCTTTTCGTGCCTTGTTGGACAGAGAAGTGGTCTTAAATTCAAAAAGGTTACCCTTAGAAATTGCTAGGATGGGACATGGGGTCATGGAGCTACTGTAGGTAAAGCTCAGCAGGCCCTATGACTTGTCCACTACGAAGAGCTACAGATGTTTCCTTTGACCTTTTTTCTTGGCTTGAGATGATTAGCAAAGCATAGTAAAATTAGTAAAACATAACTTCACGATACTCTGTCACGAGATATTAATTCTATATGTGATTATTAGAGATGAGCGACAAAATTCTGAGGTCTCTCCAGACATCATGGATCCCATGCACATTAGATGGTTGGCTAATCCCACTGAAATCGGAGGCAGCACGGTGGCTCAGTGGTTCCAGCAATGGGGTCCTGGGTTCAAATCCCACTAAGGACAACAACTACAAGGAGGTTGTTTATTCTCCGCATGTTTGTGTGGGTCTTCTCCAGATTCTCCGGTTTCCCCCCACATTCCTGATAGGGAATGTAGATTGTGAGCCCCAATGGGGACAGCCATGATGTCTGTAAAGTGCTGTGGAATATGATGGCGCTGTATAATTAAAGCATAATAAATAAGGGTTTGGATGACTTTTATCTAATACGTTTTAGGTTGTCTCATGTCCAGTCTTTAGGATCGCATACCTTACCAGTCTCCCGTCTTCCCCCTTACCCTGAGGAAATGCCCTCCTACATGACTGACTGTATGAACTATGAGCTGTCGAAAGCTTCGCAACCTCAGAAGAGTGTCATGGCACTGAAGATGGCCGGACCCAGCAAAAAAAAGAGCCAGTGCGCTGTTTGCCTAGGAGTCAGGCCACTTCTGATAGACTCCAGTGGTGGCTGGTAACCAAGGCAACAAAAGGTGTACACAATGAAATTACAAATGCCTCCTTTCATGAGAAGGGAGAGGATTTTGAAGAAGAGCTAAATTGAGAAGTTTCTTGCTTTTCGAAGCCCTTATTAAGTTTTCTTTAAAAGGGTTGTCTACTACTCGGAATCCCCTTGTAAAATATTAACTCCAAAATTCACTTTGTCGACACTGTCCCTCCCGGGGATCGCATGACATTGTTATGTCACGCAATCCCTGAGGTCAATCATTCTCCCCAGCCATTGCTGATTGGCCGCTGGGATCCCCAAGACATGACAATAGTATGTGATCTATTTCCAGGAGAGCCAGAGCCGACACCAGCGGTGAGTATAAGTATTATATTACAAGGGGGAAACATAGGCATTCGGAAAGAGTTGACTACCCCATTAAAAACTTGACGGTAACACTTTAAAAGCTGCAATTGTAGCTAGTGTTATTACACAGAGACAAGTTAAAGGGGTTACAGGATAAGAGATGACTTACTGATTAGTGGGGGGGGGGGGGGGGTTAAAGTGCTGGGACCAGCACTGATCGGCAGAATGGGGAATTTTTATCCTGGTTACAAAATGGAGCATCAGGTTGGATATCGACCACCATCGCATTCATTCTTCTGGAAAACTGCAGCGCTCATCAGCCCCGTAGAGAATGAATAGAGCGGCTATCAACCCTACGTGGATAAAAATGAGCCATTCTACTAGTTAGAGCCCCCCCATCAATTGATAACCTGTGGATAGATAACTTTTCACTAGACAACCCCTTTAAGGAGCAGTTAAGATTGATTAGCTAGATAGAATATACATTTTATAATGTGATTCTTCGATAATTTAAAGGGGATACGACATGATTTTTAATTATTTTTTTGACATTATTATTCAGAAATACTCCCTCCTATAGGCGATGCTGTGCTGTTATTTCCCACGTACAGTCCTAGCGGACTGTATACAGACCCCCCTTAGGAGCAGCTCTAGGTGGGCGCCATCACAGGACAGATGGACACATGACACCTAGTACATAAACACATCCAGTCTCAGGCGCTATGTGTGGAGTATGCGCGCAGCGGCGCCCGGGAGTCAGCCAGGCGGAGAGGGGCAGCGCGCAGCTAGAGCGAGCATTACGGTAGGAGAAGGACCAGCGCCTGGAGCCGCAGCCGGAGCATCCCAGTCATCAGCGCCAGGAGCCATGGCCAAGGAGCGGCCGGAGAAAGCGGAGGAGACCGAGCAGATGATCGAGAAGGAAGGAGGGAAGGAGCCGGCCGAGGTGCCAGGAGGAGCCGCGGATGGCAGGGACATGAGAGCCGTGCTCCTCTCCGGGTTTGGAGGGCTCAATAAGCTGCGGGTGGCCCGGAAAGTGATGCCAGAGCCCCAGGATGGAGAAGTGAAGATCCGGGTGAAAGCCTGGTCCGGTACCCTTTATATACAATCCCCATTCACCATGCATTCTGGGGTGGGGGGAAGGGTTAATGCAACTCAACTGGTTCACAGTGCGGTCATGGGAGGGTTAACTGTAAGAAAGGGCCACGATAGCTGCCTTCCGATGAAAGGGTTAACCGAAGAGCTACCGCCAGGTCGGAAGGGTTAACTGAAGAGCTAGCGCTAGCTCGGAAGGGTTAACCGAAGAGCTACCGCTAGGTCGGAAGGGTTAACCGAAGAGCTACCGCCAGGTCGGAAGGGTTAACCGAAGAGCTACCGCCAGGTCGGAAGGGTTAACTGAAGAGCTACCGCTAGCTCGGAAGGGTTAACCGAAGAGCTACCGCCAGGTCCGAAGGGGTAACCGGCGGCTGGGTAACTCGGGTGGGAGAAGTGGAGTTTTTGCTGCTGAAAGGGTTAACAGGGGAGCGAAACCTGTTGACGGGGAAGGATTTACGACCGTCCCCGGATGGGTTAAGCCGGCAAATAGAAGGGGCTCACTTAGGGCTTCAAGGGTTAATCGGAAAGTGGGCGGGTTGGACGACGAAAGGGTCAACCGGACAACAAAAGTCTGGGGGATCAATGAAAGGGTTAACCGGGAGGGCAGCTATAAGGTGATGTGGACGATGGAAAAAGGGTTATACCGCCGGACGGGGCTCGGTGACTGAGGGGGTTAATTCGGAGGCCAAAGGAAATCATAACGAAAGGGTTAAAATATGTCACTGGGTGCAAAAAGCAAAGGGTTAATTATACTTGCCCTCCCAAACAAAAGAGAACCAGATGGTTAAATAGTAGGAAACCCACCGATGGAGGGTTAACCAGGGCTCAGTTGGAGGTCTGGTCGACGAATGGTTGACTCTAAGGGTTAATCAGGGCCGTGGTTGCGCCAAATGTAAGTGTTACGTTGGTTGTGGGCACAGCTCTGGAGCACCGCCGTACTGTACACCCAGCCGCCATCTACGGCTGTAACCTGTGGCCGCGGGATACAACATGCCGTCACTTCTCTCCCATTCATTGTCTGTGGGATAATTTTTGTACGGCCCAATAATAATCCCCAGTGTATGATAATCCAGCGTCTGGCAGATCCTGGTAATAACTGGTTAAAAGAACCAAAAATATTTGATGATTCTTGGAAAATAAACGGAAGAAGGGAAGTTGTTAATAATAATTATTTATTATGATGTTATTGAAATTAGAATGTTGCTGTATTCTAGTATTTTAACCCTTTCAATTGTAGATTTTAGTTTTTGATTTGCCGCCATCGTCAGGCCTTCGCGCTCCGCTGAATATTGATGCAATTTTTAATTGAAAAGACATTTACAAAGTGACGAGACGGCGCCGATGGCATCGGACTAACTGATACTTTGATATTTGAATTTTTCAAGAAGTTCTGTTACTATGGAGACAGGATCCAGAAAGATGCACAGGATGCGCCGTCTCCTAGTGACACCTGTGTGTAGCATGCAAATGTAGCAGAGAGGAGTTTGACTTTTAGCGCAACCGAGGTTACGCTTTTGAGATCGGGCACTGATGTGTGATGGGTGGAGGTCTTACCCCTGGGACTTACAGCAAGAGGTTGTCCAGGTTTGAGATTTGTGGATCCTTCCAGCGCGCACGGTGCACGCTGTCGGGATTCTCCGGGCTGGCACATGACCACAATTATACACTTTGCATACATGCTGTCACATGCCGACTAGACGTGTGTGGCCTAGCTCAATGCAAATGAATTGAGCAAGGTCGAACAAGTCTAGTTGGAATGCGACCACAAGTATTCAAATCGCCACCTCCGGTGTCGGAGAATCCTGACAGCGTGCACCGTGAGGATAGAGTAACTGCAGACTTGTACCCCAAGCCTGGACATCCCCTTTAATGCTGTTACATACGGAAACACCTCTTTAAAGAGAGCGTATCTCCACAACAAAAGTGAACGGTTTTGCTCTTATTTTGTTCCTCACCTGAATATTCTGTTTTTTTTTGTTTTTTGTTATATTAAAATCTGCCATCTAGTTGCAGAGATATGGGCCTTTTTATTTAGTGCTACTTTTTATGGTCTTTACAAGGGGGCGTGGCTCACAGGGTAGTAATGCAGTAAAGACACGCCCCTGAGGATCTTCTGAAACATGTTCTCTTATAAAGACCATAAAAATGGGCACTAAATAAAAAGTTCCATATATCTGGAGCCATATGGCGGCTTATAAAACAATCACCATACTCGGGGGAGTGGTGGGAATAAAATATATACAAAACTGGAAACTCATTACTTGATAACAAGTCCTCTTTAAAGGGGGTTTTCAGTATTTTATTTTCCATTTTTTTAATATTTTTTTTACATGGGTTTTTGAAGTCCTATAAAAAAAATCTGTGGAATCGCCATTCCCAGAGCAGAGTGACTCCCACAATGTTTTTTGAAGAAAAAAAAAATATATATATTAAAAGTTTTACCAAGAGTGAGTTAAAAGATATGTGTGAAGCCAGCCTCGAGTGTCAAGAAAGGGTCTCGTTGATTTGCTCATTTTTTGTAAATTTTTCTTTTTATTTACATCTTTTTTTATTTCTGTCTTTTTTTGTGTCTATTTTATATATGTTCTCTTGTTTGTTTATTTTTTTTTTGTGTTCACCAACATGGTTGAGGTTATTGATTTCCAGGTGTTTTTGTTTTCTAGATGTTTATTAATGACTAGATGGTGGCCCGATTCTAACGCATCGGGTATTCTAGAATATGCATGTCCACGTAGTATATTGCCCAGCCACGTAGTATATTGCCCAGCCACGTAGTATATTGCACAGCCACGTAGTATATTGCACAGCCCACGTAGTATATTGCCCAGCCACGTAGTATATTGCCCAGCCACGTAATATATTGCCCAGTCACGTAGTATATTGCCCAGCCACGTAGTATATTGCCCAGCCACGTAGTATATTGCCCAGTCACGTAGTATATTGCCCAGTGATGTAGTATAGCTACGTAGTATATTGCCCAGCCACGTAGTATATTGCCCAGCCACGTAGTATATTGCCCAGCCACGTAGTATATTGCCCAGTCACGTAGTATATTGCCCAGTGATGTAGTATAGCTACGTAGTATATTGCCCAGTTACGTAGTATACAGCACAGAACAACGTAGTATATTGCACAGCGACGTAGTATACAGTGCAGAGCCACGTAGTATATTGCACAGCGACGTAGTATATTTCCCAGCAAAGTAGTATGCAGCACAGAGCCACGTAGTATATTGCACAGTCACGTAGTATATTGCCCAGTGACGTAGTATATTGCCCAGCAAAGTACGGTAGTATACAGCACAGAGCCACGTAGTATATTGCACAGTGACGTAGTATATTGCCCAGCCACGTAGTATATTGCACAGCGACGTAGTATATTGCCCAGTCACGTAGTATATTGCACAGTCACGTAGTATATTGCACAGTCACGTAGTATATTGCCCAGCGAAGTAGTATATTGCCCAGCGAAGTAGTATACAGCACAGAGCCACGTAGTATATTGCACAGTGACGTAGTATATTGCCCAGTCACGTAGTATATTGCACAGTCACGTAGTATATTGCTCAGTGACGTAGTATATTGCCCAGTCACGTAGTATATTGCCCAGCCACGTAGTATATTGCTCAGTGACGTAGTATATTGCCCAGCGAAGTAGTATACAGCACAGAGCCACGTAGTATATTGCCTAGTGACGTAGTATATTGCCCAGCCACGTAGTATATTGCACAGTCACGTAGTATATTGCACAGTCACGTAGTATATTGCTCAGTGACGTAGTATATTGCCCAGTCACGTAGTATATTGCCCAGCCACGTAGTATATTGCTCAGTGACGTAGTATATTGCCCAGCGAAGTAGTATACAGCACAGAGCCACGTAGTATATTGCCTAGTGACGTAGTATATTGCCCAGCCACGTAGTATATTGCCCAGTAACGTAGTATATTGCACAGCCACGTAGTATATTGGCCAGTCACGTAGTATATTGCCCAGCCACGTAGTATATTGCTCAGTGACGTAGTATATTGCCCAGCGAAGTAGTATACAGCACAGAGCCACGTAGTATATTGCCTAGTGACGTAGTATATTGCCCAGCCACGTAGTATATTGCACAGTCACGTAGTATATTGCACAGTCACGTAGTATATTGCTCAGTGACGTAGTATATTGCCCAGTCACGTAGTATATTGCCCAGCCACGTAGTATATTGCTCAGTGACGTAGTATATTGCCCAGCGAAGTAGTATACAGCACAGAGCCACGTAGTATATTGCCTAGTGACGTAGTATATTGCCCAACCACGTAGTATATTGCCCAGTAACGTAGTATATTGCACAGCCACGTAGTATATTGGCCAGTCACGTAGTATATTGCACAGTGACGTAGTATATTGCCCAGCTAGGTAGTATATTGGCCAGTCACGTAGTATATTGCCCAGCCAGGTTTGTCACAGGTTAAAAAATAAAAAAAAACATATACTCACCTTTCCGAGGGCCCCTTGTAGTCCACGGCAGCTTCCGGTCCCAGGGTTGGTATGAGCGCAGGACCTGTGATGACCGTGACGTCATGGCAGGTCCTTCTGCCACCGGAACCTGCAACGGAAGATGGCGGCCGGCGCAAGCTGCTACGGAGGGTGAGAATAGCAGGGTTTTTTTTTTATTATTATTTTAACATTACATTTTTTACTATTGATGCCGCATAGGCAGCGTCAGTAGTAAAAAGTTGGGGACACACATGGTGAATAACGGCGGTAATGGAGTGCGTTACCCGCGGCATAACACGTTCCGTTACCCCCGGCATTAACCCTGTGTTAGCGGTGACCGGAGGGGAGTATGCGGACGACAGGCACTGACTGCGGGGAGTAAGGAGCGGCCATTTTCTTCCGGACTGTGCCCGTCGCTGATTGGTCGCGGCAGCAATGACAGGCAGCTGGCGAGACCAATCAGCGAATGAATAACCGTGACAGACAGAAGGACAGACGGAAGTGACCCTTACACAATTATATAGTAGATTCACCAATTGCAACTTGTTAAGGTTTTGCAAGAATTTTTGCACATTTTCCGGTTTTCCTCTAGAGTGATGATAAACACGTCTGACATTTTTTATGAAAGTTTGCAACATTTTAGCAGAACGTGCACGTTTTTACTGTAAAAACTCCAAAAAAAGACAAAAATGAAGAGCATTTTTTATTTTGCGCAAAATTCATGACCAATGTACAAAAATTTGACGCCCAAAAAATTAACAAATACCACAAGACAAAAAAAAAAAGAAAATGCAATGACATGAGAGAAATTTTTTAATAAGAGCCAAGTTGCAAATGTGCATTTTTACTCTTTTAAAAGGAATCAGTCTTTTTCTATGTCATTTGAAAGCACCATGAGGTAGGGGCAGAGACCCTGATTTCAGGGATGGGTCACTTACCTGTGTTTTTCTGTTTCAATAAAGTCAGTGCTTTATCAGCAGGAGATTATCACTACAGGACTAGTTGTCTTGTGCCTCCTGGTCCTGCCACGCCCCCACCACTATTGGCAGCTTTTTGTCAATATACAGTACAGTACACAGAAAACAGCCAATCAATGATGTGGGCGGGGATATACAGGGCTCAGCATTCCGAGCTCTGAAATTTGAAAGGTAAATGATGTTATTCTATTACGTCATTATATTTCCTGCAATTAGGGAAATTTTTGTGAACCCTTTTAATATGGGTGTAAAGAATATCAGCATCTTCGGGGGACTTTTTTTGTTTTTTACTTCAATGTATGTGTTTTGGGCTAAATATATCTTTTGTCATTGAGTTTTATCTAATATTTTGCACCGATTTTTTTTATAGCCTCCATTTTGCATTGTCTGTTGGTGGCTACAGAATGAGAAACTGTCATTGACATTGAGCTTGTTGTAGCCCTTTTATCTGTCTTTTTCTCAGCTGATTTAAGATTACGTTAACGTTCAGCTCAACTTTGATGTGGTCTGTGGTCAGAATTCAGCACCGAGAACTTCCAAGATAAACTAGTAAAAAGATTTACATACTCCCCATTAGAACACGCTCACTGATGGATTCTTAGTTAACTCATTCTGCAGCCATCAAGGAGCAGGGAAACCAAGGACCCAATTTATTATTGCATTTGCACCTTTCTTTGTCTAGCGTCTGGTGTTATTTGACTGTCTTTCATTTGCGCCTTTTTAAAGTTTATTTTATATTGTTGTTTTGTTGTTTTGTTTTTTAAGTTCATCATTGTGGAGGAAGTTTTGGGGTTTCCAGATGTTTTCTGCTCATTCAACGATTGCGATTTTTTAAAAAAAATGATTTTGTGCACACGTGGAATACAAATTTTGCGACAGTTTAATAATGGAATATGCAGTTAAAAAAAAATTGTAAAAAAATAACAAAAATTTTCTACAAAAATGTATTGCTCCATTTTGAAGAAAAAAGTAAGAATACCAGAGAACGAAAAAAGAAAAGGGAATTAAAAAAAAAAAAAAGCACGGTTGATGAATTGCGTCCATAGAGCCGGTAAAAACCAAACGGCGCAAACATTTTTAATGAATTCCAATTGCAAAAATTAGTTTTAGCCCAAAGCATCTTTTTATAGCATAGAGTCATGGCTAGTGACGAGCGAACGTGCTGTGATAAGGTGCTATCTGCAGGGCTGTGGAGTCGGAGTTGTGGAGTTGGAGCCCATTTTGGTGGAGTTGGTGTCATGGAAATTAAGGAGTCGGAGTTATGGCTTACCGACTCCACAGCCCTAGTCGGAGCCCATGTTGGTGGAGTCGGAGTCAGTGTCATGGAAATTGAGGAGTCGGAGGTTTGGCTTACCTACTCCACAGCCCTGGTTATCTGAGCATGCTCGGTGATAACTGGGTGTCTTCGTCATGCTCGAAAAATATCTTCCAGTCCCCACGACTGCATAACCTCACAGCTGTTCGACATCCGCAACTCATGCAGGGATTGCCGAACAAACAAGAAATCCCTATATGTGTTATGGCTGACGAACAACAGTCGTGGGGACTTGAACATGTTTTTCGAGCACGCCGAAGACACTCGGTGACCGTGCTCGAATAAGACCTCATCCGAGGACATTCGCTGATCACTAGTCACCAGACATCTCCCAATAAAATCATAGACTCTCATGCCAAAATTGAACAAATTCTGAACATTTGCATCAGGACAAGGTGGCCTCCTCTATGATGTCCATGTCATAGGACATAAGGGCTGAGGGTGTCTTCATGAGTCATGATGAGGACATTCATGTTTTGGGCGAGTTCACGGTGTGACGTACATTTAGGTCTCCTCTGTATGCTTCCAGTTGTATTCTCACTGATACATTACGACCGCTCCGAGCTCATAGGATTTGTGTGACTCATGCTCCACGTTGATGGTGAAATGCCACCGTTTCTACGTAGGGTAAATTATGTTTGGGTATGAGTCACATTCAGCCACTAAATAGTCTGGACGGGCGGACTGGGTCCCAGCTGATTCACCGCCGCTTGCTAGGAACATACTTGATCTGAAGCAGTGGAGCAGAACTAGGACATTAGTAATATCAGGAGCTTTACACTCTCCGGCAGTCAATCCTCGAAGGGACTCGATCATGGTTGGGTTCTCCTGTACTCTAGAGACCATAGAGTCCAACCTCATACGTTTCTGAGAAAGGGGACAACATTGTGATGCCCAGTGTGGGTTGTGGCTACACCCCAATAACATCTGTATTCATATGCCTGCGCGCAAGAGGCTGCATGGAAGTGATATCTAAATGATAGGAGAACATATGTCGTTTCCAGCACTCTCGTTGGGGTTCCTCTTGGTGGTGTTTATTTCAGCATTATCAAAGAAAGCAGAAAAAATAAAACCAAAACTGTCAATGTGTATAGCATCAAGCTGATTGTGTGGCATCACTGCTTCACCACAAAATGAGAGACTAGAAGACAGTACTATCTGGACAGACATCTGTCTGAGGCCGGCTTCACACTTGCGAGTTTTACGGACGTAAGAGCGCAGAAACTACGTCCGTAAAACTCGCAAAAAATACGGCACAATTATTCTCTATGCCCCTGCTCCTATTTGCCGTATTTTACTGATCAGTATTATACGGCTTTCTACGGCCGTACAAAATCGCAGCATGCTGCGTTTGTCACCGTACTGCGCAAGAAATACGCCAATGAAAGTCTATGGAAGCGTGAAAAATACGGATTTCACACGGACAAGCAGTGTGACTTGCGAGAAATAAGCAGCGCTGTTAGAGAGAAAAGCCGGTAATTCAGTGCGGTGTACAGTAAAATCACACTGACAGCTTACAGTAGAATAGGTAGAATAAATGTGTACACATAGAATAGGTATATATATATATATATGTCAGTGAGACACATATATGTATATATATTAATATTTATTCCAGCGCTATACAGCTTGAAAGCCGGTAATTCAGTGCGGTGTACAGTAAAATCACACTGACAGCTTACAGTCCAATAGGTAGAATAAATGTGTACACATAGAATAGGTATATATATATATATATGTCAGTGAGACACATATATGTATATATATTAATATTTATTCCAGCGCTATACAGCTTGAAAGCCGGTAATTCAATTACCGGCTTTTTCTTTCTCCTTCCTAAAACCCGACATGATTTGAGACATGGTTTACATACAGTAAACCATGTCTTCTCTCCAATTTTTTTGCAGATTCCACACTACTAATGTCAGTAGTGTGTATCTGCAAAATTTGGCCATTCTAGCTCTTAAAATAAAGGGTTAAATGGCGGAAAAAATTGGCGTGGGCTCCCGCGCAATTTTCTCCGCCAGAGTAGTAAAGCCAGTGACTGAGGGCAGATATTAATAGCCTGGAGAGGGTCCATGGTTATTGGCCCCCCCCTGGCTAAAAATATCTGCCCCGAGCCACCCCAGAAAAGGCACATCTGGAAGATGCGCCTATTCTGGCACTTGGCCACTCTCTTCCCATTCCCGTGTAGCGGTGGGATATGGGGTAATGAAGGGTTAATGCCACCTTGCTATTGTAAGGTGACATTAAGCCTAATTAATAATGGAGAGGCGTCAATTATGACACCTATCCATTATTAATCCAATTGAATGAAAGGGTTAAATAAAACACAAACACATTATTTAAAATTATTTTAATGAAATAAAAACAATGGTTGTTGGAGTATTTTATTCTACGCCCAATCCAATCACTGAAGACCCTCGTTCTGTGAAAGAAAAAACATAATAAACCAACAATATACTTACCCTCCGCAGATCTGTAACGTCCAACGATGTAAATCCTTCTGAAGGGGTTAAAACATTTTGCAGCAAGGAGCTTTGCTAATGCAATGCTGCTCCTCGCTGCAAAACCCCGGAGAATGAGTCTAAATATAGATCAATGATCTATATTTAGCTTCATTTGCGGTGAGGCGCCCTCTGCTGGCTGTTTATAGATTGTGGGAACTTGCCTAGAAAGCCTGGGAGCTTTCTAGGAAATTTCCCACGATCTATGAACATCCAGCAGAGGGCGCCTCACCGCAAATGAAGCTAAATATAGCTCATTGATCTATATTTAGACTCATTCTCCGGGGTTTTGCAGCGAGGAGCAGCATTGCATTAGCAAAGCTCCTTGCTGCAAAATGTTTTAACCCCTTCAGAAGGATTTACATCGTTGGACGTTACAGATCTGCGGAGGGTAAGTATATTGTTGGTTTATTATGTTTTTTCTTTCACAGAACGAGGGTCTTCAGTGATTGGATTGGGCGTAGAATAAAATACTCCAACAACCATTGTTTTTATTTCATTAAAATAATTTTAAATAATGTGTTTGTGTTTTATTTAACCCTTTCATTCAATTGGATTAATAATGGATAGGTGTCATAATTGACGCCTCTCCATTATTAATTAGGCTTAATGTCACCTTACAATAGCAAGGTGGCATTAACCCTTCATTACCCCATATCCCACCGCTACACGGGAATGGGAAGAGAGTGGCCAAGTGCCAGAATAGGCGCATCTTCCAGATGTGCCTTTTCTGGGGTGGCTGGGGGCAGATATTTTTAGCCAGGGGGGGGCCAATAACCATGGACCCTCTCCAGGCTATTAATATCTGCCCTCAGTCACTGGCTTTACTACTCTGGCGGAGAAAATTGCGCGGGAGCCCACGCCAATTTTTTCCGCCATTTAACCCTTTATTTTAAGAGCTAGAACGGCCAAATTTTGCAGATACACACTACTGACATTAGTAGTGTGGAATCTGCAAAAAAAATGGAGAGAAGACATGGTTTACTGTATGTAAACCATGTCTCAAATCATGTCGGGTTTTAAGAAGGAGAAAGAAAAAGCCGGTAATTGAATTACCGGCTTTCAAGCTGTATAGCGCTGGAATAAATATTAATATATATACATATATGTGTCTAATGACATATATATATATATATATATATATATATAGACAGTATATATATATTTTTTTTTCTTTTTGGGACACATGGATCATTTCTATAGCGGTATGTTGGTTTTGCAAGCCTGCGAGAAAACCACGCAGTACGGATGCCATACGGATTACATACGGAGGATGCCATGCGCAAAAAACGCTGACACACCCTGCCTACGGAGGAGCTACGGACCACTATTTTCGGGACATTTCAGCGTATTACGGCCGTAATATACGGACCGTATTTTCATACGCTGAGTGTGAAGCCGGCCTGAGAAGGTTTAGTGAATCCTGCATTGAGCAGGGGGTTGCACACGATGACCCAGGAGGTCACTTCCAACTCTACCATTCTATGATTCTATCTCTGCCTGCATGAGTTAGGTTCACATTGCGTTAGGGGCAGTCCGCTAACGGAATCCGTTACACAGTGCCACTAGTGCAATGTAACAGGTCCATTAGCGCTGCCATTGACGGCAATGTAACTAACGCATCGCTAACGTATGCCATTTTTGGCATGCGTTAGCGATATTCCGTTAGTTTCTGATGGACCTCGAACGCTGCCAGCAGCGTTCGAGGTCCGTTCCTCGCTAGCGCAGATCGGGCATCTGCACTAGCGGGATCGCTAAACGCGATCCCTTTTTGGACATTGCATTAGCCATTCCGTTAGTGTATGCGCTAAACGGATTGCACTAACGCAATGTGAACCTAGAAAGACAGCGATAGTACTATCTGCTCCTACAATATTCAGGGGGAGATACAATGAGGCAATACTATCTGTTCCTACATCAATTGCAGGGACGCAGCACTATCTGTGCTTACATAATCACAGAGAGAGACAGATAGGGAGTACTATCCTTGCTTTCATTGCTAAAAGGCATAGACAAAGGGAAGTACAAGTTTTGGTCATGGCATTTAGAGGGAGAGACAGTACTGTCTGGGCCCATATTATTTGAGAAAGACCAGGAGGTAGTACTGCATTTTTTCATCTCTCTTAGCAGGGACAGTAAGTACTATTTGTGTCTGACTATATCATTTACATTAAAGGGACTCTGTCACCTGAATTTGGCGGGACTGGTTTTGGGTCATATGGGCGGAGTTTTCGGGTGTTTGATTCACCCTTTCCTTACCCGCTGGCTGCATGCTGGCTGCAATATTGGATTGAAGTTCATTCTCTGTCCTCCATAGTACATGCCTGCACAAGGGAAGATTGCTTTGCGCAGGCGTGTACTATGGAGGACAGAGAATGAACTTCAATCCAATATTGCGGCCAGCATGCAGCCAGCGGGTAAGGAAAGGGTGAATCAAACACCCGAAAACTCCGCCCATATGACCCAAAACCAGTCCCGCTAAATTCAGGTGACAGGTTCCCTTTAGATTACAAGGATTCGCTACTATCTGCACCTGTGCATTTTATTAGAAAGTACAGGAAGGCAGTATTATATAAATGTGTGCAGTATATAAAGAAAGTGTACAGTACTATCTGTGCCTGTATATTCTATTAGAAAGTACAGGAAGGCAGTATTATATATATGCGTGCAGTATATAAAGTGTACACTACTATCTGTGCCTATATATTTTATTAGAAAGTACAGGAAGGCAGTATTATATATATGCGTGTAGTATATAAAGTGTACACTACTATCTGTGCCTTTATATTTTATTATAAAGTACAAGAAGCCAGTATTATATATATGTGTGCAGTATATAAAGAAAGTGTACAGTACTATCTGTGCCTGTATATTCTATTAGAAAGTACAGGAAGGCAGTATCACATATATGCGTGCAGTATATAAAGAAAGTGTACAGTACTATCTGTGCATATATATTTTATTAGAAAGTACAAGAAGGCAGTATTATATATATGTGTGCAGTATATAAAGAAAGTGTACAATACTATCTGTGCCTGTATATTCTATTAGAAAGTACAGGAAGGCAGTATCACATATATGCGTGCAGTATATAAAGAAAGTGTACACTACTATCTGTGCCTTTATATTTTATTATAAAGTACAGGAAGGCAGTATTATATATGCGTGCAGTATATAAAGAAAGTGTACAGTACTATCTGTGCCTGTATATTCTATTAGAAAGTACAGGAAGGCAGTATTATATATATGCGTGCAGTATATAAAGTGTACACTACTATCTGTGCCTTTATATTTTATTATAAAGTATAAGAAGGCAGTATTATATATTTGCGTGCAGTATATAAAGAAAGTGTACAGTACTATCTGTGCCTGTATATTCTATTAGAAAGTACAGGAAGGCAGTATTATATATATGCGTGCAGTATATAAAGAAAGTGTACAGTACTATCTGTGCATATATATTTTATTAGAAAGTACAAGAAGGCAGTATTATATATATGTGTGCAGTATATAAAGAAAGTGTACAATACTATCTGTGCCTGTATATTCTATTAGAAAGTACAGGAAGGCAGTATTATATATATGCGTGCAGTATATAAAGTGTACACTACTATCTGTGCCTTTATATTTTATTATAAAGTACAAGAAGGCAGTATTATATATTTGCGTGCAGTATATAAAGAAAGTGTACAGTACTATCTGTGCCTGTATATTCTATTAGAAAGTACAGGAAGGCAGTATTATATATATGCGTGCAGTATATAAAGAAAGTGTACAGTACTATCTGTGCATATATATTTTATTAGAAAGTACAAGAAGGCAATATTATATATATGTGTGCAGTATATAAAGAAAGTATACAATACTATCTGTGCCTGTATATTCTATTAGAAAGTACAGGAAGCCACCGGGGCTTGATCCTCAGCCCTTCTCCTGGTGGATTCTGAAGGGTCTAACCACAATTAAACATCTTTGCTCCCCGTTTAATATTGCCCTGACCAGGCAGGAATTTATCCAAAAATATGAGCCCCCAGTTAGAGAAATGTTCCGCATGAACCAAATCCTTGACTTTGTGAAGAAGAGTGTCCCGGGCAGAAACCCCTTTAGATTAACAGGATTTGAACAAAAATGCTCGAGTGATCCCTTGGGAAGGGGGGTGATATCCTTATTGTACTCATCCTTTGCTACAACACAGGGGGAGGGAAAACTAAGATTCATGGGTCAGTGGGAGGAGGACCTGGGGTTTGAGATGTCGTTGGAGGAGTGGTGGCGCTCCTGTGACAACTTATCCAGGGGCTCTCACCAGGTATCTATGGTTGAAACTTCACTCAGGGTCCTTCACAGGACCTACCAGGTGCCCACGAGACTTCACGCCATCTATCCTCAGGTCTCGGATAGGTGTTTTAGGGGTTGCGATGCACCTGGGGATGTGAGACACATTTGGTGGACATGCCCGGTGGTGGCGGGTCTCTGGGAGGGGGTGAAGCATATAATTGATAGGATGGCTGGAAGAGAGATACCATTGGACCCACGGACATTTTTACTCGGATTAAAGCCACAAGGAATGTCCAAAACACTCTTTAGACTGGTGATCTTGTTGGGTATGGCGGCCAAAATACACATAGCATCAAAATGGAGGACACCGTCACTTTCAATGCCCCAGGTCAAGACTAGAATGAGTACAATTATGATGTATGAGCGCATCCACGCAACGAGAACTGATGATTGGAACCACTTTCTCCGGGTGTGGACCCCGTGGCTGGATTTGAACTCTGGGGATCAACTGACGCATGCCCTTGCACTCTCTTCGTGAGGAGAAAACTGGAGACCGCAAATTACTATTTAGAGATAAATATTGGTGTGTGGGTTCTTTTTCCTGTTTATTTTTTTTTTTTCTTTTTTCTTTTTCTATGAGTTGTAACCTAAAATCTGAACTCTGTCGGTGTAAACCTAAAGTATACTGTTGTGTGGTAAAGAATACTGTAAAGCGAATTTCTTATGATTCATACCCTATCCCACTTACCCTTCTGTTTCTGTCTTGTCTCTGTCTTGTCTTGTCTTATATGTAGGTACACATAGGTCCAGTATAATAGATATTTCATGACACTAATGATGTAAGAATGACTCCTTGTTGTACCATCAAAACTCCCATGTTGGGAGATCTATGTACTAATCTTTAAATTTAAATAAAAATTATTGAAAAACAAAAAAAAAAAAAAGAAAGTACAGGAAGGCAGTATCACATATATGCGTGCAGTATATAAAGTGTACAGTACTATCTGTGCCTATGTATTTTATTAGAAAGTACAGGAAGACAGTATTACTGTCGGCTTTAATATGCGTAACAACAGACGACATCGTGCAGCCATGTTGCCATGGTGCGAGTTTAACTAACAGTATGAACATTTGCTATATGTAGGTTTTATAGAAAAGCAAAACTCCCTGATAGTGATGAGCGAACGTGCTCGGGTAAGGTGTTATCTAAGCATGCTCGGGTACTATCCAAAAGTCTTTGTCGTGCTCGAATTCTATGTTCAAGACCCCACAGCTGCATGTCTCGTGGCTGTTAGACAGGCAATCCCTGCATGTGTTGGGGCTGTCAAACATCACTAGACCTGACCATATATGCAGGACGAGAGAGTTAGTGGCTTATATACATTTTTCTTAATATGTAAATGAGCTGTTAAGATCTATGGGCCGGACATAGATCTCTGCGGCAATATGTCTCCAGAGCTTATTGTAAATGAAAGGAGAGTTACCAGTGTGAGACAAGTAATGACTGACAGCCTGCTCTCCTGAGCTATATGTCTCATACTGGTAACATCCCCCAGTCACTTAAAATAAGCTCTGGAGGCAGATTCTCAGGGAGATCTATGTCCTGCCCGTAGATCTTAACAGCTCATTTACATATTAAGAAAAACATGGATTTCACTGAAATAAGACATCAGATCACGTATAATTTTATCAAACTTTCGATCTTGCATTTGTAGTGCGGTCTTCCTGCTCTCTTTTGCCGAAAACTCTGTTATGTCCTGCAATCAAATGAATGACATTTACCTTTTTGCTTTCAGCGGTCTAAACTTCATTGATTTGATGGTTCGGCAAGGAAACATAGATAATCCCCCCAAAACGCCTCTGGTTCCTGGCTTTGAACTGTCTGGGATTGTTGAGGCGCTCGGAGGAAACGTCACCGGTTTGGAGGTAAATCAACAATATCTCACTATTATCGTGTCTGGTTTTACATTTTTTGTTGGAAATAATTGATTATTAGAGAATTGATGACATTTTCCAAGACCCGTAACATTTTCATTTTTCAGTCGAAGGGGCTGGGTAAGGGCGTATTTTTGCACCCTGAGTTGACGTTTTTATTAATACCATTTTTGGATGGAGATGACATTTTGGTCCCTTCTACATGCATTGTTGTGGCAGACGAAAAAAAATGACTTTCTGGGGTTTGGATTTTTTTTTATAGTTAGGATTTTTTTGGGATACAGAAATATACCATGTATGCATTTTTTTAATGTTTAAATTTATTTAGTTTAAAAATGGGGATGATATGAACTTTTATGTTATATTTTTTAATCTTTTATTTTATATTTTTTAATCTTTTTATATTTTTATAAACTTTTTTTTTTATATATATATTTTTACTTTATTTGTTAGTCCCCTTAGGGGACTTTAAGCTCTGATCAGCCCATTGCTTGTACTATGTACTGCAATGCTACAGTATATCGCAATAATCACGGTCTACTATGAAGCCCAGGCACAGGCTGCAATGACAATCATGGTGGTCTTCAGCAGACCCCTGGCTGTTATTGCCACCCGTCAGTGCCCCATGATGGCGTCCCCACCCCCTGGGCCATTCACTGTAAATGCCGCTGTCAGAGATATAGTGCAACATTGAACAGCAGCAGGTGAAGCTTTCTGCTAGAGGCAGATGATGTCTGACTTGTACAGCCATCACTTGCCGAGAAAGATGCAGGCTCAGCTTCTGAGCCTGCATCAAAGCTAGGACTCCGGCATTGGATGTACCAGTATGTCCAATGTTAGGTAAGGTTTTATTAGTGGCTTATACTACTTTTCTGTCCCACTCCCTGGAGGCCATGCTTGTCCAAATTGGTTACTGAGTCCAAGTACCTCCATCAGCTCCTGAAGTCACCATCCACTAAAATCTGTCGATCCCAGACAAGACGGATGGCCATACCACTATGGTGTCATGCGCCAAAGCTCATTATACTCTAGGGAAAGGGGGAGAAGTGGAGAGCAGAGTCTGAAAACAACTAGATGGAGACACAGACAGATCATGCTGAGCCTTCTAACATTGAATCCTTCTGTGTGTGCTGTGCTCTGCGTGAGAGAGATCATAGCAGCTAGTCTCCTTCCACCAGCTCAGAGTCAATTGCAGATTCAGAGAGCAAAACTTGTAAAAATACAGGAAAAAAAATCATATACTGGCCAGAAATATTGTAATTCCTCATGTATACGCATTAAAGCTTATTCTGAAAAGTTACTTGAGAGTACAGTTACCATTTATATAAAGAAATTGCAATATTATGTGTCCCCTAGAGATAAGAAAATATTAAAAAGTGATATAATATCCACTAATGATTAAAAAAAAAAGTTTATTAGTCTAGAAATTCTAATATTCTATGGTAATATCCCCATAAATTGTGCAAAAAATGCAATTTTAATGAACAATTTAATTAACTCGTCTGTGATTTTCAATTTCCATCCCACATAATTGTTTAATTGTCCTTACAGTAATCGTTATTAAAGACTTAGCCGCATCCTAGAGTGTCGTAAAAAGAGAACACTTGGGAATATGTTTGTGGTCGCGATAGATTTTTGTTGCTTATTTCCCCTTTTCCATCCACCATAAAGCGACAAATCGTGGAAAGGATAAAGCATGGAATACTGATGTAGCAAAACTGGGTTTGTTAGCTTAGTAAAATGGATTTTTCAGATGCAATAAAATTTAGTTTAATATCAAAATGTCTTGCTGGGCTACTTTCTCTATTGTCTTAGAGGAAATGTTTCAGCAGGTTTTTACATATAGAAGTAGTGGTATGGTGGCGTAGGCGCTTGTCTCCCGATAAGAATGATACCTTTTTTGTTAAAATCCGATGCATCAGTCATGAGAAATTTAACATAGAAGTTATATGCAAATCAGGCTGGAAGTGCAGTGGAGAACTTAGGCTGACACGCCCACTTCCAGTGCATATGGCTTCTTTGCTCGATTTCTCTTGACTGGCACATCGGATTTCAACAAAAAAGGTATCATTCTTATTGGCGAACAAGCACCGATTCAGCCATACTACTTCGGGAATCTTCTGACAATCAAGGATCCAACAAGCTAAATGTGAGATTTTATCCCATTCATTGTGGTCAATGAATGCTTGTGCCGACTATATCTTCTGGTGGTACACTAAGCTTTAGTTGACCAGAAAAAGGTCCATCCCCGTAGAGAAAGCTTACCTAGTTGGGAATGCCACGCTTTTTCCATTTCTCCATGTAACATCATGAGCTGTGATGTAATTCACCCCAATTGGATCCAACTACAATTTCTTACTTTGAAGTCCTCGGCTGATGATTTTGGCTTCCATTGACCATCAATGCGTCATTTTCTTTTCAATGGATTTATATCAGTAAAGATCGCCCGCTTCAATCCCCAAGCAATGAGATCCAATGTGTGATTTAAAGAATTACAGTTGTTTTCATTTTTATTTCATAAATCAATAATATTCATGATATTCATTTTCTCCAACTGGGTTGATCTTTCACTTCCAATTCATGGGTCAAATCAATATTCAATGTAGGCAGATTTTTCCCATTACGGAGATAGAAGATGACAATTGGTGCTTTTAAAGTTCTATGTAGGAGGGAGGAGCTAGAGGCGGAGCTAGACATTCTCCATAGAACATCATGAGCACCAACTGTCATCGAACTCAGTAATGGCAACGTCTGTAGTCTCTGATACAGATTTTACCCTTGAAATGCAAATTTTGGGAATGAATGATCAGTCTTGGAGGAGATAGAAGCAGATTTCTCTGATAAGATATATTACAAAGTTGCTTATTTTCATGTATATAAAAAAATTAAAACAAAATTTTCTTAGCAAATCAGCATTTTTATGATCACCTAGAGCAGTAGTTTTTTAAAATGTTGCACCCATGGGGGGGCTCTACTGTTGTGGGGCACCGTGATTAGGGCAGCACTCCCATGTAATTGTGAATGGGTGGGCGCATTTTGATGAATTATTGACGACCGTTGTAAGCTGTCACGGGCATGGCGTAGCTCTCAAGGGGCGCAGCTCATTAGCGAGATGCACCTCGCAGTTTGATTTAGTCTCCCAAGAGGTTGGAGGCTTAGATGAGGGAAACAAAAAAAAAAAGAAAATCCTGTCTTTTTCACTTCTAATTGAAGTCACGGGGCACAAGTTTTACTTGTTGCTGCGATATGACAGATCTGCCCTCTCCATGGAAACTGTGCTTGGTAAAACGAATAGCCGGCCTTCACTGTGGGGCGGTAATTAAAAACGTGACCAAGAGCCATATTTGACCTTTTCACTGCAGGGAAAACAAGAGGAAGGAGCTTAATGATCATTTCAACAGCTCCGAACACAATACCCTAATCCGTAGTACAATGGAGCCTCCGCTGCCCATGTAAAGGGGCATCAATCAAAACAAATGAGACGCTCGTATACCCACCTGGCCGGGCGGCACTCAGGCCTCTCATGTATGGCAGATTAGTTCATAAAAAAATTAAAATGATTTTATATTACAGAGTAGTCGTCATTTTAATATTTTTTTTTTCCATAAGTCAATAGCACATGTGAAAATTTAAAAAAATATATATCTTATTAGAGGTAATCTGCTTCTTTCTCCTCCTGGACTGACTATTCAGTCTCAAAATTCTCAAAGATCAGTCCAGGAGGAAAAAGAAGCAGATTCCTCTGATTAGATGTATTCTATAGCTTTTTTTTTCATGTGTACTATTGATTTATGAAAAAAATGACAATGATGGTTATTCCAAAAAAAGCGAACCTGTCACCAGGTTTGGTCCGTGTCTGGAGCCTCCCATCTTCTTGCGATTCCGCCCTCCTGCTTCTTCATCGCTCGCCAACATCGTGCTCCTGCGCAGGCGTACTTATCTGCCCTGTTGGGGGCAGAGTAAATTTCTGCAGTGAGCAAGTGCTGGGTCTCTCTGAACTGTCCCAGCGCCTGCGCACTGCAGTACTTTACAGAGAAGTACACCTGTGCAGGAGCACGATGTCGGGGAGCGATGAAGAAGCAGGAGGGCGACGTCGCAAGAAGATTGGAGGCGCCAGACCCGGACCTGCGACACCCATCGGACCGGACCGCCCCCCCTTCTCCCCCCCGGATGAGTATAATAAAACTTATCTTTCTTCACTTGCAGGTCGGATCGGGGGCTTATCTACAGCATTATAGGTCTGAGGTTTGATAATCTTGGGATCTGTTCTTGGGTTGGATAATTTAGTGGTCTGAGGTTTTATAATCTACGGATCTATTCTTGGGTTGGATAATTTAGTGATCTGAGGTTTGATAATCTACAGATCTGTTCTTGGGTTGAACAATTTAGTGGTCTGAGGTTTGATAATCTACTGATCTGTTCTTGGGTTGGTCAATTTAGTGGTCTGAGGTTTGATAATCTACGGATCTGTTCTTGGGTTGAACAATTTAGTGGTCTGAGGTTTGGTAATCTACTGATCTGTTCTTGGATTGGTCAATTTAGTGGTCTGAGGTTTGATAATCTAGGTATCTGTTCTTGGGTTAGATAATTTAGTGGTCTGAGGTTTGATAATCTGGGGATCTGTTCTTGGGTTGGATAATTTAGTGGTCTGAGGTTTAGTAATCTACGGATCTGTTCTGGGGTTGGACAATTTATTGTTCTGAGGTTTGATAATCTACGGATCTGTTCTTGGGTTGAACAATTTAGTGGTCTGAGGTTTGATAATCTAGGTATCTGTTCTTGGGTTAGATAATTTAGTGGTCTGAGGTTTGATAATCTGGGGATCTGTTCTTGGGTTGGATAATTTAGTGGTCTGAGGTTTAGTAATCTACGGATCTGTTCTGGGGTTGGACAATTTATTGTTCTGAGGTTTGATAATCTACGGATCTGTTCTTGGGTTGAACAATTTAGTGGTCTGAGGTTTGGTAATCTACAGATCTGTTCTTGGATTGGTCAATTTAGTGGTCTGAGGTTTGATAATTTATGGATCTGTTCTTGGGTTTGATAATCTATGGATCTGTTCTTGGGTTGGATAATTTAGTGGTCTGAGGTTTGATAATCTATGGATCTGTTCTTGGGTTGGATAATTTAGTGATCTGAGGTTTGATAATCTACAGATCTGTTCTTGGGTTGGATAATTTAGTGGTCTGAGGTTTGGTAATCTACGGATTTGTTCTGGGGTTGGACAATTTATTGTTCTAAGGTTTGATAATCTAGGGATCCGTTCTTGGGTTGGATAATTTAGTGATCTGGGGTCTTATAATTACGTTGTCTGGTCTGTGTCTTTCAATTTAGAGGTCTGGTCTGTGGTCTGATAATTTAGTGGTCTGATGTCTGATAATCTTGGGATCCGTTCTTGGGTTTGATAATTTAGTGGTCTGAGATCTAGCCTGAAACCTTATATTTAACAATGATAGACTAATGATATAAATTAATATATCTCTATGTATATTAAGTGTTCATCACTAAACCACTCTACTCTAGACCTCCAGGGATATGATCTCTTTTAGACCACCGTGGAGCATGAATAATATTAATCCTTTCAGCACTCTAGACCACCACTTATACTTTGCAGTACCCTTTAACCCACTGTAGACCCCCATGGATATCACAAAGTACAGTGCATGTTGGCAAAGTGAGTAAAATGGAATTTTGCTGTCTGTCTCTTGTGGTTACCAAGATAATTGGAAATACCATTTTACACCTTTCACGACGAGGCCAATTTCTGTTTTTGCGTTTTATTCCCAGAGCCATAACTCTTTTATTTTTCTACCCACATAGACATTTTGGCATTCTTGAATTTTTTTTTTTTTTATTTACGGTGTTTACAGATTGGGTTAATTATTTTTATATTTTGATAGATTGGACTTTTCAGAACGTGGTGATACCAAACATGGGTATTTTTTAATTATCTTTTATTTTTAATAGGGAAGAGGACGGTGATTTGAACTTTTAGGTTTGGTCGATTTTTTTTCACACTTTTAAAACATTTTTTTTCTGTACTTGTTAGTTCCCTTAGGGAACTTGAAGCTGCGAACGTCTGATTGCATGTGTTATATACATATATAGCAGAAATCACGGTCTCTTTTGAAGCCTGACACCCGCTTCTAACTTGTGCCGTACATGTAGGGTGCATGTCGTTATGGGGTTAAATACCTAATATTTTGTTAGAATAATATAGGGTCCCATTAGGCTTTTAGCTCAGACATTTTCATTGTATCAAATGTATAGTTAAAGGGCTCTAATGCACCAGGGTATTGCAGACGTCATAATTTTAGAAATTTGTATCAGATAAACAATGAAGTCCTCTGACTCTTCTTAAAGAAGATGTGTCATTTATTATAAAAATGTAAAAAAATTTAATCAGATGTAAATGCCGCTGTTCTTCTGAATCCGGCGTTGTCTTTCTTTCGTTTCTATGCCTTTCCGTTCCAGAGATATGACAATCTCTTTCTGCTCTATAATTCTAGTCTTTTTAGCCAAGTGGGTGTGTTTCTCAACTCTACTTTTGAGGACTACGCCCTGTTGGCTAAAAAAGACCAAATTTATATACAGAGAAGAAGAGGCCATATCTCTGGAACGGAAAGGCGCAGGAACAAAAGAAAGACAATGCTGGATTCAAGAGAAGAGCGGCATTTACATTATGTAACAAATTACGTATTTATGACAAGTGACCCTTATTGAATAGCAAAAGTAATGCGAAACCTCACGGATAAAACATAGTGTGTGATAAAACATGTAGAGGTCACAAATGACAACCCCGGCTATGCTACACCGTTAGGGACTTTAGGGCATTGTGCTATCGAACAATTGTGGCACAAGGCAGCTTAACTAAAATTACTGTACAGAGTTACATAAAAGCGCTGCAGATACTCTGTGTATTTATAGCTATCCCTGTAGGAAAACAGTAAGGACCTAGTAATGGCTCAGTGACTGCAAAATGCATTCACCACGTCTCAGGAGAGAGGCAGTATGAATGCAGCTCCCTTCTCGGGAGCTTATGAACGCTGAATCCGCACATCTCTGGTATAATTCTACCATTCAAGAAGGAAATACATCCAATTGTAAACATGAAATCCAAGCACATGTCTGGTACTGTTGTGTGGATTGTGCTTATGTTTTACCCAGATAGGCTGGAATTACAGAAGTTGGCACCTATTGTGCTGAATCTGCTTCTTTTGAAGCCAACGGGATTGTAATGCGAACGTTCTTTTCAAGGGAATCCTCTACTTTTATCTAAATAAAGCTTAAAAGGAACCTGTCATAGATTTCTGTTGTGAATTCTGTGGCTGAATTCACTCCTGTGGTCACAAGTGGTACTGCAGCTTCTGAGCTTCCTCCCTCAGGTGTTCTGGTGAGCTCGTTAACTGCTTCATTACTTAACTCCGCCTGATGCTGCTATCCTTGCTCCTTGTCAATGTTTCAGTGTTGGATCTGAGCTTCTCCTGATTGTTCCTGTGACCTGCTGCTCTGTATAGCTAAGTGCTTTTTGCTTTTTTGTTGCTTTTTTCTGTCCAGCTTGTCTTTTGTTTTGCTGGAAGCTCTGAGACGCAAAGGGTGTACCGCCGTGCCGTTAGTTCTTGCACGGTGGGTTTTTTTTGCCCCCTTTGCGTGGTTTTGCTTTAGGGTTTTTTGTAGACTGCAAAGTTCGCTTTACTGTCCTCGCTCTGTCCTAGAATATCGGGCCCCACTTTGCTGAATCTATTTCATCCCTACGTTTTGTCTTTTCATCTTACTCACAGTCATTACATGTGGGGGGCTGCCTTTTCCTTTGGGGAATTTCTCTGGGGCAAGTCAGGCCTATTTTTCTATCTTCAGGCTAGCTAGTTTCTTAGGCTGTGCCGAGTTGCCTAGGTAGTTGTTAGGCGCAATCCACAGCCGCTTTTAGTTGTGTTTAGGATAGGATCAGGTGTGCAGTCTACAGAGTTTCCACGTCTCAGAGCTCGTTCTTGTATTTTTGGGTATTTGTCAGATCACTGTGTGCGCTCTGATCGCTAAGCACACTGTGTTTCTGGATTGCCTTCATAACACCTGTCATTAGCAAACATAACAGTACAAGAAGCCTAACTAATGATTCTCAATAGAGGGAAAGAAAAAGTTCTGACATCATTTTTTTTTTTTTCTGCTCTGTGTTCACTTTTTTTTTTTTCCCCTAGACATTTGGGTGATTCTGGACACAGGTGTGGACATGGATATTCAGGGTCTGTGCTCTTCAATGGATAATCTCGTTATAAATGTACAAAAAATTCAAGATACTATTGATCAGAAATCTATGTTAGAACCAAGAATTCCTATTCCTGATTTGTTTTTTGGAGATAGAACTAAGTTTCTAAGTTTCTAAAATAATTGTAAGCTATTTCTGGCCTTGAAACCTCATTCTTCTGGTAATCCTATTCAACAGGTTTTGATTATTATTTCTTTTTTGCGCGGCGACCCTCAAGACTGGGCATTTTCTCTTGCGCCAGGAGACCCTGCATTGAGTAGTGTCGATGCGTTTTTCCTGGCGCTCGGATTGCTGTACGATGAGCCTAATTCAGTGGATCAGGCTGAGAAAAATTTTCTGGCTTTGTGCCAGGGTCAGGATGATATAGAAGTATATTGTCAGAAATTTAGGAAATGGTCAGTACTCACTCAGTGGAATGAATCTGCGCTGGCAGCTTTGTTCAGAAAGGGTCTCTCTGAGGCTCTTAAGGATGTCATGGTGGGATTTCCTATGCCTGCTGGTTTGAATGAGTCTTTGTCTTTGGCCATTCAGATCGGTCGACGCTTGCGCGAGCGTAAATCTGTGCACCATTTGGCGGTACTGCCTGAGGTTAAACCTGAGCCTATGCAGTGCGATAGGACTATGACTAGAGTTGAACGGCAGGAATACAGACGTCTGAATGGTCTGTGTTTCTACTGTGGTGATTCCACTCATGCTATTTCTGATTGTCCTAAGCGCACTAAGCGGTCCGCTAGGTCTGCCGTCATTGGTACTGTACAGTCCAAATTCCTTCTGTCCATTACCTTGATATGCTCTTTGTCGTCGTTTTCTGTCATGGCGTTTGTGGATTCGGGCGCTGCCCTGAATCTGATGGATTTGGATTATGCTAAACGTTGTGGGTTTTTCTTGGAGCCTTTGCGGTGTCCTATTCCATTGAGAGGAATTGATGCTACACCTTTGGCCAAGAATAAACCTCAATACTGGGCCCAGCTGACCATGTGCATGGCTCCTGCACATCAGGAAGTTATTCGCTTTCTGGTGTTGCATAATCTGCATGATGTGGTCGTGTTGGGGTTGCCATGGCTACAAACCCATAATCCAGTATTGGATTGGAATTCCATGTCGGTATCCAGCTGGGGTTGTCAGGGGGTACATGGTGATGTTCCATTTTTGTCGATTTCGTCATCCACCCCTTCTGAGGTCCCAGAGTTCTTGTCTGATTATCAGGATGTATTTGAAGAGCCCAAGTCCGATGCTCTACCTCCGCATAGAGATTGTGATTGTGCTATCAATTTGATTCCTGGTAGTAAATTCCCTAAAGGTCGATTATTTAATTTATCCGTGCCCGAACACGCCGCTATGCGCAGTTATGTGAAGGAATCCCTGGAGAAGGGACATATTCGCCCATCGTCATCACCACTGGGAGCAGGGTTCTTCTTTGTAGCCAAGAAGGATGGTTCGCTGAGACCGTGTATTGATTACCGCCTTCTTAATAAGATCACTGTTAAATTTCAGTATCCCTTGCCATTGTTATCTGACTTGTTTGCTCGGATTAAGGGGGCTAGTTGGTTCACTAAGATAGATCTTCGTGGTGCGTATAATCTGGTGAGAATCAGGCAAGGAGATGAATGGAAAACTGCATTCAATACGCCCGAGGGTCATTTTGAGTATCTAGTGATGCCGTTCGGACTTGCTAATGCTCCATCTGTGTTTCAGTCTTTTATGCATGACATCTTCCGTGAGTATCTGGATAAATTCCTGATTGTTTACTTGGATGACATTTTGATCTTCTCAGATGATTGGGAGTCTCATGTGAAGCAGGTCAGAATGGTTTTTCAGGTCCTGCGTGCTAACTCTTTGTTTGTGAAGGGATCAAAGTGTCTCTTCGGTGTGCAGAAAGTTTCATTTTTGGGGTTCATCTTTACCCCTTCTACTATCGAGATGGATCCAGTTAAGGTCCAAGCCATCCAGGATTGGATTCAGCCGACATCTCTGAAAAGTCTGCAAAAGTTCCTGGGCTTTGCTAATTTTTATCGTCGCTTCATCTGTAATTTTTCTAGCATTGCCAAACCATTGACCGATTTGACCAAGAAGGGTGCTGATTTGGTTAATTGGTCTTCTGCTGCTGTGGAAGCTTTTCAGGAGTTGAAGCGTCGTTTTTGTTCTGCCCCTGTGTTGTGTCAGCCAGATGTTTCTCTTCCGTTCCAGGTCGAGGTTGATGCTTCTGAGATTGGAGCAGGGGCGGTTTTGTCACAGAGAGGTTCTGATTGCTCAGTGATGAAACCATGTGCTTTCTTTTCCAGGAAGTTTTCGCCCGCTGAGCGTAATTATGATGTGGGCAATCGAGAGTTGCTGGCCATGAAGTGGGCATTCGAGGAGTGGCGTCATTGGCTTGAAGGAGCTAAGCATCGCGTGGTGGTATTGACTGATCATAAGAACTTGACTTATCTCGAGTCTGCCAAGCGCTTGAATCCTAGACAGGCCCGTTGGTCGTTATTTTTTGCCCGCTTCGACTTTGTGATTTTGTACCTTCCGGGCTCTAAAAATGTGAAGGCGGATGCTCTGTCTAGGAGTTTTGTGCCCGACTCTCCGGGTTTATCTGAGCCAGCGGGTATCCTCAAGGAAGGAGTCATTGTGTCTGCCATCTCCCCTGATTTGCGGCGGGTGCTGCAAAAATTTCAGGCGAATAAACCTGATCGTTGTCCAGCAGAGAAACTGTTCATCCCTGATAGGTGGACTAATAAACTTATCTCTGAACTTCATTGTTCGGTGTTGGCTGGTCATCCTGGAATCTTTGGTACCAGAGAGTTAGTGGCTAGATCCTTCTGGTGGCCATCTCTGTCACGGGATGTACGTACTTTTGTGCAGTCCTGTGGGATTTGTGCTAGGGCTAAGCCCTGCTGTTCTCGTGCCAGTGGGTTGCTTTTGCCCTTGCCGGTCCCAAAGAGGCCTTGGACACATATTTCGATGGATTTCATTTCTGACCTTCCCGTTTCTCAAAAGATGTCAGTCATTTGGGTGGTCTGTGATCGCTTTTCTAAAATGGTCCATCTGATGCCCTTGGCTAAATTGCCTTCCTCCTCTGATTTGGTACCTTTGTTCTTTCAGCATGTGGTTCGGTTGCATGGCATTCCTGAGAATATTGTTTCTGACAGAGGTTCCCAGTTTGTTTCAAGGTTTTGGCGAGCCTTTTGTGGTAGGATGGGCATTGACCTATCCTTTTCCTCGGCTTTCCATCCTCAGACTAATGGCCAGACCGAACGAACCAATCAGACCTTGGAAACATATCTGAGATGTTTTGTTTCTGCAGACCAGGATGATTGGGTGTCCTTTTTGCCGTTGGCTGAGTTCGCCCTTAATAATCGGGCCAGCTCGGCTACCTTGGTTTCTCCATTTTTTTGCAATTCTGGGTTCCATCCTCGTTTCTCTTCAGGACAGGTTGAGTCTTCGGACTGTCCTGGTGTGGATTCTGTGGTGGATAGGTTGCAGCAGATCTGGACTCAGGTAGTGGACAATTTGATCTTGTCCCAGGAGAAAGCTCAACTTTTCGCTAATCGCAGACGCCGTGTGGGTCCCCGACTTCGTGTTGGGGATCTGGTTTGGTTATCTTCTCGTCATATTCCTATGAAGGTTTCCTCTCCTAAATTTAAACCTCGTTTTATTGGTCCGTATAGGATTTCTGAGGTTCTCAATCCTGTGTCTTTTCGTTTGACCCTCCCAGACTCCTTTTCCATACATAATGTATTCCATAGGTCGTTGTTGCGGAGATACGTGGCACCTATGGTTCCATCTGTTGAGCCTCCTGCCCCGGTTTTGGTGGAGGGGGAATTGGAGTATATTGTGGAGAAGATTTTGGATTCTCGTGTTTCTAGACGGAAACTCCAGTATCTGGTTAAATGGAAGGGTTATGCTCAGGAAGATAATTCCTGGGTTTTTGCCTCTGATGTTCATGCTTCCGATCTTGTTCGTGCCTTTCATGCGGCTCATCCTGGTCGGCCTGGGGGCTCTGGTGAGGGTTCGGTGACCCCTCCTCAAGGGGGGGGTACTGTTGTGAATTCTGTGGCTGAATTCACTCCTGTGGTCACAAGTGGTACTGCAGCTTCTGAGCTTCCTCCCTCAGGTGTTCTGGTGAGCTCGTTAACTGCTTCATTACTTAACTCCGCCTGATGCTGCTATCCTTGCTCCTTGTCAATGTTTCAGTGTTGGATCTGAGCTTCTCCTGATTGTTCCTGTGACCTGCTGCTCTGTATAGCTAAGTGCTTTTTGCTTTTTTGTTGCTTTTTTTCTGTCCAGCTTGTCTTTTGTTTTGCTGGAAGCTCTGAGACGCAAAGGGTGTACCGCCGTGCCGTTAGTTCGGCACGGTGGTTTTTTTTTTGCCCCCTTTGCGTGGTTTTGCTTTAGGGTTTTTTGTAGACTGCAAAGTTCGCTTTACTGTCCTCTCTCTGTCCTAGAATATCGGGCCCCACTTTGCTGAATCTATTTCATCCCTACGTTTTGTCTTTTCATCTTACTCACAGTCATTATATGTGGGGGGCTGTCTTTTCCTTTGGGGAATTTCTCTGGGGGCAAGTCAGGCCTATTTTTCTATCTTCAGGCTAGCTAGTTTCTTAGGCTGTGCCGAGTTGCCTAGGTAGTTGTTAGGCGCAATCCACAGCCGCTTTTAGTTGTGTTTAGGATAGGATCAGGTGTGCAGTCTACAGAGTTTCCACGTCTCAGAGCTCGTTCTTGTATTTTTGGGTATTTGTCAGATCACTGTGTGCGCTCTGATCGCTAAGCACACTGTGTTTCTGGATTGCCTTCATAACACCTGTCATTAGCAAACATAACAGATTTCATGCTGTCCGAACCAAGGTCAGCAGGAATCAGAGGTCGCTTCCCTCGTTACAAACTTATGTTCCATTCTAAAAAGGCGAAAGCATGGACGACTAGGTGACTAGATGGAGATCCCCGCTGGCTTCTCCATTCCCACTCACCTAGACCGGCAGGTCTCTCCCTGTATAAAGATAGGGAAAGATCTGTCAGTCTGAGTGAGCAGGCGAGGATGATGTAACTAGGATGACTAGTCCAAGAGACAGGTCCCTCCAGACTTCTAGTCCACTCAGCTAGACTGACAGATCTCTTCCTAGATACACATGAGGAGAGACTTGGCCAAAAAGGTGGGGAGAAACCTGCAGGGACCTGCCTATTGGACTGGTCATCCTTGTGCCATCATCCCCATCCACTCAGCTAGACTGAAAGATTTCTCCCTAGCTACACATAGGAAGATACCTGCCTAGTCGAAAAGGTGGGGAGAAGCCTGCAGGGACCTGCCTCTTGTACTGGTAAATCTAGTGGCATCATCCTCACCCACTCAGCTAGTCTGACAGATCTCTCCCTAGATACACATAGGAAGATACCTGCCTAGTCGAAAAGGTGGGGAGAAGCCTGCAGGAACCTGCCTCTTGGACTGGTCATCCTAGTGGCATCATCCTTGCCCACTCAACTAGACTGAAAGATCTCCCCCCAGATACACACCTAGATACACATTGGAAGAAACTTGTCTAGCCCCCAAAAATGGGGAGAAGCTTGCAGGGATCTGCCTCTTGGACTGGTCTTCCTAGTAGCATTGTCCCCGCCTGCTCAGCCAGACTGATAGCTCTCTCCCTATAACCACATAGAGAGAGACTTGTCTAGCTGAATGGGTGGGGAGAAGCCTGCAGCGACCTGCCTCTTGGGCTAGTCATCCTAGTTGCATTGTCCATGCCCGTTCTGCCAGACTGACAGTTCTCTCCCTATCCCCACATAAGGAAAGACTTGTCTAGCTGAATGTGTAAGGAGGTGGAGACAAGAATATTGTCTAATGCATTATGATATTTGAATGTTTAATAATCTATATTGTTAGTGATAGAGTTGTGTTCTGCACAGCACTAGGTAGCCTACAAGGAGAGATGGAGTTAGCAGGTGTGACTAGCCCAGGTAGGAGGAGCTTAGTGTGAGCACAGTGGAGAGTTTTTGGGTAGAACGTGAGATAGGAATGAACTTGCAGCAGTAGCAGACCTTAGGTCTGATTGAGGAGCATGGCTGTGTGCAGTGGGTGTCCTGTGGCAGAGACGACCAAGTAAGATCCTACAGAGAAAGGAGTCATAGTCCGGAGTCGTTTGAGAGTAAAAAAGAGGAAAGTAAGAAGTGTCGGGGCCTGGGGCAAGATGACTAGTCATCCTAGTTGCATCATCCCCGTCTGCTCAGCCAGGCTGATAGCTCTCTCTATGTATCCACATGGGGAAAGACTTGTCTTGGTGAATGGGTGGGGAGATCCCATCAGGGACCTGCTTCATGGACTAGTCATCCTAGTTGCATTGTCCACGCCCGCTAAGTCAGACTGACAGCTCTCCCCCTATACCCTCATATTCGGAGACTCGCCTAGCCAAAAGGGCGGGGAGAAACCTGCAGGGACCTGTCTCTTTGGCTAGTCATCCTAGCTGCATCAACCCCACCTGCTCAGCTAATCCAATAGGTCTCTACTTAGACACACATAGGGAAAGGCTTGTCTATCTGAACAGGTGGGGAGAAGTCTGCAAAGAACTGCCTCTTTGACTAGTCATTCTAGTTGCATAGTCCCCACCTGCTCAGTTCGTCCAACAGGTCTCTCAGTAGACATAGATAGAAAGAGATTTGTTTAGCTGAAGGCCATTGAGAACCATGTAGGAACCTGCCTCTTGGACTAGTCATTCTAGTTGCATAGTCCCCGCCTGCTCAGTTCGTCCAACCGGTCTCTCAATAGACATACATAGAAAGAGATTTGTTTAGCTGAAGGCCATTGAGAACCATGTAGGAAACCTGCCTCTTGGACTAGTCATTCTAGTTGCATAGTCCCCGCTGGCTCAGTTCGTCCAACAGGTCTCTCAATAGACATACATAGAAAGAGATTTGTTTAGCTGAAGACCATTGAGAACCATGTAGGAACCTGCCGCTTGGACTAGTCATACTAGTTGCATTGTCCCCACCTGCTCAACCACCTAGACTGACGAGTCTCCCTCTCCCTTTATTCACATAGGGTGAGACTTGCTTAGCTGAGTGGGAAGGGAGAAGCCTGTAAGGACCTTCTCCTGGCGTAGTCACCTCAATCTGATTCAGTTCCTTCAAACTATGTTTTTCTGTGAAACAAGGCATCTTTGCATTGTAAAATGTAGATGTTTGTAATTTCACGAGCTGGTCTTTTATTTATGACGCCCGAGCTTTAGGCAGCATGAACCATGTGAACTGCTCCGTCTCAATGGGTTGTTTGAGACTAGTAGAAAGGGTCTATTTTTTTATGTCCATGGTCTTTGTCTGTTAAAGTGATTTTTTCCAATCAATGCTTATCTCGGATCGGTAATAAATGTATGATTGGAGGAGCTCCAACTGTTGGGACCCCCGCCAGTTCTGAAAATGTGGGTTCCATTTAGTAATTTTGTTGTGGAAAGCCCCCTCTGGTTATGTACTTTGTGTATGGAATTAATATGTTTACATTCATGTGCGTTTTGCTTTGTGACAAAAACAGCGCCACAGTTATCCACAGGTTGTGTGTGGTATTGCAGCTGCTGCTGAACAGCAATACCAGACACAAACCATGAACGGGAGTTGATGTTAAATCTAAATGTTCCCATTCACTGACAGCTAGCAGGAATTTGGAAACTATTTTAAAAAGTTGCAAAACTTTTCATTCTAGAATGATTAGGATTAATTAACATAAAACCAGAAAACAAATAGCATTAGATAATTGCATGGTCATTATTAATAATGTCTATCCCTTCACCGGCAGAGTCGTGGCCCGAAGGAGAATAGGTTGGCCATTATTATTCTGCGGGTACATGATACAGATAGCGCAGGTTCACGGTCTCCGTAATTGTATTCATCCGTCTTGCTGACGTCCTCCTTCTCTTTTCCTGCCGGTCTTCCAAACATGGAAGCACAGATGTAGCAGGGATGTATTTGTCATCATTTGTGTCCTGTATTCTTGCAGACAGTCTGAAATGTTTTTTTTTTATGTTTGTCATCGGATGTTATCGGATAGAGCTTATAAATACAAACAATTTTGCCATTTACTGATTTTTAAAATTTGCAATCATTCTAGAGATATTAACCGTTTTTATTTGTTTGCAGCTCGTTGCCTTGGAGACCGACCACCGCTGCTGTCAAGTTTGTAAGTATTGCGGTGAAGCTGTCTAGGACTAGGAGGTAACGGCGCGCTCCAACATTTCTGGCCAGCTTCAGTACTGTGCTTACAAGCCCGCTAGAAAAGAAAAGAACTTGTAAGCACTGCACACATTCTGTTGTCTAGCAGCGGTGGTCGTTCTCCAAGGCAATGAGCTGTAAACAAAATAAAAATGTTAATATCTCTAGAAAGGCTGAAAATGTTAACAAGCAGTAAATTGCAAAATTGTTTGTATTTACAAGCACTATCCAACAATATCCATTCATGAAGATGGGAATAAACCTGTAAGGCAGTTCAGAGAATACCACTCCTACATTTCGAAGGCAGAGCATGCTGGGAGTTTTTAACCTTTAAAGAGCTGCAAGTGCTGCTTATCGGTTAGTCTTTTCCATGTATTCTTCATCCAGCCTTATGTTGTTGCATTGCAGATAGGCGACAGAGTGATGGCCTTCGTCAATTACAATGCCTGGGCGGAGGTGACCTGCACCCCTGCAGAGTTCGTCTACAAGATCCCCGATGATATGAGTTTCTCAGAAGCGACGGCTTTCCCAATGAATTTTGTCACAGCCTACATGATGCTTTTTGAAGTAGCTAATCTCAGAGAAGGGATGTCAGTGCTCGTGCACTCCGCAGGTGGTGGGGTGGTAAGTTAAAACTGAATGTCCATTGACTTGATACACCTCAATTTCCACTCATCAAGCCCTATTGACAGCTCCTCGTGTCGTTCTCTGCTGCTGAATCCTGACCCACGTAGACTGATTGACAGTTCTTCAGTGTCCCTCCTCTCTGCTGGTGAATCTCAAATCACCCAGCTTGATTGACAGCTCCTAAATGTCCCTTCTACATGGCGTTGAGTCTCCACCCACCTAGACTGGTTATCACGTTCTCAGGGTCCTTCCTCACTGCAGCAGCTGAATTTATACCCGCCTATACTATGTATCAGCTCCCAAGTGTCCCTCCTTCTCGCTGGTCAATCTCAAGTAAGCTAGCCTGATTGACAGCCCGTCAACTTCTCCTGGGCTTCTGATGAATTTCTACTCAGACGCACGAGTGTATGAGTCAGTCCTAAAAAGTCTTGGGTGAGGACATCACTTGAGTTCAACTTGTGAAACCGTACGTGGAGCACAGGAAAGGGCAGCCGCCTTAGGAGAAGGGATCAGAACCCGGCACTGGAGCCAAGACAGGTGTATAGCATGGATGATTATGGCATTACATATATGAAAACTGTGAAAGTTGTAAAACCACAGCAGGTGATGGCAGAAAGTGCAGTTCTCTAAACTCCTTCGTTAAAAAGAATACCCCTTTATAGAGGTTGTACAATACAAGGACAACCCCTTCCTGATTGAAATGTTTGGCCCCGATAACATAATAAAGCCTATACTCCCCTCCCATGCCGGCATCGTTCCGCCGATATCGGCACTTGCTCTCCCAGAGGCTCTCGTGCGGTGTTGTGACACGTGACGCCAGCGTCCAATCAGCGCTGGCGTCACTGTCTCCTCCTTAGGACGTTTTTAACATTAAGAAGAAGTCCGGGCTGCAGCTGATCCTTGACTTCCTCTTCCTGCTCCGAAGGCGGGGACAGTGACGCCAAAGCTGATTGGACGCCGGCGTCACGTGTCGTATAGCCCCGGCGAGAACTAGTGCTGACACCGCGGGGAACGGCACCGGCACGGGAGGCGAGTATAAGCTTTATTATGTTATCAGGGCCAAGCGAGGGGTATGAGAAGAAGTTGTCCAAGTAGTGGACAACCTCTTTAATATCGTAAATCAAACATCTCTAATCTTCATATCCGTGCCAGTATAAAGCATGCAATAACAAGGCAATCATCAGAAATGACTTCCATCAACTACAGCTCAGGCCTTGTTCTATATTCGGAAAGGAAACGAAAGCATTAGATATTATTGTAAAAATGCAATTACCATGAGCCGAGTCTGAGAGAAATGTCTGATCTTAATATCCTCATTCTTCTCATTCCATCAAACACGTAATAAGATTTACGAGGTTATTTCTTGTGGGTGATAATGTGGAGAACAGTGATTCAGCATGTCGGGGATTATTGAGCTGTTTAAACAAGCAGAAGTGAAAATCATATTTTGCTGGTGGCCGAGCGTCATTGTACGTTACTCTTATACATTCATTTTTAATGATTTGTTCTGCAATTAACAGGTTAAACAAGTGTTTTCCATTATAAGATCACACAATAGATCCGTGTTGTACGGATTTGTAATGTGGCACCTATTGGCGTGTGCCCATGCTCTACCTTGCCGTGTAGACGATTTTTTTTCTGAAGGTTCGCGGAGGTTTTTCCATTGAACATGCTTCATGTGCCTTTCACAGATGCACCATGTACAGGATATACGAGATATATAGGGATTCTGCGTGGCTCTGTGAACTTGAGGCCTTTGTATATCATCTTAATTCTTGCTATTTTTTCGTCTCTAGAAATTCTGATGCTTTTTGTCTCTTCTGGAGACATGGTTGAAATCGATTAGACATTTATTCTAAAAGGTAACTATCATGTAATACAATTTTTTGTGATGTTACGGGGGCTGCTTTTTTTCTGCTTATCAGAGGAAGTCCCAGTCTTGAGACTCCCACTGAACTGTCAAAACACCGCTCCTGCCTGACAACGATGTATGGACTTTGTCGTAAATTTATGGATCTGTGCACTTTTCTGTCATGAGAGTGCTGAAAGGACCCATACACTTACTGTCTAGCCAGTACACCGCTCTTTGTGTGCAGCTTTTGAGGATTTCAAACCATTGAGGATTTTGACCGTTCGGTGGGAGTCTCAAGACCGGGACACCCACCGACCAGCAGCCTGTATAATGTATGAACATTTCTATGACGTGATAGTTACCTTTTAAGCATATTTATGAGACTTTTTTTGTGGCCAACGTCGTCGTGTTTGGATGACGTGATATGCACCCTAAACAGTAGTATTTATTGGAGCGCCCCACAGAAAAACTGATGGCTGGTTAACACTGGTCGGTTTCAGGTGTGTACAAGATATTTCCTTAATTCAATGTATTATGTGATATTTTCAGGGACAAGCGGTGGCTCAACTCTGCTCAACTGTTCCCAACGTCACAGTGTTCGGGACTGCCTCTGCCTTCAAGCACGAGGCTATTAAAAACTCTCTAAATCACCTCTTCGACAGGAATGCAGATTACGTACAAGAAGTCAAAAAGTAAGTTGTTGTTTCCATGAGAATCTTAAGCCGGGCACAGTGTGCACACTCCAGTCATGATATCGCCACCACCACACTTTAAAGGATATAGATAGTCAGTCCCATATGGGCACTTTTTATAGGGACAGTCCCTATTTATTTTACTCAAACAGAAATAATTTTTTAAGGTTCCTATCTGCAAATCATAATCACATTCTGGTAATTCTCCTATTCTGAGTCATTCTCTTTTCTCGTCTTTTCAATCCGGCCCAGACCACCATGACGACGTCTTCCAGCCACCACTTGGTATCTGCAGATTTGCCCCACTGACACATTTCACGTCTCACATTTCCAAAAACCCATCCTCACCTGTTCCAAACTTACACAGGTTCCCCATTTTGCAGCTACCCCAATTCTTTGCCCGCTGCTGTCCAATTTGTCCCTATTATGGCTGCCTTGCACGATAACACGGAGCCGCGCCTCTTAATGCCCTACATAGTAATAATGCATAGCTGTGCCACCATAGATGCTAAAAGTTTCCCTCAGAAAATAATTTGGGTATCGTTATTATTTTTGCCCTGTGTGCGCCCTAGAAGTAATCACACAACACAGGAATTGTGCACCCTGACGTCTTTGTGCACCCTAAAAAGTAATAATGTCCCCTGTGTGCCCCAGTTAAAGTTACAATACCTTGAGCTCCCCCTATGAAATAAAAATAACCCTAAAGTAACCAATCAACATTTAATATTGTCCTTAAATAGTAATGCTGCCTTAATGACCCCTTATTCCCCAAGTTCTTGGAAAGATTAATGATGCCCATTCAGTGCCCCACAGAAAGCAATAATGCCCCCTGAGCTTCCTTTTTATGCCCCCAAATGCGAAGCATGGAAAACATAGTAGGGTCGGATCCATATGAGAGACTCTAGACGAGTAACTCTTTGTTGGCTTTTCTCCACTATGGGTCATAGAGGGGAAAGGTCCTTAGTAGAAGGACTTGCCATTATGACATCTACCGTATGTTATGCCCTTGTAGGAAACAGGTCGTCTTCATAACAATTTTTTTTTATAAATCCTTCATTAGCCATTGTATGGTGATACACTAAAGTGAGCAAAACAATACCAGTGACAAAAAAAAATATTCCTCCGACTACTCAAATTAGAAATGGGGTGCATATAAATCTATTGGGGATGATATACCATACCTGCCAACTTCTTGAATGACGTTCCGGAAAGAAAGAGGTTGGAAATGTTTCCATATCACTATGCTCCTTTTCTCAGTCACACCCCTTCCATACCTCTTTCCCTCCTTCTGAGTGTGCATTTGGGCACTGTGAAGGAACCTCAGCTTTACCCTTTGGGACTCAAAAGATTTCCCATTTTTCAGGGAGAGTTGGCAAATCTATGGTACATCCGCATTCTGGGTTGGCGGATCGATGGCGTTCTGAGACTAATGATCTGAATCAGAACACGGTGGCTCAGTGGTTAGCACTGGTATTACAGCTATGAGGTCCTAGTAATGGTGTTAGTTAAAGGTTGCAGGCTCCAATGCAAAATGTCCAACAGGGTCCATGACTGTCATAACTATGGTGAGTTCTCCTTCAATGGAAGTCTTCAAACAGAGGCTGGACAGACATCTGTCTGAGATGGGTTAGTGAATCCTGCATTGAGCAGGGGGTTGGACACAATGACCCTGGAGGTCCCTTCCAACTCTAACATTATGCAATTTTATCAAGCCTTTAATGATATTGGTTTTCTCATATGGGCCAAATAGATTTTTTGGGAAACCCTAGATGCCAGGGACTGGGTGCACTCACTATAGCTATTTCCCTGGTTCTTAGATCCATCTGATTAGGACAGCTAGTGCGTGGGTTTGTATGTACTATGAATTCCTCCTAAAAACATACTGATCGATCTTTGTACTATTGACTCCAGTGCATGAATGAGAGATCGAGAAATAATATTGTGCGCTCTATGGAGGATGGGAACTGATGTGATGTGCAGATCTGTTGTCAGCTCTACATAAGGAATGGATAATTAATAATATGATAATACGTCTCATATGGGAGTTTGCCCAAACCTAATCAAAGACTTCACTTCTATCATTGAGTTTCATGAGCAAACTCCAATGTCAGATCCCCGTTATTGACTTTTCCTGAAGAAGCTGTCAATCATTCTTGAGAGGGGGATGCCGGCCACACAAGGCCTAGTTTCAGTACTCGGGGGGGGGGGGGGGGATTTTTTTTTGTTTTGCTCATGGTTTATACAAATAGGCTTTACTAATTTTCAAAGCTAAGTACAGGAGTTGCATTATTTAGGTCAGGAAATTTTCTTTTCCTGGTCGTAAGAAAAAAAAAAAAACAACAAGTTAATGAATCCTAGGAATCTCGATTAAAAAAATGGGGCAGATAGATCAAAACTGTTCGAAAGAAAGCCATCATGCCTTGCTCCATTCAGTCTCTATGCCAGTGCCGTAGATATCCGAGTACCATCATCGGCTTCTTCCACTAAATAGTGAATGTTTTGCGGAAGTGCTCATGTTCAACAAACACTTTATTTAGGCAGGGCACAGAGCCCCACTCTTTGGGTTACTGGACATCCCAGCTGTCAGTAAGTTATCCCTTACCCTATGAATAGGGGTAACTTATTATTTTGGGAAAAACTGCTTTGACTTGCAGTTTGGATGGGGTCAACCAAGGATCCATACAGTAAGCCTTTAATAACAACTTATCAATTACTCAAGAGTCCTAATAGCTTGTCCTACACGCTGATCCATTAGCTGCTGACTGAGCTATAGCTGTTAACAGTTCTGTATTTGCCAGGACTATCCCTGTTTTTAAATACAATCCCAGAAAATTCATCAGGATTCCAAGAACTGACTCTTTATACATATTGATGGAGTAGAGAAATACGTGATAACGCTAAATCCACTCTCCCAAAGATTCAGCATTTCACTCAGCAGCTCAGTGTGTCAACTCTTTATGCACTGCATCAGTCACTTCAGATATTTCTTATGCTACTCAGTGGTATCCTGTCTGAGCATGTTACACCTGGAGGTGAAGCAATACCTATTTTTCAAATACAATCCCTTCAAATCCATGGTTCTTCCAAGAACTGACTATCTATACTCATCCATGGGGCAGAGAAATACATGATAACGCTAATTCCTTTCTCCCAATGACTCAGTATTGCACACAGCCGCTCAGTGTGGCACCTCTTTATGTGCTACATACATCATATCTGATATTTCAACTGCTACTCAGTGGTATTTTGTCTCAGCTTATTACACCCTACCCCTATTATTCAAATACAATGCTATCAGATCTATGGTAACGCTAATTTCCCTCTTCCAGTTAATCAGCATTTCACCCAGTAGCTTAGTGTGGTAACTATTTGTGCGTTACATCTATCACTTTAGATATTCCTTCTGCTACAGTGGCATCCTGTCTGAACATGTTTTAACAAGAGCATATGTCCTACAAAATGTATTGATCCACACATCACCAATCTCTCGCACACACATGCAGCACTTCACAAAATTTTACAGAGTTGTGAGAGTGTACATATAATCACATGGCATAGTATAAGACATTACATTACAGAAATCAACAGAGATATACATGAACTTCTGTTTATACCATCCAGAATTTCACCAGAAGGAGTAGACATTGTACTCGATTGCTTATGTGGAGAAAACACTGGAAAAGGAATTGGCCTCTTGAAACCACTGGGAACGTATATTTTATATGGTAGGTTGGATATTTCTGTTATTCAGACTAATGCACTTCTTCCTTTATATTTACTTCTTTTATGAATGGGAATGCTCTGAAATCAGTAAGGAGCCCTAGGCAAATGTGATTTTTACCTTAGCTTTTATCAGTGCAAAATCCATTTAGATTTCCAGAGGGCAATTAAATACATTAGGTCCAGGTAATCATTTGCATTTTTCTTTGAGTCACTTGTTTTTTGTGGTGTTTGTTGAGGTTTTTGTAACAAATTCTCCAAAGTTGTGCACTTGATTTATGAATTTTGCGCAAATCAAAAATTCTCGTTATTTTGCTTTTAAACTCTACACTCTCATTGCAACACCGAGAAGGAAAATTTGAGTTACAGGATGGATAGACATGCTACTAATGAAAAAAAATCTTGATTTATTCAGTATTGACTATGAGCATCATATGCAGAAACCCCCACACTTACAGCCCTGGCTGCTATCAATAAAGTTATTAATGGTTGTTTGAGGAAGGTTTCCACGCTGAATGCACTTGGGCAAATCATCAAGATCCGCGTCTGGCAGCTCCTTTTGCAGTTGTTGACCAATGACGTCCCAGATGTGCTCGATAGGAAACAAGTCTGGAGATGCTGCAGCCATGGTATCACGTTTAGGCCACACAAGCTGCCACAGTAGCACAGGCAAGATGCAGCATAGTGTTGTGTCAAAAATCGACTCCTGGGACACCTTTGAGAAATGGACTCTTCACTGGTCCCACGATTGATCCATTCAGTACTACAAGTGAAATGGTACATCTCATACCAAGCCTAAGGCGTCACAGTGTCTATACAAACCATCAGAAGGCGTTTGCACGACATTGGTCAACAAGTGAGACGTTCAGCTACAGGTGTCCATTGACCTCACGCCACTGCTCTCAAAGGCTATCATGGCGCCTAGCAAGATGGCAATGGAGGCTGAAATGGAGGTCTATCCTCTACAGTAACGAGTCTTGCTTTTGTCTTAGATGCAATGACAGCCAGAGATTAGTTTGAAGACCACGTGGGCATCGCCATAAAGATTCCTAAACAAGGGAACATCACACCAGGATTATGGTGTCGGGTGACATGATGAACAATATCTGGAACCCTCTAGTCTTCATTCCAGGCACATTAACATCTTGCTGTTACATGGATCTGGTCCAAAGTGTCTCAGGAGCAATTTTCCAACCTGAGGCCATATGTTGCTTGTGCTACTGTGAGAATTCTGCATGGCCTAAACGTTCTCCCATGGCTGCAGCATCTCATTTCATCCATTGAGTACATCTGGGATTTCATTGGTCAGCAATTGCATAGGGAGCTGCCAGCAGAGGATCTTGATGATGACTATGTCCAAGTGCATGTAGCGCAGCAGAACATTACTCAGACAACCATTAGTAACCTCATTGGTAGCAGCCAATGCTGTAAGTTCATGTGACGTTCATACTCCAGTTTTGAAAACTTTGTCTCCTTTTTCTTCATAATTTGCAGATCATTACCGTGTCTATCCATCCTACGATTTCCATAATTCCACAACTTTACCTCCTTGAAGTTAAAATGTCAATGTAAAGTAATAGCCCTAAAAAAGTCCGCTAAAATGTCACAAAATTTCAGTCGTACAAAAAAAATTTGGGGAGGTAAGATAGAGACTGGGGTACATTTGTGCCCATCTTTATAACTTTTTAAAAAGTTGTGATTGATGAATCACCCGAAAACATCTGCATATCTCTCGCCCCCACATTGAAGAACATAAAAAATAGTCTAACAGATATGAAATTGAGTTTAGGTGAAAATGAAATGAAGAATAAGGCGCTAATGAAAAACAGGCTAAAAATAATAAATCGTTCCCTACGGTTTAGCGTTAAAGACGCATCTGTTTTTCTCAGTGTCCTGTTCCCTTTGAATCATTTTACTATGTCAAATTCCATTATTTTGAAATTCTGCTAAATTAAATCTGTGTTAATATTCACATTGCAAAATACAGACACCGCCCACTACGTGATATAATTGCCAAAGAATTGTTTTCTAATTAGCGGTGTATTAATTTTCAAGTTATCACTCTATACTTGGCACATTCTTATTGGTCCTTTAATTAACTACTTCATTGTCAGGAGCTAATTACCATGATCTAGCAAGTAACATGGCAGATGAAGGACATGCCACAGAGGGACATGTTCAGGCCTCCAAATACAGAATGAGCTCGTACCCACTGGGTCACTTTTAAACTTGACTTGTTCTTGGGCTACACCTGGACGTTACAGGAATGATAAATCGCTATGATCGCTAGCGATAAGGTACAGGAGGTTCATGCGCCAAAATACCTTGCGCATGCGTAGCAGAAGCCCCGGCCTGATAAGACGCCCATTCATCTACATGGCATTACGTGTAAACGTCACGTGTCATAGCAGATATTGAAAGCGTTGTCAATGTCGCGGCCGGATCCCAGCATGAAGAGAATTAAAAAAAAATGTTTGCAGAGTGAGATTTGCAAGCTGTCTAGTTCATCTCTTTGTATACCATTCAGTGCGTGATTTCAAAGCCATACGTAGTAGGGCTAATTCCACACTCCCAATGACTCAGCATTTCACACAGCCGCTCAGTGTGGTAACTCTTTATGCTCTTTATCCATCACTTTAGATATTCAGGAGCCAAGATTAGTCTACATAAATTCTTGGAAGTGTCGTAGAGTAACTCAACAATTTTCCTGATTTTTTTTTTAGATGTACTTTTACATTTTTGGAGTTGTCATACCTGTCAGAGTTTATAGACAAGAGGAGTTTCTGTTCATGCGTACATATGATCTTATATATGAAGTGTTTCTTTACAGGTTCATCTAATATGGTTACCGGTGAAACAAAAAGCTTCTTCAGTTTTGCCAAATCAGTGAGTGTCAACAATTATCAATTACTTGTATCTACACTATTTCATGTTGGATATGAAGATTCTAAAGAATGAATAAAGCATATAGAATACACTCATAAAATAGAATGTTGTGGGGAACCTCCTCCTCTTCTACGTCTAGACCCCAGGAAGCCATAATCACTGCTCACCATGGCATCAAAAAGTTTACATGGCCTCCGGGATCGAAGATATTTTTGATTCAGGCAGTTACAGCGGGATGTTGGCTGTACATACTGCCACATAAATTCCATCCACATGTAGTACTGTTGGTCCACATGTAGTACTGTTTCTATATTTGGAAAGGTTTTATGTTAACCTTCAAAAGGTTCTCAAAATGGCACCACCACAAATGATGACAGATGTCCAGTTGACCCTTGGTTATGGTATGATTGCGTAGAACCACAATAAAATCTAGAACAAAGGAGCAATGAAAATTGAAATTCTAGAAGAGGAACTGCTAGAGGGAAAATTTAAAGAAGGCTTCATCGTAGGGATCAGCCCCAATAGTTGGGGTGCCACTAAGTAGACATTGATGGGCTGTATCCATAACCCACATAACCTAGGGATGTAGCTTTGGGCTCCACATCCTAAAAGGGATATCGACAAGAGTTGGTTTTACTAGATTATTACACGGCATGGAAGGTCTCTCCTAATGTGAGAGGTTAGATAAGTTGGCCTTGTTTAGCTTAGATAAACGAGGCCTCCTAGCAAATCTAATTTATATGTATAAATACATGTGTGGTCATTACACAGGACTAGCACATGACTTATTCCTTCCTAAGACCATACTAATGACCAATGAACAGTCATTACGTGAGGAAAAAAGGTGATTGTGTCAGCTAAAAGCGTTCTTTACAGTTAGAGCAGTCAGAGTGTAGAATGCCCGACCCCAAGTGGATGTAATGGCAGACCACATTTAAAAACAAGGTCTGAATGCTTTTCTATTAACCAATGGTATTGTGGGTTATACAGTGCCTACAAGTAGTATTCAACCCCCTGCAGATTTAGCAGGTTTAATAAGATGCAAATAAGTTAGAGCCTTCAAACTTCAAACAAGAGCAGGATTTATTAACAGATGCATAAATCTTACAAACCAAAAAGTTTTGTTGCTCAGTTAAATTTTTATAAATTTTAAACATAAAAGTGTGGGTCAATTATTATTCAACCCCTAGGTTTAATATTTTGTGGAATAACCTTTGTTTGCAATTGCAGCTAATAATCGTCTTTTATAAGACCTGATCAGGCCGGCACAGGTCTCTGGAGTTATCTTGGCCCACTCCTCCATGCAGATCTTCTCCAAGTTATCTAGGTTCTTTGGGTGTCTCATGTGGACTTTAATCTTGAGCTCCTTCCACAAGTTTTCAATTGGGTTAAGGTCAGGAGACTGACTAGGCCACTGCAACACCTTGTTTTGCCTTTTGAACCAAGCCTTGGTTTTCTTGGCTGTGTGCTTTGGGTCGTTGTCTTGTTGGAAGATGAAATGACGACCCATCTTAAGATCCTTGATGGAGGAGCGGAGGTTCTTGGCCAAAATCTCCAGGTAGGTCGTGCTATCCATCTTCCCATGGATGCGGACCAGATGGCCAGGCCCCTTGGCTGAGAAACAGCCCCACAGCATGATGCTGCCACCACCATGCTTGACTGTAGGGATGGTATTCTTGGGGTCGTATGCAGTGCCATCCAGTCTCCAAACGTCACGTGTGTGGTTGGCACCAAAGAGCTCGATCTTGGTCTCATCAGACCAGAGAACCTTGAACAAGTCAGTCTCAGAGTCCTCCAAGTGATCATGAGCAAACTGTAGACGAGCCTTGACATGACGCTTTGAAAGCAAAGGTACCTTACATGTGAAGCTCATTGTTCTTTGTGCCTGAACTACTTCTTAATACTTTAGGGGAACCAAACAGAATTCTGGTGGGTTGAGGGGTTGAATAATAAATGACCCTCTGAAAAGACTTTTCACAATTTAAAAAAAAAACAAAACAAAGAAATAACATGCTTTTTTGCTGCAGTGCATTTCACACTTCCAGGCTGATCTACAGTCCAAATGTCACAATGCCAAGTTAATTCCAAATGTGTAAACCTGCTAAATCTGCAGGGGGTTGAATACTACTTGTAGGCACTGTAAATAATCTAACAATAATGCATAATAAGTGGTTGATCTTGATGGACCTGTGTCTTTTTTCATCTCGAGAATGTGAATCCATAAACAAAGAATTGACTGCCCATGCTCATCTTTCTCCATTTACATCTGCAGAAGTTCAGAAAATAAGATATGCTTGCTTGTCAAATTTCATTCATACTGGCGCAAGTCGAGACTCCATTGGTGCCACCTCTGCCCCCAGATGTTAGGATGGGGAATACTTCTTTGATGAGGCACAAAAATGGGGAACCATTATTTCCTTACAATGACACCTGTAACTTCACATATGTAAGGTGAAATTTTCAGGGCTGACACCTAAAATGTTTATGTTTGCAGTGGTGGCAAGTGGAAAAAGTCAACCCCATCAAATTATATGAAGAGAACAAAGTTATGTCTGGGTTCTCGCTGCTCAACCTACTGTTCAAGCAAGGACGAGCCGGTGTGATAAGAGGCGTTGTAGACAAGCTTCTAGATTTGTACAATCAGAAGAAGATCAAACCATTGGTGGATTCATTGTGGGCATTGGAAGAGGTATCTTCATCATGTCATTGACATTAACCGCCATGCGTAGAGGTGTCCACCATACCTAGATCTTGCCTGTATCATAGGGAATGTTGGTTCTCAGTAGAACATTGCAATGAGCGTCTAGGATGCTGCTTGATATTTTCTTCTCCATTCTTCTTCAACCCATCTCCTAAGTATTTGATATTTGTAAAACATACTTGACATCTAGGCATAGAGCTTCGGCCACGTAGAATTAACCCATTCATTCCAATTCTGATGTTACCTTAGCCGTGGGTCTGCAGCAGATGTAAGCCTGTGGTCAACAACACCAGGTGAGGACCATTGCTTTGGTTCTCCCTGTGGTTACTTGGATAAGACCCTAATGTCCTATTACAGTTTTTTTTACTTCATTCCTCTTAAACCTCTCATTTACAGATAATCTCCCAGTCACTCAATGCAGGCCAAGGCAGTGTCTTTATGACCACTTTGGGCCAATTTTTCTTGCGTATTCCATTCTATACTGCAGTGGTGTTCAATACAGGGGAATCTGTTCAAAAATAACAAAATATTTTTTTCCAGCATCGAACGTTATGAAACTTTTCAAATCACTTTATTATTTTATTTATTTTTCATTTAATCCTGTAAAAAAAATGGCACGCATGTGGCTTCCAAACCCCAGCTTTTCACCAGTTTATTTGCCGCCTTCACTGTAGTGATATCATCCTGTACACATTTGGAGTACAGATGATGGCAGTGATGGGTCAGCTCCTGTTTCCTCCTCTGAATGTTGTGCAAAGTAAGCATGAATGTTCTGCTTATCGCCAAAGTAAGTGAGACAGCACTGCCATTATCTGTACTCCAAATGAGTATTAATGAGTATGAAGGCAGTCGAGGTTTGGAAGCCATTTATATTCATTTTTTTTCTATTTTACAAGAATGAAGACAAGTCACCTAATAAAGTAATTTGCAAAGTTTCATAACTTTCCATGGTGGGCAAAATTATATAAAAAAAAAATCTGAAAGTTTAGTTACGGTTTTAAAAAAAATATATTAAATCGTGTTGTATACAGACGGCACACCACTCTGAGAATTGTGCCGCAGTCTTTATACAATAGCATGATATACATAGAGAATAGTCTAGGCATCCTATTCTAATGGTGTAGAACATCTCGCTGGTCCTCCTAAAGTATACTTCATGTAGGAGCCTTTCGGTCATACCTATAGTGTGGCATTCCTTGGAGGTATGCATAAGGAGATCCTCCCGATGTACAAAGTGTAAAGGAGTCACAACAGTGATTTACAAGGGTGAGATCAAAGTTCTGCCTTGCCGACTATTGACGGAGTAGGGGTCTACATAGGAATAAAATGTTCATATATAGTCGTTTTCGGAGCTTCTGTCTGCTGACTTATGACCACATTAAAGTTCAATATGTTAGGAAACAAATAGACTGCTAAATCCAAAAGGTGTAAAAGTTTGAATGAAACCCAATTACAGAAATTATTTTTTTTTGCCCAATACATTTATTTAAGTAAAAAAAAAATCCTCAAAGAGGAATAAAATCCGAAACCACATCAAAGTTCAGTGTGCTAGGAAAGAAATAGCCTGTTAAATCCTGAAGGTGTAAAAGTTTTCAAGAAAACCAATTGCAGAAACTATTTTTTTAACCCCCAATACATGCATTTAACTTTTAAAAAAGGGGATAACCCTGTTAAGCCCTCTTTACCTCAATTGGAGTGTATGAAGTGGTAAAACCAGCCATGTAGGGAGCCTTATGAACATTTTATTCCTATGTACACCCCATTTATCCCTAGTCGCCTTCTCAATAACCCATCCCGCAAAGGATAAAGAATTGGTAGATATTTCTATTTTCTGACTTACCCCCTCACTTGCTTGGTCATTGTGAAAAACCTACAGAAAGAAAGAACCCTTGGTTCGGTCTCACAGCCACTTTGAATGTGTGGAGTGAAAAAAACAAGCTCTCCCACAGGGTGAAAAAAGCTGGATATCCTCTAAGAACCAGCTTTCTTCTTCTTAGAGGAAAGCTATTTTGCATAACTTTTAGAGATCATTGCCGTGCCTATAAGTCTCCGCTTTTCAAGGAGAATCAATTTTCCCTACATCACAATGTAATGGTAAAGGAGACAAAACCAGACATTTATGACCTTGTAAAGCCGTTGCAGAAGAAATTCACTTAGGACCACAATGTTCGCTTTGCTTAGTTCTTTAGTTGCATAAACAGGATCAGTAATCTGAGCTTCCTGGGTTTCTATGAGATTTCCTGGTGAAATAAGACTTTATAATGTCATTAACATTAGATATTTATTTTTTTGATCAAATATTTTTGTTTTTTGGGGGGCTTCCAGGTGAAAGAGGCAATGCAGAGAATCCATGACAGAGGGAACATTGGAAAGCTGATATTAGATGTGGAAAAGGCTCCAACTCCGTTGGTAAGTACTAATTTCTCCGAACTATTTTTGTGACCTATTTAGCAGCAGACACATTTTAGGCTTTTGGGTGGACTTGTGGTTATTCACAAGAGCCATCCTGATTAAGCCAAGTTGCAGAGCAGACCTCAAGGGAGGAAATAAAATCCTGACAATGGATCCCTCATTAAGCAGGATCTTTAGAACTAGCCATGGGATGTCCTAATTTTTTTTACCTATCCAGAGAAATTTGGCGCTTTTGAAGGACCATTTGGTAACACTGATCTCAAAGGGGTTGGCCACTTTATAGAAAAATTGACTGCCATGTGCCCGCTCCATACCCCAGAGCTTCACTTGAAGGTTCTCTGCTGCCCATGGATATGACATAGAAACAATGGACAGCGTCTGTCTCTTTTTCTGTAGGAAGATAAAATGGTGATTGTCTAAATCTATAGCTGGATTTTGCACACAAAATTACTATCTCCTAACTCCTCCATACACATAAACATTCATCTTGGTCGATCACTCATGTGTTTTCAAAGAAGAGAGTGGAGAAGGCCACTGCCAAAAGGGTTTGGCAGTGGCTTTATCTCCTGAAAAACAAATGGGTCGGACATTAATATTCAAACTGCCTGTCATTTATCTTTCTCAAAATCATCTGTCACCGAAAAGTCAGGAGACCCACATGGGCATGACGCTGTCGTTGATCCAACCGATATTGATTCAGTTTAGTCTATTGCTTATGGCGACCTTTCGCACTGATGTAAACGGCCAAATAAAAGCTCCACTCAGAGTTCTACTTGCCATGGTTGAGGAAGTTTTGGCATGGATGGAGAACCAGGAATCTCAGTTCTAGTAAGGATCTAATTTTTTTTCAATGATAAAAGTTTTAGTCTAGAACTTTTTTCTCACCTGTTGTCTGAATACGTGGTGCTGTAATAACCACTAGAACAGAAATACAAGTGCCCATTGGCATTGTCGCCCCCATAATTAGACCTTATAAAATTTGCATTATTGCCGATTTTCGGTCCAGTTGTCTGGTTGACAATTGTTATGTGCAGGCCATTAGTTGTCACATAATATATATTTTTTCCCGGTTCAAAACGTCTCACAATGAGATGACGAGGATATATTTCATCCCTATCTCTCCTCTGCTCCACCATGGATTTAGCCGTGAAAATCCAGCAGCCTGCGGTGTTAGCCTGTGGCTGATAAAGCCTATGATGTGAATAATGCTTTCTCCCGCCTTCTCCCATAAACCAAGAATCCAGTATGACCAACCTCAGAGGGCTTATGTTAATAGAATATAGAATGAATCTTCCTTTGAGTTGTGCCGTTGAGTTAATTCGGGCTGACACTGTTGATACGGAGTGTGATATTACCACATGCTGCTACAGTATGCAAACAAAAGAAGATTTTACCAATTATCCTCCTGGCGTCTGTTCCTTAAAAAGAAAAAAAATTAAATAGTTAATGTACTGTCGCTGTGCTGTGCCCACCATCTGGCACTGCAGAAACTAAAATTACTTAATATGCTTGCTGCTGCTCAGTCTCCAACCAACTCTAAAGCCCAAATGACTGTGGGGGTCCTGAAGGTTCTTTTGGCCTGAGTTCTACATAGCATATGGTATGTGCATCCTCTTAACTATCCGCTGGCATTGAGTCGATCACAAAGTTTCCATCTGCTAGGATTCCCATTTCTCATCTCATTGGAAACCTGGCACTTTTCTCTGCAGCGCCTCCGCAGGAGACATTAAGTATTACACAGGATAGGTCCTCCAAAGTGAGAGATGCTCTTTGTAACATCTCTATACATTGACCAAGAGGAGGATGCTGAACAGAGGACCACCTTCTATTGACTCATAAATCCTTAAAGGACCATGGCATTGAGGACATTCAGTAGAGCGGCAGTCAAGCACGCATGCCCGGTCTTCTGTTCTAACAATCGGTATAGATCTTAATAGTCCTCTAACAGGCGTCCTTATATCCTAGTTAAGTTTCCCAAGTTCCTCATGGTTTTTAATCCCTTGGGGCATTTTTAAAGACAATTATCAGTTGGCAAATGTACCATACTTAAAGGGGTTTTTCCCATCTTCATAAATAGATATTGTTGGATAGTGCTTGTAAACACAAGTAATTATGCAATTTACTCCTTATTAAAAATTTTCATCCGTTCTTGAGATATTAACATTTTTCCTTTGTTTACAGCTCATTACCTTGGAGACCGACCACCTCTGCTAGACAGTAGAACATGCACAAAGCTTACAAGCTCTTTTCTTAATTGAGCTTGTAAGCACTATTTTGAAGCTGGCCAGGATCCCTGATGCACGATGTTACCTCTTAATTCGTGACAGCTTCAGCGCAGTAATTACAAGCTAGGCAGCACCGGTGGTCGGTATCCTAGGCAACAAGCTGTAAACAAAGGAAAAAATGTTAATAGCTCAAGAACGGCTGCAAATTTTAATAAGCAGTAAATTGCAAAAGTGCTTGTTTTTACAAGATCTATCCGACTATCCATCTACGATGATGGGAATAACCCTTTGAAGAAAGTCAGAGAAACACTGGAAAGGTCATACTGACTCCAACCTCCTAAGCAGTGGGGTAATTAGAAGATTGTGGGTCCCAGTACAAAATCTCCAAAAGGGCCCCAGCTATCATGAAGCTTTAATAGTATTGGTCTTCACTTATTGGACAAAGGGACCTTTTGGAACCCCTTGGTGGAACTTCTAGAAGGAGTACTCGGTGCAGAAAGGCAATAGACACTCTTTTGGTATTGATCTTGTGAATTAGGCCCTATTGATACTAGAATTAGGCAATGTTCCCTAGAAGCATTATTAGGGGCACTTTTGGTGCAAACATACAATGATAGTAACACCAGGTCTATAAGGCCCAATAGATTTGGTTTCCGTTCTGGGGACTTCCTCTGGGTTTTTTGGCATTTTATTATCCTGAGTGCTGACTGTGACCTTCAAAACTTAAAATAACTCATCATATGGTATAAAATGGAGGTCAAACAAACATCTAGTAATACTCAAAAAAATGAAGAAAAAAAAATAGTACAAAATAACGGTCTAATGGATTATGGGTTTTGGTACAGTTATACTTTAAGGTAGCTTTTTTATTTTAATTTTTATATAAGTCAATAGTACATTTGAAAATAATAAACTTTGTAATATATCTTAGTAGAAAAATCTATTTCTTTCTCTCGGACTGATCTATCATTCTCAGATCAACCGATTAATTTCTGTTTTCCATGAATACAAATTTCTCCTTTGCTTTGATAGGAGATGACAATTGGTACTCCTAATGTTGCTCTAGGGGTCTTTAGCTCCTGCCTTCTTTGCTCTCCATAGAATTTTAAAAGCACTAACTGCTCTTTGGTATATCTGTAATGTGAAAATCTGTCCTCGCTGTATACGGGTTTTACAGATTTTACCTGTGAATTGAGAGTCCAGGAGGAAAAAGAAGCAGATTTCTCTGACAAGATATGTTACAAAGTTGCTTATTTTCATGAGTACTATTGATTTATTAAATAAAAATTAAAACAGTGGTCTCTCTTTAAGTGTTAGATATGTGTATGGATCAGTGGTTTCTGCGAGCTTTTCTCACTAAACTTCTGCTTTCTGCGAGCTCTGCGCACTAAACTTCTGCTTTCTGCGACCTCTGCGCACTAAACTTCTGCTTTCTGCGAGCTCTGCTCACTAAACGTCTGCTTTCTGCGAGCTCTGCGCACTAAACTTCTGCTTTCTGCGAGCTCTGCTCACTAAACTTCTGCTTTCTGCGAGCTCTGCGCACTAAACTTCTGCTTTCTGCGAGCTCTGCGCACTAAACTTCTTTCTGCGAGCTCTGCTCACTAAACTTCTGCTTTCTGCGAGCTCTGCGCACTAAACTGCTTTCTGCGAGCTCTGCGCACTAAACTTCTGCTTTCTGCGAGCTTTTCTCACTAAACTTCTGCTTTCTGCGAGCTCTGCGCACTAAACTTCTGCTTTCTGCGACCTCTGCGCACTAAACTTCTGCTTTCTGCGAGCTCTGCTCACTAAACTTCTGCTTTCTGCGAGCTCTGCGCACTAAACTTCTGCTTTCTGCGAGCTCTGCTCACTAAACTTCTGCTTTCTGCAAGCTCTGCTCACTAAACTTCTGCTTTCTGCGAGCTCTGCGTACTAAACTTCTGCTTTCTGCAAGCTATGCGCACTAAACTTCTGCTTTCTGCGAGCTATGCGCACTAAACTTCTGCTTTCTGCGAGCTCTGCGCACTAAACTTCTGCTTTCTGCGAGCTCTGCGCACTAAACTTCTGCTTTTATCTAGATGGCCAACGACAGTACAGAAACCAGTGAGGCTGGCGAGGAAGAAGAAGACCATGAGGGCGACACTGAAAATAAGGAAAGGATGCCCTTCATCCAGTGATAGAGGTTGTGCCGACTGAAAGATTCAAAGATGGAAAAAACTCTCTTCTGTGCATCAGTGAACAAACTTGCTGTAGTACACTGTGTGTTGTTTTTGTCTGCAGTGAGCTGAGCTACTGTATAAACCGTTGTGTATATTGTGGCAGTAAGTGCCCACTTGGCAGCCTTTAGTAAGTGTAGCGATGTGTGAAATAAGCTTGTGATACATTTTAAAGATGCAGGAAAAATATCATTACAACTTATATATGGACCCTTCACCCCCTTGCTACTAGGGAGCTTAGTACAGTTATTGAATAAGAACCATACTGACATATATAGTGCTGATTTTTTTTAAAGCTCCTGTTAAATTAAAGCCTGCCTCAGATTTCCAAGCCAGGGTCAACGACTAAACGCTGCCGGTGAGCCCCACTGCCACCTTAACTCAAGTGCCAACCCTTTAGCAGTATTACTATGTTCTATTGTTGTGCCATATAGTTATCCGCGTCACCTTTATTCCACAGTATATAGACCCTCGGAAGCCCCAAGAGTCAGGAAAGTGCCAAGAGCCTTATCTCATTTTTTCAATGTAGATCACCTGATGGTCACATCTTCATTGCAACAAGGCCTAAAGTAGAAGCATTTTTGGACCTTCTACATAAAGTAGTCTCTCAGACACCTGAGGTCACTTTTATAACGATGTCTAATTTTTTTCCTCTGCAAAAATACCTCATCCTTGTTTGCCATAAGTAACTTAAAGCTTTAATACGATTAGCAAAAATTTTCCACCTAAAGTCACTAGTCAATAAATGCCTCTAGCTGCCATTTTATCTCGTATGGGCTAGTCCTGCTGCCATTTTATCTCCTATGGGCTAGTCCTGATGGGCAACTTTTTTTTCCACATGACTACTCTCACCATTGGTACCAAAGGGATGTAGAATTGTCTCAAGGGTCATTGAATGGAGACGGAGCGTAAAACAAATTTTATACCTTCATGCCCTAAGTGGCCAATACCTGCATCAAAATAAAGGGCCAATTAGTTATGAGCCCCCTTTTCCATGTATTGACCCTAGATAAATTTGTCATTCTGAAATCTGGATCATGCCATTTTTGGGGAAAATAGTAGAGGAATAGAATTTTTAAGAACTTGACACAAGAAGGTGACTTGTAGACATATAGTGACTGATAATTTTACGATCTTTTGTCACACTTGTTTTTTATACTCTTGTGGCGTAAAATCCTGTGAGTCTGTGTTGTTTGTATAACAACAGACATCTGTATTTTATTTATGTATGTCGATTTTAATGGAACGCTCTAGGAAAAACTGATACACTAGGTTTTATGTAGTGCAGAGCTCTTGGAGGGTGGGGCATAATTTCTATCTTTCCTCTGTCAGGCTCCACCCCCACAGAGCCATGTACAAGATAACACGGTGTTTTCCTGTAGTGTTTCTTTAAGGTAATGTAAAAGTGTCTGTAATGAAAATCCTTTGAAAGAAATTCAGTATTTTAGTAATGTTACGGGTTACTAAATCTCAGTATTTGGAAATTGGGAAAAAAGTTAACATTCAAAGGAAATGTCAAAATGTCAGGATTCGACAGTTGTTGACAACACATGCTTAAAGGACAGTTTTCTCAGAACCAGAAAGTGTAGTCACATTTCAATTGTTGCCAGGGTCATACTCTCAGAGGTTCAAGAAGCTATGATCTTTGGCGCCATTTGCCATGGTCCTCACTGTATATAGCTGAATTAGCTTTTCTTGTGCTTCTGTCAGGGCCATTTTGATTCCCCCATTTCACAGGAAGGGACAAGGAGATCTAAAATAGCTCTATGGTGTGAGGAATTCCACCAGTAACCCCCACAGCTTCTACAAAGGTGAGCAAAAAGATTTGGTCCACTCCAATCCGGCCCACCAGGGCAGTCTTCACTTGTCCATCCTCTGCCAAGTATCCATAGCGCCTAAGGCGTTTATTAGGTCCCTCAACGACATGACGTCACATGACACCTAGTTACAATTTATCACGCAAACCATCATGTGTATTATGCCATAACACCATGACATTGCCGGTCCTAGTAAATGCCAGGGGCTCCAAGGAAGCCATCAGCAGAAGTGAAAATTGCCACTGAGGACTAAAGTACATGTCAGAATCGAAGAGCGTGAAACATTTTGTGCAGCTCTACTTCTTGACATATTGTGAGGGTAGGATATCTATTTGTACAAAAAAAAATAATGTCAAGAGGACCTCTGGCATTTCTCAGGCCTAAACTCATTCCCAATTCCGTCCTAAGCTGTATGCTTGGGGTAAAGGCACGCAACATCTTTTAGATGTCGGGGATGTTGTTCCCGAAGTATCTGCTTCCGAATGTTTTTGCAGCCATCATCAATTTTTTTCTCAACTATATATTTAAACTGGTGAGTGGCTTCCGACTGAAAGCCATCTGAAAAATGGTCAGGTATCTTCTCTTAGCCACTTCTGGGCTTTTCAAACCTGACGCAGTTAAAAGCTGTTAATGAAGACTGAGCATGTGAACACCATGTCATTTTGACATTGCTTTACATATGTTTAGCCTTTTTCAAGTGCTTCTTCAGGTGAGTTCTAGGTAGAATCCTCCTGAAAAAGACGTTGTGTGCACATTACTCTTGAGTGATTTTCGACCAACTGGTTTCTAGGAATGTTTTGCCTGGCAACTAGATATTAAAGTCTATAGTAAGGTAACATATCCCTATAACCCAGATGGTTAAGCTCTTACAGTAGATAAGAAGCTAGGCCGGAGTCAGACCTTTAATTCCTCATAAAAAATGGACCTGTAGGTGTAAAGCCTCTTTTAGGGAATATTCAGTGTCTTTCACTAAAAATAAACATTCATTACTGGTATATACCAAGCAGTATTAATATATATTCTATGACATCTGTAAAGACATAACTTGAAGCTCCTGGACCCCAAAGCACAATGGGGTCCCCACCTACCGCATCATTTATAAAAGTGGTCTCTCTCTTCATGGTGGAGGAGCCTTTAGGCTCCCTCAGCCTCCAAGGCCCAGGCATGAATACTACCTTAGCATTTTCTCTAGATACCCCCCTACAAGGATCTGGATTTTAGCTTTCAAGCCATTATCACCTTGTAATTTCCATCATAAATGGATAATTAGACGGTCTGCCGTTATCAGGTTAGGGTAACTTTAGTCTAATGTGTACAGGAGCCTTACAGTCGCAATCCTGGAGTCAGTATTTCTAACATTTCTCCCAGAGCAGTGTAAACCTTGCTAAAATCCTAAGACCTATTATATTTGGGGGGCAAATATATGGATTATTCTTATCTACATGACCACAGGGATGGCACCATGTTTTGCCGCTGACTATGGAAACTTAGGACTAAAATCGGGACTTTTTTTTTAATATTTTTAAAAGTGCAGCAGCGAGTCTGTTATTTTATATTTCTAGGGGTATTTCAGTTATCAGAAGTAATTGCTGGGGGTCCGATCGCTGTGGACAGTAAGAATGGAGCATCGGTTATACATGTCAATTCTAGCAATGGCGGGGGTCTCAGACGTTGGCTTCCAATGATCTAGAAGTTATCGACTACGTTATGGATGGGGGATAATTTTTTTTTTTTAACCCAGAATACCCCTTTTAAAATTCCCAGTATCTATTAATGTAGTCATAGACCTTAAGATACGGTTTTGCCCGACATCCATTCCTCTTGACCATCCCATACACATGTATGCCTTACTGAATAAGCCAACGCCGCACTCCTCCGATGGATGCTTATGGCTTGTTAGGAGGAAGGATGGGGCGTGTTGACTGATCTTTTTCCCTTTGCGAATAAGGGGCTCTATACACAATAAATATCTATCAGCTGAACCATTGTTTATCCGGAAGCTCTCCTGTGTTCTCTAGGAGAAAGTCGCTGCCAGAAACCTGGTGGCAGCTTATCTTGCCAAAAACAAAATCAGACATTCTGTATTATTATCTGCTCTGACATCATATTTCAGGGAGAGTAGGCAGGGCACCATTCACAGTAGACTGTCGGATGAGTCTACCATTATCCGGGGGGGGGTTTCGGCTAATGTGTACGGAGACTTAAGTCAGGAAACATCCATGTACATGAAATGGTTGGCCTCCCGCAAAAATTTGGTAGGTTCAGCCAACATGTCACACAATAGATGAGGGGTCTTATCGAAATACCGTCAACTTGACTATCCCATCTCATTTCTTAATTTAATCATTTTGCATTCTACTGGGAAGCGTGAAAGCTCCAATTCTTGAAATTAGGGGGCACATAGAAACACAATGGAAAAAGCGCTATAAACTTTAATGACTCAAGAATGAAAGTAAACCCACAATTTCACCATTTCTAAATCTATCGCCTAACATACCTACCCCCCCCAAGCATGACAATTACTAGTAGATATTAAGGGTCCTCCAATTGATTGGATCACAATGTGCTGTAAAACTTATAGTATTGCTCGCTGGTCCATATTACGCCAGATACCAAGTTCCGAATCGTTCCTCTCTTATTGACTCCTGTTATTCCTTGTTTTGCCTTAATATTGTACAGTCTGCAACCAAGGCCAATGTGAAAAGGAGCGAAACTTTGTTCGGTCGTGTTTGTTGTTGTAGAGCTTTTGTTACCGTGTGCCTACAAAACTGTTTACATGAAAAAAATACCATATATAATTAAAAAAAGATCAGCATAGAAACGCGTGGGAGTTGTGTCGTTATTTTGTCGATTTCACCTAAAACTAAGGTCTCTTGTGTCTCGATTAGTGATAACCGAGTGTCTTTAAAAAATATGTTTGAACCCCCGCGTCATTCCTGTTTCTCCAGTTTTCTGGAGTAATTTGATCTTTATTAGTTGTTTTAGTATTTGCGCATTGTACTCTCAAGATTTACACCATTTTTTAAGTTGTTTTCCTTTGTTGATTTGTTGTTGTTTTTTGTTTTTGATCCTTGAAACGCCACTTTTTCAAATGTCTCATTTTTTTTTTTTAATGCATCTTACTCCAGTCCCTGACTGGAGTAAGCTATCTGGCATTTTCTTTTTGTTTTGTTTTTTTTTTGTAGGCAATCAAAGAGAAATGTGCAAAATTTTAAGAGATTTTATAACTTTTAGTGCTGAAAAGTTGCAAAAATTGTTAAGACCAACAATAAAGAATATTTTTTTTATTTTTCTCCAAGTCCATGATGATTATGCACAATTAAAATGCTTAGGTCCTTGAATGTACAGTGGAAAGACTTCCTACAATCAGTGATGTAGCCTTAGGTGGCGCAGCTATAAAACTTTCACCTGGATCTCATGGCGCCTTAGTAGAGTCCAAAGATCCATGCCACATGAGAAGACACACAAAATTACCAAAATTTTAAAGAGCAAAATTTATATTCTTAAAGACTATATAATCCTCAGCACATTTTTTTTTAAATTATTTAGTTATTTCCTAAATTCAAATTTAAGGAACTTTCTAAACATTCTTCACTAAAAATATACTAATAATTTTAGAGTATATCCTGCCAGCTCTCTGCCCCTCCTCCCTTCTTTTAGAGTTAGTGATAGCAGGAGGAAGGGTGCTGTAAACAGATCTTCAGTAGTGAGGGTAAAAAGTATCTCAGAAGGGATAGAAAACAAGATGCGCACGGAGGAAATAAGTGCAGGATAGAAGCTGCTGTGCTAATATATGCATTAAATCACTGAATAGGAGGATTTGTGGGTTATGATCCACGTTGCCAGCTCATCCAAAACAGACAAAATGTACAATTGAACAGTGGTTTATTCAATTGAATCCTCCTATTCAGCGATTTAGCTACAGTCGCGTGTCGACCGGTGGATCTGCGGCCGCCGGCACTATATGCCTATGAATCTTTTACATCCGGTGAGCAGTTACATTACTGGGAATCTTCTTTTAAATTGTGAGATAAGACACTATCTGTGCTTTTTCTTTCCGACAAGGAATATTACTAATATATGCATTAAGGAAGATGCACATCCTGCCTGTATTACTGAGAGAGAAAATCCCTCAAGAGAAAAATCTAAAACTTGGATCCGCCTACAAACTGTATTTTAGGTGGGTCTGAAAGTGAATGAAGATATTAAAATTGCAGATTAAAACTTACTGGAATTTAACCCCTTAAAAAGGTAATGTGGAAATATATTTTTTCATTTCAAATATGATCATTTGCTTTAAGCCACACAAAAGGACCACTCTGCATAAGCTCAAGCACAATCAGGACCCTCTGCAAACATGTAAGACACCAGTGTTGTAAATGGAAGATGGGGCCTGTGAAAAATTTTGCATTCAGGCCCAAAGGTTTCAATAATGAGTAGCGCATACATAGCGGATCTGCGGTAATGAGCTTAGCCATGGTTTTTCTTGCTCATTTTCTGAACACTAAACACTATAAAACATTTATAAGAATTCCTTCTCTTTTCTAACATTCGGATCGCTCTGAAAACAACTATTATGAATAATGCATTTCGCACTGCGAAATCTAGGGACCGATGTTCTCTGTAATCATTAGAATGCTGGTCGCCTAGATAGTATCTGCACATCTTCATAGCTGACATTCACCATAGTAGTCGGCTGAATGCACAAAAGCAGCTACAATTTATGTAGTAAGGTAATAATAACAATTTACATAGCAAAGCAGACACGAAACACACTGGGAGTATTTTTTTTTAAACTGTCTTTATTGCCCATAGCGACCAATCAGAATTCAGCTGTTCATTTTTAAATTTCTTTAAAATTAGAATTTTGGTTGCCGTGGGCAACAAAAAGTTTTATTGTTAGGTTTGATAAATGAGGCCCTTTGTGGGAGGGGATATCGGCATTGTTGTATTTTACTCAATAACCGTTTCATTGTTTTCTACCTCCTTGAATAGATGATAAATATTAAAAAAAACTTTATAACAAAAACAGTCCTGTACAAGCCAATGTTTTCCTTCCATTGCTCAGTAGCTCAATGCAGGCAAACAGAGCCAGGTCAGGGGTTAGCCAGGGCCAGGTCCGGGGTTAGCCAGGGCCAGGACCGGGGTTCGCCAGAGCCAGGTCTGGGATTAGCCAGGGGCAGGTCCGGGGTTAGCCAGGGCTAGGTCCGGGGTTAGCCGGGGCCAGGTCTGGGGTTAGCCAGAGCCAGGTCTGGGATTAGCTGGGGCCAGGTCCAGGGTTTGCAAGAGCCAGTTTCGGGGTTAGCCAGAGCCAGATCCGGGGTTAGCCAGGGCCAGGTCAGGGGTTAGCCAGGGCCAGGTCCGGGATTAGCCGGGGCCAGGTCCAGGGTTTGCAAGAGCCAGTTTCGGGGTTAGCCAGAGCCAGATCCGGGGTTAGCCAGGGCCAGGTCAGGGGTTAGCCAGGGCCAGGTCCGGGATTAGCCGGGGCCAGGTCCGGGGTTAGCTGGGGCAAGGTCTGGGGTTAGCCAGAACCAGGTCTGGCGTTAGCCAGGTCCATGGTTAGCCAGAGCCAGGTCCGGGGTTTGCCGGGGCCAGGTCTGGGATTAGTCGGGGCCAGGTACGGGGTTTGCAAAAGCCAGTTTCGGGGTTAGCCAGAGCCAGATCCGGGGTTAGCCAGGTCCGGGATTAGCCGGGGCCAGGTCTGGGGTTAGCCAGAGCCAGGTCCGGTGTTAGCCAGAGCCAGGTCCAGGGTTAGCCAGAGCCAGGTCCGGGGTTAGCGAGAGCCAGGTCCGGGGTTAGCTAGGGCCAGGTCTGGGGTTAGCCAGAGCCAGGTCCGGGGTTAGCTAGGGCCAGGTCCGGGGTTGACCACCGGGACCAGGTCCGGGGTTAGCCAGGACCAGGTCCGGGATTTACAAGGACCTTTGTGCCGTGGGTGACAGAGTCCTCAATAGATCCCCCTTTGCTTTTGATTTTTTTTCTTCTCACTTTTTAAGAGCCATAACTTTATTATTTTTTGGTAAATTTTGTTGTATGAGAGCTTATTTTTTTGCATGAAATGCTGTTTTATTGGTATTATTTGGGGATTTATATGACTTCCGGAGTTCAATTTTTTTAATTTTTATTTTTTCACTTATGACTTCACCATATGGGATAAATATTAGGATTTTCTTCCTTTGTTTAGATGTTACATATGTTTTTTTTAAAAGGGTGTTTGAACTGTTATTTTTATATATACACTAGCTGAAGAGCCCGGCGTTGCCCGGGCATAGTAACTAACTGTGGTTAGCTATAACAAATTATAATGATTATATTGCACATAAAAACATTTCACATCATATGTTCAACACTACAGATTTGCAACACAAATTACCTAAATTATTACCCAAGTATTGATAGTGAGCACCTCACTTCTCTCATTTCCCCCTCACTTCTCTCATATTCCCATCACTCCTCTAATTTTCCCCCCTCACACCTCCCATTTTCCCCTTACTCCTCTCATTTTCCCCTTCACACCTCTCATTTTCACCTCACTCCTCTCATTTTCACCTCACTCCTCTCATTTTCCCCCTCACTCCTCTCATTTTCACCTCACTCCTCTCATTTTCACCTCACTCCTCATTTTCACCTCACTCCTCTCATTTTCCCCCTCACTCCTCTCATTTTCACCTCACTCCTCTCATTTTCCCCCTCACTCCTCTCATTTTCCCCCTCACTCCTCTCATTTTCACCTCACTCCTCTCATTTTCACCTCACTCCTCTCATTTTCACCTCACTCTTCTTCAATTTTCACCTCACTCCTCTTCCCCTCACGTGCACAGCAACTTCCGGTTATGAGCCCAGCGGTATAATCCATGAGGCTCCTCCCTTGGACCTATTCATTACTAATCCTATAGTTGTATTGTAAATAAACACACAGCAAGTATAAATTCTTTTATTTGAAAAAAAACTTGTCATTTTTTATTTAAAAATAACAAACACAGTTAGGCTACGTTCACATTAGCGTTTTGTGTGTTTGCGTCGGGCGACACAGCGGCGACGCATGCGTCATGCGCCCCTATATTTAACATGGGGGACGCATGTGTTTTTGTGTGCTGCGTTGTGCGACACATGCGTTTTTTTTGCCGCAAGCGTCGGGCCAAGAAAACGCAACAAGTTGCATTTTTCTTGCGTCCAAATTTCAGCAAAAAACTACGCATGCGTCACAAAACGCAGCGTATTTGCGTGCGTTTTTATTTGCGTTGTGCGTTGCGTCGCCGACGCAGCGGCGCACAACGCAAATGTGAACGTAGCCTAATACTCACCCAACGCCCATTCCATTGAAGCCCTCGTCTCCTGTAATAAAACAAAAAGGAAAAACAACCATATCCCTGACCTATCTGTCGTTCTGTCCCATGCCGTAATCCTTGTTTGGGGATAAAGTTTTCAACTTGCCAAGATGTGACTGTCAAGGCTGAGAACCACTGATGAATGAGCTGCTGCAAGCGAGGCATCAGTGAGCAGCAGTGAACTCATTGAGGTTACCGCGGGTCACTGAGGCTGCGCTCCCAGCTGGGCTGAACTGCGGTGACCTCAGCAACATGAGAAAAAGTCAGTGAGCTCACCTCAGTACAACTCAGTTCAATGCAGATCACTGTGAAAAATTTATCACGCAGTGCGAGCAGGAAAGAACTATGAAAGCGGTCTTCAGCACCCGACGTCAGGGAAGAGTATGAACAGTACAGCTGATTCCCAGATGCTGGTACGTGTCACACTGATAACACATGGATATCATCCGTGTGTCATCAGTGTGCACGTGTGCAAGGTGTTTTTCAGACTGCGCTGCTGTAAAAAAAATGGACATGTCAGCGTATTTTGCCCATGGACACAAGGTCAGTGGAAACACACTGACGTGCACAGACCCATTCACTTGAATGGGTCTACTTGAGCAAATGTCTCTGGTACGTGTGGTGACAGTTTTCACACGTACCGGAGACCCATCAAGTGAATGGGTCTGTACACATGGACATCTGAAAGAGTCATAACAGATATTACCTAATATATTGGATTATATTGCCTGATGTACAGCTCTGGCAAAAATTAAGAGACCACCACATCAAAACGCTGTCATGGGCAGCCCAATCTCCAGACCTGAACCCCATTGAAAACCTCTGGAATGTAATCAAGAGGATGATGGATAGTCACAAGCCATCAAACAAAGAAGTGCTCAAATTTTTGCACCAGAAGCAGTGTGAAAGACTGGTGGAAAGCATGCCAAGACGCATGAAAGCTGTGATTAAAAATCATGGTTATTCCACAAAATATTGATTTCTGAACTCTTCCTGAGTTAAAACATTAGTATTGTTGTTTCTAAATGATTCTGAACTTGTTTTCTTTTCATTATTTGAGGTCTGAAAGTACTGTTTTTTTTGTTTTTTAAATTTTAACCATTTCTCCTTTTCAGAAAAGAAATACGAAATGTATTGCTTGGAACTTCAGAGACATATTGTCAGAAGTTTATAGACTAAAAAAAAAAAAACAATTTACATTTTACTTAAAAATATACCTATAAAGAGAAAAATCAGACAAACTGAACATTTTACAGTGGTCTCTTAATTTTTGCCAGAGCTGTATGGGAATTGTATCACCTCATGCAACAGATATTACCTCATATTGGATTTTTCATCATATATCAGATTTTATATTGCCTCATATATCGGATCTTACCTCATAAATGGGATTATACCACCTCATATATCAGATATTACCTCATATTTCATATTATATTACATCACATATTGGATTATATCACATCATATACGGGTATCACCCTATATATTGGATTATATTAATTATCATAGGATTATTTCACCTCATATTAGAGATTACTTTATACTGTATATGTTTATATTACCTCATATCGTGGATTATATTACCTCATATATTGGAGAGTACCTCACATATCTGATTATATTACCTCATATCAACTCATATATTGGATATTACCTCATATTTTGGATAATCTTACCTCATATGGGATTATATTACCTCATATATTGGATATCAAATCATATATTGGATATTACCTCGTACATTGGATTATATTGCATCATCTGGGATTATGTTACTTCATATAACAGATATTGCCTAATATATTGGATTATATTATCTCATACAAAATTATATTGCCTCATATATGAAGATTATATTACCCCGTGCAACAGATATTACCTCACATTGGATATTACATCATATATCGCCTCATAAATTTATGATCTCAGATATCACATCGTATATCAGACTATATTACCTCATATATTGACTATTTCCTAATATATGGGATTATATTACCTCATATTATATCTCACATCATATATCAGATTATATTACCTCATATATTGACTATTTCCTAATATATGGGATTATATTACCTCATATATTAACTATTTCCTAATATATGGGATTATATTACCTCATATATTAACTATTTCCTAATATATGGGATTATATTACCTCATATTGGATCTCACATCATATATCAGATTATATTACCTCATATATTGACTATTTCCTAATATATGGGATTATATTACCTCATATATTGACTATTTCCTAATATATGGGATTATATTACCTCATATATTGACTATTTCCTAATATATGGGATTATATTACCTCATATATTGACTATTTCCTAATATATGGGATTATATTACCTCATTTATTGACTATTTCCTAATATATGGGATTATATTACCTCATATATTGACTATTTCCTAATATATGGGATTATATTACCTCATATTGGATCTCACATCATATATCAGATTATATTACCTCATATATTGACTATTTCCTAATATATGGGATTATATTACCTCATATATTGACTATTTCCTAATATATGGGATTATATTACCTCATATATTGACTATTTCCTAATATATGGGATTATATATAAAAAAGACACAAAAAAACACACAATAAACCCCCAAAAATGGTATGATCTCACCAATGTAAACAGACGTTTCTCCACAGCAGGTTCCTCTTTATGCTTTATCAGGATTAGTTATCCAAGGGTAAGAAGAGGGGTAGGGTTTTTTCCTAGCTCCCTGTCGTGCCCCTGCAGTGCTCCTGTCCTCACAAGGACAGACCCCAAGTATACCCTGCTATGGGCAAACCTCCAGCCATAAAAATGGTGGGGGGTACAGGTCTCCCTATGCGCTTCATTCCCAGTCTTGGGGATTCATCAGGGTAGTTAAATTAAGTCAAAGCCAGTGGGAAAAAAAATGGGGTTATATTATATGTCATTATGATTCACTATAGGCAGTGACACAGATAGTCACAGAAATCTAGAGGCACCCGGCCACTGCGGGGTCCCATGTTTTAAGATTAGGGAGACTCTCCAAGCTATACGCTATAGGATTATATTACCTCATATACGGGATCTCGCCTCATATATCAGATTACATAACCTCATATATTGGCAACTTCCTCATCTTTGAGATTATAGTACCTCAAATATCGGATTTCATCTCATACATCAGATTATATTACCTCATATATTGGCAACTTCCTCATCTTTGAGATTATAGTACCTCAAATATCGGATTTCATCTCATACATCAGATTATATTACCTCATATATTGGCCATTTCCCCAGATATAGGTTTATATTACCTCATATATCAGATCTTGCCTCATACAACAGATCATATTACCTCATATGTATTAGCTATTTCCCCAGATATAGGTTTATATTACCTCATATATCAGATCTTGCCTCATATATCAGATTATATTACCTCATATATATTAGCTATTTCCCCAGATATAGGTTTATATTACCTCATATATCAGATCTTGCCTCATACAACAGATTATATTACCTCATATGTATTAGCTATTTCCCCAGATATAGGTTTATATTACCTCATATATCAGATCTTGCCTCATACAACAGATTATATTACCTCATATATATTGGCCATTTCCCCAGATATAGGTTTATATTACCTCATATATCAGATCTTGCCTCATACAACAGATTATATTACCTCATATGTATTAGCTATTTCCCCAGATATAGGTTTATATTACCTCATATATCAGATCTTGCCTCATACAACAGATTATATTACCTCATATATATTGGCCATTTCCCCAGATATAGGTTTATATTACCTCATATATCAGATCTTGCCTCATATATCAGATTATATTACCTCATATATATTAGCTATTTCCCCAGATATAGGTTTATATTACCTCCTAAATCAGATCTTGCCTCATACAACAGATTATATTACCTCATATGTATTAGCTATTTCCCCAGATATAGGTTTATATTACCTCATATATCAGATCTTGCCTCATACAACAGATTATATTACCTCATATATATTGGCCATTTCCCCAGATATAGGTTTATATTACCTCATATATCAGATCTTGCCTCATACAACAGATTATATTACCTCATATGTATTAGCTATTTCCCCAGATATAGGTTTATATTACCTCATATATCAGATCTTGCCTCATACATCAGATTATATTACCTCATATATTGGCAACTTCCTCATCTTTGAGATTATAGTACCTCAAATATCGGATTTCATCTCATACATCAGATTATATTACCTCATATATTGGCAACTTCCTCATCTTTGAGATTATAGTACCTCAAATATCGGATTTCATCTCATACATCAGATTATATTACCTCATATATTGGCCATTTCCCCAGATATGGGTTTATATTACCTCATATATCAGATCTTGCCTCATATATCAGATTATATTACCTCATATATTGGCCATTTCCCCAGATATGGGTTTATATTACCTCATATATCAGATCTTGCCTCATATATCAGATTATATTACCTCATATATTGGCCATTTCCTCAGATATGGGTTTATATTACCTCATATATCAGATCTTGCCTCATACAACAGATTATATTACCTCATATATATTAGCTATTTCCCCAGATATGGGTTTATATTACCTCATATATCAGATCTTGCCTCATATATCAGATTATATTACCTCATATATTGGCCATTTCCCCAGATATGGGTTTATATTACCTCATATATCAGATCTTGCCTCATACAACAGATTATATTACCTCATATGTATTAGCTATTTCCCCAGATATAGGTTTATATTACCTCATATATCAGATCTTGCCTCATACAACAGATTATATTACCTCATATATATTGGCCATTTCCCCAGATATAGGTTTATATTACCTCATATATCAGATCTTGCCTCATACAACAGATCATATTACCTCATATGTATTAGCTATTTCCCCAGATATAGGTTTATATTACCTCATATATCAGATCTTGCCTCATACAACAGATTATATTACCTCATATATTGGCCATTTCCCCATATTTGGGTTTATATTACCTCATATATCAGATCTTGCCTCATACATCAGATTATACTGTATTACCTCATAAATATAGGCCATTTCCCCACATATGGGTTTATATTACCTCATATATCACAGGAACACATGGGCTGCCTGCACAGTGCACAAGTCTGTAGGAACATGCTCACACCACCAAGAAACTTGAAGACACAAAAGAGCATAGTAAAACCAAAAACACTCAGTTTCCTATGCTCTTTTGTGTCTTCATATAGCAGATCTTGCCTCATAGATCTGATATATATATATATACATATATATATATAGTACAGACCAAAAGTTTGGACACACCTCCTCATTTAAAGATTTTTCTGTATTTTCATGACTATGAAAATTGTACATTCACACTGAAGGCATCAAAACTATGAATTAACACATGTGGAATTATATACTTAACAAAAAAGTGTGAAACAACTGAAATTATGTCTTATATTCTAGGTTCTTCAAAGTAGCCACCTTTTTGCTTTGATGACTGCTTTGCACACTCTTGGCATTCTCTTGATGAGCTTCATGAGGTAGTCACCGGGAATGGCCTTCCAACAATCTTGAAGGAGTTCCCAGAGATGCTTAGCACTTGTTGGCCCTTTTGCCTTCACTCTGTGGTCTAGCTCACCCCAAACCATGTCGATTGGGTTCAGGTCTGGTGACTGTGGATGCCAGGTCATCTGGAGTAGCCCCCATCACTCTCCTTCTTGGTCAAATAGCCCTTACACAGCCTGGAGGTGTGTTTGGGGTCATTGTCCTGTTGAAAAATAAATGATAGTCCAACTAAACGCAAACCGGATGGAATAGCATGCCGCTGCAAGATGCTGTGGTAGCCATGCTGGTTCAGTATGCCTTCAATTTTGAATAAATCCCCAACAGTGTCACCAGTAAAGGACCCCCACACCATCACACCTCCTCCTCCATGCTTCATGGTGGGAACCAGGCATGTAGAGTCCATCCATCATCAGACCAAAGCACAGATTTCCACTGGTCTAATGTCCATTCCTTGTGTTCTTTAGCCCAAACAAGTCTCTTCTGCTTGTTGCCTGTCCTTAGCAGTGGTTTCCTAGCAGCTACTTTACCATGAAGGCCTGCTGCACAAAGTCTCCTCTTAACAGTTGTTGTAGAGATGTGTCTACTGCTAGAACTCTGTGTGGCATTGACCTGGTCTCTAATTTGAGCTGCTTTTAAACTGCAATTTCTGAGGCTGGTGACTCGGATAAACTTATCCTCAGAAGCAGAGGTGTCTCTTGGTCTTCCTTTCCTGGGGCGGTCCTCATGTGAGCCAGTTTCTTTGTAGCGCTTGATGGTTTTTATCACTGCACTTGGGGACACTTTCAACGTTTTCCCAATTTTTCGGACTGACAGACCTTCATTTCTTAAAGTAATGATGGCCACTCGTTTTTCTTTACTTAGCTGCTTTTTTCTTGCCATAATACAAATTCTAACAGTCTATTCAGTAGGACTATCAGTTTTGTATCTACCAGACATCTGCACAACAGAACTGATGGTCCCAACACCATTTATAAGGCACGAAATCCCACTTATTAAAACCTGACAGGGCACACCTGTGAAGGGAAAACCATTCCCGGCGACTACCTCATGAAGCTCATCAAGAGAATGCCAAGAGTGTGCAAAGCAGTCATCAAAGCAAAAAGTGTCTACTTTGAAGAACCTAGAATATAAGACATAATTTCATTTGTTTCACACTTTTTTATTAAGTATATAATTCCACATGTGTTAATTCATAGTGTTGATGCCTTCATTGTGAATGTACAATTTCCATAGTCATGAAAATACAGAAAAATCTTTAAATGAGGTGTGTCCAAACTTTTGGTCTGTACTGTAATATATGTTTTTTTTTTGTTTGTTTGTTTTTTACAGAATTTTCATGGTTTTGTTTTTTTCGTTTTTTTTTTTATATTCCTGCGGAACCCGAACCTGCGATCCCTTGTACAATACCCTAAAGTAGTGTCATATTGCAGTGTGTTTTAAAATTACCAGCCCTGGGCGTATGGAGATGTACAAACACAGGGGAAGGCCCCTGGCTGTCATGACGGCGCCATCTTAACAAAACAATCATGTTGTGCTGGGCATGGAAAAGGACTACTCCAATTTCCAACCTGTTACATAACACGGCATCTGTTAAACTCATGCAGGCTCAGCTCCTGAACCTGCTCCATATTTGCAGAGCGCACATCCGGTCTCCATGTACGGCGGATGTCGCCAATGGAAACCCGGGCTAATGTTTGCACTTGCCCACGCCCTGACGCCGGCCCGTGGGGTGGAATTAGCTAGTTGCCCTATTCCAGCCACAAAGACCTCATGGTGAGATTTCATCTGTTGCTCGCGGACAATTCTTTTTATTTACAAGTCTGTAAGATTTTTCGCATAGATGAAGAAAAAAATATGTAATTATGCTTTTGTTGCTAAGCAACGCATGAACACCGTCGCTAGCCTTCATATCCTGCATGTGTCGAGCCGCCTGTAATCACCATTCTGTCTTATGAATGAAACCTTCTCCATGGCTCCGGTTAACCTCATCGCTATCTTATGTCAAGAAGAATAAGGAGAAGAGATTACTTTAATGTGAAATATATTTTATCACGGCCCGCTGCCCTCAGCCCAGAGCGTAGATTTATTCTCCCATTTCCTCCCCTGGGGATCGGGAACACGAGACGTCTGTAAAAGGTTATTCATCATTTTTTTATGCAAAGCAGCGTTGGCAATGTACACGATAGTAGGACCGTGAGCTGCGATATTTGTACAAGCATCTAACATGTACTAATGTTTAAAGCGTACCTGTCATTTTAGATTAAGCTGTCGTGTGTGTACATGAGGAATAACACTATAGTCATTATATGACTTGTATCCTGTATTTTTCACTCGTTTTCACTCGATTGCACTTGCCTCTGAGCCAGTGGGTGGAAACTAGCTGCTATGATGTCTTCTATACAGAGGGATTCCTGCTCTTCCATCTCTATTTAGCACGTGTTCAGAAGAAGCAGTAACATGGAGGACATTATACACCAGTGTAAATGGGAATTTAGCCATGAGATGAAATAAAACATGTACTAGAGAGCAAGAGCACTCACTCTGTGTCCGTCTGCCTCTGTCTCTCTGCTTCTCCCTCCTACTCTCTTCTCATTGGACTTTAATAGTCATCTGTAATCTGATCCCTCAGTCTGGTAGTCTCTCTTGTCTTGAGAAGGATGATTTTAGCAGGATTCAGAGTGCACGACTCTGCTCCTCTTTTCTCAATGGACTTCAATAGGTAGCTGTAATCTGAATCCTGCCAAAATCCATCTTGCACAAAACAAGACAGACTGCCAGACTTAGGGATCAGATTACAGTTGCCTATTGAAGTCCATTCATAAGAGAGGAGGAGGAAGGAGCAGAGTCATGCACTCTGAATCCAGCTAAAATCCATACTGCTCAAGACAAGACAGACTGCCAGAGTGCATGACTCTGTTCCTCCCTCCTCCTCTCTTCTCAATGGACTTCAATAGGCAGCTGTAATCTTATCCCTCAGTCTGTCTTATCTTGAGCAGGATGGATTTTAGCAGGATTCAGAGTGCATGACTCTGCTCCTCCCTCCTCAGTGGATTTCAATAGGCAGCTGTAATCTGATCCCTTAGTCTGGCAGTCTGTCTTGTCTTGAGCAGGATGGATTTTTAGCAGGATTCAAAGTGCATGACTGCTCCTCTCTCCTACTCTCTTCTCAATGGACTTCAATAGGCAGCTGTAATCTAATCCCTCAGTCTGGCAGTCTGTCTTGTCTTGAGAAGGATGGATTTTAGCAGGATTCAGAGTGCATGACTCTGCTCCTCTCTCTTACTCTCTTCTCATTGGACTTCAATAGGCAGCTATAATCTGATCTCTCAGTCTGGCAGTCTGTCTGATCTTGAGCAGGATGGATTTTAGCAGGATTCAGAGTGCATGACTCTGCTCCTCCCTACTCCTCTCTTCTCCACAGACTTCATAGACAGCAGTAATCTGATCCCTCAGTCTGGCAATCAGTCTTGTCTTCAGTAGGAAGGATTTTAGCAGGATTCTGGGTGCGTGATAAGTTCAGGAGATGTGGCTCATGAGTGTAGAAAGAAATATATTTCTCTGATCATATAAATTGCAACATTTCATACTTGTGGTATGGATTTATGTAAATTTTGTTGACCATTTAAAGGGACAAACCCTACAGTCCATGTTATCTACATTTACAACAGCTCATGGCAATTTGTTGCTCTTTTGCCATCAGGCTTTCTAGACTTCGTGTGAAAGCTTCATGTACAAAGCGTGCAACAAATCCATCAGTACAACTGAACCTGTTCTGTGGCGCTTTGGCAGGCACTTTTCTGTGGGTACTTTGGACAGGTCAACTCTCCTGCTTGCATTGTTATCTGGGCATGGTAACATGGCCACCCTGGCTGTTACGTGAGCACCTTTGTTTCGGTGGCACTACGGCTGTCGTGGGTGAGGCTTAGCATTTATTCACGGTTGGAGTTCCATATGTTGACTATGAAATACCCATTAAAATATTTCCTAAAAAGTTGGCAAGTACACCTTCTGGCTCTTGTGGGCCACGTTAACCATATTAAAAAGTTTTGATCCATCAAAAAAAAAATTTCAAAAAACTTGAAAACTTCATAAAATTGTACACATTTTCGAGCAATATTCAACCACTCATCATCCTGCTGAACAGCTAAAGTTTTCATGTATTTTGCTGTTTTGGAGAAGGTTGAAAAGGTGCATTCATTCCTCGTACAGAAGAAAGTAGAGCACACAAGCAAAAGAAAAAAAAAATGCGAAGGCGGCACGAATGAAACGTGGGTCCAGAAAGGGGAACAAGGACGTACCTTATACCACGGCCAAGAGAAGTATTTAACACATCCGCTAGTGAGGAGCACTTTCATAAAGCTGGAGAACAGCTCTGGAGGATTGGAGCTTCTCAGAATTTTCTTCCATGCTCAAGATACAATTATTACACGGTTGATTGACAGTAAGGAACCGCCATGGCTCGGACCGGGCTCACCATTTTTCTCTTCGTTGCTATACTAATGCTGGGTCAAATCACCGGGCAGTCATCTAGGTCAAAGAACAAAAAGGATCGCAGGTCTAAGGAGAAAGGTAAGACTTTACTGGAAAGTGAGGGAGAGAAATGGAATAATGAGTAAGGGCGTTGGTATAAGTATGAGTAAGTGGCTCATGGGGGCAGCAAAATCGGTCAGCTTACCATGTGGCTCCAGGTTCTATGAATTATGCTGCAATCTGAATACATAAAAAAGGGTAGAATTTTAGAGTGTTTCAAGCTGCACTATTCATACAGTTTCATGTAAAAGTTTGTGCACCCCTGGTCAAAATTACCGTTATTGTGAACAGTTAAGCAAGTTGAAGATTAAATGATCTGTAAAAGGCCTAAAGTTAAAGATGGCACATCTACTTTGCATTTTAGGCAAAATATATATATATATACATTTTCATCTTTTCCATTTGAAAAATTACAAAAAGAAAAATGGGCCCCAGTGAAGGTATCACAGCTTGTACACGTTTTTTTTGTAGCCAGACAAACGTCTTCCAATTCTTGTTCCGAGTGAGTTTCATCCATTCTTTCTTGGAAAATTCTTCCAGTTGTGTGAGATTCCTGGGTCGTCTTGCTTCTTCTGCTATTTTGAGGTCTAGCCGATGATTTTCAATGATGTGCAGATCAGCTTGCACCTTTTGAGGTAGCCTATTGTGGATTTTGATGTGTGTTTAGCATCATTATCCATTTGTGGAAACCATCCTCTATTCACCTTCAGCTTTTTTACAGATGGTGTTATATTTGCATCAGGAATATGTTGAAATGTCATTGAATCCATTCTTCCCTCTACTCGTGAAATGTTCCCTGTGCCATTGGTTGCAACACAACCCCATTGCATGAGTGATCCACCCCTATGCTTAATTGTTGGCGAGATGTTCTTTTCCTGAATTTCTATGCCCTTTTTTCTCCACACATACCTTTGATCATTGTGGTCAAAGAGTTCTATTTTAACCATATTGGTCTACAGGACTTGTTTCCAAAATGTATCAGGCTTGTTTAGATGTTCTTTTGGACCCAGGAGAGGTTTTCTTCCGATGACTCTTCCATGAAGGCCATAATTTGTGTAGATGTCTCTGAACAGTATAACAATATACCACAACTCCAGAGTCTGCTAAATCTATCTGAAGTTCTTTTCAAGTGAAGCGGAAGTTCCGATTTGCCTCTCTAGCAATCCTATGAACAGCTCCTCACTGAATTTTTGCTTGGTCTCCCAGACCTTATCTTGATCTCAACTCCTCAACTGTTCCTGTTAACTGCAATTTCTTGATTACATTTTGAACTGAGGAAGGGCAACTTGAAAATGCTTTGCTATCTTCTTATAGCCTTTTCCTGCTTGTTAGGCCTCCACCATTTTCATTTTCAGAGTGCTAGGCAGCAGCTTAGAAGATCCCATGGCTGCAGTTTTTTGGCACAAAGCTAATGGAGCCTGGGTTTTTATAAAGTTGGGAAATTTCCATCACCTAGCCTTTCCAAACAATGATAGAGAACAAGCCATAACCCTAACAGGCTAATTAAGGTCTGAAAACATGTTCAAAGTTTTCTGAGCACAGAATTCTCCAAGGGTGCCCAAACTTTTTAATTGGCCAATTTTCCTTTTTGTAATTTTTAAATATAAAACATGAAAATAAATGTACGTTTTTGCCTAAAATACAAAAAGGAAATGAGTCATTTTTAACTTTAGGCCTTTTAGAGATCATTTCATCTTCAACTTGTGTAACTGTTCACAATAACAGTAATTTTGACCAGGGGAGCCCAAAGTTTTACATGCCACTGTATATGGTCTTATACAGGGTCTGTAGACCTTTCACTTGTCATAAATATGTCATTCTGGGTTTTTTTTTTTAGTATAAATGCAGCTGTTCTTCTGAATTTTGCATTGTTATTCATTTGTTTCCATGTTTTCCTGTGTCTGTGACATGGTCCCCTTTGCCATGGGTGTAGCTCTATGGTACATCGCTTGTCTAAGTCCCAGCAGAATAATGCTACCTCTGACAGTGACACCATCAGACAAAGACAAGGTTTACAAAGTAGCTTCAGGAGATCAGTGGCATTTACACCAGGTTCACAAATTATATATCTATGGAAAGTGAAAGGTTCGGTATAAGGAGAAGGAGGTCAAAAGTATCCAGTATTATATTTTATTCCCACTGTTTCTCAGAGTATGCCATTTTATTTTGAATCTGCCATATTGTTTTGAAAGATATGGGCAGCTTTATTTCATGCAAAAATTGTTCTTCACAAGGGGGCGTAGCTCAGAGAGTAGTAACGAAGAGCAGCCTAAAGCCACGCCATAGAGGATCTTGTGAGCCTTGGCAATGATCAAAGGCGTATATCTCTGGAACCATATGGCGAATTTCGAAAAAATAACACTCAGAGAAGCAGCAGGAATGAAATAAGCACAAAACAGACCATTTTTTTACCTTGTGACAGGTCCACGTGTATGTTAAGAAACAACCTCTATGGGTCTTCTCTTTATTACATACCTATCTCTTTATAAGTCATACCTATCTCCATTTTATTTTTCAAATTTGCCAATGAGTATTTTTCATATCACAATCTGTATGTTATATAAAAAAAAAATGCAATTTTCACAATGGCCACTGACCACAGGCGCTAGGACAAAAACCAAACAAATATGTTCCGGTCACTGGAGGTAAAAAAATATTCACTAGGACGTTTTCATGGACTCCCTTTTGTTTTTGTTTTTTTCTGACATTGCACTATAAGGGGGGTCCGTGTCCAGTAATTCCATTAGCACACATTTAAAGGGTAAGTCAAAATTCTCCTATGAATGGTGTCTTTAAGTGTGTTTAGAACATTTTGGTGTTGACCAAGCTCAAACAGGAAATGTGATGTTTACTTTCTGGAAACGGTTATGAAAAGAATATTGAAACTGATATATGAAGACGATCATTGAGTTACTGTAATGCAACTTTTTTTTTTTTCGAGTAAACAAGAGGAAGGATAATATTTAACTTTTCAGAAACCTAAGTACAGTATAACAAAATGTTTATCCCTGTGTTTAAAATCTTGAAGGCTGTGGACACAGAAAAAAATATATTTTTTTACTTGTATTAGTAGTTACCTTTAAATTGTAAAATTGAAATATGTTTCAGTCTGCACGATTAGTTTTTTAATTCATTTTTTGACCCCTTGTTTGCAACCTGATCCAAATTTCAGACTTTTTTTTTCTCGTGGGAGTGTCCCTCCTAGTAATGTAGGCTGGATGAGACCTCTGTGTGTATCAAGGGTGTTCCTGTCTTCATTGGCTCATAAATCAGATTAGTTTCTGTCCTGGAATGCTTTGACCCTTATGTGCTTGTTTTCTCTACCCTCCCTGATACTGTAGATACTGTCTTTCCTCTCCACATTGGGGAAAGCTGAAGGCAACCACCTCCCCCTCACTTCTTTAATCTCCAACACTAAGTGAATGGTGATATTAAATAATAATAATCATTAATAAAAAAAAAGATTGTGTTAACTTTTTCTAACTGAAAATCATTAGATGTATTGGTAGATGTTCCATTAAATTAAATGGAACTGAGCTATAAGCCCTATAACAACTCGTGGACCCCATTGATAACTTTGGATGTCTTCTGATATACTGTGCCTTAATGACATGGTAGAGGATGTCTGGAAATAAAACTGAGTTATATTACTTGATGCCTTAGGTCTCCAGTAGAATTAGGAGGACCAGTCAATGGTAATGGCTCCAACCACAAAGAACGAGATTTGTCTTTATTGTTTTAGTAGACTATAAATCTGTAATATTGTCTTCTTCATTTTGCTCTCCGAAGACAAAGATGGAGATCTGAAGACACAGATTGACAAATTGTGGCGGGAGGTGAACTCCTTGAAGGAAATGCAGGCGTTACAAACAGGTAAAATGCATTGTTTCAATTAATGTGGGTACCCAAAGGGTAACGTTTCTCCAAGTTGCAAGCCAATGTAAGGAGACTTATAGGCCATGCAGTGCTCCTCTGGGAAATTAAATATGCAAATTACATCTAATCATTGCAAAGCCAGAGGTCTGATTTGGCTGGATGAGAGGCCTCTGATGGGTCCCATCATTAATCTCTCTGACTTATGTAAATCAGGTCTCCATGAGAAGGAAGAAAGCCACCTATCAAAGCTAGCTACTAATTTGCATAACTTTTTGCCCCCTGGAGCAATTTCTGATCTATAAAACTCCATTGCATCTGTCAGTACACAAGAAGAACCAGTACCCCTGTAGAGTTTATGTTCAATACAAGCTGCCCTAGTTCCTATATCCAGCACAGCAGGGGTGTCAAACTGCATTCCTCGAGGGCCGCAAACCATGCGTGTTTTCAAGATTTCCTTAGCATTGCACAAGGTGCTGCAATCATTATTTGTGTAGGTGATTAAATTATCACCTGTGCAGTACAAGAAAATCCTGAAAACATGACCTGGTTGCAGCCCTTGAGGATTGCAGTTTGACACCCCTGCAGTACAGTCCTCCATGCAGCCAGTCTTCACTTTTTGAACCCACCTTCTTAGACACCTCTGGAGCTTACTTGGCCACCAGATGTCATGACTAGTTGCTAGACCTTACATGACGCCATGATGCGCGTGAGGATGTCAAGAATGCTGGTTGCAGATGTGAAGATGGTCTACCATGGAGGACCATATTGACTGCCGAACCAGGGCAGCAAAAATAAAATTATCTATTTATCACCTAAATTTTGCCAAAACTTACGCACGATCGGATCTGCCTTTACAAGTTTCTGAAAAGTGTCATTAACATTCATTTCAAGTGACAGATTAACCATGCACATATGGTCAGATGGGTGCTAGAGAGAACATATAGTCACCAGTTAGCACCATACGTTCCCCAAATAGTGCCCAACTAAAACCTAGAGGGATAAAACCATTCGGACATGATACCATCTGCAGTTTTTTTTTCTGCAGGAGGAGTCCTTGCCAAATATGTAGTAGCAATCTGCTCTGATTATTGCATTTATTATGAGTTTTTCCCTTTTTTGATGCAGATTTCAAGCAGCGGTTTTTATGCAAGTTTTAAAGTGTAGAAAATATGGACTTAAAACCATAACTGCATTTTTTCCCCATGTGGTTTCTCAAAAGTCTCCATAGAAACTTATAGGAAAAACGCACCGAAAAAGAAAAAAATCAAAAACCACAGTTTAATAGCATCTTCAAATTCACAGTAGATATGAATTTTGACTAAATTGTGAAAAAAAAGGAAAAATAAACAAAAAACCTACCGTGTTTATGCTATATGGGAACATGTCCTAAAGTTCCTCTATTGGCACCAAAATGCATGGGGAACACTGCAGCCAACACAACCCACCATTAATGCCTTACGCATTCACTTACCAGGCATGTGGGGAACAGCAAACTAGCAATATACTGTTAATATATTTGCATCCCATCCAAATCCAAAAATACAGACGTAGCAACAACTATCGCCATAGCGTACACATATAAACTATTTGCTTAGCTTGAAAATCAATCAGAGCCGCACTAAACAAATACGCTAGAGCGCTGAGGCAGGAAATGCCAAGAACATAAATGACTACAATACAAAAGCAAACACAAAAGGTGTATTTGGTTTATTACTAAACGTTGTAAACTTTCCGCTGTTTGTAAGAAACCAATCAAGAACAATATAAATATCTTAATACAAGTAATATAACAAGGAGTTTTTCAAAATTCATCACAAAATTCCACTTTTACTGATACTGCAGTCTGAGAATTATTCACCCTCTTATTGACAAGCGTCTTTAGTGCTTAGTAGAGCCTCTCTGGCTGTTACGACCTTCTGTTCCTCTGGCTGTTATGACTTGCTGCAGATGTGATGCACAGCCACACATCAACTTCTGATAGTGTTAATGAGGAATTTTAGCCAATCCCTCAAGAGCAATGGCCTCTGGTTGACGAATATTGACAAGTGGTCTAAAAAGTTAAGAGAAGGCCAAACAAAGAAAAGGATATAAAAAAGATAACGAAAGTAATATTTCCATAAGTAGATTTAGCAGCATAGTCTACAAGTTCAAGTTAAAAAGGAAAACAATCGACACTACCAGGACGTGGCAGAATAAAGGAAGCTGTCACCGGTTGCCACCACATTCCCAAGGAGGCAGGTGGTCAGAAACAGGTCCCTTAAAACATATCTTGCCGTGGATCTTTTGCAGTTTGCACATTAAGGCACTAAACAATGAAGGTATCTTTGCCTAGACTCCAAGACCTAACCTCTACTGATTTAAGAGCACAACAGTTGGCTCCTGTTTGCTCAAATACATAAAAATTAGTCACAAGTTTAGTGAGTGGGGCATCCTCTGAAACAATGTTGTGCTTACAGTGCAGCATGGCAGTAATGCTTACACTAAAGCATGGCAGTGGCTCGTGATGCCTACAGTGCAGCATGACGGTGGCTAGGAGATGCCTACAATGAAGCATGATGGTGACTGATTCCTATAGTGAGGCATGGCGGTGGCTCAGTGATGCCTACACATGCCTTCGATCTGTCCAAGCCTATTGCAAAATGAAGAGATCCTACCTAAAAGTTCTTCAAGTCTATCTTGTAGGGACACCAAAGAAGTAAGACTGTTTCACTAAGGGAAGAGTCAGATGGTCGTATAACTTGGACAAGGATCTCAATGAGAAGCTGGGACTGGCCATCGGCTATTCCGATCCAAACATGACAGCTGTTGTATTGCAATCCTTGTCCGTCTGACTCTTCCCCCAAGGTTCAATTTGTACGAGTTTGTATGGTCATGGCTAATGGGCTCATTAACATTTGACTAAGAGCCAGTATGGTAAAATGAATTGTGTCAGTCAAAACTACAACTCGTCCTGTTGAAAATCAGTCCTTCGACGGCTATGTCGACAGAAGAAAAATTCAAAAAGTTATGACTCTTGGGAAAAAAGGGAAGGTAAATTTCAAGCTGGCCAGGGTTAAATCTGATTTTAGCACATTTTCTATCTGATATATGGTAATGATCGGTTTAATCCAAATATTATTTTTAAGATTTCTTCTTCTGTGCTGCTATGAAATATGTTTTGTTGCTATTTTGGGGTCGGCTTCAATTTAAAGGCTCATAAAACACCACCGCGTTTTTATGAAAGGAATGAAATTTTATTTTGTGAATTCAGTCTCCTGTGCCTCGATAAATGATATGAGATTCCTTTATTTGCAGTCTGCCTACGGGGTACGAAAATTCATAAAAAATGCTATCTGGCTTTTGAGGAAACCAAGCATTTTCACGAAGCCAACGAGGACTGCATAGCCAAAGGGGGCACCTTGGCCATTCCAAGAGATGCCGACGAGAACAGCGTACTTCGAGATTATGGAAAGAAGAGCCTGCCGGGTGCCGGGGACTTCTGGTTGGGCATCAACGATATGGTGACTGAGGGGAAATTTGTGGACGTCAATGGAATTGCTATTAATTATTTTAATTGGGAGAAGTCACCGAATGGAGGAAAGCGCAAAAATTGTGCTCTCCTGACACAGGCTTCCCAAGGAAAATGGATAGATGAAGTTTGTCGTAGCTTGAAGAAATACGTCTGTGAATTCATTATTCCCTAGAGGACAATCGTCACCGGCCGATGTTGCAATTTGGCACAATTTATTTCTTCATGATTGTGTTATTTGTGGTTTACAGTAGGAAAACCACCGCTAACAAAAGGTTAGATAACATTCAGCATGGCTACAGCCATAGATTTTTCTGTTTCCGATTTTTTTTTATTACATATTTTAAGGGATGGTCTCATCTTCTTAAATGGATAAAAGTTACAAAGTGCTTGTGAAAATAAACAACTTTGCAATTTACTTCTCCATTTCCAAGAACAAAGATTATCACTGACTTAAGTTTCCAATCACCTCTACAGTCAAAAGGTGACTAGTTTACTAACCAGCGAGTGCAGCGCTGGCAAGCTCTTTTCTATAGAACTTACAAGTGTTGCTCTTAAGTTGGCCGGGTCGCTGGATTGGGACAGATCTATTGACCATGCGCTTCTCTGTTGCTATAGACTGCACAGTTTGGGGCAGTGATGTAACAATGCTGCTGGTCCAAACTGTCAAGCATCAGAAGCGTTCCTTCTCCCGGCAAGCAGGAAGTCAGTAGGCAGGGGAGCGCTGTGCTCTTGAGGATTGAACATGAGAAAAATCCTTTAAAAGTATATTCCAGTCTAACCAAATTATCACCTATCCACTGGATTGATGATGGCTGTTGGGTCAATGCGAGTCCCAATGATTGTCCCTCATTTTCCCCTGGTTCAACCCCAGCAAGAGAAGAAGATCATATGCAATTTGCGATCATTGAGGGTCCCAAAAGTGGACTTCAGCATTAAAAGATCACTTCAGGCAAAATTTTTCAGGCTGTAAAGGTGTAATAATCGGGCCGAGATTAGAACGCAGTGCATGGACTGACGGACAGCTCTCCCAACCAGAGTGTGATGGCTGAATAGAAAGATATGTCGGTTAGGTAGAGCCGCTGGCCAGTCCGGGCACTGCGTTCTGATCTTGGTCTGATTTATACGGCTAACTGCACCCCAATACAGCATTTAGGGCTTGAAGGGTGACGTAATACTTTCCTTCAAACCTTGCATCTCATATAACCAGAGTATCGGTATGGCCCAAAGAGTTCCTATAGACTTGTGCGTCCGCTGTTCTCATTAGACATTTTGGACACCGTTGCCTTTTCAATTGTATTTAACAAGTACAAAACTGTTCCTTACGGAAATTTTGGGATTAATATCGCATGTAATAGTTCATAATCTGGATGCAAGTCGTCAGTGAGAGCCGCAGCATCCTCTTGTGACTGTATTTATAAAATATATTTAGCAATGCTGTACGTTTGGGCTTTCTGTCGATTTTTTTCCCCCAGATTTTGGAGCTTAACAATTGTTGACATTAAAATTGGAAAAAAAAACACCTCTGGATATATAAAGCGTTTTCTCTCTCTCGACCACCTAATTTATCACAGCAGAGATCTCGGTCGGTCTGTGCCATGGGTAAACGGCAGATGAAGTCTGGACTCAACGTCGGATGTTTTCTTAGGGACTACAAATAAATCCCAGCTGCTGCAGAACATCATTAAAATTACACCCTCCTTATAGGAATTGCCCCAGAAACAAGTCACCCATTCGTGGTGATATATGATGGCTGCTTCGGCCCCCACAGGTCACGAGAGAAGGGGTCTCACTCTAGATAGGCATTTCTGTTGTGAATAGGATAAGATTGTTTAAAGAAGTTCTGCAGCAGCCTGGGATTTATTATATAGATAAGTAAAGGTTGCTCCAGCTGCTGCAGAACCGATTGATTGTGCTGTTTCTCTGGAAAGCGAGGAGTCCAGAGTCCTTAAGAAACACAAGAAAAAGGTTTTTCAGGCTCTTCAAAGGGTTTTTCACATTTATAGCAGAATATAAATAGTAATTTCAAAATCAATTAAAGCAAATTCATGCAGAGAAAAAAAAAATATGCAAAAATTGCAACTACGCAGAAGGCAAAGCGACCCGTCATGGGCCGAAGACATATACATATTTCTTATAATGAGCTCTTTCATAGAAAGGGGCAGATTGCCTTTGAAATTTTCTGCGTGTCTCAATCATTCCATCTAATGGTCACTATGAGACATTGCATGTAGAAAGAAAAGTACTACAAGTGCAAGCTCAACTCCCTGAATAATAGTGGATGCAAAAATTCCACCAATCAGCATTAAAAAAAAATAAAAAAATGATATATATATATATATCTATATTATAACGCTGGGAGCGTCACTCTGTCCGAAGCCTTTATAGACTGCGCAGGCGCAAGCGCCGGCGCAGTCTGGCCCCCACAGAGTGACGCTCCCAGGAGATCGCAGTATGCGTAAGCACTGAACGCATACCGCGATCTCCACCGGAGAGCCAGGGACCGTGGACGCGCCAGGAGGGAGGGTAAGTATATTCACCTGTCCTCCGTTCCAGCGCTGCGTGCGGCTCCGTCTTCCGGCTCCTCTGCTGTGACAGAGTCCAGTCACAGGCAGAGGAGCCGGAGTGTGTGTTCAAGAAAATGGCGCCGGAAAGCGCGGACTACGCAGGCGCCGATTCCTGCTGCCGGAATCGGCGCCTGCACAGTCCGCGCTTTCCGGCGCCATTTTCTTGAAGACACACCTGCAGTGGAGCCGGACGATAGGTGAGTATGGTATTTTTTTTTTTTTTTATATGGCAGCAGCATACGGGGGCATATAATACAATAGTGGCGCAGGATGGCAGCACATGACAGAACGGGCGCAGGATGGCAGCAGCGCATGACAGAACGGGCGCAGGATGGCAGCAGCACATGACAGAATGGGCGCAGGATGGCAGCAGCACATGACAGAACGGGCGCAGGATGGCAGCAGCACATGACAGAACGGGCGCAGGATGGCAGACCATATACCAATATAAATGCTCGCCACCCGGGCGTAGAACGGGTTCAATAGCTAGTATATACAGTGGGGCAAAAAAGTATTTAGTCAGTCAGCAATAGTGCAAGTTCCACCACTTAAAAACATGAGAGGCGTCTGTAATTTACATCATAGGTAGACCTCAACTATGGGAGACAAACTGAGAAAAAAAAATCCAGAAAATCACATTGTCTATTTTTTTAACATTTTATTTGCATATTATGGTGGAAAATAAGTATTTGGTCAGAAACAAAATTTCATCTCAATACTTTGTAATATATCCTTTGTTGGCAATGACAGAGGTCAAACGTTTTCTGTAAGTCTTCACAAGGTTGCCACACACTGTTGTCGGTATGTTGGCCCATTCCTCCATGCAGATCTCCTCTAGAGCAGTGATGTTTTTGGCTTTTCGCTTGGCAACACGGACTTTCAACTCCCTCCAAAGGTTTTCTATAGGGTTGAGATCTGGAGACTGGCTAGGCCACTCCAGGACCTTGAAATGCTTCTTACGAAGCCACTCCTTCGTTGCCCTGGTGGTGTGCTTTGGATCATTGTCATGTTGAAAGACCCAGCCACGTTTCATCTTCAATGCCCTTGCTGATGGAAGGAGGTTTGCACTCAAAATCTCACGATACATGGCCCCATTCATTCTTTCATGTACCCGGATCAGTCATCCTGGCCCCTTTGCAGAGAAACAGCCCCAAAGCATGATGTTTCCACAACCATGCTTTACAGTAGGTATGGTGTTTGATGGATGCAACTCAGTATTCTTTTTCCTCCAAACACGACAAGTTGTGTTTCTACCAAACAGTTCCAGTTTGGTTTCATCAGACTATAGGACATTCTCCCAAAACTCCTCTGGATCATCCAAATGCTCTCTAGCAAACTTCAGACGGGCCCGGACATGTACTGGCTTAAAGCAGTGGGACACGTCTGGCACTGCAGGATCTGAGTCCATGGTGGCGTAGTGTGTTACTTATGGTAGGCCTTGTTACATTGGTCCCAGCTCTCTGCAGTTCATTCACTAGGTCCCCCCGCATGGTTCTGGGATTTTTGCTCACCGTTCTTGTGATCATTCTGACCCCACGGGGTGGGATTTTGCGTGGAGCCCCAGAACGAGGGAGATTATCAGTGGTCTTGTATGTCTTCCATTTTCTAATTATTGCTCAAACTGTTGATTTCTTCACTCCAAGCTGGTTGGCTATTGCAGATTCAGTCTTCCCAGCCTGGTGCAGGGCTACAATTTTGTTTCTGGTGTCCTTTGACAGCTCTTTGGTCTTCACCATAGTGGAGTTTGGAGTCAGACTGTTTGAGGGTGTGCACAGGTGTCTTTTTATACTGATAACAAGTTTAAACAGGTGCCATTACTACAGGTAATAAGTGGAGGAAAGAGGAGACTCTAAAAGAAGTTACAGGTCTGTGAGAGCCAGAAATCTTGATTGTTTGTTTCTGACCAAATACTTATTTTCCACCATAATATGCAAATAAAGTGTTAAAAAAACAGACAATGTGATTTTCTGGATTTTTTTTTCTCAGTTTGTCTCCCATAGTTGAGGTCTACCTATGATGTAAATTACAGACGCTTCTCATCTTTTTAAGTGGTGGAACTTGCACTATTGCTGACTGACTAAATACTTTTTTGCCCCACTGTATATATATATATTCCTAATTAAAACACTTATTTCTGTGCTGTAGCAATAAGAAAAGCCTCAGGTTTTCAGATGTTATCGCAGTACAGGATTGGGATTTTTTATTTGTTTTTTTCTTGACCAGCTGCTTGAATTACCATTGCTCCTGGTCTACAGGATTGTAACTCCAGACCTTCCCTGACCCAAAATGCCAGATTGGGGAGCTGTATTCCACATTTTCTCTACTACCCGTATAATGTTGCCCCAGCATAAAACACTTCAAAATAATACCGTAGTATAATGCATTTACAATACCACACCTATATCAAATGAGACAATGGTGCAGAATATTGCTATATACCTTATACAATAAGCATGATATGAAGTCACCTAAAAACAGGATTTAATGGAAACCACAAAATAATAGCAGAATAGAACCATTATACAGCAGCTGAATGTTACCACTATACAGTGACCAAATAGTGCTGCCACACAGTGACCAAATTATTATTTATTATTATACATTTTTATAGCGCCATTTATTCCATGGCGCTTTACATGTGAACGGGGCAAATATAGACAAGTACAATAAACAGGAGTAAAACAAGGCATACACAAGTACAGGAGGAGAGAGGACCCTGCCCGCGAGGGCTCACAGTCTACAGGGGATGGGTGAGGATACACTAGGAGAGGGTAGAGCTGGTCATGCAGCGGTTCAGTAGACTGGGCATCACTGCAGGTTGTAGGCTTGTCAGAAGAGGTGGGTCTTCAGGTTCTTTTTGAAGGTTTCCGTGGTAGGCGAGAGTCTGATGTGTTGGGGTAGAGAGTTCCAGAGTATGGGGGAAGCACGGGAGAAGTCTTGGATGCGGTTGTGGGAAGAAGAGATGAGAGAAGAGTAGAGCAGGAGATCATGAGATGATCGGAGGTTGCGTGTAGGTAGGTAATGGGAGACCATATCACAGATGTATGGAGGAGTCAGATTGTGAATGGCTTTGTATGTCATTGTTAGCGTTTTGAACAGTAGCTTCTGGGCAATAGGAAGCCAGTGAAGGGCCTGGCAGAGAGGAGAGGCTGGGGAGTAACGGGGAGACAGGTAGATTAGTCGGGCAGCAAAGTGTAGGATGGATTGGAGTGGTGCCAGAGTGCTAGAGGGGAGGCCAGAGAGTAGGAGGTTGCAGTAGTCGAGGCGGGAGATAAGGGCATGTATTAGTGTTTTTGAGGTTTCATGGTCAAGGAATGCACGGATCCGGGAAAATGTTTTTGAGTTGGAATCAGCAAGAGGAGGCAAGGGCTTGGATATGTGGCTTGAAAGAGAGGGTAGAGTCAAGGATCACCCCAAGACACCGAGCATGCGGGACCGGGGAAAGAGAGCAGCCATTGACATTGATGGATAGGTCGGGTGGAGGGGTAGAGTGAGGTGGGGAAAGATGATGAATTCTGTATAGTGCTGTCACACAGTGACCAAATAGTGCTGCCATCACACGGGAGACATCAGGGCTGGAGTATCTACATCACATTGGAGACAGCAGGGCTGGAGCATGTACATCACAATGGAAATACTGGGGCTGGTGTTTATACCATAAGAGACACTGGAGATGGAGTACATATATACATCACAGGAGAAAACAGGCCTGCCACTGCCATCTTCATCTGTAGGACAAGAGCACAGAACATCTGCAACTCCCGCATAAAGTGTCATCTCTGGCTAGAGGCGCCCCATTCATGCTTTATAAAGGATCACTATTTACTGTAGATATTATAACAGCAATTTTTTCAGCATTTGACTCATCATTTTGGAGTTGGCGACTTTAGTCTGATGTGGACTTAATAAAAAAAAAATCATGTTTAAAATATAAAGAAGGAATTAAAATATTTAGTCATTTCAGAGACGCAAAGAAACTCTGGAATAAATATAGAAATACAGATCTCAGCCAAAATAAAGCTCCAGGTGTTGACATTTTTCCAGAAGGCACAGTCCGTCTCGCCCAAGGCCACACACAGTCTGTAATGCGACCTTGGCCGGCCACGTATGAAGGACAAGACCTTCGTTTGTACGTAGTATACATATTAGCAAATAAACTAAATTTTGGTTCAAAAATTTTTCAAGACAAAATTTTACATTTTTTCAGGTTTTTTTTTTTTGTTTTAACATTAACAAGCAAATAATGTGCTGATACTGTTAGTTCTCACTTTTTCAGAAGCCTCTACCATAACATTTGCACAAATATTGTTGAGAACTTAATTTCTCACAATACAAATTCAATAATAATGAAAAAAAAAATAAAAAACTGCAAAATACTCCACAGGCGGCAACCAAAATCACATCCACTGGGTGGTCACTCGGTCATGAATTGCATAAACATCTTAGTCGGAATCTCAGAAAAGTGTGTTTTGCTTCCCCCCTCCCTCCGAATCAAAGCTTACCATCTCCTAATAGGTCAAGCCATGAGAAAAAGTGAAGAGGACCATGTCTATCTCTTTACCAGTAGTCTCCAAATGTGTAGCCCTCTACGATACATAAGAATAACGTCACAATTTGATTCTGATCCAATTTGCTCGATTCAATCCAAAACCTCAATTCACTAGGGTGCTTAAAGTTTGCTTTAAAAAAATAAAAACAAAAACAATTGTCCACTACTAAACCAAAGAAGAAATTTTGCCCTCAAAAAATACAAAAACAAAAATAACGAGCACTCAGCTTTGCCTACGGTGTACATTTTGCCGTTTGGTGAAACTTTGTTCCTTTCGACCCAAGGGCAGTGTGTGGTTTTTACGTTGTCATTTATAGTAAGTATACTAGGGGGGCACTTAGACTACTTAACCTCAATGGAAGGTAGTCGAAAGGGTCAGTTTACAATGATCGGCTGCCAGCACTAAACGACAGCTGATCGGTAAACATTTACTGATCGGTGGTCATTAATAGCCTGTTTACACTGCCAGACCATGGAAAACAATGCACACTGAGCATTTTTTACTAGATCATTCAGTATGCATAGGCCGCCATTGTTCTCGGCAGTGCGAGTCCTGTTTACACGAGACGATGTAATGTGGAGAATAAGGATCCATCCACAAAAAGTCGTTTCACCCAACGAATTAACGCTCATTCATCTAGTGATCAGCAGCCTGTTTACATGGGAAAATAATCGAACGAGGGCTTCTAAGAACACTCATTCTTGATCATCTTTCAGTGTAAATGTAGTTTTATTCTCCTATATGGAACAAAAATCAGAAAAGTAGGCCAATCAAGGTGAATTCTTTGCATTTACTTTTATTTTCAATTAATGAAAAAAAAAAATCCAGTGGAAAATGATTAAAATAACTAAGAAAAAAAGGTTTTTCGATTATAAATAAAAAGAAAAGACAAAATACACAAAAACAGCAGATAAATATAAATTCACCTCCAGCCCTTTATTAGTACCACAATCTCCGTATTATACTATTGACGAGTTGTGCAGATTTCTATTTCGTGATAATTATTTGGTTAAATCAAAATGTTCTCCATAAAAAAGAAAAAAAAAATGTAAAAAGTAATTCACATTCAAGAACTGGATGCCCAGATGGGAATTTGACCTTCAGTCTCGACCTGGACTTTGACCAATAGTTTATTCAAATACTGAAGTCTCAAGTCCATGAAGCTTGAACTCTTCCACCACTTGCTTGGAGTGCTTGATTTTGGCTGCCAAGGCTTCGAAGACGTCGCTCTGGTCCACGGCTATGGCTACTTTATAAATGAACTGTTCCGATGATTCCAGGCCACGGAGGCCGAGGTTGACACCGCAACCTGAAAAGACAGCAGACAGGTGGGAAAAACCATGTAAAAAACGAGATATAGAATTAAACAATTTTTATTTATTCATTTCTATAGCACCATTAATTCCATGGTGCTGTACATGAGACAGGGTTACATCAAAATACAAATATCACTTACAGTAAACAAACTATCAATGACAGACTGATACAGAGGGAAGAGGACCCTACCTTGCGGGCTTACATTCTACAGGATTATGGGAAAGGAGACAGTAGGTCGGGGGTTGCAGTAGCTCCGATTGTGTTGAGGTGGCCGCATGGCCAGGGCAGGCTGTTAGTTTTTTTGAAGAGATGGGTTTTTAGGTTCCACCTGAAGAATCCAAATATGGTGGATAACCGGATGAGTCATGGCATAGAATTCCAGAAGATGGGGAGCATTCAGGAGAAATCTTGGAGGTGATTGGGAGAGGAGTGAATAAGCGTGGAGGAGAGAAGAAGGTCTTCGGAGGACCGGAGATTACGTGAGGGAAGATCTTGAGAGATTAGTTTGGAAATCTACGGAGGAGAAAGGTTATGGATGGCTTTGTAGTTCAGTGTTTGTAGCTTTAACTGGATTCGCTGGGAAATTGGGAGCCAGTGAAGGGATTTGCAAAGAGGGGAAGCAGGAGTGTAGCGAGGAGAGATATTAATTAGTCGGGCAGCAGAGTTAAGGACGGACTGGAGGGGAGCGAGAGTGTCAGAAGGTAGGCCACAGAGGAGGATGCTGCAGTAGTCGAGGCAGGAGATGATTAGGGCATGCACAAGCATTTTGGTAGAGTAAGGGTTGAGGAAAGGATGGATTCTGGAAATATTTTTGAGCTGGAGGCGACAGGAGGTGGCGGAGGAGGCGGTTTGAAGGACAGGGCAGAGTCAAGGGTTACTCAGAGGCACCGGATTTCCAGGACAGGGGAATGCATGATTTAATATATTGTGATAGAGAGATCAGGTAGGGAAGATATGTGAGATGGAGGAAAGATAATGAGTTCAGATTTGTCCATAATGAGCTTGAGGAAGCGAGAGGAGGAGGAGGATATGGCTGATAGATACTCTGGGATTCTGAACAGCAGAGAAGTGACATCTGGGCCAGAGAGGTAGATCTAAATGTCATCGACATATAGATGGTACTGGCAGCCATAGGACTTTATGCGTTGTCCCAGGCCAAGGATATAGATTGAGAAGAGGTCCTAGGACAGAGCCTTGAGGGACACCAGAGAAGCCGAGATGAGGAGGTAGTGTGGGACTTTACCAAGTGAGAGTGTTACCAATCATGCTGGGATTGGCCAGAGAATCTTCCACTTGGCCTGACACAATGGACCCTTCAAGGGTTAGCCCTGCTCTGCTCACTTTTACATTTAAAAGGGAAACAAAGCTGGTGATTTGAATTAGTATTCCTGCTTGTTTCTTCTCCTGGACTGATATTTCATTCTCAAATCATGGGGGAAATCTGTATTCATTGACCTAGATAAAATATGACAGTTGGTGCTTTTAAAATTCTATGGAGAAAAAGGAGCTAGAGGCCGACAGACATTCTAACGCAAGCTCTCCATAGAACTTCATGAGCACCAAGTATCATCAATCTTCTAATAGAGAAAATCTGTCTTCAGTGAATACAGATTTTCCAATGAATTGATAATTTTCAAAATAAATTAAATTGATTAAATTCCAGGAAGAGAAAGAAGTGGATTTTTCTCATAACATCTATTATAACGTTTCTTAGTTTCATGAATATATAGTAGAAAAAAAAATTATTTCAGCACATCTAGGAATAAATGGAATAAAGCTTGAAGATTTTTATCCAAGTTATAAAATTAAAATCCGCATGCTGGTTATAGGAAACACTGACTAGTTTCTGGCGTAGTTTTGCCTTAGGCCACGTTCACACATTCAATATATAATCAGTATTCCCCATCAGTATCTGTAAGTCAAAACCAGGAGGTGGTGAAAAATACAGAAGTGGTGACGTGTTTCTATTATACTTTTCCTCCGATTGATCCACTCCTGGTTTTGGCTTACAAATACTGATGTAAAATACTGACCAAATACTGTTACTATGAGTAAGGCCATGCTCACACTATAAATTTTCATGCATACTATTGATTTACAGAATTTTTTTTTCTTAATATTTTGATTCTCCGTTTACTTTGAATGAACAGGAACATGTATCAGGAGACACCAGATCTCCCCGACTGGAAAGTGTTGGTACCACATCTAAGACCTTGACTTCAAGAGGAGAAGGAAAGTCCCCTGACGAAGTTTTCTAGTTATTGAATGTAAGCAGAGAATTCTGTGTACAGGATTTTTTTTTCTTTGCTGAAACAGCACCACACCAGTCCACAGTTTGTGTCTGGTACTGCAGATTAGTTCACTTGAAGCAAGTAAGCTAGAACTGCAATATGGAACATCATCTTTAGACCCATTTGGTGCTGTTCTTGGTATATAAAAAAAAGTCATGTCTCATGCGTGTACTGCCAATCCATGCAATCTCTATATTATTATTATACATTTTTATAGCGCCATTTGTTCCATTGTGCTTTACATGTGACTACGGGGCAAATATAGACAAGTACATTAAACATGAGCAAATAAGGCACACGGGTACATAAGGAGGGAGGACCCTGCCCGCGAGGGCTCACAGTCTGCAGGGGGTGGGTGAGGATACACTAGGAGAGGGTAGAGCTGGTTGTGCGGCTGTTCAGTAACTTCAGGATCACTACAGGCTGTAGGCTTGTCGGAAGAGGTAAGTCTTCAGGTTCTTTTTGAAGGTTTCTACGGTAGGCAAGAGTCTGATGTGTTGGGGTAGAGAGTTCCAGAGTATGGGGGAAGCACGGGAGAAATCTTGGATGCGGTTGTGGGAAGAAGAGATGAGAGGGGAGTAGAGAAGGTGGTCTTGAGAGGATCGGAGGTTGCGTGTAGGTAGGTACCGGGAGACCATGTCACAGATGTATGGAGGAGACAGGTTGTGGATGGCTTTGTATGTCATTGTGAGGGTTTTGAACTGGAGTCTCTGGGCGATAGGAAGCCAGTGAAGGGCTTGACATAGGGGAGAGGCTGGGGAATAGCGGAAGACAGGTAGATTAGTCGGGCAGCAGAGTGTAGGATGGATTGGAGTGGTGCCAGAGTGCTAGAGGGGAGTCCAGAGAGTAGGAGGTTGCAGTAGTCAAGGCGGGAGATGATAAGGGCATGCTCTAGCGTTTTAGCGGTGTCGCGGTCAAGGAAAGCACGGATCCGGGAAATATTTTTTAGTTTGAGACGGCAGGAGGAGGCAAGGGCTTGGATATGTGGCTTGAAAGAGGGCAGTGTCGAGGATCACCCCGAGGCACCGGGCGTGTGGGACTGTGGAAAGTGAACACCCATTGACATTGATGGATAGGTCTGGTGGAGGGGTAGAGTGAGATGGGGGAAAGATGATGAATTCTGTTTTGTCCATGTTCAGTTGTAGAAAGCGACCAGAAAAGAAGGCTGAAATAGCAGACTGACAGCGCGGGATTTTGGTAAGTAAGGAGGTGAGGTCAGGTCCGGATAGGTAAATCTGCGTGTCGTCAGCGTAGAGATGGTACTGCATACCGTGGGATTCTATGAGCTGTCCCAGGTCGAAAGTGTAGATGGAGAAGAGTAGGGGTCCTAGAACAGAGCCTTGAGGAACACCGACTGACAAGGGGCGAAGTGAGGAGGTGGTATGGGGGAGGGAGACACTGAATGTTCGGTCTGTCAGATATGACGAGATCCAGGAAAGGGCCAAGTCTGTGATGCCAAGAGATGAGAGGATTTGTAACAAAAGGAGTGGTCCAGTGTCAAAGGAAGAAGACAGGTCCAGGAGAAGGAGGACAGAGTAGTGTCGCTTGCTCCTGGCAGTTAGTAGGTCATTGGTGACTTTAGTTAGGGAAGTTTCAGTTGAGTGATGGGAACGGAAGCCTGATTGTAACCGATCAAAGAGGGAGCAGGAGGAGAGGTGGGAGGACAGTTCAAGATGGACGTGTTGCTCCAGCAATTTGGAGGCATAAGGGAGAAGAGATATCGGGCGATAGCTAGACAGAGGATGGGTCGAGGGAGGGCTTTTTGAGGATGGGTTTGATCTTGGCATGCTTGAAGGATGAGGGGAAGACACCTGTTGTGAGTGAGAGGTTGAAGAGGTGTGTTAGGGTTGGGATGAAGATTGTGGAAAGGTTAGGGATGAGGTGGGACGGGAGCGGGTCAAGCGTGCAGGTGGTGAGGTGTGATCTTGACAGGAGGGTGGAGAGCTCATCTCTATAGACGTTTGATAGAGATTCCATTACTACTCTAATAAAAGGTGCAACCCGTGCTCCATTTAAATGGGAAGGCACAAGTCTCTAGTACAGGTGATTGGCAAATCGGGGGAGTGGGGGAATGCTGACCAGTTACTTTGGGACCCTTGAGGAAGAAGTCCCCTGCTCAAGTGATCCATGTACTTCCTTATAGCAACACCTATAGGTATTCAAATACTGATCACTTAAAATGTATAGGATAGAGAAGAGGACAGAAGAAGATGACAAAAGGACAGAAGAAAGAAGGAGGACAAAAGAAAGAAGGAGGACAGAAGAAAGAAGAAGGACAGAAGAAAGTAGGCGGACAGAAGGAGGACAGAAGAAAGAAGGAGGAGGACAGAAGAAAGAAGGAAGGAGGACAGAAGAAAGAAAGGACAGAAGAAAGAAAGGACAGAAGAAAGAAGGACAGAAGAAAGAAGGACAGAAGAAAGAAGGACAGAAGAAAGAAGGACAGGAGAAAGAAGGACAGAAGAGGAGGACAGAAGAGGAGGGCAGATATTACACATACACCAGTGAGCCAAGTAATTGTATTAAAAGGAAACTCCCCCTGTACATTGTGATTTCAGGCAGAAGATGGAGCTCTGCAATAACCCAGTGACCGTTCACATTAAAGGAAAATGCCAAGATATATTTAGACTTCCGCAGGCTTGCCAGAAGAAAACTGCAGAGTCATAATACATAACTGCAGTCCATAAACCCGTGGCATAAGTTGGCCAGTAACAGCTTTCCTGACATTAAAATACGCTTATTGATTTCCATTAATGTAATTCCTGTAAGAAACAAAAATGATAAAGTCTCGTAAAAGTCGAACGCACAAACTGTTGGTGCAGTCATTAGTCAGATTACAGCACAATAGTCAGACAAGTCCCAGGTATCCAACACATAATGGAACATTATAGGGGAACAGCACAGACGACATAATTCACCTATTCTGTTCTTGGTCCTTAAAGGGACTGTCCAGCCTTCGAGTTACTCCAGACTTGGGAATCCTCACATGCAGCACTTTGTGACAATACTCCGGTGATGGCACCAGCAGTGCATACAGTGAGATTCAGTCATGAAAACAGCCACTACTGAGTGCAAAGAGCCATGTTCTGAACATTGAGCAGTCATTATTTTAGAACATTTTTTAGCCTTCAAAAATTTTACATAAAAATGTTGTTCTAGGGCTGGAAGACCCTTTAAATCCTCAGAACTGTAAGCTCAAGGGCTGCACATGGAGCCTTCACAACAACAAGTTCTCGATGTTGCCCAGGTGCCATGGCATCAGATGGAAAATTTCCCCATTTTTATTTTAGGTGCATATAGTAGATGCCTTTGGTGCCATATTTCAGTTCTTTACAAATCAGGGGTTGAACAGAGCAGAAATATGCTCCAGTTCATGAGGATACAAAAATGCTAAAGCTCTGATGAAGGCATTGGCGGCCATTTTGAAACCAGATGATGCAGCTGTCCTGACCAGACAACATGTGACGTGGTGTGGGACGGGAGCCGTGGGCGACATGTTAGTCTATTGCGCCCCAGAACGTTATATGAAGGTGGGCTTCCAGGCTGGGTGTGGACTTTCTGCGAGGCAGCTACACCAGTTTAGGCCTATGTAACAGATTATGCTGCTTTGCCAGTGTAAGAGGAAGCGATGGTACCTCAGAAGACCTCCTGTGTGGTGTGACATTAGTGAGGAAAGACTGCCATTTGCTGGCTAGACAAAACTAGGCAAAACTAACTGGCACCAGAAGAATTGCAGGGGAGGCAGTTCTTGTGCTGAACCTGGTTAGGTGCCTTGCATGACAGAGTTCCAGGATTTAAAAGCCTTGCTTGCCACCCGTAGGGGGGGTGATTTGTAGCCAAGAAGAGGAGCGGTGCAGACATGACCTAAGATGAAACTAAAGCGAGTGCGATAGGTTGCAGCAGAAAACCATGCGCCACCAAGGTGCCGTTCACCACCAGACAAGGCAAATGTAACATGATGAGAGACCCAAACTATGCTAGTCAAGAACCAGAGTCCAGACTGCGCTGGTGAAGACCAGAACTTTTGTCACCACGCCGGCCAAGTCACCAAGGTCAGACAATCCAGTCGAGAATCGGAACCCAGTCCTGTGTGCCCCAGGCTTAGGAGACACCTGCCAACAGTCAAGCACTGAAAATACGCTAGAAGACGTTGACCAGAAGAGGACACCTGCAGTTACAGAAGGATGGCACTAGTGAGCAGGGCAGTCACTGCCAGCCATAACGTAAGGTACAAGGGTTGACCTGTGTTAGGACAATGGGTGGCAGGCCTGGATTGATATCTGCCCAACCAGGCATGTTCCCGCTGGACCACGATGCACTGTGGGCCGCGGGCTGGCGGCACCCGCTCATCCGGCGCTCCCCCGCTAACAAGGCCACAGGCCCTTTAAATCTGCGGGCACGGCGGTTTATAGAGGCACGCGCACGCAGCAGTCTTCTGGCAACGCACATAGTAGGCCTTTCTACTTTGCCTCTGTTTCCACCGTTCCTCACTACTTCACCACAACCCTGCTGGATACTATGGTCCTGCTTAGCAAGAGCCATCTGCTTATCCGGAGTTTTAGTATGGCTGGTACTTATCGCCTCTAGTGTGGACGCTCTAGAACTCCCCTTCGGAACTTCCTACTCTTCTCACATACTCAGTCCTGTCTGGGCCCATTACCTTCAGGAGTTAATCTTTGGGCCTTTCGGCTAGGTGGCCTCTTCCAGGACTTGTATTGGTAGATCACTGTCTGGGCTAGTCCCAAACATTAACTCACCATCACCGCTGTTAAAGGGAACCTGTCACCCCGAAAATCGTGGGTGAGGTAATCCCACCGGCATCAGGGGCTTATCTGCAGCATTCTGTAATGCTGTAGATAAGCCCCCGATGTTACCTGAAAAAGGAGAAAAAGACGTTAGATTATACTCACCCAGGGGCGGTCCCGCTGCTGGTCAGGTCGGATGGGCGTCTCCGGTCCGCTCCGGCACCTTCTATCTTCTTTCCATGACGTTCTCTTCTGATCTTCAGCCACGGCTCCGGCGCAGGCGTACTTTGCTCTGCCCTCTTGAGGGCAGACAAAGTACTGCAGTGCGCAGGCGCCGGGCCTCTGACCTTTCCGGCGCCTGCGCACTGCAGTACTATCCTCTGCCCTCAAGAGGGCAGAGCAAAGTACGCCTGCGCCGGAGCCGTGGCTGAAGATCAGAAGAGGACGTCATGGAAAGAAGATAGGAGGCGCCGGAGCGGACCGGAGACGCCCATCCGACCTGACCAGCAGCGGGACCGCCTCTGGGTGAGTATAATCTAACGTCTTTTTCTCCTTTTTCAGGTAACATCGGGGGCTTATCTACAGCATTACAGAATGCTGCAGATAAGCCCCTGATGACGGTGGGATTACCTCACCCGCTATTTTCGGGGTGACAGGTTCCCTTTAAACTACACACACTATCAATATACTAACATCTGTAATGCACATAATTCGCATTATACATGACATGTCATATTGCAACAATATACTTGTTTCTTCAAGTAGGGAATGTGGGCATTTCCCCTCTCCTTACACATGCACCACCTGCTCAGTCTCTGGACTAGACATGAGTTTTGCCTGGATTTTTTCTAGAATTGCTGTAATCTAAGGGGTAAGTTTTCTCCTTGTGGAGTGACATCCCAGTATGAGGATGAGCCTTGCATGCTCCTCCGAAATTAAAATATGTAAATTTCCTCTTCAGATAGGAAGAGGACTAGAACTCTATAGCGCCACCAACAGGTGGCATTCTAGAGTTCTAGTCCTCTTCATCTCTGAAGAGGCAATCTGCCGAATTGCTGTATTTATTCATGGAAGAATAAAGTGAATGGTCATTTATCTATCCATCTGATAATTGTGTGATCCAATTACTGGGCCTCTACTCATTTGGAGGACACGGGACCCCCGCTCATAAGCACGATGGAAGGTAGTTCACACACACATGACCACTGTTTCCATAGACTGCAAATGGAGTGTAGTCGTGATCCTGCAATACAGATCCATTTACACAAGAAATACAGGACCCCCGTTCAAGCGATTGGTGGAGAGGGGTCCTATCAGACAATTAGGAGTCTGATAGGAGATGAAAATTAGTAGCCTTTAAGGTATGGGGAAAAGATTGTTACCTACTTCCTTGGTGTAGGACAAACGAAAACCAAACAACCTATTGACTAAATTGGTGCCATTTCAAGAAATTAGCCTTCATTTTTTTCATTATTACCTAGAAAGATAATTTCTTATGGTAAAACAATAGAAGAGAACTGAGCCAAGACTTACCAGTATCGAAATTGAGAACACGAGCAGCTTCTCCTTCCAGCGTGACCACAACGTTGTCCCCTTCAATGAAGGCGGAAGTCACCCTCCTGTGGGACAACATAATCTCAAATAGTCGGCGACTACACTGTAGGCGCGGGAGAGTGAGGTCACTCATTCGCGGCTCGATATCGGTCTTGTAAGCGTTGAACGACTGGTGAAAAATGTTTTTCATGACCTGAAGATAGAAGGAATGACTTAGTATGGTGATAAAAGACTAGTTATCAAGCGTGTGCTCCAAAATAAAGTTTGTTTTTTTATTTAGCGTTTTTTTTTTCTCCTCTAAAATAAAGTTGTGATACTTGTACACCAACAATAACATTCTAAATACTGAGATCCACTTTTATGCTGCCACGTCTAATCGTGGCCTGGAGGTGAAAAGTTTTGGGTGTGGATCTCTAGAATAGGAAATTCCAGACGGACCTTAATCACTTTATTAGAAAAGAACACAGTGATTTTTGTTCAACCAAAGAAACTCACTGATTATATGGAACCATTAATGCAAACTTTATGGACCGATCCTCTATAAATGAGCACGAAAGTCTCATTACTGGTGTTGATGGGCATTCTGACCTCAGTAAGTGATGGCTCAGTTAGTGACCCCTGGGGAACAGACCTCTGGAACCTTACAGAAAAAGTGTCCACTTCGATGCATCACCTATAAAGAAGACCTGTCAGTAAGTCAAAAGTGACATGTTTCCAGAGATAGATAGAGATATATATTCTTATTATCTCTTTATATATATATATATATATATATATATATATATTTATTTATTTTAATCTTTAGGTCACAAGGCAATGGGGAGTATCCTAAAGACACGCCCCCGAGGATCCGGTAACAAATCTCCCTTGGAAAGAGACCATAAGAATTAACACTAGCTAAAATGGCCCATTTCGCAAAAACTGTATGGACAATATTTGGTGACGGGTCCTTTTAAGTTTTCCATCATACAAGGAAATAGTTCTGGCTGTAGTTCCCTGCACATCCAGGTAGCTCCGCTGTGCAGGATAACTGTGACCAGCACTACTCAGCTGAACAACCATCCCCCAGTAAAGGGGATGCAGCGTCCTCTCCAGGGAACCTAGCATCATAATATGGGTTTTACTTCTGGGACTCCCCGATTCTGGGAATGAATAGGCGGTGGTGCCTCAGTGCTGGATACCCTGCATGATTTTTCCTCTGCACAGGGCTTCCCCCGCCTGCTCAGTTAAAGGGAACCTCTCCTGTTGCACATTCAGTCCAATTGTGGACAGCACAATATAAAGAAGAAAAGGAGTAAAATGATCTTGTTGGAAAAAAATATTTAGTCTAAGTTGTATTTTATTCATTGAAATCCCTGGTGTTGGTATGAATAAGAGTCCAGTGGGCTGTTCGATCATGTCTCTACAACCATTACTACATACAGCGTCATACAGGAAAGACTTTCCATCGCTGCATGTATAGAAGTCCGGTGGGCAGGAGTCCCATCAGTGATTGACAGTCTTGCCTCTATGACACTGCATGTTCACTGAAACTTTTCCTACAAAAAAAAAAAAATAAATAAAATATGATTATATATATACATTATATATATATATATATATATATATATATATATATATATATATATATATATATATATATATATATATATATATATATATATTCATTCATCTCCTCCTCCTGCCTGCAGATCAGAGACTATTAAAAATAAATAAAGGGTATGCAGCATTCACCAGGTCTGTATGAGCCCCAGAGGATGGACCCCCAGTGATCATTATATGGTGGCATACTTAGTCCCTTTAAATGTCAACAATGCTCGAGTGCTCATTCTCCATTCAGAGAAATAGAGGGAACGCACTTTTATTTTCCGTGTGCCTCAATCCACCTATGGGAGAAAAAAAAGCAAGTGTTGCATGTATATTTTTATCCAGTATAGGTTACACCAGGGCACGAGTGACTGCTACCTCTGCACTTCTAGGATTATGCCCTGGTTTTGGTCAACTGCTTACAAAAGGTGGACTTTATAGGTGTCTATTTCTCTAAAATGTTCCTTCGTATCACAGTACAATAAAAAACAACAAGCAGCAACCACAAGCAGCAACCACCACACCTTACTGATGAATGTGCCCTCTCTCCAGCGCCCCATCTTTGGTGTTCCCCACTGGTCTTTGTTTACTAAATTGCAGTGGTCACATGCCATATAAATAGTGATGGGCCATGTTCGTGTGCTAGCCGAGTGTCTACGGACTTTTCAAATATGTCTGAGTCCCAACGACAGCATGGCTCGCGGTTGTTCGACAGTCACAACACATGCAGTGATTTCTTGTTAGCACCCGAGCATGCTTGAATAACAGCTCATCAGAGCACGTTCGCTCATCTCTACATATAAAACACATGACTGCAGCAGCCAATCACCAGCCTCTGTGCTCCTGCCAAAGCGGACAACACAGGATTACCGAGGCCAGTGATTGGCTGCAGCGGTCATGTGTATATACGACATATGACTGGTGCAACTAAGTAAAGCATAGGTCGGCAGAGTGCACAAGAGTTGTGGTGCTGAAGGAACCAAGTATTCATTAGGTAAAGTTAGGGCTTCTACAGATGACCGTAATAACTGGACGAGTTCTATCCATCACTTTGACAGATAGCACTCGGCCCATGTTATTCTATAGGGCTGTCCTCGAACAGAGCCAGTCCAGGGTAAAAAAAAAGCCGAAAACAAAACAAAGCATGCCAAAGTTTGATCCACCACTATTTGATCGCACTCTATAATGCAATGTGTGTGGAAACCATAAGACTGCACTGATGGCATCTCTGAGTGCAGTCACATTTCCGCAAACTGACAATTCTTTCTTCATAAGAAAGAATCCGATCATACTCTGATCAGAGTGCAATTTGCATAATTGACCCGATTCGCTCAGATAAGAAAAACATACAATTGTCTGCACCTGCCCTTATTTTATGAGATTTTCTTCAATTTTTGCTTTCTTCCTAGTATATCTCTTTAAATAAATGCTATAAAAGTTGACATCTTAACCCAAGTTTGAACTTGCTCTGCAGAAATGGAGCATAGTCATGAAAATACAGAAAAAAAAAATCTTTAAATGAGAAGATGTGTCCAAACTTTTGGTGTGTACTGTATTTTCTGGCAATTGAAAGGAACCATTAGTGGAAACCGAATTCTTACTAAGCACTAAAATAGGGTCTTCGGAAAAACACTTGAAAAGCAGTTTACTTTATAAAAGAGTTTATAAATCATATTCAGAGTTCCAGCTGTGTCTTAAAGGCACATACATCAGGGATTTTTTACAATTCTATTTATATAATGGAACAATTTCCATCATACACTAGTAAACATGTAAAGCGCTGACAATGGCTATACCTGGCAGCTGGATTATGTTCACGCTTTGACCATTTGGGAACTGAAAGGTTAAAGCCAGCCAAAATGACTTTTAGATGAGGGTCTGGTCACCCCATGTTATATGGCCTCCATGACTAACTTATTAATGACCCATCCATAGGATAGGCCAACGATATCACATTGGTGGGGTTCCAACACCCAACTTCCCTACCGATCACATGCCATCTGCTATGGTGGTGGCCGCTGGTGTGCTCCATAGTCTCCGATCACCAATGATTACCAGAACTTAGGGCAAATTTATGAAGCCATCTTAAGCCCCGTCTCCTTTTTAGCTAAGCCAAGCTCCTCTGTCCATGCGTCCATTTCTTCCATTGATGTGATCACGGCACAGATTGTTCTTGTATTTTATAGATAAGCTTGATAAGATCATTTGCTGTGTGCTTGTCCACTTCCCATTGCCTTTGAATAAAGAGATATTTCATGGTGGACCCTTTGGACAATAAGGTACAGTTTTTTCAAGATAATAGAGAGCGCGAGGGAAATATTTGGTTTAGAGTCCGTAAACCACACTCGCAAATCAAGAGCAATATCTAAACAGAGCTACAGCAATATATTTATTGTGACGGTTGCAATAAACAGACGCCGATCCTCTCCCAGGAACATTTAAGGTCATTAAACAGATTTAGATAAGAAATTCACATTGTGAAAAAGCATTTGAGTATGAAACACTTCAGTGGCCAAGAAGAATCCAGCAAATAACGCAAAAGAATAGAAACGAGCCATGCACAACCAAGCTGGGAATGGGCAGTCTCCTCACAGACTGGAATATGTTATCAGGAATGGGTGGTGTGAATCTGATCATTCTGACCCCAGCGTTCTTGCCCTGTGAGCTTTTCTTTTTTTGGTTAAATCGAGCCAGGCAAGTCACAAAGCAAGGATGACCAAGCTACGACTTGCCTACTTTGGACACATCATACGAAGAGAGCAATCACTGTGGAAGGACATCATGGTCGGAAGAATAGAAGGACCAAGGCGAAGGGGAAGACCAGCAACCGAATGGCTTGATACTATCAAGATAAGTGGAGAGAAGACCCTGGTGGGACAAATCTAGGCTTGCACAAGATAGATCTTCCTACAGGACATTGATCCATGAAGTTGCCATGGCTCATGATCAAGCTGAAGGTCGTTAAATAATCACCTAATGTAACATTGAGACTATGTTTTTGAAACGGTTATCACGGTGAAGCCCAATTGCCTCCAAAGGGATAGTCTGACCATCTACATGTTGGGGGAACCTGCACATTTGTGGCAAAGAAGATTAGGATGAAGCATTTAGCTGGCCAAATATTCAGTCATCGTCCACTCTCTCTCCCGACTCCCACTCTGCATTTTTCACCAGAATAGTGGAGAAAGCCGCTGCCAAACACCACTGACAGTGACTCATCTCTCCTGGAAAGAAAACGGATCAGCAGTTTTTAAATTCCAAGAGCCTGATTCTTCTCTCCCACCTGCTGTTGCGAAGAGTCTACGTGCTAGATAGTCGGCAGGTCCCATCAAAATTGGAGGGTCTGGCAGACTTTTTTCTAATATGCATGGAGACCTTTTGAATTCAATGGCCCGTCCCATTCATTTTCCATAAACTAAAGGTTTCTAGCTGCATCTTTGACCCCTCTCCATAGAGAAGACCTAAACATTTGGCCAAATAAAGGAGTTAGAGAAGATGGCCATCACATGTTTAGTCATCTTAAGTCTGCACAGTAAAAAGTGAAGTTTGTGCTTCAGAGCTGCTCTTCCTACATTAACCAAAACACAAAAAGTTGCAAATTTTTTTTAAAACTCTTAGCAGTCACCAAGTCTATCAGCTTATATGCAACGCAAGTACACAAATACATACCTGTGCCCTTCTTACACATCTGTCATTATTGTTGCTATGACCTCTAAGGCATGACCCTGTGCTGTGTAAGATTTTTATACTTTATAAAACTATAATTCCAGAGCAGAGCAGACAAATTTCTCTCTCAATCATTTTACAAAAATCGGATAAAAAAAAATATTAATTGTGTTAAGTCAATTCCTGTTCTCAGCTCAGTATCAATCCATCCTGGAGATGGAGAAAAGGCATCTGGACAATTTTCAAACTGTCTAAATTAATATCGTATATGGAGCCATTAGTACATTTTTCCATATACCGGTAATAGGTATTGATTACTGTCCTTAAAAGGAGTTGTCCCATTTTGGACTGTGGACTTGTGAATTCTCACATTGTGCACCCTATGCGCTGTCAGGATTCTCCTGTGTTGCATTCTCCCAGACAGATTCTGGCTAGACGCGACTGTAAACTTTCATGCCAAATCTGGACAACCCCTTTAAGTAATAGAACAGGCAATTAATAGGTTGTGTTTTGGCTGTTTTCTCAAGGATTGGCAACAGGTCTTGTGACCTAAACTTAGCACCCTCATGCCTAGAAAGATGTCCTTACACAGCGGTGGACACCGCGATGCCAGCTATCTTACAGGCTGAAATTTCTCTTCCTTCGATATCCAGCGTGACACTCGAGGTATTATTTGGCAGGCTCTATAGCCACCAGCACTCTCTATCCCAGTATACATTACTGACGAAGGACCTTTTTTGTGACCAAAACGTTTATTGTCTTGGGATACAATAAATTATCTACTTCTTCTCCCCACAAAGTTGAGTGCCGGGTTTTGTATTACTTTAGAAAGATGTCCAGTCAGGGTAAGTAGACCCACAGTTGATCTGGACTGACCATGAAACCAGCCCTAATAGTCATTCATGTACATACTGGCTAAAGGATGGTGGAGTCCCCCTCCCCCCCCAAAAAAAAATGCAGATAGGGCTGTTAACGCCCACAAAAGCCACCAAGAGCTATGGAAACAGCATAGCACAGCTCGCCTTTTCCGGAGCCCCAACCACTTGTGGTCAATGCATATACCCAAGTGTTCTCCTTTCAGCCACACAAGTCGTAGACCATTTGTGGAGCCTTATTGGCAATGCTCCTCGGGGGGTGGAGATAGCGGTGAATTCAAAGTAGCTCTGCCCTAGAGTAAAAATAAATAAAATAACCCTCTCGCTAGTGATCACTATTGGGAGTAGCCAACACCGTCACATAGAAAAATCCTTTTTAGGAGCACATACTGTATACTCCAAACCTTTTGCGTACTGGTTTAACAGGACAATCCACCTAAGAAAATTTCAACATAAAATTAGATAATAAAATGTAGAATTCCTCATGATAGACTGAAAATAAAAACAACTCCCAGTGTCCATTTCTAATTTCGTCTCGACAGCAGAAGGATCCACCGTGGGCGACAGTTTCTTGAAAGTATCTTCAACAAGGGATTTTATTTTTAGTCTGGATTAAATGTGTTTGCTGAATGTATAAACACACGCTGATTATACGGCTACCGTTACCATCTCGTTAGGTAAATGATAATTCAAGCGACTGGAGCGCAGACTGCAGAAATGCCAGGAGGAACGAGGGTCCTAAGATAGAAGATTTTTCATTTTGTGCTTACTGGTCTCCTAATGGCGGTAATTACACTAATTTTCCTGTTTACACCCCTCCCATTTGAGAAAAAAAAAACTAAAGTAAAACACATTGACCACTGAGTAGAAATGTTTAAGTACAAAATAGCTTACTAGCGGGATAATGGTAGGAGAAAAACAAGTCCCCCTTTGTCAAAACAGTTCTGGACCTGCAATTATGGCATTTACCAGAAGACTTGCTTAAAGGGAAAATTATCTTTGCTGTCACATTGAACATAAAATGCTTACGGCACTCCATGGTATTAAGCCAGAGGGGAATGTAGTTTCGTCCATACAAACTCCATTATGCACGGTTATGGAATAAGAACTCGGCATCCAAAATGATGTGATTAATTTAGAGAAGTCCAAGAGGAAAGGAGACAACACTCACCATTCTGTGCGCCTATACTTTATTCACAAGTATGTTAAAGCATTGCGGTGCCGGAGAAGAGGTGGAGACAACAGAGGATTTATAGAAGTCCCAGAAACACAATGGTAACGTTTGAGCCACAATTGGATCTTCATCAGAATGCCACAGAAGACGAGGTTTGAAGGATTTATAGAAGTCCCAGAAACACAATGGTAACGTTTCAGCCACAATCGGATCTTCGTCAGAATGCCACAGAAGACGAGGTTTGAAAGAAGATAGAAGAGTTGTAAGGAAATAGATTACGATGCTGCAATTAGATTATCTCATGAAGGTCGAACTGGTGTCGAAACGTAACATAGGTCAAAGAAAGGCATTAGTTCATCAAGGAGGCCAGACGTTACAATTGTGTTTGTTGTAAAGATAGCACAGTTGAAGCACCATTAAGTGTGCTGGGTTCTGTTTTCACGATTGTAAGAACTAGGACCCCACTGGCACCAAGGACCATAAGATTGCCGTGTCCAGCATTTGCGTTCCATTCACGCATCAGTGCCATCTATTTTTTCCATGGATACCACCCATACCTATGTTAGTCTCTATGGCTGCTCACGTGTCCATGATTTTTTGCGGACAGTGGACCATACAAAGTTGCGGAGACATGGCCAATATTACTCTGAATATCAGATCAAACAATGCAACAAAAAGTCTATGGGTTCGTGAAAAATAATTTAAAAAAAGCTGGATGTCTGAATGAGGCCCAATGGTGTATAGGATTTACAATTTTTACATGTATAGCGTTAGACTGGCTGCCTGATGTATATGTTTGCAGTAAAATATTTAGAATTGAGAGTCCTCAGTATATATGTATGCAGTACAAACCTTCCTGTAAAATCCCACACCCAAGAAGTATACAAAAAAAAAAAAAATTAAAAATTAATATTTATTTCTTTTTTACATTGGTTAACATCTACTACTATTGTACTTACTGAAGAATTAGGAGTGTATATCAGAAATCTGACAACTTTGGTATCAGAGGCAGGACATGCTAAAGCCATATATCGATTACGAAAGGTCCCGTAGATTTTTAGATGGAAGCCGGGTTTATTTAATGTGTCTTTTCCGCTACTGGAGACATCAATCCCATAGGCCGAAAGATCGAAGTAAAGATTGTGTGCACGGATTTCAGGGGTTGGTACCTTTGAGTTACAATTAGAAAAAACAGTTAAGAAACACACAAAAAATATCAGATAGATACAAAGCTTTTCAGTCAGCCATTGTTCTCAGTTGCGTAATCTGACAAATGTTTTGACGCCCACAGAACCCCTTTCCACATTAAGGGGGTAAAATTTTATATTCCCATCATATTAGATGATGGCTTATCCATAGGTTAGGCCATCACTTAATGGTCTAACCTCTGATTCAGAGAATGAAAGGCTTTGGCCTCTTTGCGGTAAAGCCCGGCACGTTCCCACTCATTCCTACCTGGCTTTGAAGAGAACTACAGCGAGCTCCATTTTGAATGGAGTTGCCCTGCTGATGCAGGTTGGAAAAATTCCTGTGCAAAAGAAATACTGAAGAGGAGGCAGCCATTCAATCCTCCATCCCCAGGATCACTGGGATCCAGGTGGTCAAACCCAGAGCAACGGTTAAGCTATGGCATATGATTAAGATTTACTATGTCTTACTAAAATGGGAATAATCTAAGATTTCAAAGAAAAATAAAAAACTCAAGGTGACTGGTTCCGTCGATTACAAACATTATTCTAAAGCCCCCATATGCTTTAGCTGTTGGCCTAATAGTTTGGGCGATTGATCTCCGGGAGCTAGCTCACTCAACTCTCTCGTACATAGGAGTGCTCTGGTGTGTTCTACGAGAGAGCCGCTGCCCAACTTTTGACTGTACCTAGCTCACCAAAATCAAAAGGACTGTCAGTCTGAAAGGAAACACCCGAAAGCCTTATTCCTCTCCCCTCCTACCTTGACATCAACTTTCATGGGAGAGTTACAGGCCTTTATCAATATTAAATTGTTGGCTGATATTGTTGATATCAATGGGTTAGGCAGTAGTGATGAGTGGACGTCCTGGGAGAAGGTGTTCGAGCATGCTCTTGTGCTAGCCAAGTGTCGTAGGCATCCTCGAAAAATATGTCCGGGTCAAGATAAAAATGTTGATGGTAGGAGGGCTTCTTTAAGCGCTTAAACTCTGGTGCCCCATTTTAGGCAAAGATAACCCCGCTGGGACGTGCCATAGAGCCACAAGGTCTAATTCCTATGGAATTATTTATCAACAACCTGTACCCTTCTCCTGCTTGGATCCCAAGTAGAAAATTAGGACTACAAATTTGGCTACCGTTTGTGACCAATGACATATCTAAAGTATCAGATTACAGCTGCCTCTTGAGGATTTACTAAAGTATCAGATTACAGCTGCCTCTCAAGAGGATTTACTAAAGTATCAGATTACAGCTGCCTCTTGAGCATTTACTAAAGTATCAGATTACAGCTACCTCTCAAGAGGATTTACTAAAGTATCAGATTACAGCTGCCTCTGAGCAAGAGGGAGAGCGATAGGCACACGCACAGACTGGTAGTGCTTCTGATTTCTAGTATGCGTTTGATCTCACCCAGTCACTGGCTAGAAAATTGAACTGCTCAGTCCTCCATGCTGCTGCTTCTCCTAAACATGTGCTACATAGAAACAGGATAGTAGGGATCCCTTGTGTGAGCGCATGAATGTGTGTGCACGCGTGCTGAATGCAGGAAGCATCATGAGGTGGTATCCACCCAGTAGCTCCGAGAAAACTGCAAATTAGAGATAGTTGCAGATGGGGAAACTCTTGAATGATGGCTAGAAGTCATGTTACGAGATTCCTCATGTACACACAGGACGGCCTATCTTTAAAGAACAGATGGATACTGCAATAATATCCCAGCTATAAAAAAAAAAAAAAAACACGAACAAAAAAAGTGAAAGACTATAATTTCTAGAGGAATAACATTAGATGACGCCATTGCAGGAGCAGAGAGCATGCATCTGACGTAGGTTCCCTTCTCATGTGAAGATTATACAGTATTTATTCCAGTTGCTCTGATCTCATTTAGATAAAAGCTTTAAGGAAATAAAAAAAAAAAGGGAAAAAAGAAAAGCCTTGTTTGTATAAGAGGTCCTTCTACATGAAGGCAGGATATCATTAATTTAATGGCCGTTTACCACGGTTGACCTCTTTCTTGTTCGCACACCGGATAGGTATAGTCTCTGCACACAGACTTGTATAAACAAATGGATATCATGGTAGCTAAGGTATATTGGTGTATGAAGCAACTTTGCATCTTGGAACATGGATGTCTCAGCTATATGTCTACAAGATGTTTGTACCAAAATATTGGCCAGAGAAAGTTATTGTCTGTGATCAAATACCATAACCTTTTTTTTTTCTAGAATTGCAATGTGGTTGGTGGATGGCGGTAGCGGTGGCAAGAGAGTCAATATCTACTGTAAAGTTCTCCCTGGTTTTCTTAGATTCGTGCACATGGCAAAACTGTGTGCACAGACCCCGCAGGCCCTACAGAGTCCCTGCATGTATGTGCTACAGACTTCTAGGCACTCTGCCACCTCTGGAAGCTACTGTACAATAGCAGACAGTGGTGTCCCACTAGAAGCGAAACTTCTAACAAGAATATTATGTGGACAAAATTATTGTTAATTCAAGTTCCTCCAGCCCCTCGTCATAACGTCTGCTTTTACAAAAGAATTATGGCTTGTTCGAAAGCATCAATATAATGGGAGCCATCGGTGTAACAAGTCAGTTCTTTTTGTGGAGAAGTGTTCTGTGCAGTGACAATCACACTTCTCCATCTGACGTCTTATGGAGGAGTCTGGGTTTGGTGAATGCCAGAAGATTGTTACCTGCTCGACTGCATTGTGCCTGCTTTAGTGTTTGGTGGAGGAAAGATATTACTATGGGGAGGATTTTCATTTGTTGGCCTCGGCCCCTTAGTTCCAGTAGGTTTTGGCATTTTTGGATAATTGTAGCTTCCAGCTTTCTTGGTCCAGTTTGAAGGCCTTTTTCTGTTCCCTTTGCATAAGGTCCTTAAAGACATGGTTGGGAAAATTTGCTGTTGAAGAACAAGACCAGCCACACATAGACCGGATTTCAACCCCATCCAACACTCGTGGGACAAATTGGGCGGGAGATTGTGAGCCTGGACATCAGTGCATGGCCTCTGAAATGCAATTATTCTGAATGACAGGGCAAAAATGCCCACGAACATCTCCAAAATCTTGTAAAAACATCAAGACCAAGGCCAAAAAGGTCCATTTGGACTGTACGAGAAGACAAATTAGAACTCTGATAGTTAGTGGACTAATTGAAGATTGGGATCAAAGAGTCAAGTTATGGCACAATGAAAAAGGATGCAGAGGTAACAGTTGCTCCTAAGGGGGGCATTAGGCTACAAATTATGTCCTGTTGTAATTTTGGGAATTGGTTACAGATTGTGTTGGTGCCTCTACCTGACAAATATATGGTGCATACAAGATCAGACCTATACATTAGGTCCTCACATCCATGAAGATGTTCTTACCATCCATATCCCCTTGTGCTGCTTCAGCATCCCAAATGTTAGGGTGACATATTACCAAACACTACTCCATAACCTCGTCGTGTCTTCAGCGTCGCTGATATTAATAGAGGGTACGATGGGTTTATACTTTTACAATCAGATGCAATTTACGATTTGTTATGAGTGCTCCGACTCCCTGCTATTTGCCATTAGTGGATGTATGGACAAAAATGGAGACCACACCGGGGTATTCTTCAAATAATCACACAGAAAAGGTCGCTGGCTCGCCTCATAAATGACTTTTACGGGGTAGTAGTCATTCCACAACTAGAACATATTGTACATTTATCCACTCTGGCATCCAGCAGAGTTATACATCACCATAAAGGGATGATATGAGAAAATATATTTATATATGTTATATTTGTTTAATCTATACTTTATTTTTTTACAACATGCTTCATAAAAAATAACTCATGATGGCGTGCATTGTATGCAGCAAAAATTATTATATTAAATCTTAATTTCATGGACTTTTAGCATAAAAAGCTCTTAATTTTCATTACAGTTTTCAGGCCAAAGGGCTTTCTAATCGTTTGTGATCATCATAGAAGTCTAGTTAGAATCTGTCAGTAAGGGCCACTCTTTCATCTCACCATCAAAAAGGAACAAAAAAAAACAAAAGAAAAAAACAAAAAACACAGAAATATGGACATGCATGTCTTTGAAATGGAATGCTAGCAATACCTTTAAACCTATCTGTGCCTGAACAGCTGAGTAATTATGATGCATAAGCAAATTAGATCTTAAGTGCATTGGGCGTGGAGGAGCACTTCACCGAGCTCTGCCTCCTTAGAAAGTTTGTCCACCCAGCACCAGCCTCTTTGTATATGTAAGAATTTGCGCCTGGTTTTCGATAAAGGTTTACGATGATGGCCTTATCCCACGTCTACCATATTTGCTCCATTTCTGATAGAATACACGTCATACAATGCATTACCTGCCTCTGGTCTGGCCTTTCAAATGCAGCATTGGCTCCATATGCATTACACGATTCCACAACGTAGTCAGAGTTGACACCCAAAAGCGAACTTGATTCTCCACAAGATCCATCAGCAACTATAATGATCTTGGGCCACTCCCCTTGGGATATTTTTCGTATGTACTCTTCTGTAAACTAAAAGAAAAAAAAATAGGCAAATATACTACTAAGAATGCAGTTATACAAGATTGTTCTGGAAAGGTTACATTCTGGAAACCGCGTGGTGCACCATTCCTTTGGCTTTTTCGGATGCAAAAAAAAAAAATATAGGTTAGCTTGTCCCAAATTGATGACTCCAGTAGGGTACCAGTGGATAGACTCCCAACAAATCACATCTTTATGGTAATTCTTACCAACCAATTGTTTAAAAGGGTAGGCACCAAGATACGTTAGCCCCTATTCATATGATAAGTGATGAATTGCTGGAGGTCCCACTAATAGGACCAATTTCAAATCCCAAAATCGCCACCACCACCACCTGCAGGCTCAGTCAATAACGAATGTGTTCCGAATAAGGAGAGGAGGAGAAAGTAATTGCTACCGTAGATTACTTCTTGTAGTTTATCTTCCCTGAGAACAAAAGGATTGAACATGTCGAAATCCTTCAGCCCAATGCATTCTGTGGTGTAAGGTGATCACTTGTATCCACAAAATTCAGAGCCAACATGGCTACTTCCAATAACTAAATCATACTGACCAAACACCACCTATTGCCTGAATCATTACAATCATTGCATTGTCTAGAATGTGTCAGCACAGCAATATTCTCCATTATACCTTCCAATAGATGTAGCTTTATTGATTTAGGGTAAAAATGGCAAAATTAGTTAGGACCCCCTATAACCTCTTTAGCCTATTGAGTTTAGGGATTTGGAATTTCAAGTAAATAATGGAATGAGAAAGCTCAACTCGTTGGCAGATGAGCTTACACGCTTTGATCAAAATGTGTGTAACGTATATCCCGTTTCTACATGTAGCAATAGTGGAATCCATATGCATATTGTTTGCATATCAGCGCTTCTATTGCAACCACAGTATACTTGCAGCAAGGTGGCTCAGTGGTTAGCAATGTTGCTTTGCAGCACCAGGTTCAAATCTAAACAAGGACAACATCTGCAAGGAGTTTGTATGTTCTCCCCGTGTTTGCGTGGGTTTTGTCTGGATTCTCCGGTTTCCTCCCACACTCCAAAGACATACTGATAGAGAATTTAGATTGTGATCCCCAATGGGGACAGCAATGATGATACCTGTAAAGTGCTGCTGAATATAAATGGCGCTGTATAAGCAAGAAAAATGAATATAAAATTTATTTAAATACTATAGGTAGTTCTGCTCATATCCTATATATTTTGCATTAGATGGAGGTGACCACTTCCAAAGAATTGTACCCCTATACACTTTTTTCTTCTTTTAATTAAAGCAAAGTATTGCAGGATCCTAAGGTTTCCCAGGTCATTGCAGCCTCGGCACAAATGATCCAGAGAAGTTGCCTTGTTAACAGATGGGCTCACAGACTTTGATCAAAATATGTGCAAAGTACTTGAAGTTTAGTCGGGAGTAGCAATTCGTGATGAGAGAATGTGCTGGGAAAAGGTGTTATCGGAGCATGTTTGGTGATGAACATATTTTTTTGGCACGCCAAGGTCATTCGGTTGAGTCCCAGCGGCTGCATGTCTCACGGCTGATCAACAGCTGCAAAACAAGCAGGGATTGTCTAACAGGTGCGAGACATGCAATAGTGGGGACTCAATCTTTTAGGCACGCTGAAGACACTCTTAGCACCCAAGCAAGTTCGCTCATCACTAGTACCAATAATGGAATTAATGTGTGTAATGTTCCGAGTGCTGTTGCATGGTGATTGTCACGGTTCCTAGAGTGGATCCACTGGATCGCAGGGCTGATTGATCCTGGGCAAGCAGACCAGATGAAACCACCCCTAGAAAGGGAGCGTTCGGAGCAGGCCCGGGGGGTTGAAGGTATTCCGCAATAGCTAGTACCAGGGACCGGCTCGTAGAAGATAGAGAAAACTAGACGGCGCAGACTGTGGACAGGGAAATACACAGGGGTCCAGAGACAAGCAGGGCATGCACCAGGTAGTGTGCGAAAGCCCAGGACAGAGCAGAGCGCGCACCGGGTAGTGTGCGGGAGCCCAGGACAGAGCAGGGCATGCACCAGGTAGTGTGCGAAAGCCCAGGACAGAGCAGAGCGCGCACCGGGTAGTGTGCGGGAGCCCAGGACACAGCAGAGCGCGCACCGGGTAGTGTGCGGGAGCCCAGGACAGAGCAGAGCGCGCACCGGGTAGTGTGCGGGGGCCCAGGACAGAGCAGAGCGTGCACCGGGTAGTGTGCGGGAGCCCAGGACAGAGCAGAGCGCGCACCGGGTAGTGTGCGGGAGCCCAGGACAGAGCAGAGCGCGCACCGGGTAGTGTGCGGGAGCCCAGGACAGAGCAGAGCGCGCACCGGGTAGTGTGCGGGAGCCCAGGACAGAGCAGAGCGCGCACCGGGTAGTGTGCGGGAGCCCAGGACAGAGCAGAGCGCGCACCGGGTAGTGTGCGGGAGCCCAGGACAGAGCAGAGCGCGCACCGGGTAGTGTGTGGGAGCCCAGGACAGAGCAGAGCGCGCACCGGGTAGTGTGCGGGGGCCCAGGACAGAGCAGAGCGTGCACCGGGTAGTGTGCGGGAGCCCAGGACAGAGCAGAGCGCGCACCGCGTAGTGTGGGGGAGCCCAGGACAGAGCAGAGCGCGCACCGGGTAGTGTGCGGGAGCCCAGGACAGAGCAGAGCGCGCACCGGGTAGTGTGCGGGAGCCCAGGACAGAGCAGAGTGCGCACCGGGTAGTGTGCGGGAGCCCAGGACAGAGCAGAGCGCGCACCGGGTAGTGTGCAGGAGCCCAGGACAGAGAGCACACCGGGTAGTGTGCGGGAGCCCAGGACAGAGTAGAGCGCGCACCGGGTAGTGTGCGGGAGCCCAGGACAGAGCAGAGCGCGAACCGGGTAGTGTGCGGGAGACCAGGACAGAGCAGAGCGTGCACCGGGTAGTGTGCGGGAGCCCAGGGCAGAGCGCGCACTGGGTAGTGAGCGGGAAACCAGGACAGAGCAGAGCGCACACCAGGTAGTGTGCGGGAGACCTGGGCAGAGGAGAGCATGCAGTTTAAGGAAAGTGCCAGGACCTGGGACACAAGAGTACAGAGCATGCACCAGAGTGAATCACCAGGTGCTGATGTGAGAGAGAGGGCGCCAGAAATACTGACGCCAGACACAGGAGGAGGGCAATTCCGGGTCAGGACACCTGGAAACTGAACAAAGGAATCCAAGAAGTTTGCGCCTGAAGCCTAAGGAGGCACACGGCGCAGACCGTGGGCACATCGAGAGGCACGCAAGCCCAGAGACACAAGGCGCAACCCCACACTACCAGCAAAGGAAGCCCGAGAGGCGGCAGAAGGACAGACGACCATGGCGGTAACAGTGATTATATATATACACATACACACACACACGTTTAGGTTTTCCATTCTAAAATAAAAAAAAACAAAACAAAACACAACATTCCAGATCTTTCAAATACCCCAATTCTGTCCAAGTGCCCTTATTCAAGGAACTACGGTTGTTCGTGGCTTTGTTGAAATACCATGTTTGGATATTGAAAGTCTAAAGAGGGTGCAGAAGTTACATTAGTTGTTGCATAGAAGGACAGCAGTATTAAATGGCTTATATTATGGGGTTTGCAGATATTGTGATGGGTCCAGGGGCTTCAAGCTAGACCTCTAGGACAGAGCGTTATATTAGGGCCACATTTGGTGGGGTAAATTTTCGAAGAGACAATTGTAAAAAAAAATAAATAAGAGGAAATTGTCAGTATACCAATGACATCTTTAATATGGGGTTACTCTCACTGCCTTCATATCTGTAGTATGAATTATCCGATCCTTCAATTTTATCATCAGTTCTGTTTGGGGATCTATTAGAATAAGAAGATATATTCTACAGAACTTGATTATATAGAATAGGAATGAATGATGGTGGTTGTAGCTTGAAGCAATATGGACACCCCTAATTACATGGAGGTGTCATTTATGGCCCACAGTTTTTCCTAGTAGACTACCACCAATTTTTAGAATATGGAGGCTGCTGCAGCATAACTAGAGGGAATTTATAAGGGAAGTTTCTCCAAGAAGGCTCGGAATCTTCAGATGTGTCCATCCAGGGGCAGATGGACCATTGGTGCAGCCACATAGAGGTCCAAGAGATAAGGGGGTCACTTCCTCCTCCAAAACCAGGTGTAATTGTGCATTATGATACTTGACCAGAGCCCTCTTCGGTCTGTATCCACCTCCACTTTTTTTTTGCACTTTGGAAGTTCAATTCAATAGAGTAACAAGGTCACAAAACCCATGAAAGAATGCAGACCATATCGGAACCACTGGGTGGGCACAAATGGAATACTGTAAACATCTCATGACCAAAAATAATTTTTAAAAACTTCTTGGTTTAACGTATCCCGAGATGAGTGATATGGAGGAAAATAAGGAAGGACATAACTAGCTGGTTAATGTCACCTGAATTACAGGACACTTGTGTTATCAAGAGGTCACTGAATGGATCAGTCAGCACAAACTAATAAGAAAGGCTGCGCGGACACAGACTAATGGTGACCTCTTTTTCTTCTAGAAAGCTGCCATTAAACTATAAAAAAGCCTTCCCGTATACTGCGCTGTTTTTGCAGTAGGAGGTTGAACATTGAAACAAGGCAGCATTTTACTAGGAATAAATATAAAAAAAAAAAAACAAGAACAGGACACAGAATTAACTAAGAAATCAAAAACACCTTGGTTTCCAATATTTTTCTAAAGCCGTTATTGGTGTCATGTAGATGGGACGGTGTGGTCCGTGGCATGGACACATTAATTGCTTGTCCGAATGAGCATAGCTGTTGTCCAAGTCCTCACTGTTCCATGTGCGATCCAGCCCGCAGTGCCAACTCTTTGGGTTCATATGTCCATCTGAGAGCCTAACAGCAACATTGACTATGACTGTAAATACAGAACACTAATAAAGGTGAACAACTTGAATGGCTTGAACTTTCAGGACTTCAAAAGATCATACGCAACCATGTGGCCCATTAATGGTTATTAAAGTTTAGGGTGGTTTCACATAATGAGGTTATGGTGGTTTTTCAGCAATCGTAGTAAGACTGCAGAATGTTTCGGAAAAAACATGAGTACATGTGTCTGATGGATACCCTATATTTGCAGGGTTGAAAGCTTTGACTATTCCCATTTTTTGGGGGGGTAGCTAGAACAACTGATGGGAGTGTCCCAATACAAAAAGCCCCAACCCCACCACTCTAGATGAGTTAGCTGCAGGTGTCTGATGGACTATGAATTTATGAAAATACACTGGTTTCGCGTAAACCAAATACTTCATCTAGATAGAAATGTTGGCCAAACAGTCGTCATCGTAAAAGTGAATGGCTCTAGTTCAAGATTTGTGGCTTTCGTTAAGGCCATTGAACAACGCTCCATGATAGTCACTAAAGATTTTCATGGCTTCAAGAAATGTGGCCAACGTGCACCCTACTTATTCCATCGCAATATGAACGTTCTCTAGTACGCAATGAGGTCTCTTTCGTCATTCCACCGACGTCCCAAGAGAAACCCAATGTGGCTAAACAAAGAAGTAAGACAGGCAATTAACAGTAAAAAGAAAGCATTTGCACTACTAAAGCAGGATGGCACCATTGAAGCTCTAAAAAACTATAGGGAGAAAAATACTTTATCTAAAAAACTAATTAAAGCTGCCAAAAAGGAAACAGAGAAGCACATTGCTAAGGAGAGTAAAACTAATCCCAAACTGTTCTTCAACTATATCAATAGTAAAAGAATAAAAACTGAAAATGTAGGCCCCTTAAAAAATAGTGAGGAAAGAATGGTTGTAGATGACGAGGAAAAAGCTAACATATTAAACACCTTCTCCACGGTATTCACGGTGGAAAATGAAATGCTAGGTGAAATCCCAAGAAACAATGAAAACCCTATATTAAGGGTCACCAATCTAACCCAAGAAGAGGTGCGAAACCGGCTAAATAAGATTAAAATAGATAAATCTCCGGGTCCGGATGGCATACACCCACGAGTACTAAGAGAACTAAGTAATGTAATAGATAAACCATTATTTCTTATTTTTAGGGACTCTATAGCGACAGGGTCTGTTCCGCAGGACTGGCGCATAGCAAATGTGGTGCCAATATTCAAAAAGGGCTCTAAAAGTGAACCTGGAAATTATAGGCCAGTAAGTCTAACCTCTATTGTTGGTAAAATATTTGAAGGGTTTCTGAGGGATGTTATTCTGGATTATCTCAATGAGAATAACTGTTTAACTCCATATCAGCATGGGTTTATGAGAAATCGCTCCTGTCAAACCAATCTAATCAGTTTTTATGAAGAGGTAAGCTATAGACTGGACCACGGTGAGTCATTGGACGTGGTATATCTCGATTTTTCCAAAGCGTTTGATACCGTGCCGCACAAGAGGTTGGTACACAAAATGAGAATGCTTGGTCTGGGGGAAAATGTGTGTAAATGGGTTAGTAACTGGCTTAGTGATAGAAAGCAGAGGGTGGTTATAAATGGTATAGTCTCTAACTGGGTCGCTGTGACCAGTGGGGTACCGCAGGGGTCAGTATTGGGACCTGTTCTCTTCAACATATTCATTAATGATCTGGTAGAAGGTTTACACAGTAAAATATCGATATTTGCAGATGATACAAAACTATGTAAAGCAGTTAATACAAGAGAAGATAGTATTCTGCTACAGATGGATCTGGATAAGTTGGAAACTTGGGCTGAAAGGTGGCAGATGAGGTTTAACAATGATAAATGTAAGGTTATACACATGGGAAGAGGGAATCAATATCACCATTACACACTGAACGGGAAACCACTGGGTAAATCTGACAGGGAGAAGGACTTGGGGATCCTAGTTAATAATAAACTTACCTGGAGCAGCCAGTGCCAGGCAGCAGCTGCCAAGGCAAACAGGATCATGGGGTGCATTAAAAGAGGTCTGGATACACATGATGAGAGCATTATACTGCCTCTGTACAAATCCCTAGTTAGACCGCACATGGAGTACTGTGTCCAGTTTTGGGCACCGGTGCTCAGGAAGGATATAATGGAACTAGAGAGAGTACAAAGGAGGGCAACAAAATTAATAAAGGGGATGGGAGAACTACAATACCCAGATAGATTAGCGAAATTAGGATTATTTAGTCTAGAAAAAAGACGACTGAGGGGCGATCTAATAACCATGTATAACTATATAAGGGGACAATACAAATATCTCGCTGAGGATCTGTTTATACCAAGGAAGGTGACGGGCACAAGGGGGCATTCTTTGCGTCTGGAGGAGAGAAGGTTTTTCCACCAACATAGAAGAGGATTCTTTACTGTTAGGGCAGTGAGAATCTGGAATTGCTTGCCTAAGGAGGTGGTGATGGCGAACTCAGTCGAGGGGTTCAAGAGAGGCCTGGATGTCTTCCTGGAGCAGAACAATATTGCATCATACAATTATTAGGTTCTGTAGAAGGACGTAGATCTGGGTATTTATTATGATGGAATATAGGCTGAACTGGATGGACAAATGTCTTTTTTCGGCCTTACTAACTATGTTACTATGTTACTATGTTACTATGTTACTATGTCCCAAGTTCCAAAGGTGTCGATCGTCCTTTCTTGGTAGAAGCTGTAAACTACTAGATACAATAGGGTTTTTTTGCTCTAAATTCCTTCATCACAATGGAGTTCTTCTAAACCAACGTCCCTGTGTTTAGCCTCCTTTCCTTCCGATGTTACAACACATTTTAGCGAAGCTGTTAACGGTAATTAGAATAACTAGAAGAGCTCTTGGCAATTAAACAGCATTTTCATGTGTTTGCCTATTGTGTTAGAGAGGACAAACAGAGCTAGGTATGGCAGATAACCAGCAATCTGCGTACGCCCCAGAGGGAAACAACAAAGCAAGGGATGTTTCATTTTTAGATTCTTTGAAATGGAGAACGTCCTCGATGTGACTCGTTGTGTGATTTTTATGTTTGCATAAGTTGGACTTTAATTTGTAAACTAAAGATTCACACTCTGGCGACTCTTATCATATGACATATGTTTTAAAGTAATTAATTTTGCTTCGTGTTGGCATGTTTTTAATAAAGCCATTGTTCCATAGTGGGAAGACTGGTCTGACTGGCTGTCGGATTGGACGATGATTGCCTAATTACAATATAGGTTCCAGTCTCATCAGTTATCGGAACATCGAGTTACTGTTTCAATATTTGCCTTGATTGCCCTCCATAAAATGTTTGAGCGGAGCGCATATCCGTTGTCCTGTCAAGCGTTGTGAGGACTGTAATAAACACTGTAGAAGTAAGCCATTGTTTTGAAGGCTAGATCGAGATGTATTATACATATCGTATTTTCCGGGGTGGATAAGACGACCCCCAACTTTTCCAATTAAAATATAAAATCTTCTCAAAAGTCGGGGGTTCAGCTTGCTTCACTTACACCTTCCCGGTGAGGCGCCCTCTCACCTCGTCATCGGGACCGCTTTCCCCCACCATATGCGGTGACCGCAGATTGCTCTGCACCCGCCCTATAAGATGACACCCGGCGTATAAGAAGACACCCGACTTTTGAGAAGATTTTCAGGGGTTAAAAAGTAGTCTTATACACCAGAAAATACAGTATATATTTTAGGGATCAAGCAGATGCTTTGCAGTAGCATGGCAGTATAGTCAAGATGACTTCCAGTAGAGACTCAAGAAGCGGGCCATCGTTGGCCGCCGCCAGAGGCAATATTGGGGGCCATCGCCAGAGGCAATATTGGGGGCCATCAGAGGCAATATTGGGGGCCATCGTCAGCCACCACCAGAGGCGGTATTGGGGGCAATCGTCGGCCGCCGCCCGAGGCAGTATTGTCAGCCATAGTCGGCAGCATTTCATTACTTTCGGAATGAAAAGGATTCATAATTTTGGTGGGAAATTCTTCAATAGGATATCCTACAGCTAGTCATACAAAATAGTTTTAAGGTTTTATATGGGATTACAGTGTTTATGGCCTGCGCAATGAAAAGACCATCAATATTAGATTGGGAATTCTGAGAGTTAAACTCAAAACTCCAACCAATCTGTGATCAGCCATAGTATTTATCTGATTGCGGTGGCCTCTTTCATGCTTAGAATTTCCCATCTACCTGCACACTGCCAACTCCGTAGCACCTAAGCTTGGTATTACAACCTTGTTTTATTGATTTGAATAAAATAGAAAATATTGCAGAGACCGCAGCACATAGCCAAGTGCCACTGTCACTTCAAATAGCTGATCACAGGGGTGCTAGCCGTCAGACTCCCAGAAAAAACCTTTTTATTGCTGATCTAGCAGATTATTACCCAATTCCCCCATTTTACAGAACATGACATACTTCTTGATCTGTAACGCTCCATGCAACCTCTGAAACGTGTGGCGCTGCAATACAGAGCACATACGAGGTACAGGTCCAAGATCCCTTACTTCCCTTTATTATGGCTCAATTTCCATACTTTGCTTCCTGAGTCTATTTTATTTGCCAACAGCACCTCAATCTTTTCTTAGAGGAGCCTTCCTGCTCTTTTTTTTTTTAAATATTTCCCTGATCTTGTAGGTTTGGGGAGGTTGAGAATTTACTTGGCATTCATTAGTACTAAAATAGAAAAAATAAAAAAAATAAATTACTGATAAGTATGTAGAGCGCCCACCAGGGCAGCAGGGTACTCTGTACTGGGTCCGGTATTAAAGGGGAAGTCACGGTGGCTGCGACCCGGTCCGTGGCCCTTGACGCCCAAAAAGGAAACGGTCTTTTATGGGAAAAGTGTTTATAAGTCTGTCGTGACGCCACCTGTGGTGTTCAGTCAATAGTGGGACTGACGCTGCATTAAAGGGGTCCTCTGGGGGATGTTGTCGCAGCAATGATGGTAACGCTTCCCACAGGTGAAGCGGGGTCCCCAGGTGTATGGCGACGATGGTGTAGGCCGGTAAAATGAGTAAAGGACACACGTTGTAAGACTACCTGGTTTACTATAGTTGGCAGGCCACAGTCCAACCTACCAGGCACGGGTGTGGTGGTCCGGCCGGCTTAGAGGCAATGGGAGACTCCTCTTCCTAGTTGAGGTCCATGAGCCTTTCCAATTAGCGCCTGCTGTATATGAAGTCCCTGCTGCCTGAAGCTTTCTGCAGAGTCCTCTTTTCCCCCTGTCCTAAGACAGGTACCTGCATGACTGGTAGCTTGAGCCTTTTTACAGGGACTCCATCATGCCCCGGGCGCCTTAGGTGCTGCTGCGTCTCAGGCGTGGTGTGGGCCAATCACAAAGTTCTGAGCCCTCCGGTTCTGCTAAGTGTCGTACAATTCCACTCAAGCCTCGGGCTCCCGGTACCCGGCTACTACGCTCTGGCTCTGAGGGTGTCCTTCCGCTGTTCCCCCTGAGCACTATTCCTCTCTCCTGTACAGCTCCACCACATACAACAACCCTTCAGGTTCTCTCCCTTCCAGAGGCTGCAGCTCCATGTTGGCTGCCAGGCCTCTCTTTCTGCACTCAGTTCCAGACTTCCTTCTCCTTCAGTGTCTCTGAACAACTAACTAGCTCCTCCTCCAGATCAGGATACCTAAAGCCTAGGGGAAGCTCCCCTGAATGTGTTCTGAGCTCCCCCTCCTGGCCTGGATTTGGAATGTGTTGTGTGTGGGTGCCTTACCTGGTGAAGAGAACATCATTGCCTCTGAGCATGACATTACCCTCCCAGAAAGGAAAGCAACATCACTGCAGCAACCGGTCACCTGGGGTGTTGCGTATGGGGATAACACAAACTCTGCTACGTGCTACGTTACTGTGCAACTCTGCTAGGCCACTTCATTACATTACTGTGCAACTTCACTACGCTAGTCCGCTACGCCACTCCGCTACATTACTGTGCAACTCCGCTACACCAGTCCATTACGTTACTGGGCAACTCCACTACGTTACTACGCCACATCATATAACATACATTACAGTATTACAGATCATTATTATCTATGATTTATAGTTATTTCTATAAAGTTTTCCCCACCCTCATCATTTTGTATCAGTGATTTTCCAGATCCTTCTGTTCAAGATTTTTCCATGGAGTTATACAAGGTTGGATAACAGCCTGTGTGTCCTGTAAGCAGTATGATGAAAAATACTGGAAAATTTATATTCAAGATTCATACTAAGGAGAAAAATTGTGACAGATGAATCCTGGCACGCAGAGGGTAAATAACTTCCCGAAACCAAATGTAATTGAGCACAAATATTGCTCAGGAGAGAGGAGCCGGCCTCGGAAGAAGGTTATTTCCCCATTGGCAGGTTATTCTGGGATCTTGGCCACTTTCCACTAGATACAAAAATTGCATCTTCATCTGAATTCTCTGGGGACGGAGCTACATTTGGTTCTACGTAAAATGTAAGCATATCAGGATTTACTGCAGATATAGCTTCAAATCTCTTGGTAATACCCTGAAGAAAATAGGCAAAGCAGTGTCAACCTCATAGTCCACCCCGTAGTGACGGCTCATAGTAGTCCCAGTAGTCCTCTGAATACTAATGTCCACAATACTGGTATTATCTACAATCCATTTATTAGGAGTGATCGGTTATAGGTTGCTGGAAAAAGTCACCAGTTCCATAAAACTACAAAAAGTTTAAATAGAAATCTACGCCAAGGCATTTTTAAGTGTTCTCTACGTATATGGTGGCACTATGGATTTCCATTAAAGGGAACCTGTCACCCCATTTTTTCAGATTGAGATATAAATACTGTTAAATAGGGCCTGCGCTGTGCGTTACTATAGTGTATGTAGTGTACCCTGATTCCCCACCTATGCTGAGTAATACATTACCAAAGTCGCCGTTTTCGCCTGTCAATCAGGCTGGTCAGGTCAGGTGGGCGTGGTGACATCGCTCTTTTCTTCCCCAGCTTTCCGTTGGTGGCATAGTGGTGTGCGCATGTCCAAGTTCCGAATTCCGTGCCCACGTGAAGACACAGCGCGCGATCTGCGCTATTATCCCTTTCATCGGTGGGGGCGGCCATCTTCCTGGGGCCGCGCGTGCGCAGATGGAGTGCTCTGCTGCACGGGGCTTCAGGAAAATGGCCGCGGGATGCCGCGCGTGCGCAGAAGAGATCACGGCGGCCATTTTCCCAAAGCCGAGATGCAAACTCGGCTTTGGGAAAATGGCCGCCGCGATCTCTTCTGCGCACGCGCGGCATCCCGCGGCCATTTTCCTGAAGCCCCGTGCAGCAGAGCACTCCATCTGCGCACGCGCGGCCCCAGGAAGATGGCCGCCCCCACCGATGAAAGGGATAATAGCGCAGATCGCGCGCTGTTTCTTCACGTGCGCGCAGGGAATTCGGAACTTGGACATGCGCACACCACTACGCCACCAACGGAAAGCTGGGGAAGAAAAGAGCGATGTCACCACGCCCACCTGATCTGACCAGCCTGATTGACAGGCGAAAACGGCGACTTTGGTAATGTATTTCTCAGCATAGGTGGGGAATCAGGGTACACTACATACACTATTGTAACGCACAGCGCAGGCCCTATTTAACAGTATTTATATCTCAATCTGAAAAAACGGGGTGACATGTTCCCTTTAAACCATTTTATCCTCTGAAAAAAAAAGGAAGCGCTTGGCACCAAACACTAACGTTAGTGGGAAAAAAAAGATCTGCCAGTGCCACGAAGAAAAAGTAGCAGTGGTGCTTAGCAAATAGAAATAAGCGAAGTACGATAAGAGAAGAAATTACTGCACTCACCATGCTGACACCAGATGAAGCGCAAGTGAATGCGAAACGGCTGTTGCCCAGTCCTACACCATGTAACCATTTCCCGTAATACTAACTTATTTTGGAAATAAAGAAGACTTTTGAAGCTTAGCGAGTGCTGTAATTTGTTCTGGAAGACCCCATTATAGGTCAATAGATTTGTTGGAATTTGTTAGTCATACATTCCGGGCTCTGAAGAACAAGTAATATACAGTAAGTTTTCAGAGTATTAGCCTTTTTGTCCGACTTGTTTGTTTCTTACTGGTTTCCAAAAGTTCTGGTGAATTGCAAGGCCAACACTCACTTCAAACTTTACCCTGCAGGAATTCCTAAGGTAACATGTATTGGGATGTCCGCTGACCTGACCATAAAAGTCAAGGTAGAAAAAATTAAATATGTTGGACTTAAACATGCCCAATCCTTTGTTTTTTAAGAGGTAGATAAGCTGCTTTCAAAAAGTATCTCGTAGAAGCTTAATCCTCTCTCACCCCATTTTGGAAGACGTGTATTGGGAAATTAAGAGTAGCCATTAGGCCAATTACTGTGCAACAGGCGCTATTGGCGAAATGTGGCATTACATGGGGCCATTTACAAATGGGCGTACATGTGTAAGGTGCCAGAGGTCTGTAGTCATGGGCAAGCTGCTGCTCCATTTCTCCCTGGCACTTTACAGGAAAATCGTGTCCCTGTTCAAGTGCTGTTGTGTGTTGGGTGCGTTGCACTCACTTGTAGGCCGCAGGCCTCAGTTTCAGGAGCCGCCAAACATCAGGGGAAACCCAGCTCGTTTCAGCACACACAGAAGTTTACTCAACAGCCCAAGTACATCAGCAGTTTGGGGCACCCTCCATCCGTTCCTGGTTTTCATAATACAGTACATTTTCAGAATTTCTTTCCATTCCGTTTAATCTATCCCTGCTTTCACTCATTCTGTTAGCACTCGGGATCCCAGTCCAGTTTTGCAGTATTACCTAGATCTGTTACCTTTCCCACACATCCAACTTCTTCTATACATAAGGGATTGAGGTGCTCTCCGTAGTACCTGCATCAGGCCTTGAGTTCTGCACGTTGCAGAAAATGTTTTAAGACCTCGTAACACCCCGACAATGTACTCCCTTTTGCCATCAGTCTACTGCACCTTGAACTTGTCCTTGCCTCTCCAAACAAACTCTCTTCACTAAATAGGAAGCACAGTCCTGTTCATATCACTAAGCCCTCCCCTTGTGGGCTAGTCCCAGCACTTTACTTCTGACCCTGCTGTCTGTTGCTGGGCAGACAACCTTTTACCTACAATCCAACATTTTCCTATGTCCTACATTCTATACCTGTTCAGCACTATACACTACAGATAGTATGCATTACCTTTATATTACTTTTACACATACATTACAATTCACCTTATATCACATAACACAATGTATATAACAAAAACCACATGACCTAGGTAACACGTCACATGACAATATATCTATATACAGTACAGACCAAAAGTTTGGTCACACCTTCTCATTTAAAGATTTTTCTGTATTTTCATGACTATGAAAATTGTACATTCACACTGAAGGCATCAAAACTATTACCGATAATTAACACATGTGGAATTATATACTTCACAAAAAAGTGTGAAACAACTGAAATTATGTCTTATATTCTAGGTTCTTCAAAGTAGCCTCCTTTTGCTTTGATGATTGCTTTGCACACTCTTGGCATTCTCTTGATGAGCTTCAAGAGGTAGTCACCTGGAATGGTCTTCCAACAATCTTGAAGGAGTTCCCAGAGATGCTTAGCACTTGTTGGCCCTTTTGCCTTCACTCTTTGGTCCAGCGCACCCCAAACCATTTCGATTGGGTTCAGGTCTGGTGACTGGAGGCCAGGTCATCTGGCGTAGCATCCCCATCACTCTCCTTCGTCAAATAGCCCTTGCACAACCTGGAGGTGTGTTTGGGGTCATTGTCCTGTTGAAGAATAAATGATGGTCTAACTAAACGCAAACCGGATGGAATAGCATGCAACTGCAAGATGCTGTGGTAGCCATGCTGGTTCAGTATGCCTTCAATTTTGAAAAAATCTCCAACAGTGTCACCAGCAAAGCACCCCACACCATCACACCTCCTCCTCCATGCTTCACGGTGGGAACCAGGCATGTAGAGTCCATCCGTTCACCTTTTCTGCGTCACACAAAGACATGGTGGTTGGAACCAAAGATCTCAAATTTGGACTCCTCAGACCAAAGCAAAGATTTCCACTGGTCTAATGTCCATTCCTTATGTTCTTTAGCCCAAACAAGTCTCTTCTGATTGTTGCCTGTCCTTAGCAGTGGTTTCCTAGCAGCTATTTTACCATGAAGGCCTGCTGCACAAAGTCTCCTCTTAACAGTTGTTGTAGAGATGTTTCTGCTGCTAGAACTCTGCGTGGCATTGACCTGGTCTCTAATCTGAGCTGCTGTTAACCTGCGATTTCTGAGGCTGGTGACTCGGATAAACTTATCCTCAGAAGCAGCGGTGACTCTTGGTCTTCCTTTCTTGGGGCGGTCCTCATCTGAGGCAGTTTCTTTGTAGCACTTGATGGTTTTTGCCACTGCACTTGGGGACACTTTCAAAGTTTTCCCAATTTTTCGGACTGTCTGAGCTTCATTTCTTAAAGTAATGATGGACACTCGTTTTTCTTTACTCAGCTGCTTTTTTCTTACCATAATACAAATTCTAACAGTCTATTCAGTAGGACTATCAGCTGTGTATCCACCAGACTTCTGCACAACACAACTGATGGTCCCAACCCCATTTATAAGGCAAGAAATCCCACTTATTAAACCTGACAGGGCACACCTGTGAAGTGAAAACCATTCCCGGAGACTACCTCTTGGAGCTCATGAAATAAAAAATACAAAAAAAAAAAATCTTTAAATGAGAAGGTGTGTCCAAACTTTTGGTCTGTACTGTATAAAAACGCATGACATTCACATGCCGTGAATGGTGTTGTCAGGGGAAGGAGCACTTCGTAATGTCATCCATTATTTTAAAATTACGGTAACGCTCCTACATTCAATGCAAAAAGAAAAGTCTGGGCTGCAATTCTCCTCTTGCCACTTTAATACAGAGATGATTTTTACTAGGAGGTAAAGTGCAAAGTAGCTCGTTTTTACAAGCACTTTGCAATTTTATTTCAGAACACTAGGACAATCCCTTTAAATATGAATATAGAGAAGTTGTAGAAGAGTCATAAAGCTCAGGGCTTATATGTAACCAGATATCGAGCTATAGAAAATCCAGGGATCACCACAATTCTCCGCTCTACGGCTTCTTTCTGATAACTTGTGGCTATTGAATATGTGCAAGAAAGCCTCCCTGCAGGTTATTAATATTAGACACAAGAAAGGCGAGGGTAAAAGGTTCAGGCATTCTTGTTTCTATGGTGACACACCGAGCGCAGATAGATAAATCATCACATCAATCGGCTGCGGCGGAGACGCGGAGTCCTTGGGCGGTGCAAACCGCAAACCTGCATTCCAGCAGGACCCCTCCTATACTCACCTTATGTTCTCATTTTATTTTTTTGCAGCTAATTTGCTTTTTTTTATCAGGCATTTAAGACTTTCCATGGTCAGAGCCATTATATGGTGTCATCTAATAAGGGCGCACGTCGGGAAAAAGTTTATACAACATCCCTCCTGGTTCTGAGTTTCCGAAAGCAGCCATTAAGGCTGGCATCACACATCCAACATCCATGGTCTGAGTGTGGACCGGCTACGGGACCCTTACCACAAATTTGATATTCTTATGAGGATGTTGGGAGACCTGTGGTCCAGCCCAGACTCTCCGCCGCTATTGCCAATGTCTGTAGCACCCACGTTACTTTGCCAGGGCTGCAGCCAGTAAGCTCTACCCGAGCTGATGGCATAAGCCGCCGAGCCTACTGGTTGATGTCAGCGCAGCAGACCGTAACGGACACCGTGAGCAAAAACAAAACCAAGCTGCAGCTGGAGAACAAGGATTTTTCAAAATCCATTCTAAAAAGGAGTTGTCCAGGATGTTCACATTGATGTACTGAGCTGTCCTAAGGATAGGCCATCAGTGTCAGAACCGTTTGAGTGCAACACCCGGCACCTCTGCCGAGCACCTGTTCCTGGTGTCAACAGTGGCCGAAACTGCTCAGTTATGAAGTTGTGCAGCATAATTTAAGAGCTGTGCAGCGCAGTTTCGTAACTGAGCAGTTTCGCCCGATGCCCCTAACAGCTGATCAGCGGAGGTGCCGGATGTTGCATTCACTGTGGCCTATCCTAAGGACTGATTGATGGAAGTGCTGGGTGCTGCACCTTCAGCAGTCATTGATTAACTATCCTAAGGACTGATCAGTTGAGGTGCTTGGTGTCCCACGACCACCGGTCATTGATTAACTATCCTAAGGACTGATCAGTGAAGGTGGCTGGTGTTGCACCTCCACCAGTCATTAACTATCCTAAAGATAGTCCATCAATTTTAAAGTCCTAGGCAACCTCTTTAAAGGGTTGTAGAGGAGTAAATTTAAAAAAATAAAAAATAAGTTGGCTTCTTTAAAAAAAATAGCACCATATCCATTTATAGGTTGTGCATGGATTGCAGCTCATCGCCTTCGAATGAATGGGTGTGAGCTACATTAACACAACCTATAGATGGATGTGGCGCTGTTCTTTTGGAAGAATCAGTCATGGTTTTGTAATCCTGGATGTAGACAACTATGAAAACACGACTGCTTTCTTGTGGAAACACCACCAATCAAGCTTAGGCTACTTTCACACTAGCGTCGGAATTCGGCCCGTCCCATTGCGTCGGGCCGAGATTCCGACGCTAGCGTTGTTAACGCCACACAACGGGTGCAGCGGATGCATTCTCCGGCGCATCCGCTGCCCCATTGTGAGGTGCGGGGAGGTGGGGGCGGAGTTCCAGCCGCGCATGCGTGGTCGGAAAAAGCGGTCCGTCAGGAGCAAAAAACGTTACATTTAACGTTTTTTGCTCCCGGCGATCCGCCACAACCATCGCACGACGGTTGCGACGTGTGGCAAAGCGCCGCAATGCGTCGCTAATGTTAATCTATGGGGCAAAAACGCATCCTGCAAACAACTTTGCAGGATGCGTTTTTTGCCATAAACGACGCATTGCGACGTCTGGCAAAAAACGCCAGTGTGAAAGTAGCCTTACTCTGTGTCAGGCACTGCAACTGAGCGCAGTTTAAAGAGAACCTGTCACATTGACGGGAGGGTATTCATTTTAAATCATTGCTCATTCTATAATTAGGAGTCCAGTAAGTGGTTCTATTCCAGGATTCATAGCACTAAGTAAGACCGCCCACTGGACTCCTAAGCATGGTTTTCACCAAATAAAAACAAGCACTGACTCTTTCCCCAGAAAACTGTATATCAATCTGCACAGCGCCTCTTACTCTCGATAACAAGCGGCCCACAGCGCAATGTGACAGCTGTCCTTTTAAGTTATTTAAGTTAATGCAATTCTAGGCGAAACCTATGGACCTAGTGGCACTTAGATTAGAAAATAGCTACTTTTTAGCTGACACAACCCCTTCAATTTTAACACTCACCCAGTGAGTCTTTTTGCCTTGACTTACTGCAACCACTGAAGAATATGATCCCATTTTTCTTGGGACCAAACAAACTCCAGATTTGCCAATATTTAAAAAAAAAACAATTTTTTTTTTAATTTTTTTTTTCTTTAAACAATTTTTATCAGCTACTTCTTTACTCTCCTCAGAGTACAGAGTTTCATAGTATAAGGATACAATATTAATCTTCCGAAAGAAAATAAAGTCATTGGTTCATCTTTGAGAATACATTTGCAATTACCATTTATGCAATTGCCTAATCTAATTTTGACCTGAAATGGCGGGAAAAAAAAAAAAAAAAAAAAGTCAAATTGGCCAATAGAAAATTAAAAAATTAGTCAGCAGACCCTAGAATTGATTATAGAACAGCATAATATTATTCAGTGCACCGAACAACATTATAAAAAATATATATATTTTTTGAGCAATTTCCCATATATTCTTCAGCAGGAGCAAAAAGAGGCCAGGCAATTCATATGGATTGTACAGGATTATGGAAAAAAAAACAAAAAAAAAAAAACGACAGTATCAATGGGTTGTGTCTAGTATTGTATTTCAGCTCCATTCAAGTAAGGTTGAGCTGCAATAGCACAAGCAACCTGGAGACAGGTGTGGCGCTCTTTTTGGAAGAGCACAATCAAATTCTATCCCTGTGCAACCTCTCATCAACACTTTGCTGTTGCAAAACTAAGAATTCTCCACCACCCACCCCACCAAAAAAGATAAAGGTATTTACATGAATAGCGATTCCCTAATCTGATTACCGATTAGTATTGTTACCTTGCAGCTGTGGGGTCCTGGGCTAGAATCTGACCCATTGCCACATTTGCAGGGAGTTTGTATGTTCCTCCATATTTTTTGTGGGTTCCTTCCACAATAAATTTTGGAATAACCCATCAGCATTTGTTTATGAGGAGTCAATCTCTGCACAGCGCTATGGGATAGGTTGGCGCTAAGACACATAAAGGTCATCATCGGTAACACTTACTTTGGTTCCCAGCAAGATGGTAATATCGATAGTCTGCTTCCGCTGCTCCAGAATGCTGAGAAGATGCTCCTGGAATACTCCGATCTTGGTGAAGAAGTGATCATTGTGCCAACATCCTTCAATGTTATCAAAGTCAACCCCCAAAGCCAGGAGAAACCTAACACTCCTTGGGTCCAAGTCGATCTGTTGTGGTCGACACAGCAAAGAAGTCCTCGATCGCTCGTCCAAAATGGTCAACTTAAGCACTTTTCCCGAGCGAACAGCCGCCAGTGCCGCCGTAAGCCCAACCGGTCCAGCACCCACCACTAGGATAGACACCTTCGCTCTCCATTGACGGATTCCATCAACGCTCACCTTGACCACCACGTAGACAAGGACAACCAACAGAGTGTTTATTGCAGTGTCCAAAGCGAGGCGCTCATGGTATTCTTGCCCTTCGTCCAGTTGACCTTTTACCCTCTCCATCTTTTCAGATGCAGGTACTCTCGTCCTTCGGGATCTCGGTTTTCCAGTCTTGATTCGGAAGCAACACCATGCGACCACAATCTGTTGTTCGAAGATTCATAGTCGAATGCCTTAATCTGTCGTCTCAGATGGTCGCTTTCAACACAAAGAAGCCGGTTGAATATTTTCTGCGATGAGGAAAGACAACGATTAAGAAAATGCACTACTACAGTACCTTCCCCTAGACACTTCAAGAGTATCCTCCACCTCTCATCTACTCATCAACAATGGTCTTCTTCCCATTGGTTGCTCTGTCTCATCAGCTCCTGAATACATTACATCTCTCCCTTTCTCCGAGGCTTATAAAGCTACACAAATCACAGGATGAGCCAATTTTCTGAAAAAGATCTTCAGCAAATATCATCTGGTGACCTTAACCTTTGCAGTGCTGGCAACGTCTGAGGAGCAATGCTGAATCATGCAAGCATTGCTTTGTTTTCCCCAGGTTTCAGACTGCTCTGTGCACATTTGCATGCATTGGCTGTGGGCTGTTCACAGGCAGACCTTCTCAAGCTGCAACAGGAATATTACTGGGTGCTCATTTCATCCAAACAATTCAATGTCACAGCTTTGGGTTGAGATCCGCGAATCCGTCCCTGCTGTCGACAACGAAGGAATTGAAGAGGTTAATTCTGCTCTTAACAGGGAAACCGGGCACAATTTTATTACTTGCAGAGCTGAAATGCTGGCACGTACACACATTGTTGTTCCGTTGGTGACCACGGATTGATCGAGATCAGAAATGATTGAGTAGGTGCACACGAGAGGTTAAAAAATTAAACTTTTTAAGCAAAATACAACTCAGTAACTGCTCCTTCTCTAGGCTGAGTAGATCGGTGGAAGTTCAAGTTCTGGTACACAACCCCAATTTTTTTTTCCCCCCAAAGTTCAGTTGGCGTACCAGAACCCAACCCCATTGATAACAATGAGGAACCAAATTTTTGAGCTGGGTGACTTCTCCCGGAACTCCGAACAGTGCAAACGGACTCCCAGGAGATATGCGTGTTTGGCGTTTGGCACCGGATACGAACGTCGAACTTTTAAAAATTTGGGTTTGCGCATCACTACACTGTCTTTTTCAGGTGCTTTCCACTTTGTATCTAACAGAAAAAATTAAAAAATAATAAAAAAAAACATTGGCGGGGCAAAAATTGGAGAGCCACCAGCAAAGCTGATGCAGAAGAAAGAAAGAAAGAAGGAAAGAAAGAAAGAAAGAAAGAAAGAAAGAAAGAAAGAATGTGAAAGAAGGAAAGAAAGAAAGAAAGAAAGAAAGAAAGAAAGAAAGAAAGAAAGAACTAGCTGCCTCCCCATTCAATGGAACAAAATAAATGAGTAGAAAACCACAATAAAACCCCCCAAACATCAGAAAGACAAGATTCTTAATAAAATAAAAAAAGCCCACCTGCTGATTTTACGGGAAAAAAAAAAATCTTCTGCTTGAAGAAAGTCAGTTATCCTGAAAGAGGTAGTGTGCATTGCCTTTGCCTCAGTATTTGTTCCTGCAGTGTTTTTGAAAAATGTTTCTTTTTTTAAGGTTTTTAGGTTTCCAAAAGCTCCTTCGGGAAACAAAATCCTCATCAGAGCAGCAAATTGGACTTTCCTGAGAAATTATTGGAAGATTTTATTTTTTTTTTTATTTTTTTTTTTTTTAGGGAAGCTGTCAGCAGGTTTTTTTTTTTAATAAGCAAGTCTGGCAGCAGAGTTATGTAGGGGCAGAGAACCTCGTTCCAACAAAGGTCACTTACTGGGCTGCTTGATTCAGTTTTCAGAGAATCACATTTTTTTCCGTTGTAGATGTAACAGTGCTATGAATCCTGAGCTGTGTATGACTCCGCCCACGCCACTGATTGGCAGCTTGCAGTGTACACTTTCAACAAGCTGCCAATCAGTGGTGGGGGCAGAGTTACGAATTAGCTGGACTGGCGTGCATGTGACACCTAGTCCAGCAGGGATTATCTCCTGCTGATAAAACACTGATTGTATTGAAACCACAGCACACAGTAGTAAATGACATCCCAGGAATCAGGCTCTCTTACCCTACATTATGCATTGCTCAGATTAAATAGCAATAACCTGCTGACAGATTATAGTTAAAGCAGTTTTTTGGAGAAGATCCACTAAAAAACACACTTTGGTGCCGATTCAACACTATGTTTGAATGGAAAAATTAAAATGATTTTTACATCTCTGTCCTGATGGACTCACCGTTTTGGCTAACAGTAGAAACCAGTACAAGGGTTGACAGAGAGTCAACTCCATGTTGCCCTTTAAGGGTCTCAGTTGCAAGTGCATCTCCCATCTGTAGTTGCCCTTTGTGTTTAAGAAAACGGTAGTCAGCCATAAACTGATGATTTTACTACAGGATTTATTGGACAAAAATACCCAGAAGTATTTCTGATCACAATCCAGAAGGTCGAACCCAAATTTTGATACAAAGTTGGGTCTTTTAAGAAAAACACCCAGTCATAGCCCCGATTCTAGATTATAAAGGTAATCTGTGGTGATTGCTGCCCAAAAGTTTGAAAATCTGGCCAGGACACATAGGCAGAGACAAAAATAGCTCAGTTCCGACCCAGGTTGGCTCTTCCTAGCGTTGTTGCATGTGATTGACAGGCCTCCCTCCCTTGTGTGTACATCAGGAGAGAGACCTGTCAACCACCTGCTTTGGCATTGGTAAGAGTCAGCTGCGGGCTGAGCCGGACTAGCCTGCTCTTCAAGTATATCAGCAGCTGCTGCAATCCCATGTGTGACTCCTTTAGTTTCTACATGCAACCCCTTTGTAGTCACAGGTGCAATCTTTTTAGCGCCCAAGCTCTTACAGCATTCTCAAATGCTATGCGCACCTCACACATTGTTTTGTTTTTCTTTTTCTTAAATTTAAAGTAAAGCAACTTACAAATTAGTCTTAATTAAAAATTGCCTTTTATTTTGTTGCTGCAGAGTGCAAGTCTTTATCGCCCGTGATATGCTAAAATGTTACTAACCTATCAGAACTACAGCTCCTGATGCCTGTAAAATAGTGGAGAAGATGGCATAACCCCACTTCTGTAGACCCCTGGTATTTTGTGTGTAAATGGTCTAGTATGTCTTACCCTCGTAAAGGTTGCAATTCCTATTAGGGGTGACAAGGTTAACTGTAGGGCCGGCCCAAAGTTGGGGTGGAGTAACGGGCACTAGTGTATTAGTTCCTGGTTTCATAGCTTAGTTTGGAAGAGGCTTGAGAGACAAAAAAAGGACACCTTCAGAGAGTTCTGTCATCATTGGGTGTATATGAAGAAGCAGGTTGTTAAAGCAAGCAATCTACAGTGACAGCAGTTAGCGCGGGACACCTATGCTATAGCTATAAATATACCTCCTAAAAAAGGTATATTTATGGCTCCCAACCTGAAGAATAAACACTGCTTGCCTGTGTGGGAGTCACCACCATGAGAAATGACATGGACTGAGTTTTGCTTGGAGAAGCTGAGCACTAAGCTCAGAGCTCTTGATGTTACGGAATGCTGTATAAGAGGTTTAATTAGTGGGCAGATGGCCAAGGATTGATTTTTCTACGGTGATAAACTTTCTTTGCTTAAGGGTGCAGTCAGACTGTCGTATAAATCAGACACAGATCGGAACAGTGCATGGACTGGCCGGTGGCTCTCCTTAGCCAAGCGTGACAGTTGCGTAGAAATACATGAAGTAGTCATGCTTGGGTCAGGAGAGCCACCGGCCACTCTACACTGCGTTCCTAAAACAGTCCAATTTATACGGCCATCTAACTGCACCCTTATGGTGATAAAGTTGGCTGTGGCCAATTTTTAACCTAATCCACACAATTGGCGTGAAAGTTCTTTAACCCTAAATTTGTCACAGGTACAAAAATGGTCACATCATACAAGGAGGACATCATGGTCGGAAAAATAGAAGAAACAAGGCGAAGAGGAAGACCGGCAACCCAATGGCTTGATACAAATCAAGATAACTGAGGAGAAGACCCTGGTGGACCTATCTAAGCTTCCACAGGATCGATTATCCATCAAGTCACCATGGCTCCAACTGGAGCTGAAGGCCGATTAATAAATAATATTTAGACAGTATGATACTAGTCCAGTCTGAAGTTGGCAAATTTATCACGGTGCAGTACATTTTGTGGAAAAAGTCTATCTGTTATCTAACTACACAAAACTGATAGCGTCAAGGGTCACAATTTAGTATAAAGGTTACATAAAATTACGTAATCAATTAATCATTTATACACAGAGATCCCAGAAACCTAATACAAATTTTTGGAGGCAGATTTGCCACTTCAGTATTCATGCACTTGCATGATGCAGCTACATAAAACTATTCACGCTATATCCCCTTTGTCCATAAGGAACCCAGCAAACCTATAACGATGGGGGGGTCAATCCCACTAATGCCATTTCTCCGTTTACATAATTCCCATCAATTGTTATGAAGACTACCACTTATACATTGATGGTCAGTAATGGCTTTGTCCAGGGAGCAGTAGAGAAAACGGAAGCAGGGTCCACTGTGCCTAAGAGACAAAACGTTCTCACACTCCTTATAGCCCCATAAACCTTTGTCTTGGCTTTCTTGGGTTGCGAGGGAATATTGCCTTTTGGCGTCAAACCCAATCTTATACGGTACATCTTTTCTTAGTCCTTACACGAGAACACTACAAAAAAAAAGTAGGGATGGCTTGCGACTGAATCAACAAAAGCACAGTCGGCTCAGGAAACACTCTTGACGTTGGAAAATGCCACCGATAGAAGGGATCACCCAACAGTTGTGTATGGGGTCCCAGTGGAAACAAGCATCCAGCATGTCAAATTCCATACTGCTGATCTTTTTTGCTTTTTTTTAAGAGCCAAGCCACCGCCGGAGATATCTGACAAAAGCTCTCGGAGAAGACGAGTGATGGGCAAAGCAAGAGTCGGGAGAGAACTGTGGTCGAATTATTTACAGAACCATCATATGGCCAACAGCCTTCTGAAGCTTATGGGGGGCTTGACATACGCTCTGTAGATACAGTTCATTCCTGACTTTGGAGTTCCATAATTATTCACCCAATATGCTCAATGAATGAGATTATTGCAGGTAGCCCATCATACAGGGCACGCAAGGGTTGATCTCATGTAATGACTACTTGAATATGCACATTCAGCGCCTGTTTTTACTTAAGACCATTTCATCCCAACCGCAAACGAGAGAAAAAAAATAGATATGACGTTCATCCTGCAAAACGTAACACAAAGCTGAAGATTCCCATCTACGATCATTGATCTCTCACCATTTCTAAAATAAAGGAGGAGATATGAAAACTAAGGTCATCAGCGAGGATAGAACCGAAAAATCGGGTCTACATACATTCATTTTCCAGACAGAAAAGCCATTCACAAGCTTCAGAATTTAAGAGTTAAACAGATTTAAATAAAATTAGAATTTCTAGAATATACCGTACCTTATCATTTGTATTCCCACGATACAAACCAAAACTAGATTGTGAACGATCGACATTCGAGCTGTTGCCCTTCTAGGCGGTGTTCACAGAAGAGCCATTATAAGAAACTTTTTTACTAGAACTAATTAAAACCTGTTTGTTTGGTCTCAATAGTGACTAGTAAATTACGGTAGTTTGGAATTTGCTTTTTGACCCGTATTTTTTTTTGACGACTTCCAGTCATTGTTGGATGCTGTTCGTTAGTCTAAAGACCGTTCATACAAGAAGAGAAAAAAAAAAAAAAAAGTGAATACTTTGCAAAAAAAAAAAAATGTTGAAAATCTGTCAGAGCCCCTCTCCCTTCTCTCGGTGTTTGGGATATCGGCAGGTAGGGGGAAAGGGTTGTATACATACCTCTAAAATGGAAAGATGGATAAGTAACTAGTCTCGGTGAGCGCAGAGAACCGGCTGGAGGAAAACATGGGAGGAGGAAATGAGTGCAGGATAACAGCTGTGCGGCATCACATCCAGCCTGTATTACTGAGCAGGTAAGTCCCAGCAGAAAAAAAAAATTAAATATCAGGGAATGGGAAAATGAATTTAGAAATGAAGATTGGAGACTTAATATTTCAATTTTATTAACTCAAAAAAGGTAACCATTAGCGTATGTATAAATATTTTGTTTTTTTTCAACTAATTCATATAAAAATTGCATGAAAGACACCAGAATAGAAAAAAAAAATTGTCAGTAAAACGCTAGCAACATATAACCAATGTCATAAGTGAAACCAGACAAGAATGAGGTTATGGCACGCAGAGTACACTTATTACATAACATATACCGTATGAATAATTTATATATTTTTATTAATATCAAAATCAAACAATGGGTCTCTGCAGCCTCAGAGACCGGGCAAAAATGGGATTTACCAGAAAATTGCAGCATAACAAAAAGCATTGACTGCTAAAGCCTAATGCTCCTCAAATCCACCACAAAAAAAAAAATTAAAAATCTAAAAAAGAACTCAAGATGATCAAAGAAGTTTAATAGACAGAAGACTTCAAAGTAGGACACCATTCATCATTACATGTGACAAATGGTATGGAGATGTTTTTCTGCCCAGGAATTGGTTAATTTAGGATTATCGACAAGATCATGTAAGAGAAAAATGGTGAAAAAAAAAAGAAATTGTCCATAAGGGATGAGTATATAATCAGTCTGGGTGCGTCATGGACCACACATGGTCCGGTTGTAGTCAGTGCACATAGACGATTTTCTACAGGAGCCAGCGCTCTTTTGGGGATAAAAACAAAAAACAACTTGCAAATCAATATTTTTCAAGGTGATGTATTAAATCTAAAGGCAGCTCCTGCAGACAAGCACACGGAGCCAATCACGTCTGCAGTTTGTGGTTAGGACTTGCCCGATTGTCAATAGGACTGTCTGAACCTGGCAGAAGGGCTCATGCAGAAGTCCGTGCAAATCGATCAGTGTATGGACCCCAATCTATGGGCTGTCCACTCTTACTTTCGATTATAGGGTCTCTTACAAGAGTTTTCCTGGATTATGCTGATCGAACATTTGCGGAGAAACAACAACAACCCATACAATGAAGTATTAGACTACTGCTTCCTTTTCAGTGTCTTCTTTATGGGGCTGAGTGGCCATGGCAATGTAGGAAAGGAATGGGGATTATGATGCTTTTTGGGCAATGGATGGCACCCTTACTGGACCGGTGACTAGTGATGAACGAACGATGATGCTCATCTGCCATCAGTGACTTCGGCGTGCTCAATTAATATGTTCGTGTTTCCGCATCTGTATGTCTCGCGGCTGTTAGACAATCCCTGCTTGTGTTGTGGCTATCAAGCAGCCGCAAGTCATGCAGACGCGGGGACTGGAAAATATTTTTCGAGCACTCTGAAGACACTCCGCTAGCACATTCGCTCATCACTACTGGTGACTAGTGATGAGCAAACAATGATGCTCATCTGCCATCAGTGACATCGGCGTGCTCGACTAATATGTTCGAAACTCCGTATCTGTATGTCTCATGGTTGCTAGACAATCCCTGCTTGTGTTGTGGCTATCAAGCAGCCACGAGACATACAGACTCAGGGACTGGAACATATTTTTCGAGCACTCCGATGACACTCTGTTAGCACCTGAGCACGTTCGCTCATCACTAGTGGGGACTAGTGATGATGAGCAAACAATGATGCTCATCTGCCATCAGTGACATCGGCGTGCTCGACTAATACGTAGCCACGGACTACACGCCTAACTCCAATCTTTGCCAACTTCAACACACTGCTTACAAGCTGAGCAGAAGCGGTGGTCGGTTTCTTAGGCAACGAGTTGTAAACAAAAACTGTTAATATCTCAAGATTGGTTGCAAATTTTAATAAACAGAAACATGCAGAAATGATTGTTTTTACAAGCTCTATCCATTTACGAACACCGGATTGAACCTTTAATAATAAGAACCGCATCTGGAAAGACAGAGCACGTTGTGCCTCTTCCTGAAAGGTTATTAACGAGTACATTGCGGTCTATAATAAAGTCATTTATGACTACAGTAAGATAATTAATACGAGAAACAACAAAGCAGATCCGCCACAGACATCACCGGAGTCTTTGACAGCGGCCGTTTCAACAAACATGTCTACTGCTCAGGTGATTCGGGAGGCCAAGACCCAGGAGGGCCGACACTTCCTGCGAGTTATTTTAGTATTGCCAGGGTCTATTTCATTATTCATCATCTATTTTTTTTTATTTTTTTTTTCAGTGCACCCATTGAGTTTAATGGGCGAATCTGATATTAAAAATGGATCATGCTGCATTTTTTTAAAAATGTTTTCTATTTTTTATTTTTTACCATCATTCATGAAACCTACTCCATACATGCAAGGTCCATTTGGCACATGGAAAGTCGACTCATCTGAATGAGCCCTATGGCTGACAGGATTCCCCGCAGCCGCCCTCCATTACAAGCATTGTTGAAAAAAAAAAAAAAAAAAAAAAAAAAAAATTCAAGTACTTTACTGTACATTGCAGTGATAATTACCAAACCACAAATATTAGCAGAAAATTGGGGATTTTTGCCATTAGTTCTCGGCCACGCAACATTAACCACCGCGCACCTGCTATCGAATCTACCCTTAGAAGTTATGCATTTAACGATGTGGTGATACCGCCACCTGGTGGTAGATCATGCTGACATGATATGGAAAACCCCCGCTTCTGCACTTCGTTTTATATAAAAAAAAATTAAAAAAAAAAAGCTTTACTCGCTGCAGGACATCAGGCCATCAGTGCTACAGACTTAGTGCTGGACCTGGGGAGGGTGACTGAAGTAGGTTTTAATATAAAAGAGCGCTGCTCACCCTTCCCAGGTCCAGCGCTGGATCTATTGTTGCATTCCTGGCTTTCATGGGATTTCTTATTTGATCAGAGAACTAATGCAATTGCATTGAGAAATATATCTAGACAAGTCCAGGATCTACAGAAGATAATCAGCATTTATCGGAGCGCTAGACCATCCGGAGTTAAAGGGCACGAAGCGGTAACTGTGGATCAGAGTGCGAAATGAAGCGTACGTTCATACATAAGTTACTGTTATTTTTCCAATGTAGTGTGAATGCACCCTAAAAATAAAAAATAATACAAATAAGTCTAATTAATAAATATATATATATATATATATAGATATATAGATATATATATCCACTTACCACCAGGATGACCATCCATGCCCACCACAATCAAGACACATAGAGCAATCAGTAGACAAGCAGAACGTGCCACTCCTCATACACTATATGGGCACAAGTATTGGGACCCACCTCTCAATAATTGATTTCAGGTCTTTCCTTCAGCCCCATTGGCACAGGTGTATAACACCCAGCCCCCGCCATGCTATCTGCATTCATTTAAGGCTACTTTCACACTAGCGTCGGCGCCGTCGCAGTGCGTCGGGCCGACGTACCGACGCATCCTGTGACAACGCAGCACAACGGGGGCAGCGGATGCATTATTACAACGCATCAGCTGCCCCATTGTGAGTTGCGGGGAGGAGGGGGCGGTGTTCCTGCCGCGCATGCGCGGTCGGAAATGGCGGACAAAAAAAAGTTTACATGTAACGTTTTTTGCGTTCCGACGGTCCGCCACAACACGACGCAACCGTCGCACGATGGTTGCGACGTGTGGCAATGCGTCGCTAATGTTAGTCTATGGGGAAAAAACGCATCCTGCAGCCAACTTTGCATTAGGTGCGTCTCACTTGAGCGCCCCCATTCATTAACCCCTTCATGACCTTGGGATTTTCCGTTTTTCCGTGTTCGTTTTTTTTTTCTCCCATGCTTCCCAGAGCCATAAACTTTTTTATTTTGCCGTCAGTACGGCCATGTGAGGGCTTATTTTTTTTTGCGGGACGAGTTGTACTTTTGAACGACATCATTGGTTTTACCATGTCGTGTACTAGAAAACAGGAAAAAAGTCCGGTGAAATTGGCTTTTTTGCTAGGTTCACTAAATGCTAAAACTGACCTGCCGTTATGATTCTCCAGGTCATCACGAGTTCATAGACACCAAACATGTCTAGGTTATCTTTTATCTAAGTGGTGAAAAAAAAATTCCCCCCCCCCAAAAAAAAAAAATTGCGCCATTTTCCGATACCCGTAGCGTCTTTATTTTTTGGGATCTGTGGTTGGTTGAGGGCTTATTTTTTGCATGTCGAGCTGACTTTTTTATTGATACCACTTTTGTGCAGATACGTTCTTTTGATCGCCCGTTATTGCATTTTAATGTAATGTCGTGGAGAACAAAAAAACGTACTTCTGGCGTTTCAAATTTTTTTCTAGCTACGCTGTTTAGCGATCAGGTTAATATCTTTTTTTATTGATAGATCGGGCGATTCTGAACGCGGCGATACCAAGTATGTGTAGGTTTGATTTTTAAATTTTTTTTTTATTATTATTGTTTTATTTTGAATGTGGCGAAAGGGGGGTGATTTAAACTTTTGTACTTTTTTTTATTTTTTTCACATTTTTTTTAAACTTTTTTTTTAACTTTTGCCATGCTTCAATAGCCTCTATGGGAGGCAAGAAGCAGGCACAACTCGATTGGCTCTGCTATGTAGCTGAAATGCAGACTTGCCATGCGCGCCGACCACAGGGTGGTGATCACAGCAAAGCGGCATCCGTAACCATAGAGTTCTCAAGGACCTCTATGCTTACTATGCAGAAGCATTGCTGACCCCCGATCATGTGACGGGGGCGGTGATGCGCTCATTTCCGGCCCGTTGGCCAGAATCACCGGTTTAATGCCGCTGTCTGCGTTTGACAGCGGCATTTAACTAGTTAATAGCGGCGGGTGAATCGTGATTTCACCCGCCGTTATTGCGGGCACATGTCAGCTGTTCAAAACAGCTGACATGTCCCGGCTTTGATGCGGGCTCACCGCCGGAGCCCGTATCAAAGCGGGGGTTCTGACCTCAGACGTACTATCCGGTCCGAGGTCAGAAAGGGGTTAAGAATGGCGTGCATCACTCCAACACTGACCATTGAGCCAAACTTTAGCTTAAACCCTAAACCTGAATACCGCGCAAAATGGACATTATGAAACCGAAGATGAAATCCACAATAATTGGACAGGAATAAACAATCAAACTTCAAGGAGAAGAGCAGACAGCTTGAAGGATCCCACTACTACGGAGATAAAATATCACCATTTTCAAGGTGTTCCTTTTGTCAATGATAAAATACTAACTAAAAACCTGGTATAATGTTGGCATTTTGAGCTCATGAAGAGCAAATAGAATCCTAGTCTTACGACATCACATACGGCTTAAGGCCGGTTTCACACGTCAGTGGCTCCGGTACGTGAGGTGACAGTTTCCTCACGTACCGGAGACACTGACTCACGTAGACACATTGAAAGCAATGTGTCTCTGCACATGTCAGCGTGTTTTCACGGACCGTGTGTCTGTGTGCAAAACACGGAGACATGTCAGTGTTCGTGGGAGCGCACGGATTACACGGACCCATTAAAGTCAATGGGTCCGTGTAAAATACGTACCGCACACGGATGCTGTCTGTGTGCAGTCCGTGTGCCGTGCAGGAGACAGCGCTACTGTAAGCGCTGTCCCCCCAACGTGGTGCTGAAGCGGCCATTCATATCTTCTCTCCAGCAGCGTTCGCTGGAAAGAAGATATGAAAAATCCTTTTTTTTTGTCCTCGTGTTTAAAATAAAGATCCCTGTCCCCACCCCCCTCCCACCCCCTGTGCGCCCCCCCGCTGTTACTAAACTACTCACCCGGCTCCCTCGCTGCGTCCTGTCCTCGCCGCACCTTCTCCTGTATGAGCGGTCACGTGGGGTCGCCGATTACAGTCATGAATATGCGGCTCCACATCCCATAGGGGTGGAGCCGCATATTCATCACTGTAATATGCGGGATGGGAACATGGCATTCTACATAGAATCAGTTCATCTTCATAAATCTGTCCCCTCTGACTCTGTTGTCTCCTTACATATCTATTGTAGAAAGATCTTTACATGAATTTTCCTCACGATCAGTGTTTGCTTCTTCTCTCTGCAGTGACCTGAAGCCACAGAACATACTCCTCGATGTCACCAAACACATCAAAATCTTTGACTTTGATTGCGCCATGTGGCCAAGCCGCTTTCTTGCTAATAAACCAACGTGGTTAGAGACAACAAGGTACTGTAAATGTCTTATAACCGAATCATAATAATCCACTGCCAGTACATTGTGGTCCTAGAGTGATGGACAACGACAACAGTGGAAAATGAATCTGTGGATAGGACACGTCTGTGATCCCCTCAAGTTCTCTGTATGATTTTGTATGTAACCACAGACCCATCCTCTACTTTCAGTTCCACAGACTGCCTGAGGTGTCCAATATCTGCATGGTATCCTACATCCGCAAGGTGTTCATCTTCAGACATGAATCCGTTACCTCTGACTCTGTTGTCTCCTCACATGTCCTTTGTATAAAGTTCTTTTCATGAATTAACCTTACAATCCGTGTCTGCTCCTTTTCCATGCAGTGACCTAAAGCCACAGAACATACTCCTCGATGACACCGGACACATCAAAATTGTCAACTTTGGCTTATCGTCAGCGAATGTGTCTGAGTAGGATGCCATAGATGCCTCTATTGTCACGCCTGGTTAGATAACACCAAAGTTAAGGAACATCCCTGTCTGATTAATCAGTGTTCCCCAACTCTGGTCCTCAAGAGCCACCAACAGGTCATGTTTTCAGGATTTCCTTAGTATTGCACAGGTGATAACTGCATCACAAGGACAGACGAGAATTCAATCACCTGTGCAATACTAAGGAAATCCTGAAAACATGACCTGCTGGTGGCTCTTGAGGACCGGAGTTGGGGAACACTAATGTAGATAGTAGGACTGAGTAATAATTTGATCTGTCATCCGGTTCACATCTAATCACAGATCCTCATGGCCTCTGTGTGTAAGTCCCCTCACCAGTATCGCCTCATCTCCTATCTTATGTTCCCACCGATAATGGATGGAGAAGGCTGCAATCATCTGGTAGACTCATTTTCCTTTGGCGTTATCCTGTTTACGAAAAGTGTAGGTGGCCAGCCGTTCTACAGCCAAGACTCAATAGAGGAATACTACCAATCGCTGCAAGTGGACATCCCTTATTTTCCATCTGGCATCTGCCCTGATGCCATTGATATCATAGAGGAGGTGAGTGGGATCAGATGGAGAAGGGTGATGAGGGATTATAAGGTGATATAGGAGATAACATGGGGACATCTCATACACACTGTGTAATAACGTGTCAGTAATAATACATAATGTAATAACTAATATATGTTTTCTTTCCAGCTCCTCTGCAAAACTCCATTTGCCCGATAGGCCATTACATCGTACATCAGATCCCACCCGTTCCTCTACTGCATAGACTGGAGCGATGTGGAATCCAGTAAAGCTGACCCATCATTCCCATGGGACTTATGTAAGTATCGCACATAAGGACATCCACAGTGTCCTCACTGCCCAGTAATACACATACACTTTATCACTATACCCCCCTGTATACAGTATATATGTGAGGAGCTGATTCTGACATGTATATTTCTCTTCTTCCAGGAGTATTGGGCTGATAAAAAAAATCAGCCCCATGCGAGTAACAGCCAACAACAAACCTTTCACCATGTAACAGCCACGTAGATTTGAGCACCAACCATCCAGGGACTTATTCTGGTGGACAAATTTGGGATCAGGAAGGAATTCTTTTTCCCTTATATGGGGATAATCAAACAAATTGTCCTTGGGGGTTATTTTCCACCTTCCTCTGGATTAACACAGCGAGTCATTAAAGGCTAAAATTGAACGAATTCTTACAACCATTGTCACGTCCTCTGATACTTACCGTATATACTCGAGTATAAGCCGACCCGAGTAGTATAAGCCGACCCCCCTAATTTTGCCACAAAAAGCTGGGAAAACTTAATGACTCGAGTAAAAGCCTAGGGTGGGAAATGCAGCAGCTACCGGTAAATGTCAAAAGTAAAAATAGATACCAATAAAAGTAAAATTAATTGAGACATCAGTAGGGTAAGTGTTTTTGAATATCCATATTGAATGCTCCATAAAGTTTGATGGGCCCCATTAGATGCTCCATATTAAAATATGCCCCATATAATCCTGCATAAAGGGTAATAAGGGCCCCATAACATGCTCCATAGACACATTTGCCCAATATAATGCTGCACAAGTGTTATGCCCCCCTAAGATGCTCCATACAGTCACTTGCCCCATATAATGCTGCACAAGCGTTATGGCCCCATAAGATGCTCCATACAGTCACTTGCCCCATATAGTGCTGCACAAACGTTATAGCCCCATAAGATGATCCGTACAGACACTTGCCCCATATAGTGCTGCACAATCGTTATAGCCCCATAAGATGCTCCGTACAGTCACTTGCCCCATATAGCGCTGCACAAACGTTATGGCCCCATAAGATGCTCCAGACAGCCACTTGCCCCATTATAATGCTGCACAAGTGTTATGGCCCCATAAGATGCTCCGTACAGTCACTTGCCCCATATAGTGCTGCACAAACGTTATGGCCCCATAAGATGCTCCATACAGTCACTTGCCCCATATAGCGCTGCACAAACGTTATGGCCCCATAAGATGCTCCATACAGTCACTTGCCCCATTATCATGCTGCACAAACGTTATGGCCCCATAAGATGCTCCATACAGTCACTTGCCCCATATAGCACTGCACAAACGTTATGGCCCCATAAGATGCTACAGACAGCCACTTGCCCCATATAGCGCTGCACAAACGTTATGGCCCCATAAGATGCTCCATACAGTCACTTGCCCCATTATAATGCTGCACAAACGTTATGGCCCCATAAGATGCTCCATACAGTCACTTGCCCCATATAGTGCTGCACACACGTTATGGCCCCATAAGATGCTCCATACAGTCACTGCCCCTTATAGTGCTGCACAAACATTATGGCCCCATACAGTTGCTCCGTACAGTCACTTGCCCCCTTATAGTGCTGCACAATTGTTATGGCTCCATAAGATGCTCCATACAGTCACTTGCCCCATATGCTGTGGCTGCGATAAAAAATAAGAATCACATACTCACCTCTCCGTCGCTCAGGACCCCGACACTTTCACCTGCTCCTCGTTCGGGTGCGGCTCCGTCCTCAGAACTGACGTTCAGCAGAGGGCACGCACTGACAACATCATCGCACCCTCTGACCTGAGCCAGAGGACGCTGATGACGGAGCCGCACCGGAATGAGAAGAGGTAAATATCGCGCAGCCCTGCGCTCCCCCTCCCCGTATACTTACCTGCTCCTGGCGCGGTGTAGACTCTGCTTCTCCCGGCGCCGCATATTCTTCCTGTACTGAGCGGTCACCGTTACCACTCATTACAGTAATGAATATGCGGCTCCACCCCTATGGGAGGTGGAGCCGCATATTCATTACTGTAATGAGCGGTACCATGTGACCGCTCAGTACAGGAAGAATATGCAGCGCTGGAAGAAGTAGGGACACGCAGGGACCACACCAGGAGTAGGTGAGTATAATTAGATAGCCCCCGCTCCCCCTCCCCTGCTGTCTCCTGGGTATGACTCGAGTATAAGCCGAGAGGGGGACTTTCAGTCTAAAAAAGTGGGCTGAAAATCTTGGCTTATACTCGAGTATATACGGTACCTGTCCGGCCGGCGCGCTCCCGATATAGTCCCTCGCTGCATTCCGCTCGGGTTCACGCATGCGCAGTAGCGCTTCTTCCGCCGCCAGGGGTTCTGGGAGGTCGTGACCCATTGGCTCCGCCCCAACATGGCAGTGTCCACCGGGTATTTCTGTTCGGCATTTACCCAGGTAAGACGCTTGTGTATCTTTGTTGTAGCGGCGCCTGCCTAGCCCAGGTGGTCCTCTTCGTCCTCAGGTCTCGTGTCTCTTCTGCGCTCTCGCTAGCCTTGTGCCTTTTCTCCTTCTTGCTAGTCTGTTAGTAGCCTTTTCCCTGGTTGTCTTGTCCCCTCCATTCCTTTGCCTCGTCCTTGTCCTATTGTCTTCCCTGTGTCTCAGTCCATTAACATATCCATCGTTTACTATTTTCTTTTTCTCTTCCTTTCCAGCTCCCAGCCTTCAGCCACCCTCAGTTCCTGATTCTTCTTTGTTTCCCGTTTTCACCAATCTTCGTTTTGCCCCAGTCGTCCCTTTGGCTCCGGCAGCTGTGGTTCTATCCCCCTTGGGCCTGTTCCTAATGCTCCCTGTATAGGGGTGGTTCCATCTGGTTCGCTCGTCCTCGGGGGCTCTGGAGCCGTGACCCAGAGGGTCCACTTTTGGGTTTCTTCCCCTAGTATCCAATCCGTGATAACCATAATTGCTATATCAACATCTGACCAACTTATCTACAACATAGCGGAAATGGACAAATAGAAGGAAGCGGCTGCTCCTTATCATCTACCAGATATGAACAGATAGAAGGAAGCAGCTGCTCCTTCACCTACCTGGCCATGGACAGACAAAAGGAAGCGGCTGCTCCTTCACCAATATAAACATGGACAGACAAAAGGCCATATGGTTAACATGTTGTAGGCTGAACATCCTAGAGGAATCAACGAAAACTCCAACTAGACGGATCACATTTCATAAATCCCTGCTTTTTGCCTCTCTGTCATGTGTGATCCAGACCTGGATTTCCAAAAACAACACAAGCCTAAGCCGAGGCCTGAGGAGCAGAGTCATCACCATTGTTATCTGCTCCATTATCTTGTATAATAATATAAATGATGATGTTCAGTAAATTACAAAATATTAAAATCCATACAAGTTTTGGTGTAATCGCCTTTTTTATTTTTGGCTTTTTATGCAGGACTGGGATCCCAAAGCGCTGTTTTAAAGTCACTGATGAAAAAAGCAATGGTGGTGGAAGAGACTCACTTGCCAACTCCTTATCCTAACCTGATGTACTGTTCACTCCTGAACAAGCGACACTACTCTGTGTCCTCCTCCTCCTGGACCTGTCGGCTGCCTTTGACACAGTGGACCATTCCCTAATATTACAGACCCTCTCATCTCTTGGCGTCACAGACTTGGCCCTATCCTGGATCTTGTCATACCTAACAGACCGGACATTGTGTCTCCCACTCACACACACCACCTCCTCACCTCGCCCCCTAGCTGTCGGAGTTCCGCAAAGTTCAGTCCAAGGGCCCCTGCTCTTCTCCATTTCCACCTTTGGCCTGGGACAGCTCATAGAATCTCATGTCTTTCAGTATCTCCTCTAAGCTGATGACACACAGATCTACATCTCTGGACCAGATATCATCACCCTACTAACCAATGTTTGTTGGCTATTTCATCCTTCTTCTCCACTAGATTTCTAAAACTTAACATGGAGAAAACAGAATTCATCATCTTTCCCCCATCTCACGCGACCCCCCTCCAATGGACCTATCCATTAAACGGCTGCCCACTCTCCCCAGTCCCACAAGCTCGCTGCCTCGGGGTAATCCTTGACGCTGATCTCTCAAAGCGCATATCCAAGCCCTTTCCACTTCCTGTTGACTTCAACTCAAACATTTTTCACGGATCCGTACATTCCTCAACCAAGAATCTGCAAAAACCCTAGTCCATGCCCTCATCATCTCTCGCCTTGACTACTGCAACCTCCTGCTCTGTGGCCTCCCCTCTAACACTCGACTAATCCACCTGTCCCCCCGCTATTCCCCGGACTCTCCTCTCTGTCAATCCCTTCACTGGCTCCCCATTACCCAGAGACTCCATTTCAAAACCCTAACCATGACGTACAAAGCCATCCACAACCTGTCTCCTCCATACATCTGTGACCTTGTCTCCCGGTACTTACCTGCATGCAACCTTTGATCCTCACAAGATCTCCATCTCTACTCCCCTATTATCCCCTCTTCCCACAATCGCATACAAGATTTCTCTCACGCATCACCCCTACTCTGCAACTCTACCACAACATCAGACTCTCGCCTACCAGCGAAACCTTCAAAAAGAACCTGAAGACCCACCTCTTCAAGCCTACAACCTGCAGTAACCACCGATTGACCAAACCGCTGCACAACCAGCTCTACCCTCGCCTACTGTATCCTCGTGGGCAGGGTCCTCTCTCCTCCTGTACCAGCTATGACTTGTATTGTTTTAAGATGATTGTACTTGTTTTTATTATGTATACCCCTCCTCACATGTAAAGCGCCATGGAATAAATGGCGCTATAATAATACATAATAATAACTGCTGCACTTTATTGCATATAGACTGCTTGGCTTATTAACCAGGCTTAATGTCTCCTTACAATAGCAAGGTGACATTAACCCTTTATTACCCCATATCCCACCGCTACAGTCAGTGGGAAGAGAGAGGCCAAGTGCCGGAATAGGCGCATCTTCCAGATGTGCCTTTTCTGGGGTGGCTGGGGGCAGAAGATTTAGCCAGGGGGCCAATAACCGTGGTCCCTCTCCAGGCTATTAATATCTGCCCTCAGTCACTGGCTTTACTACTCTGGAGGAGAAAATTGTGCGGGAGCCCACGCCAGTTTTTTTTCCATGATTTAATTTTTTAACACCTACAGCTCAAAAATTTTACACACACACACTACTAACATTATTAGTGAGGAATATATCAAAATAAACAGATATGCAATGGTTTACTGTATGTTAACCATGTCTCATACCCTGTCGGCTTCAGTAATGATTTTACAGAACCCGACAATTATCGGCTATATTGCTATCTAGCTGTGTATGATATATAAATATATATATACAGTGGGGCAAAAAAGTATTTAGTCAGTCAGCAATAGTGCAAGTTCCACCACTTAAAAAGATGAGAGGCGTCTGTAATTTACATCATAGGTAGACCTCAACTATGGGAGACAAACTGAGAAAAAAAAATCCAGAAAATCACATTGTCTGTTTTTTTAACAATTTATTTGCATATTATGGTGGAAAATAAGTATTTGGTCAGAAACAAACAATCAAGATTTCTGGTTCTCACAGACCTGTAACTTCTTCTTTTAGAGTCTCCTCTTTCCTCCACTCATTACCTGTAGTAATGGCACCTGTTTAAACTTGTTATCAGTATAAAAATACACCTCTGCACACCCTCAAACAGTCTGACTCCAAACTCCACTATGGTGAAGACCAAAGAGCTGTCAAAGGACACCAGAAACAAAATTGTAGCCCTGCACCAGGCTGGGAAGACTGAATCTGCAATATCCAACCAGCTTGGAGTGAAGAAATCAACAGTAAGAGCAATAATTAGAAAATGGAAGACATACAAGACCACTGATAATCTCCCTCGATCTGGGGCTCCACGCAAAATCCCACCCCGTGGGGTCAGAATAATCACAAGAACGGTGAGCAAAAATCCCAGAACCACGCGGGGGGACCTAGTGAATGAACTGCAGAGAGCTGGGACCAATTTAACAAGGCCTACCATAAGTAACACACTATGCCACCATGGACTCAGATCCTGCAGTGCCAGACGTGTCCCACTGCTTAAGCCAGTACATGTCCGGGCCCGTCTGAAGTTTGCTAGAGAGCATTTGGATGATCCAGGGGAGTTTTGGGAGAATGTCCTATGGTCTGATGAAACCAAACTGGAACTGTTTGGTAGAAACACAACTTGTCGTGTTTGGAGGAAAAAGAATACTGAGTTGCATCCATCAAACACCATACCTATTGTAAAGCATGGTGGTGGAAACATCATGCTTTGGGGCTGTTTCTCTGCAAAGGGGCCAGGACGACTGATCGGGTACATGAAAGAATGAATGGGGCCATGTATCGTGAGATTTTGAGTGCAAACCTCCTTCCATCAGCAAGGGCATTGAAGATGAAACGTGGCTGGGTCTTTCAACATGACAATGATCCAAAGCACACCGCCAGGGCAACGAAGGAGTGGCTTCGTGAGAAGCATTTCAAGGTCCTGGAGTGGCCTAGCCAGTCTCCAGATCTCAACGCTATAGAAAACCTTTGGAGGGAGTTGAAAGTCCGTGTTGCCAAGCGAAAAGCCAAAAACATCACTGCTCTAGAGGAGATCTGCATGGAGGAATGGGCTAACATACCAAGAACAGTGTGTGGCAACCTTGTGAAGACTTACAGAAAACGTTTGACCTCTGTCATTGCCAACAAAGGATATATTACAAAGTATTGAGATGATATTTTGTTTCTGACCAAATACTTATTTTCCACCATAATATGCAAATAAATTGTTAAAAAAACAGACAATGTGATTTTCTGGATTTTTTTTTCTCAGTTTGTCTCCCATAGTTGAGGTCTACCTATGATGTAAATTACAGACGCCTCTCATCTTTTTAAGTGGTGGGACTTGCACTATTGCTGACTGACTAAATACTTTTTTGCCCCACTGTATATGTGTGTGTGTCACTGACATATACATATATATATATATATCTACCTACACTATGTGTACACATTTATTCTATCTATTCTATTTTAACCTGTCGGTGTGATTTTACATTACACCGGCTTTTCTAAAAGACACTGGTGCGTATTTCTCGCAAGTCACGCTGATGGTCCGTGTGGTGTGGGAGTTTTTCTCGCACCCATAGACTTTTCATTGGCGAGTCTCGGCCAATATACGGTGCAAATCGCAGCATGCTGCGATTTCCCTCGCACGTATAATACGGATGATAGGAGCTGCCCCATAGATTAACATTGGTCCGAGTGCTGTGCGATTTTTTTTTATCGCATAGCTCTCGTCCGTATTACGCTCTACTGTGACTTCGGCCTTAAAGGGATAATCATTCAAAGTTTGAAAATTGCTATTTTTTTTTTGAAATTTTTGTCAAATTTCTGATATTTTTATAAATAAATGCAAATCATATAACCAAAATTTACTATTACCATAAAGTATAATGTGTCCAGAAAAAAACAAACTAAAAATCACTGGGATTTGTTGCAGCATTGCAGAGTTATTAGTATGTAAAGTGACAAAAAATTGGGCCGGTCAATAAGGGAAGTGTTTTTGGGGTCATTTTTTTTAAAAGCATTATCCTGTGCAGTATAGTTTTTGTTAGATAGTTAGAAATAATGGTCCAAGTGGCGTTTCCTCATGTTTGCCCAAGTGCAAGCTCCTGTAAATCACATTGTACAACGTTCTTATCGCCCACGGACAAGGGGCAAGGTACATGTGTGATATGGCGGAATACCACATTCCACCAGACTCCAGACATCTAGAAGCATGGCCTATCCTGCTTTTACTACTAGGTATGGGTTTTTTTTTGTGCTATTTTTCCTTTTATTCGGTTCCGTTGTGTTTCCTTACAAAATTTACTTCAGTTTCCTGACCCTGATCAGGCAAAGCAGCTGTCATGGTGCCCAAAAACCCAGGAGGGGCATCTCTGCACCCATTAGGCTGGCGCTACACGTCGACTTTGGTTGTAGCATAATTGTGCGGCCAAAAATCACTACTATGATGATGGGCGCATGTGCCCGATACTTGGGTTTGCCTTGGGCGCTCGAGTGACATGTTCGAGGCTCTGCGGCCGCATGTTTCACGGCTGGTAGCCACATTGAAGCATGCGTCCGGACCCCGTTTTGAGACCCTGACGTGAACCACTGAACGACCCCTTAAAAAACACGTATGAAGCTGGGTATCCAAGAAGTATCGTTTCTCATTGCGGAGATTGACATGCTAATCATGCCGAGATGAGGAGACTTAAAGCCGCAATGCTCCTCTGGGAAATATGAGGCTGGGTATTCATGTGGCATTTGCAAGGCCATAGTGTGCCAACTGTATACAAAGTGCAACAGTCGCCCATAGCAACCAATAAGGTCGCTGCTTTCATTTTCTAAAGAGCCTCTGGGAAATGGAAGCTGATTTCTGATTGGTTGATATGGACAAGCGCTTCCCTTTGCCAGCTGTACAGAATGACAGCGCTGTGTGTGCCTGTGTGCAGTGCAGGCAGCCAGTGCAGCCATTCCTGCCTCATGATACAAGCGTCTCCACAGCAACGAGCAGACACAGGACAGGAACTAGAGCAGCAGGGCGGGGGTTGCCGGGGGAAGAGATAGGAGGAAGCACCGGAAGTGCAGAGCGGTCCATGTGAGTGTATTGTGTACACAGAGTGAGGCTGCAGCTGTCAGCAGCCGGGCAGGGTCCGTGTCTCCTGCACATGTGCTGAGGCCAGAGGAGTAGCAGGCGGCCATTGTGCCAGGAGCTGACAGGCTGGAGCTGCGACCAGGAGCCTCTGAAGGCAAGTGCCGCCTCTACCCAGCTCCTACCACAGCAGCCATGACAGCACCCTGCAATAAAGGCCTGAGCCTCCAGGGGACTGGTGTCTACGTGTTATCTACTGACATACACCCCATAATATGATAATAGCCACCGTACTGTGTACTATACACCCCCATAATATAATATCCACCGTACTGTGTATTATACACCCCATAATATGATAATAACCACCGTACTGTGTATTATACACCCCATAATATGATAATAACCACCGTACTGTGTATTATACACCCCATAATATGATAATAGCCACCGTACTGTGTACTATACACCCCATAATATGATAATAGCCACCGTACTGTGTACTATACACCCCCATAATATAATATCCACCGTACTGTGTATTATACACCCCATAATATGATAATAGCCACCGTACTGTGTACTATACACCCCATAATATAATATCCACCGTACTGTGTATTATACACCCCATAATATGATAATAGCCACCGTACTGTGTACTATACACCCCATAATATAATAATATCCACCGTACTGTGTATTATACATCCCCATAATATAATAATATCCACCGTACTGTGTATTATACACCCCATAATATAATATCCACCGTACTGTGTATTATACATCCCCATAATATGATAATAGCCACCGTACTGTGTATTATACATCCCCATAATATAATATCCACCGTACTGTGTACTATACACCCCCATAATATAATATCCACCGTACTGTGTATTATACACCCCATAATATGATAATAGCCACCGTACTGTGTACTATACACCCCATAATATAATATCCACCGTACTGTGTATTATACACCCCATAATATGATAATAGCCACCGTACTGTGTACTATACACCCCATAATATAATAATATCCACCGTACTGTGTATTATACATCCCCATAATATAATAATATCCACCGTACTGTGTATTATACACCCCATAATATAATATCCACCGTACTGTGTATTATACATCCCCATAATATGATAATAGCCACCGTACTGTGTATTATACATCCCCATAATATAATATCCACCGTACTGTGTACTATACACCCCCATAATATAATATCCACCGTACTGTGTACTATACACCCCCATAATATAATATCCACCGTACTGTGTATTATACACCCCATAATATGATAATAGCCACCGTACTGTGTATTATACACCCCATAATATGATAATAGCCACCGTACTGTGTACTATACACCCCCATAATATAATATCCACCGTACTGTGTATTATACACCCCATAATATAATATCCACCGTACTGTGTATTATACACCCCCATAATATAATATCCACCGTACTGTGTATTATACACCCCATAATATAATATCCACCGTACTGTGTATTATACACCCCCATAATATAATATCCACCGTACTGTGTATTATACACCCCATAATATAATATCCACCGTACTGTGTACTATACACCCCCATAATATAATATCCACCGTACTGTGTATTATACATCCCCATAATATGATAATAGCCACCGTACTGTGTACTATACACCCCCATAATATAATATCCACCGTACTGTGTACTATACACCCCCATAATATAATATCCACCGTACTGTGTATTATACACCCCATAATATGATAATAGCCACCGTACTGTGTATTATACACCCCATAATATGATAATAGCCACCGTACTGTGTATTATACACCCCCATAATATAATATCCACCGTACTGTGTATTATACACCCCATAATATAATATCCACCGTACTGTGTATTATACACCCCCATAATATAATATCCACCGTACTGTGTATTATACACCCCATAATATAATATCCACCGTACTGTGTACTATACACCCCCATAATATAATATCCACCGTACTGTGTATTATACACCCCATAATATGATAATAACCACCGTACTGTGTACTATACACCCCATAATATAATATCCACCGTACTGTGTATTATACACCCCATAATATGATAATAGCCACCGTACTGTGTACTATACACCCCATAATATAATATCCACCGTACTGTGTATTATACACCCCATAATATGATAATAACCACCGTACTGTGTATTATACACCCCATAATATAATATCCACCGTACTGTGTATTATACACCCCCATAATATAATAATATCCACCGTACTGTGTATTATACACCCCATAATATAATATCCACCGTACTGTGTATTATACACCCCATAATATAATATCCACCGTACTGTGTATTATACACCCCATAATATAATATCCACCGTACTGTGTACTATACACCCCCATAATATAATATCCACCGTACTGTGTATTATACACCCCATAATATAATATCCACCGTACTGTGTACTATACACCCCATAATATGATAATAACCACCGTACTGTGTATTATACACCCCCATAATATAATATCCACCGTACTGTGTATTATACACCCCCATAATATAATAATATCCACCGTACTGTGTATTATACACCCCATAATATAATATCCACCGTACTGTGTACTATACACCCCCATAATATAATATCCACCGTACTGTGTATTATACACCCCATAATATGATAATAACCACCGTACTGTGTATTATACACCCCCATAATATAATATCCACCGTACTGTGTATTATACACCCCATAATATAATAATATCCACCGTACTGTGTATTATACACCCCATAATATAATATCCACCGTACTGTGTATTATACACCCCATAATATAATATCCACCGTACTGTGTATTATACACCCCATAATATAATAATATCCACCGTACTGTGTATTATACACCCCATAATATAATATCCACCGTACTGTGTATTATACACCCCATAATATAATATCCACCGTACTGTGTATTATACACCCCATAATATGATAATAACCACCGTACTGTGTATTATACATCCCCATAATATAATATCCACCGTACTGTGTACTATACACCCCCATAATATAATATCCACCGTACTGTGTATTATACACCCCATAATATAATATCCACCGTACTGTGTATTATACACCCCATAATATGATAATAACCACCGTACTGTGTATTATACACCCCATAATATGATAATAGCCACCGTACTGTGTATTATACACCCCCATAATATAATATCCACCGTACTGTGTATTATACACCCCCATAATATAATAATATCCACCGTACTGTGTATTATACACCCCATAATATAATATCCACCGTACTGTGTATTATACACCCCATAATATAATATCCACCGTACTGTGTACTATACACCCCCATAATATAATATCCACCGTACTGTGTATTATACACCCCATAATATGATAATATCCACCGTACTGTGTATTATACACCCCCATAATATAATATCCACCGTACTGTGTATTATACACCCCCATAATATAATAATATCCACCGTACTGTGTATTATACACCCCCATAATATAATATCCACCGTACTGTGTATTATACACCCCCATAATATAATATCCACCGTACTGTGTATTATACACCCCCATAATATAATATCCACCGTACTGTGTATTATACACCCCCATAATATAATATCCACCGTACTGTGTACTATACACCCCCATAATATAATATCCACCGTACTGTGTATTATACACCCCCATAATATGATAATAACCACCGTACTGTGTATTATACACCCCCATAATATAATATCCACCGTACTGTGTACTATACACCCCCATAATATAATATCCACCGTACTGTGTATTATACACGAAGACACAAAAGAGAATAGTAAAACCAAAAACACTCAGTTTGAAAAAATGTTGCAGTAATCTGCAAGTGCTAGTAAAAGATGTAAAAAACAGGGTATTTGGTTGATACGTTTTTTGCAAAAAATGTATACTAAGCTGCTCTACCAATCTTCACGGTATACCCTTATCAGAGCAGTCCTAACTAATGTATGCAATCCCTATCTGATGTATTTAAAAACCTGATCATCTGTATATAACCTGTGTGAACAGGGTTCAGAGAGGAAAAATCCATGTGTGCATACAGGGTAGAACAGCTTTTGTGCAGATAGCCCAAGAGGAGTGGTGGAACTCCCCAGTCTTGTAGACACAAGAGAACAATTATGGAAACAGGAACACATGGGCTACTTGCACAGTGAACAAGTCTGTAGGATCATGTTCACACACCACCAAGAAACCTGAAGACACAAAAGAGAATAGTAAAACCAAAAACACTCAGTTTGAAAAAATGTTGCAGTAATCCGCAAGTGCTAGTAAAAGATGTAAAAAACAGGGTATTTGGTTGATACGTTTTTTGCAAAAAATGTATACTAAGCTGCTCTACCAATCTTCACGGTATACCCTTATCAGAGCAGTCCTAACTAATGTATGCAATCCCTATCTGATGTATTTAAAAACCTGATCATCTGTATATAACCTGTGTGAACAGGGTTCAGAGAGGAAAAATCCATGTGTGCATACAGGGTAGAACAGCTTTTGTGCAGATAGCCCAAGAGGAGTGGTGGAACTCCCCAGTCTTGTAGACACAAGAGAACAATTATGGAAACAGGAACACATGGGCTACTTGCACAGTGAACAAGTCTGTATGATCATGTTCACACACCACCAAGAAACCTGAAGACACAAAAGAGAATAGTAAAACCAAAAACACTCAGTTTGAAAAAATGTTGCAGTAATCCGCAAGTGCTAGTAAAAGATGTAAAAAACAGGGTATTTGGTTGATACGTTTCCATAATTGTTCTCTTGTGTCTACAAGACTGGGGAGTTCCACCACTCCTCTTGGGCTATCTGCACAAAAGCTGTTCTACCCTGTATGCACACATGGATTTTTCCTCTCTGAACCCTGTTCACACAGGTTATATACAGATGATCAGGTTTTTAAATACATCAGATAGGGATTGCATACATTAGTTAGGACTGCTCTGATAAGGGTATACCGTGAAGATTGGTAGAGCAGCTTAGTATACATTTTTTGCAAAAAACGTATCAACCAAATACCCTGTTTTTTACATCTTTTACTAGCACTTGCAGATTACTGCAACATTTTTTCAAACTGAGTGTTTTTGGTTTTACTATTCTCTTTTGTGTCTTCAGGTTTCTTGGTGGTGTGTGAACATGATCATACAGACTTGTTCACTGTGCAAGTAGCCCATGTGTTCCTGTTTGTGTATTATACACCCACATAATATAATATCCACCGTACTGTGTACTATACACCCCCATAATATAATAATATCCACCGTACTGTGTGTTATACACCCCATAATATAATAATATCCACCATACTGTGTGTTATACACCCCATAATATAATATCCACCGTACTGTGTATTATACATCCCATAATATAATAATATCCACCGTACTGTGTGTTATACATCCCATAATATAATAATATCCACCGTACTGTGTACTATACACCCCCATAATATAATAATATCCACCGTACTGTGTGTTATACATCCCATAATATAATAATATCCACCGTACTGTGTACTATACACCCCCACAATATAATAATATCCACCGTACTGTGTACTATACACCCCATAATATAATAATATCCACCGTACTGTGTACTATACACCCCATAATATAATAATATCCACCGTACTGTGTACTATACACCCCATAATATAATAATATCCACCGTACTGTGTTATACACCCCCCACAATATAATAATATCCACCGTACTGTGTATTATACACCCACATAATATAATATCCACCGTACTGTGCACTATACACCCCCCATAATATAATAATATCCCCCGTACTGTGTACTATACACCCCATAATATAATATCCACCGTACTGTGTGTTATACATCCCCATAATATTATAATATCCACCGTACTGTGTATTATACACCCACATAATATAATATCCACCGTACTGTGCACTATACACCCCCACAATATCCAACGTACACCCCATCTACTATATAATTGTCTAAGGGTTACTTCCGTCTGTCTGTCCTTCTGTCACGGTTATTCGTTCGCTGATTGGTCTCAGCAGCTGCCTGTCATGGCTGCCGCGACCAATCAGCGACGGCCACAGTCCGATTAGTCCCTCCCCTACTCCCCTGCACTCACTGCCCGGCGCCCGCTCCGTAATCCCCTCCACTCACCGCTCACACAGGGTTAATGGCAGCGGTAACGGCCCGCGGTGTAACGCACTCCGTTACCGCTGCTATCAACCCTGTGTGTCCCCAACTATTTACTATTGATGCTGCCTATGCAGCATCAATAGTAAAAATATGTCATGTTAAAAATAATAAAAAAAACCAAAAAACTTGCTATACTCACCATCCGCCGCCTTTCCGGCTCCTCGCCACGCTCCCGGGACCGCTCCATTGCAAGCGGCAGCTTCCGGTCCCAGGACAAGGAACGGCCGTGACGTCACTGTCATGTGACCGCGACATCATCACAGGTCCTGCTCACACCAGCCCTGGGACCGGAAGCTGCTGCTTGCAATGGAGCTGTCCCAGGAGCGTGGCGAGAAGCGGGAAAGGTGGCGGTACTACGTGCCTGGGCAATATACTACGTGCCTGGGCAATATACTACGTGACTGGGCAATATACAGCGTGGCTGGGCAATATACTACGTGGCCGGCCAATATACTACGTGACTGGACAATATACTACATGGCTGGGCAATATACTACGCGACTGGGCAATATACTACGTGGCTGGGCAATATACTACATGACTGGACAATCTACTACGTGACTGGGCAATATACTACGTGGCTGGGCAATATACTACGTGGCTGGGCAATATACTACGTAACTGGGCAATATACTACGTGACTGGGCAATATACTACGTGACTGGGCAATATACTATGTCGCTGGGCAATATACCACGTGGCTGGGCAATATACTACGTGGTTGGGCAATATACTACGTAACTGGGCAATATACTACGTGACTGGGCAATATACTACGTGGCTGGGCAATATACTATGTCGCTGGGCAATATACCACGTGACTGGGCAATATACTACGTGGCTGGGCAATATACTACATGGCTGGGCAATATACTACGTAACTGGGCAATATACTACATGACTGGGCAATATACTACATGGCTGGGCAATATACTACGTCGCTGGGCAATATACCACGTGGCTGGGCAATATACTACGTGGTTGGGCAATATACTACGTGGCTGGGCAATATACTACGTGGCTGGGCAATATACTACGTAACTGGGCAATATACTACATGACTGGGCAATATACTACATGGCTGGGCAATATACTACGTCGCTGGGCAATATACCACGTGGCTGGGCAATATACTACGTGGTTGGGCAATATACTACGTGGCTGGGCAATATACTACGTGGCTGGGCAATATACTACGTGGCTGGGCAATATACTACGTGGCTGGGCAATATACTACGTGGCTGGGCAATATACTACATGGCTGGACAATATACTATTTGGCTGGGCAATATACTACGTGACTGGGCAATGTACTACGTGGCTGGGCAATATACTACGTGGCTGGGCAATATACTACGTGGCTGGGCAATATACTACGTGGCTGGGCAATATACTACGTGACTGGGCAATATACTACGTGGCTGGGCAATATACTACGTGGCTGGGCAATATACTACGTGGCTGGGCAATATACTACTTCGCTGGGCAATGTACTACGTGACTGGGCAATATGCTACGTGGCTGGGCAATATACTACGTGGCTGGGCAATGTACTACGTGGCTGGGCAATATACTACGTGGCTGGGCAATATACTACGTGGCAGGGCAATATACTACGTGGCTGGGCAATATACTACGTGGCTGGGCAATATACTACGTGGCTGGGCAATGTACTACGTGGCTGGGCAATATACTACGTGGCTGGGCAATATACTACGTGGCAGGGCAATATACTACGTGGCAGGGCAATATACTACGTGGCTGGGCAATATACTACGTGGCTGGGCAATATACTACGTGGCTGGGCAATATACTACGTGGCTGGGCAGTATACTACGTGGCTGGGCAATATACTACGTGGCTGGGCAATATACTACGTGGCTGGGCAATATACTACGTGGACATGCATATTCTAGAATACCCGATGCGTTAGAATCGGGCCACCATCTAGTGATATAAATATAATATCCACCGTACTGTGTTATACACCCCCATAATATAATATCCCCTGGCCTGTGTATCATACATCCCCCATAATATAATATTTTCCCGCGTCCTGTGTACTATACATCCCCCATAATACATTATCCCCCGTACTGTGTATTACACACCCTTATATTATTAATTATCCCCCGTCCTATGTATTATACATGCCCCATAATCGAACATTCCCCGTCCTATGTATTATACATTCACCATAATATAATATCTCCCCTCCTGTGTATTATACATGCCCATAGTATTATTTGTAAAAATTGGGTGTAATTGAGACCGTCATTTGTTTTGAGCTTGTAGAAAGAGTTGGGTCATTGGCCTCTTCATAGATTTGGGCCGAATTCAGACTTGCGTGGATTTGCTGCATCCACATGGGTGCTCTGGTGGGTGCGAGTGTCCTCTGCTGGCACGAACATGCCGGCCACTTGTGATTACTGGGCTGATGTCACACGAGACACCGTGGCTCTGCGGGGCCCTGGACCCTGGATCTTCACTACCTCGGGGGAACGTTCAGGACGCAAAAAAAAGACTGACAGCGCACAATGGCCACACTGACGGGAACAACGATTACAGTGCGGGCATCATGGGCATGGAACTGCAGAAATGGGCGAGACAACTGCTCGCTGGGTTTTTTTTAATGTTCATTCTCTCTTCTATCTCTTCTCTCCCCTTGTCTCTTCTTATCCCTCTTCACTCTATCTTCTGTTCTCTTTCTGTCTATCACTTTTCTTTCTCTCTTTTTATCTGTCTCCTCACTTTCTGTCTTCTCTCTTTATCTCCTCTCCTCTCTCTCTATGATCTCTCCTCTCTTCTCCCTCTCTTCTTTTCTTTCCCCTCTATCCTTTCTCTCCTTTCTTCTCCCTCTTTTCTTTCTCTCCTTTTCTCTTCTCTCATCTTCTTTCCTCTATCCTCTCTTCTCTCTGTTCTCTCTCTACTCTCCTTATCTCTCCTCTCTTCTTTCTTCTCCCAATTTTCTCTTTTCCTCCTCTTTCTTTTTCTCTCTTCTCTCTTTACTCTCTTCTCTCTTTACTCCCTTCTCTCTTTCCTCTTGTCTCTTCGCCTCTTCTTTCCTCTCTATCCTCTTTTTTCTCTTCTCTCTCCTCTCTTCTCTCTTTTCTCTCTCTTCTCTCTCTTCTTTCTTTTCTCTCATCTCTCTTCTCTCTCCTCTCTTCTCTCTTTTCTCTCTCTTCTCTCTTCTTTCCTTTCTCTCCTTTCTCCTCTCTCTTTCCTCTTGTCTCTCTCCTCTGCTTTCCTCTCTCCTCTCTTCTTTCTTTTCTCTCTTCTCTCTTTCCTCTTGTCTCTCTCCTCTGCTTTCCTCTCTCCTCTCTTCTTTCTTTTCTCTCTTCTCTCTCTTTCCTCTTGTCTCTCTCCTCTGCTTTCCTCTCCTCCTCTCTTTTTTCTCTTCTCTCTTCTTTCTTCTCTTTCTTATCTCTCTTTCCTCGTCTCCTTTCTTCTCTGTCCTCTCTTCTCTCTCTCTTCTATGTCTCCTCTCTCTCCTTTTGTCTCTTTTCTTTCCTCTTCTCTTGCTCTTCTTGACTTTCTCCTCGCTCTCTTTCCTCTGTTCCTATCCTTTCTCTCCTTTCTCACCTCTCTTCCCCAATTTTCCTCTTTCCTCTCTCCCTCCTCTCTCTTCTCTACTCTCTCTTCCTCCTCTATCTCTATTTTCTCACTCTTTTCTCCCTCTTCTCTCTCTTTTCTCTCCCTCTCCCCTCTCTCTTCTTTTCCTAATATTATACACGTTGTCTGGCCAATTTGTTGAGCTGCGGCGACCTCTAGTGGTAGAATGGCGGTACATGTAGAGTCAGTGTGAGAATTGCATCTGCCGAACTGATTTCCATTATTAATCAATAATAACGTTCCATTAGCAGCCGCAGTGCCATGGCAGCTCTGAAGTACGCAGGCCTGGACGATACCGACAGTGAGGACGAGCTGCCGCCCGGATGGGAGGAGAGGAACACCAAGGATGGATGGGTTTACTATGCCAAGTAAGAGCATGCCGAGAGGGCAGTGTCTGTAAACTATCCCTGCACAATGATAATATACATACACGGGGCTGATTTACTGTTTTCTCATCTGTACACTTCATCCTTGGATTTTACATCTACTTTTCTATACAGATAAAGCAAACTACAAAGCCCAAACGTGACGTATATCTGCGTCATTTGTGCACCTTCACTCATCGTGTGGCCCTTATTAGGCCTCATTCAGATGTTCAGTTTTTTTTATTTGTGCAAGAAAAATGGACAAGTTCACTCTTACTTGATTCTCGCTGCTCCCCCTGAATATTCCACTTTTTTTTTTCCAAATCCGCCATCTGGTTCCAAAGATATGGACCTTTATATTTAGTGCAAATTTGTATAGTTTTTACCAAGAAGGCGTGGCTTACAGATACAATTCTCCTAGAGGGGCATGTGACCTTATTGTTCCTCCAGTGACTACAGCGCTAGAGTAAAAAAAAAAACAAAAAAATTCATGTATTTACGTTTTTCACTTTTTAACGAGGCCATATCTACTTGTACACTATAAAAGTGAGTCTTCGAGGGATTATTCCCAAATTCGTTAGTGAGTATTTTTGGATAGTGCTTGTGAAAACAAGCAATTTTGCAATTTGTTGCGCGTTAAAATTTTGATTTGTTCTTGAGATATTAACACTTTTCTTTTGTTTACAGCTTGTTGCCTTGGAGACCGACCACCAGCAGCTGCTTTTGAAACCGGCCAGGATAGCTGTAGCACGCTTGTTAACGTCCTAATCTTGGCCAGCTTAGCCGCTGTGCTTACAAGTTAGACAGCAGCGGTTTTGTTACGTCCTAATCTCGGCCAGGTGCTTACGAGCTAGACAGTAGCGGTGGTCGGTCTCCAAGACAACAAGCTGTAAACAAAAGACCAAAATGTTAATATCTCAAGAACGGCTGAAAATTTTAACAAGCAGTAAATTGCAAAAGTGCTTGTTTTTACAAGCTCTATCCGACAGTATCCATTTGGGAGGAGGGGAAATATCACTTTAATTCTGTGAACATCGGCCCCATTCCATCAAGACCGGCATTTTGGACAACTGTCTTGATGAAGTGCGCGCCGGAGTAATATTTCACAGCTGTCAGTTAGAATTTTTGTGTTTCTGGCGTAAGCTGCTTGATGAATCGGGGCCATTGTGTTTTTTTTCCTGTCCTGTGCATTGTGCTATAACCTCAGGAGACCAACTACTTATCTTTTTTTTTTAATAGCCACTTGGATGAAAAAACCCAGTGGGAGCACCCAAAAACTGGAAAGCGAAGGAGAATCGCCGGAGGTTAGTAACACGCTCTGCCCACTGGCTACAGTTAAAAAAAACAACAAAATTTTGCCTTATTCACCCTCACTGGGTCCAACACTAAGTCTCCTTATGTCACATTGACAACGCTGCAGTCAATCAGTGAGCTCACCGGCCAACTCGGGCTGAGCCGTTATTAGCTACAATAATAGACACCTGGAGCAGCGGTGTAAACTCAGCGTTGGACCTGGGGAGGGTGAGTAGGGAAACATTCTCTGCTCATTGAAAATTCAGCATGCACATAAACCTACTGAGATTTCGGAGCAGAAAATGAGTAGAAACGCCAAGTATTTTAGGATGTTACCTCTCAGTTTGTGATCCAAAAAGCCTCCAATGTGCAGATACTCCAGTGTGAGGATCACCCGTCTGCCCTAGCCCATGACTCGATAATACATATATTTTCATCATTTTGCAGATCTCCCCTATGGCTGGGAACAAGAAACGGATGACAACGGGCAGATGTATTTTGTTGAGTGAGTATATAGATATACAATCATGGCCAAAAAAGTCTTGGCACCCTTGAAATTGTTCCAGAAAATGAAGTATTTCTCCCAGAAAATTATTGCAATTACACATGTTTTGTGTAAAACTCCTGAAACAAAAAATCAGTGTGAACATACCGTTAAAAACCTATTCCGATATGCCGGCCTTGAAGTCACGTATTGATGTGTCATATTCCCATCGGTAATTATATTCTCTCCTTTCAGTCACCTGAATAAGAGGACCACTTACCTGGACCCCCGACTCGCCTTTACCGTTGAGGATCAGCCAGCAAAGATGAACACGAGACAGAAGTATGATGCGAACACCACCGCCATGGATATTCTCCAGGGCTGCGACCTGACCGGCAAAGTGGCTATTGTCACTGGCGCAAACACCGGCATTGGTGAGGATTCCTCTAAGAAAAATGTCACATAACGTTTTATTTTGTTAAAGGGAACTTGTCACCTGGTTTAGGGCAACGTCACTATGTATTTAAAGATGGACGTTATTTTACTGGAGGTGGAGGAGGTGAGCTGTGATATCACCTATTATAAATGGTGGATCCTGTGTTATCTACTGTATATAGAGGTGTTATCAGTCATTGTACAGGAGGAGGAGGAGGTGAGCTGTGACATCACCTATTGTGAATGGTGGATCCTGTGTTATCTACTGTATATAGAGGTGTTATCAGTCATTGTACAGGAGGAGGAGGTGAGCTGTGACATCACCTATTGTGAATGGAGGATCCTGTGTTATCTAATGTATATAGAGGTGTTATCAGTCATTGTACAGGAGGAGGAGGTGAGCTGTGACATCACCTATTGTGAATGGTGGATCCTGTGTTATCTACTGCATGTAGAGGTATTATCAGCCATTGTACAGGAGGAGGAAGTGAGCTGTGACATCACCTATTGTGAATGGTGGATCCTGTGTTATCTACTGTAAATAGAGGTGTTATCAGTCATTGTACTGGAGGAGGTGAGCTGTGACATCACCTATTGTGAATAATGGATCGTGTTATCTACTGTAAATAGAGGTGTTATCAGTCATTGTACAGGAGGAGGAGGTGAGCTGTGATATCACCTATTGTGAATGGTGGATCCTGTGTTATCTACTGTATATAGAGTTGATACCAGTCATTGTACAGGAGGAGGAGGTGAGCTGTGACACCACCTATTGTGAATAATGGATCGTGTTATCTACTGTAAATAGAGGTGTTATCAGTCATTGTACAGGAGGAGGAGGTGAGCTGTGACATCACCTATTGTGAATAATGGATCGTGTTATCTACTGTAAATAGAGGTGTTATCAGTCATTGTACAGGAGGAGGAGGTGAGCTGTGACACCACCTATTGTGAATGGTGGATCCTGTGTTATCCCCTGTATATAGAGGTGTCATCAGTCATTGTACAGGAGGAGGAGGTGAGCTGTGACATCACCTATTGTGAATGATGGATCCTGTGTTATCTACTGTATATAGAGGTGTTATCAGTCATTGTACAGGAGGAGGAGGTGAGCTGTGATATCACCTATTGTGAATGGTGGATCCTGTGTTATCTACTGTATATAGAGGTGTTATCAGTCATTGTACAGGAGGAGGTGAGCTGTGACATCACCTATTGTGAATGGTGGATCCTGTTTTATCTACTGTATATAGAGGTGTTATCAGTCATTGTACAGGAGGAGGAGGTGAGCTGTGACATCACCTATTGTGAATGGTGGATCCTGTGTTATCTACTGTATATAGAGGTGTTATCAGTCATTGTACAGGAGGAGGAGGAGAGCTGTGACATCACCTATTGTGAATGGTGGATCCTGTGTTATCTACTGTATATAGAGGTGTTATCAGTCATTGTACAGGAGAAGGTGAGCTGTGACATCATCTATTGAGAATGGTCGATCCTGTGTTATCTACTGTATATAAAGGTGTTATCAGTCATTGTACAGGAGGAGGAGGTGAGCTGTGACATCACCTATTGTGAATGGTGGATCCTGTGTTATATACTGTATATAGAGGTGTTGTCAGTCATTGTACAGGAGGAGGAGGAAGTGAGCTGTGATATCACCTATTGTGAATGGTGGATTCTGTGTTATCTACTGAATATAGAGGTGTTATCATTCATTGTACATAAGGAGGAGGTGAGCTGTGATATCACCTATTGTGAATGGTGGATCCTGTGTTATCTACTGTATATAGAGATGTTACCTGTCATTGTACAGGAGGAGGAGGTGAGCTGTGACATCACCTATTGTGAATGGTGGATCCTGTGTTATCTACTCTATATAGAGGTGTTCAGTCATTGTACAGGATGAGGAGGTGAGCTGTGACATCACCTATTGTGAATGGTGGATCCTGTGTTATCTACTGTAAATAGAGGTGTTATCAGTCATTGTACAGGAGGAGGTGAGCTGTGACATCATCTATTGTGAATGGTGGATCCTGTGTTATCTATTGTATATAGAGGTGTTATCACTCATTGTACAGGAGGAGGAGGTGAGCTGTGATATCACCTATTGTGAATGGTGGATCCTGTGTTATCTACTGTATATAGAGATGTTACCTGTCATTGTACAGGAGGAGGAGGTGAGCTGTGACATCACCTATTGTGAATGGTGGATCCTGTGTCATTTACTGTATATAGAGGTGTTATCAGTCATTGTACAGGATGAGGAGGAGGTGAGCTGTGATATCACCTATTGTGAATGGTGGATCCTGTGTTATCTACTGTATATAGAGGTGTTATCAGTCATTGTACAGGAGGAGGAGGTGAGCTGTGACATCACCTATTGTGAATGGTGGATCCTGTGTTATCTACTCTATATAGAGGTGTTCAGTTATTGTACAGGATGAGGAGGTGAGCTGTGACATCACCTATTGTGAATGGTGGATCCTGTGTTATCTACTGTAAATAGAGGTGTTATCAGTCATTGTACAGGAGGAGGTGAGCTGTGACATCATCTATTGTGAATGGTGGATCCTGTGTTATCTATTGTATATAGAGGTGTTATCACTCATTGTACAGGAGGAGGAGGTGAGCTGTGACATCACCTATTGTGAATGGTGGATCCTGTGTTATATACTGTATATAGAGGTGTTGTCAGTCATTGTACAGGAGGAGGAGGAAGTGAGCTGTGATATCACCTATTGTGAATGGTGGATCCTGTGTTATCTACTGTAAATAGAGGTGTTATCAGTCATTGTACAGGAGGAGGTGAGCTGTGACATCATCTATTGTGAATGGTGGATCCTGTGTTATCTATTGTATATAGAGGTGTTATCACTCATTGTACAGGAGGAGGAGGTGAGCTGTGACATCACCTATTGTGAATGGTGGATCCTGTGTTATCTACTGTAAATAGAGGTGTTATCAGACATTGTACAGGAGGAGGAGGTGAGCTGTGACATCACCTATTGTGAATGGTGGATCCTGTGTTATCTACTGTAAATAGAGGTGTTATCAGACATTGTACAGGAGGAGGAGGTGAGCTGTGACATAACCTATTGTGAATGGTGGATCCTATGTTATCTACTGTGTATAGAGGTGTCATTGTAATCTTACCTGTGATTATTATTAGTGATGAGTGAGTATACTCGTTGCTCGGGTTTTCCCGAGTATGCTTGGGTGACCTGCGAGTATTTGTTATTGCTCGGAGATCAAGTTTTCATCGTCTCAGTTGCATGATTTCTGGCTTCCAGATACGCTGAATACATGTGGGAATTCCTCAACAAACAACATTCTTCACATGTATTCAGCATATCTGGCAGCCGTAAATCATGCAATTGAGGCGATGAAAACTATATCTCCGAGAAATATCAAATACTCGGGGATCACCCGAGCGTACTCGGGAAACCCGAGCAACGAGTATATTCGCTCATCACTAATAATTATGAGACTGCTGAAAACTCATCTTAACAAAACAGGAAGTGTAAGGCTAGTGCTAGGCCTAGTGGCCAGTGTGAAAACCACAAGATTTATGGTTGTTTTTTTTTTTTTTTACATTTTGGTAATATGGAAAATTAAAAAAATAAACATGATCACTTTTAAAAAATGTATTTATATAAATTTCATATATATTTCTTAATTTAAACAAAAGGTCCTCCTCTGCTGACACATTCCTTGTGAGTGTCAGACTATCAGCAAAGCCCAGCATGGGTTCCCTCAAGTCCTACCAGTTAGGCCTCTATTAGTGCACAGCTCTGCGGTCGCGCACAATATGGCACAGGTGCGCTTGCTTGAGATGAGGAGCTGAAGTGGCGCCTCTGTGAACGATATTCCAGTCTGTGAGATACAGAGCCGCACTGTGATGTACTGCTGTTTTCTGGAAGGACAAACGCAGGGCAAGTTGGTCCCCAGACCGAAGTTGAACTTTTTCCTGCCATGCACCTTTGCAAGAATTGCACTAATTTACAACACTTTTTTAAATTAAGTTTTGTCGAATTTGCCCACCGCGCCCCTTCTGTCTAAGCGGGGTGGTTTTGCTAGCATGTTGCCTATTGCACTAGGTGGGCAGTGGGCAGCAATTAACAGAATGATTTTGAACAGGGAAAAATGCTAAGTACTACATCTGGGCAATAAAAATGAAAAAACATATACATGTCATGCCGTTGCTGCCGCCGCCTCTCCCCACTGCAGCTCGCCGGGTGCGCGCGCGCGTCGCATTCAGCTCTACGCGTGCGCACATCTGATTCCTCTGTTGGCGCTCTTTCCTGTCCTCTCCGTCATCCTGGAGGACTGTAACCCGGAAGTAGCTCCCATGCTGCTATGTAAACTGCTTCCTGCTGCTTCTCTGTGCCTGATGTTCATTTGTGTTTACAAGTGCTTCTGGCCACCTGTGGTCTCTGACTTTGGGTCTCCTCCACCCTCTGCAGTGCCTGCCTGTTTCCTGTGTTCCTGCCTTGTTCCTTCAGTTCCTTTTCCTCTGCGGTACTTGCCCGGCTCCTATATCTTTTCCTTGCTCCCGTCAGCCTCGGTGTCTCCATATTGTCCTGCCAGCCTCCGTGCCTCCGTAGCGTTCCCATCTTCTCCCTTGTCTCAGTAGTTCCTTTCTGTTCCCTCTTTCCCTTTGTGCCTGCTGTGTTCCCATCTGATCTCAGTCGACCCTCCAGCTTCCGTGGCGATAGTCCCTCACGGGCCTGCCCCTAACTCTCCCTGTATAGGGGGCGGTCCACCTGGTCAGCTCGTCCGAGAGGGGTTCGTCATCACGGTCCAGTGGGTCCACTCTTCGTTTTTCACTGTTTGAATCTACATGCTCTAATAGGACTGCACTCGGGTGACATCAGAGTGCAGCCAGATTCTTACAGCGTCACAGTAACATCAGGCCATGGACCCCGCTGGAGTCTCCGCCACTCAAAAGGAGTTACTCTTTTTGCGTGAAAACCAGACTAGGATCATGTCATTTTTAAAGAATATGGAGTCTCGCCTAGCGGCTTTACAGCCTTCTGATCCTGGTATTGCTCCGCAGTTGGTTGCCCTTCAGCAGGAGCTAGGTCAACAACGGGACACTCGGTTCCATATTTTGAATTTTATGGCCTCCATTAATGATCGGCTTCTCTCCCTTCAGAATGTGGCCTCTGTTTCCACTCCTGTCTCTGCGCCACAACCCTCGCCCCGACTTGCTAGACCTCCTCGGTATGGTGGGGATTCTAAAGCGTGCCGCGGCTTTCTTAATCAATGCCAGTTGCATTTTGAATTATCTCCGCTACTTTATCCTACCGACCGAGCTAAGGTTGCTTTTATAGTATCCCATTTGGAGGGTGAGGCTTTGACGTGGGTTAATCCCCTCTGGGAGCGTGATGATCCTTTGGTCTCCCAACTCAATCCGTTCCTGGATACCTTCCGTAAGGTTTTTGATGAACTTGGTCGTCTGGTCTCTACCACTGAGTCCCTCTTTAACCTTTACCAGGGTACTCTCTCAGTAGCCCAGTACGCCATCCGTTTCCGGACTCTGTCCTCAGACCTTGGGTGGAACAATGAGGCTTTGGTTGGAGCGTTTTGGCGTGGTTTGTCTTCACGGATTAAGGATGAGTTGGCGGGACAGGACACTCTCACCTCTTTGGATGATCTTATCTCCTTGGCCATACGCATTGATCTGCGCTTTCAGGAGTGCACTCGTGAGCTTGCCAGAGAGAGGAGACCTTTTCGCCAGACCACTGTTGCTTGAGGGACTTCTTTTTCTCAAGCAGCCCCGGTGGCTTCTTCATCTTCTCCTGAACCCATGCAGGTCGATCGCCTTAAGTCTTCTGAGCAACGCCGCAAGGAGAGACTCGCACAAGGTCTTTGTTTTTACTGCGGCAGTGCCTCTCATCTCTTACGCGCTTGTCCTCAGAAGCCGGGAAACGCATCCGCCTAGGACAGGTAAGAGAGGCCTTCCTAGGTGGTTATGATTCCTCTCCGCCTCTGGTTTTGTCTGTTATTCTACATTTAGGTTCCCGTCACTTTTCTCTGGAGGCTTATGTTGATTCAGGAGCGGCTGGGAACTTTGTGCAGCTCGAGGTTGTTAACAGGCTTGGGATACCTGTTAGACCCTTGGAGACTCCTAGACAAATAGCTTCCGTCGATGGTCAGCCTTTGCGGGAGACCGTCAACTTGGTTACGGAGGAAGTCGAACTTCAGATTGGAGCTCTTCATCGTGAGAAACTGGCCTTTTATGTTTTACCTTCTTTGTCTCATTCTTTCCTTTTGGGTCTTCCTTGGTTGAGAGATCACGAACCCACGCTGGACTGGCGTACTGGAGATGTTCTACGGTGGGGACAGTCTTGTCTGAACAGGTGCCTGCTTCCCGTCAAGCCTGCGTCCTCCTCTCGGTCTGCTTCGGAATCCGTGGGAATTCCTCCAGCCTATTGCGCTTTCTCGGACGTCTTTAACAAGAAGGAAGCGGAGATTTTGCCGCCGCACCGCTCTTATGACTGCCCGATAGACCTTGTTCCTGGTTCTACTCCACCTAGGGGTCGTATTTACCCATTGTCTCCTACCGAGACTCAAGCCATGTCCGAATATATTCAAGAGAATCTGGCCAGAGGCTTCATTCGAAAGTCTTCCTCACCTGCAGGAGCTGGGTTCTTCTTCGTTAAAAAGAAGGACGGTTCTCTTCGCCCATGTATAGACTACCGGGGTCTCAACACCGTCACGATCAAAAACAAGTACCCACTTCCTCTCATACCAGAACTCTTTGATCGTCTACGTGGAGCATGAATCTTTACCAAATTGGATCTCAGAGGAGCTTATAATTTGATCCGTATCCGTTCTGGTGACGAGTGGAAGACTGCGTTTAATACCAGAGATGGTCATTATGAATATTTGGTTATGCCATTCGGTTTATGCAATGCACCCGCAGTCTTCCAGGAGTTCGTAAATGATGTTTCTCGGGATCTACTTTACACCTGTGTTGTGGTGTACTTGGACGATATCCTTGTGTTCTCTCCATATCTGTCTACTCACAGAAGAGATGTACGGCAAGTACTTCAGCGTTTGAGAGAGAATCGGCTGTACGCAAAACTGGAAAAATGTGTCTTCGAACAGTCATCTCTACCCTTCTTGGGTTTCATCATTTCCGACGCTGGTTTGTGTATGGATCCGGGAAAAGTTTCTGCCATGCTCAACTGGCCGCGTCCTCTTGGAGTGAAAGCAATTCAGCGATTTCTTGGATTTGCTAACTACTATCGGTAGTTTATACCTCACTTTTCCTCTCTTTCAGCTCCAATCTCCTCCATGATTCGGAAGGGTGCCAATCCTCATCTGTGGTCGTCTGAGGCCGAAGAGGCTTTCCGGTCCATCAAGCAAGCCTTTGCCTCAGCTCCTATTCTTCATCGTCCAGTGGCCAATAAACCCTTCATCCTTGAAGTAGATGCTTCTGCAATTGGAGCTGGAGCTGTGCTCTCGCAGAAATCCTCTTCTGGTCGTCTTGTGTCATGTGGTTTTTTTCTCTAAGATCTTCTCCTCCTCAGAAAAAAATTATTCCATCGGTGATAAAGAACTTTTGGCAATCAAGTTGGCATTAGAGGAGTGGCGGTACCTCTTAGAAGGGGCTTTACATCGTTTTATAATCTACAGCGATCACAAGAATCTGGCGTATATTCTTTCTGCGCAAAGACTTAATCCTCGGCAGGCCAGGTGGGCCTTGTTTTTCGCCAGGTTTGACTTCGAACTTCGTTTCTTGCCAGGAAATAAAAACTCCAAAGCCGACGCTCTGTCTAGGTCATTCCAGGTGGTGGATTTGGAGGACGAGCCTGCACACATCATTGATCCTGCCAGAGTCATCACAGTTGCTCCAGTCTCTCTCACTTCGTTGCCTCCGGGTAAGACCTTTGTCGCTGAAGGGAACAGGAGACGTGTCTTACTTTGGGGTCACGCCTCCAAACTGGCTGGACATGTTGGTTTCAAAAAAACCTTTTGTTTGATCTCTCGTTTTTACTGGTGGCCAACGTTGTCTAAGGATGTCCAAAGTTTTGTCGCCTCTTGTCCTTCCTGTGCCAAGAATAAGATTCCCAGGCGACTACCTTCTGGGCTTCTACATCCTTTGCCAGTACCTTCCACTCCGTGGCAACATTTATCTATGGATTTCATCACTGATCTGCCTCACTCTTCTTGTTCCACCGTCATCTTCGTGGTCATGGACCGTTTCTACAAGATGGCTCATTTCATCGCTCTCCCAGGTTTACCTTCTGCTCCCGAATTGGCAAAGATTTTTGTTCACCATATTTTTCGTCTTCATGGTCTTCCTTTACATATTGTTTCTGAGGTGTTCAATTCACCGCCCGCTTCTGGAGATCCCTCTGCAAATCTATGAACATTTCGCTTGATTTTTCTTCGGCCTACCATCCACAGTCCAATGGCCAGGTGGAACGTACTAATCAGACCTTGGTAACTTATCTCCGTCATTTTTCCAATTCTCATCAGAATGATTTGTCTGACTTACTGCCATGGGCTGAGTTTTCTTACAATAACCATCCCAGCGAAGCCACTAACAAATCTCCATTTTTTATCGTCTACGGTCAACATCCTGGTCTTCCTCTTCCGGTTCCTCCTGTCTCTACTGTACCAGCGGCTGATCTTCTGTCTAGAGAGTTCTCCAGGGTCTGGCAGGAGAACAAGTCCGCCCTTGAGTTGGCTCAAGTTAGGATGAAGAGACATGCGGACAAAAGACGTCTTGATTCTCCTATATTCCATCCTGGGGACAAGGTTTGGGTTTCTTCTAAATTTATCCATCTCAAAATCCCTTCACATAAGCTGGGTCCTCGCTATATCGGTCCATTCGAAGTTTTGTCTCGTATTAATGACGTTTCTTACAAACTTAAGTTGCCTGCCTCTCTGCGTATTTCTAATTCTTTTCATGTGTCTCTCCTTAAACCTGTAGTTTTTAATCAGTTTCATTCTTCTAACCTTTGTTCTCCTTCGCCTGTTTCCGAGGATGATGTCTTTGAAGTTAGGGACATTTTAGCCATGAAAAAACTTAGAGGGAGAACTTTGTTTTTGGTTGACTGGAAGGGTTTTGGTACTGAGGAGAGGTCCTGGGAGCCTCGAGACAACATTCGGGCTCCTCGTATTTTGTCCCGGTTTCTTTCTAGTCTTAAAAAGGAGGGGCGTAAAGATGGGGGTACTGTCATGCCGTTGCTGCCGCCGCCTCTCCCCACTGCAGCTCGCCGGGTGCGCGCGCGCGTCGCATTCAGCTCTGCGCGTGCGCACATCTGATTCCTCTGTTGGCGCTCTTTCCTGTCCTCTCCGTCATCCTGGAGGACTGTAACCCGGAAGTAGCTCCCATGCTGCTATGTAAACTGCTTCCTGCTGCTTCTCTGTGCCTGATGTTCATTTGTGTTTACAAGTGCTTCTGGCCACCTGTGGTCTCTGACTTTGGGTCTCCTCCACCCTCTGCAGTGCCTGCCTGTTTCCTGTGTTCCTGCCTTGTTCCTTCAGTTCCTTTTCCTCTGCGGTACCTGCCCGGCTCCTATATCTTTTCCTTGCTCCCGTCAGCCTCGGTGTCTCCATATTGTCCTGCCAGCCTCCGTGCCTCCGTAGCGTTCCCATCTTCTCCCTTGTCTCAGTAGTTCCTTTCTGTTCCCTCTTTCCCTTTGTGCCTGCTGTGTTCCCATCTGATCTCAGTCGACCCTCCAGCTTCCGTGGCGATAGTCCCACACGGGCCTGCCCCTAACTCTCCCTGTATAGGGGGCGGTCCACCTGGTCAGCTCGTCCGAGAGGGGTTCGTCATCACGGTCCAGTGGGTCCACTCTCCGTTTTTCACTGTTTGAATCTACATGCTCTAATAGGACTGCACTCGGGTGACATCCGAGTGCAGCCAGATTCTTACAGCATCACAATACAGAATGGGAGAAATAGGTCTAAACAACAGCACATGTGAAAAAAACTTGGGTACACTAATAGATCACAGACTGAACATGAGTCAACAGTGTGATGCAGCAGCAAAATTGGAAAATGCAATTCTGGGATGTATTAACAGCAGCATACAGTCTAGATCACGTGAAGTCATTATTGCCCTCTACTCCTCCTTGGTCAGACCTCATCTGGAATACTGTGTCCAGTTTTGGGCACCACATTTTAAAAAAGACATAAAAAAACTGGAGCAAGTTCAGAGAAGAGCGACCAGAATGGTGACTGGTCTGCAAACCATGTCCTATGAGGAACGGTTACAGGATTTGTGAATGTTTAGCTTGCAAAAAAGAAGACTGAGAGGAGACTTAATAGCTGTCTACAAATAACTCAAGGGCTGTCACATTGTAGAAGGATCATCTTTATTCTCATTTGCACAAGGAAAGACTAGAAGCAATGGGATGAAACTGAATGGGAAGAGACACAGATTAGATATTAAAAAAAACTTTTTGACAGGGTGATCAATGAGTGGAACAGGCTGCCACGAGAGGTGGTGAGTTCTCCTTCAATGGAAGTCTTCAAACAGAGGCTGGACAGACATCTGTCTGGGATGATTTAGTGAATCCTGCTTAGAGCAGGAGGTTGGACCAGATGAACCAGGAGGTCCCTCAAACTCTACCATTCTATGATTCTGTGAGGTTGCGTAGACTGCCATCCAACTTTTCTAGAAAGTGCGCAGTCTGATATAATTGCAGAATTAAAGACATTTCTGGGTTTAGCTAAAGAAGAGATCAAAAGGTGCACAACTTTGTAATACTGTATTTTCTGGCGTCCAAGATAACTTTTTAACCCCTGAAAATCTTCTCAAAATTCGGGGGTCATCTTATACGCCGGGTGTCGTCTTATACGGCGGGTGCAGAGCTCTGCGGTCGCCGCATATGGTGCGGGGAGCGGTCCCGATGACAACGTTCCTCACCGGGATGTTGTAAGTGAATCAAGCCCGCCCTTGTAACCTATTACCTTTTTCTCGTTCACTCGTCTGGTTTGCCCTTCTCTATCGTGGGGATGGAAGTGAAGCTGTGCAGGCGCGCATGTGCCTCTACACTTCCATTCTGGCGAGATTTGAAAGGCAGAGATGGGCAGGTCAGACGGGTGAAAGAGAAGGAGGTAATAGAATACAAGGGCGGGATTGATTCACTTATACCCTGTTTCTAAAAATCAGGTCACAATAGTGCTCTTTTTGGGGAACTCTAACCTAGATATTTTTATCAGCTGCAAGACACGCTTACGCTGAAACACTAGGTCAATATACCAGACTGGAAACAGGAACACATGGGCTACTTGCACAGTGAACAAGTCTGTATGATCATGTTCACACACCACCAAGAAACCTGAAGACACAAAAGAGAATAGTAAAACCAAAAACACTCAGTTTGAAAAAATGTTGCAGTAATCCGCAAGTGCTAGTAAAAGATGTAAAAAACAGGGTATTTGGTTGATACGTTTTTTGCAAAAAATGTATACTAAGCTGCTCTACCAATCTTCACGGTATACCCTTATCAGAGCAGTCCTAACTAATGTATGCAATCCCTATCTGATGTATTTAAAAACCTGATCATCTGTATATAACCTGTGTGAACAGGGTTCAGAGAGGAAAAATCCATGTGTGCATACAGGGTAGAACAGCTTTTGTGCAGATAGCCCAAGAGGAGTGGTGGAACTCCCCAGTCTTGTAGACACAAGAGAACAATTATGGAAACAGGAACACATGGGCTACTTGCACAGTGAACAAGTCTGTATGATCATGTTCACACACCACCAAGAAACCTGAAGACACAAAAGAGAATAGTAAAACCAAAAACACTCAGTTTGAAAAAATGTTGCAGTAATCCGCAAGTGCTAGTAAAAGATGTAAAAAACAGGGTATTTGGTTGATACGTTTCCATAATTGTTCTCTTGTGTCTACAAGACTGGGGAGTTCCACCACTCCTCTTGGGCTATCTGCACAAAAGCTGTTCTACCCTGTATGCACACATGGATTTTTCCTCTCTGAACCCTGTTCACACAGGTTATATACAGATGATCAGGTTTTTAAATACATCAGATAGGGATTGCATACATTAGTTAGGACTGCTCTGATAAGGGTATACCGTGAAGATTGGTAGAGCAGCTTAGTATACATTTTTTGCAAAAAAACGTATCAGCCAAATACCCTGTTTTTTACATCTTTTACTAGCACTTGCGGATTACTGCAACATTTTTTCAAACTGAGTGTTTTTGGTTTTACTATTCTCTTTTGTGTCTTCAATATACCAGACTGTATAGTCTCTAAAATATACTTTATTAATGGAACATCTTCTACATACATAAAGCTGAGTGTATGTGTGTGTGTATGTATCAAGCCACGCTCACTCCACATAGCCACACTCACTCCACATGGAAAGCCCCGTCCACATGGCCCACGTTGTTAGCGAACACGGGCGGAGACATATTTACCTTGAAAGCCACCCTGCAAAATTCACCGGCTGCGACGTCCCAGCCACAGAGAGCTACAATGACGGCCACCGCCTTGAGAGTATCGATGTGCGGCAGGCACAGGCCACATCTAGCTCCATCGTGTCTAGAATGAAGTTGCTCCTGTGAGGCATGATGTCAAGGGAAAGGGAGGAGCCTCATGGATTACACCGCTATGCTCATAACAGCAAGTTGCTGTGCACGTGTGAGGGGAAGAGAGGAGTGAGGGGAAAATGAGAGGAGCGAGGGAAAAATGAGAGGAACGAGGGGAAAATGAGAGGAGTGAGGTGAAAATGAGAGGAGTGAGGTGAAAATGAGAGGAGTGAGGTGAAAATGAGAGAAGTGAGGGGAAAATGAGAGGAGTGAGGGGAAAATAGTGGTGTGAGGGGAAAATGAGAGGAGTGAGGGGAAAATGAGAGGAGTGAGGGGAAAATGAGAGGAGTGAGGTAAAAATGAGAGGAGTGAGGTGAAAATGAGAGGAGTGAGGTGAAAATGAGAGGAGTGAGGGGAAAATGAGAGGAGTGAGGGGAAAATAGTGGTGTGAGGTGAAAATGAGAGGAGTGAGGGGAAAATAGTGGTGTGAGGTGAAAATGAGAGGAGTGAGGGGAAAATGAGAGGAGTGAGGGGAAATTGAGAGGAGTGAGGGAAAAATGAGAGATGTGAGGTAGTGATGAGCGAATATACTTGTTGCTTGGGTTTCTCCGAGTACGCTCGGGTGGTCTCCCGAGTATTTGTTAGTGTTCGGAGATTTCGTTTCCATCGCCGCAGCTGAATGATTTACAACTACTTGCCAGCCTGAGTACATGTGGGGGTTGCCTGGTTGCCAGGGAATCCTGTTCAAGGCTCTTGAATGAGTTGATAATAAAATCCTATCAATACTTGGGCAGTCATTTAGATAATTTGTGTTGCAAATCTGTAGTGTTGAATATATGACGTGAACTGTTTTTATGTGCAATATAATCGTTATAATTTGTTATAACTGACCACAGTTAGTTATTATGCCCAGGCAACGCCGGGCTCTTCTGCCAGTGTAAGATAAATCACAATTATGGTGCAACATTTACTTGGTACAAGCAGGGCTGTGGAGTCAGAGTCGGAGTCCATTTTGGTGGAGTCGGAGTCTGTATAAAGTAGACCAACTGTGACAGTGGCGTAACTAAAGTCTGATGTGCCCCGGGGCAAGATTTGGAGCTGCAGAGAATATTTGAAGGCATTTTTATTACTTACTGCAAAGTCAAAAGTTTACACACGCTAAGATTACTGTGCCTTTATACAATTCTGGACTGCCCATATGATGATGTCATGTGTTTGGAATCTTCTGAGTTAATTAAAGACACACCTGTGGATGTATCTTAATGCACACCTGAAACACACAGCTTCTTTGTGTAGCATCATGGGAAAGTCCAAAGAAATCAGCCAAGATATCAGGAAGAGACGTGGACTTGCAACAAAATGGCGCTCTGACCTGTGATTCTAGTCTTTATTGTGCATTCTGCACTATATGGGGCGGGCCCTTCAGAGCGCAGAACGTCATCCTTTCTTTCCTTCTTGCAAACCCCCAGAAGGGGAGGAGAAGGGGAGGAGTGATGTCATATACATGTGACCAGACCCGGCCCACATTTACTGCAGTCATCAAGTGAGCTAGTTGCGCATTCGATTTTCATGGCAAATTTCAGCAGCTGCTCCCCCTAGTGTTTAAAAGTGGAAATATCAAACATTTTTTTTAATTATAAATGTAAAATTTTTAAATAATACATTTTTTCAATTGTTGAATTTTTTATTATTATTTTTTTTTAATGACACCTTCCATTTAAGGAGTTAACAATAGCGCCTCATCCATCCACAGGCTGTATCTGGTACTGCACTTAATCTCTGTTGAATTGAGTGGGGCTGAGCTGCAGTACCGAACACGGCCTGTAGACAGGTGCAGCGCTGTTTGTGGAATGAAAGCAGCCACGTTAATTTAAATGCTGTACAAACATGTATAGTGATCACCTTTCCACTGGATCCTTAATAACTTGCCAATCTGTGGGGGGTAAAGGGACAGGGACCCCCTCCAATACTGAGATCACTGCTCTGCACCATCACTCCTGCTCTTCTCTGTAGTCCTGCACCAATCTATTATCTGTGTGTTATTGGCTGCAGAATCAGTTAACCGGGAGCCTGTCAGTGAGCTTGTTCTAACAGTAGAATTTTTAACTCTTAACTTCCATCTTCTGTCCAACTCTCAGCTGATTTATGGCCTCGAAGTTCAGCTCCGCTTTCACCTGGTCTTATATCTGCTGAAAAGAGCTAACGAGAAGCAAGATTAAGGTCCAAGAACAGAGCACAATGTCCAGACTGGCCGGGGGTCTCTTGACTCAAACTCATCTCATACATGCCTAATAGACAAGGAGACCGCCCCCCCGGCCGGTCTGAACATTGCGGTCCGTACTTGTAACGTGAATTTCGGGAGTGTGAAGCTTATCTTATGAGTTGTCCATCCGAAGGAGCTCGCTGACTGATTCTCAGTTCACCCGTTCTGCAGCCTTCAATAGGCAAGTGGAACGCAGAAGGCAAACGGTGCAAAATTTTGAATGAAACCCAAATACATACGTTTAAGTAGGCTAAAAAAAATGTCCCAAAGGAGGATAACCCCCTTACACCCCTTTGTGGTTGTCACGCGTCTAGGAAAGGGTTAAATGAAGGAGAAAGAGTAAGGATGTGTGGTTCCTTGGAAGGTGAGCGCTGGTCCCAGTTTTGGATCGCACGGTGCAGCGGTGTCCTACGATCCGTCCCTTCTCCATTTCTAGAATCTCTCTTTTCCTCTTCTTCGAGAATGACGAGTTTTCAGACACGACCGCACTTTGATGAATTGCCCCATAGTTGTGAAGTCTTGCGGCGAGCGGAGCACACAGGAACATATGTTCCCGTAAAGTCGCGGTCAGGACCCTTCCAGGGTTTGTGCGCATTCAGCTCCGGAGTATGAACGCTTCTAGGAGGGATGACTGACACGCGATGAACGGAATTACTTTCCTTTGAAAACACGCAGACAGAGAGAGCGTTCGGAAAGAATAACATCTGAGTATCCCTGCCTCGAATACTCTCGCTCACCGCCAGGCTCTATAACAGGTGGCCGAATTTGACTATTGCGCAAATATTGAGCATAATGCCAAGCCACCGGAGTCCCTGTTAATCACTGCCAAAGACCCACTTAATACTGCTCCTGAGAAGTCTGCTGCTTTCCAAAATGCTTTTGACTCTTGGCACCAGGATGGTGTCAGCCCTGCCAGACTGAAATCCTGAGATAAGTTATGTTTGGGGACTATGATATTAAGAAAAAATGGATCACTTTTCTTATTAACTCTTCCAAAGCGGCAGGAGTTTCCTTTATAATGATTTCTCATGTAGGTTATATATCGTCTTCATAGAGGATGAAGAATAGAACTCCTATTACGATCAGAAATCCTAAAAGTCAATATTGACCTCTTTAACGACTAAAGGTACCGTCACACTAGACGATATCGCTAGCGATCCGTGACGTTGCAGCGTCCTCGCTAGCGATATCGTCCAGTGTGACAGGCAGCAGCGATCAGGCCCCTGCTGTGCTGTCGCTGGTCGGGGAAGAAAGTCCAGAACTTTATTTGGTTGCTGGACTCCCCGTAGACATCGCTGGATCGGCGTGTGTGACACCGATTCAGCGATGTCTTCACTGGTAACCAGGGTAAACATCGGGTAACTAAGCGCAGGGCCGCGCTTAGTAACCCGATGTTTACCCTGGTTACCATCCTAAAAGTAAAAAAAACAAACAGTACATACTTACCTACAGCTGTCTGTCCTCCAGCGCTGTGCTCTGCACTTCTCCTGTACTGGTTGTGAGCGTCGGTCAGCCGGAAAGCAGAGCGGTGACGTCACCGCTCTGCTTTCCGGCCGCTGTGCTCACAGACAGTGCAGGAGGAGTGCAGAGCACAGCGCTGGAGGACAGACGGCTGTAGGTAAGTATGTACTGTTTGTTTTTTTTACTTTTAGGATGGTAACCAGGGTAAACATCGGGTTACTAAGCGCGGCCCTGCGCTTAGTTACCCGATGTTTACCCTGGTTACCGGCATCGTTGGTCGCTGGAGAGCGGTCTGTGTGACAGCTCTCCAGCGACCAAACAGCGACGCTGCAGCGATCCGGATCGTTGTCGGTATCGCTGCACCGTCGCATAGTGTGACGGTACCTTTAGGGTACCACCGTCTCACAGTGGCACTTTGGCAGGGGCGTAGCTAGAGCTTTTGCCGCCCGGGGCTGCTCCTGAGTTTGGCGCCCCCCCCCCCCTCGGCTCAATACACATAAAGGTTACCAAAAATAGGGCAGCACACATGATAGGGTCTGCAAAAAAAAAAAACAAGTTCTGCTTACCTGACCGCGCTCCTGCTCTCTCCACGCAGCTGAAGCGTGCACTCGCCGGCGACTGACAATGACGTCAGAAGCCGTCGACGTGTGCGCTGCGGCCGACTTCAGCTGCCAGCCTCCAAATGGCTGGTGGCTGTTGTTAACTATTGACGTACGGGCGCGGGCCCGCACGTCAATAGCGTTAAAGAGCTGCAGCGCCGGCCGCGGTTTTAGAGGGCCCCGGGCAAAAGAGTCTCAGTGGGCCCCCCCTTTAACACATAGCATGATTCATGATGCAGATACAGCAGAGAAATATAGCATAGCCACATAGCATATAACACAGCCCACGCAGCATATAGCACAGCCACGTAGTGTATAACACAGCTCACGCAGTATATAGCACAGCCCACATAGCGTATAACACAGCCACGTAGTATATAACACAGCCATGTAGTATATTGCACAGCCCACGTAGCATATTGCCCAGCCACGTAGTATATAACACAGCCATGTAGTATATTGCACAGCCCACGTAGCATATTGCCCAGCCACGTAGTATATTGCCCAGCCACGTAGTATATTGCCCAGTGATGGAGTATACAGCACAGAGCCATGTAGTATACAGACTTAAAATAAAAAATAAACATATACTCACCCTCCGATGAATTCTGGCCCTGTATCGCACGAGGCAGCTTCCAGTCCCAGGGTTGGTATGAGCGCAGGACCTGTGATGACGTTGCGGTCACATGACCGTGATGTCATGGCAGGTCCTTCTCACATACCATCCTTGGCACCGGAAGCTGCCGCTTGCATGGAGCGGGCACTGGAGCGTTGCGAGGAGCGGGAAAGGCGATGGAGGGTGAGTATAGCAGGTTTTTTCATTTTTTTATTATTTTTAACATGACATATTTTTACTATTGATGCTGCATAGGCAGCATCAATAGTAAATAGTTGGGGACACACAGGGTTAATAGCAGCGGTAACGGAGTGCGTTACACCGCGGCCCGTTACCGCTGCTATTTACCCTGTGTGAGTGGTGACTGGAGGGGATTATGGAGCGGGCGCTGATTGTGGGGAGTATAGAGCAGGCGCCGGGCACTGACTGCAGCGGAGGGACTAATCGGACTGTGCCCGTCGCTGATTGGTCGCGGCAGCCATGACAGGCAGCTGCCGAGACCAATCAGCGACGACAGACAGAGGCCGCGACCAATGAATATCCGTGAAAGAAAGAAAGACAGAAGGACAGACAGAAAGACGGAAGTGTGACCCTTAGACAATGATGTAATATATATATATATATGTATATATATATATATATACATATATACTTCTCACCTGTGTCTTGCCTCTCTGTTGTTTTCTGTCTCTGTTCTCACATCTTTTCTGTCTCCCGCTCTGATTTTCATATTTCCTTCTGCCTCTTCTTCCTGCTTGTCCGTGGCTCCGCCCCCGACATTTAGCCCCGCCCCTCCATGGCTCTTCACATTGTGAGAGCTGTGACGCTGCTGGAGGGGCGGGATCGGAGCTTCTGCTGCTGACTGCAGGTGCGGTGAGTAGTGTCACAGCGTGTGTGACTGTGTGCCCCTGCTACACTGCAGCCAGCAACTCTGCACAGCCGCGCGCACTGCCAGCGCTCTGCTCCAGTCCTCATAATGCTGGGAGGAAGGAGCAGAGAATGAGTGCGCGCAGCCGCGCTGATAGCCGCCCCCGCATTGTGCCGCCCGGGGTGGCCCGCCCCCCCCGCACCCCCCTTCTTACGCCACTGCACTTTGGTCGCTACGACGGCACGATCCGTGACGTTCCAGCGATATATTTTCGATCTCGCTGTGTCTGACACGCTCCTGCGATCAGGGACCCCGCTGAGAATCGTACGTCGTAGCAGATCGTTTGAAACTTTCTTTCGTCGTCAAGTGTCCCGCTGTGGCGGCATGATCGCATCGTGTAACAAAGGTGTGCACGATATTCTCCACCTCCTCTGCTGATTCTACATCACAAATACGTCATGAAATTATCGCTCCAGCGCCGTGCATTGCGAAGTGTGACCGCAGTCTACGACTCTGGAGCGATAATGGAGCGACGCTGGAGCGTCACGGATCGTGCCGTCGTAGCGACCAAAGTGCCACTGTGAGTCGGTACCTTAAGGATAAGAGGTCAAATCAGAGACTCCATTTCCAGTCACCTGTTTCAGAGTGTTTGCCCCTCATCAGTGCAAAGCAGGAGATCTGATTTTCATGGGTGAGAAGCCTCTCCTTAGAGAGTGCCAAACTGGTGTAAGAAGACTCATCCCTTTAACGAGCATTGCCTCATGACTAACGATAAGAAGTCAAACCAGAGGCTCAATTTCCAGACACATGTTTCAGAGTGTTTGACCCTCATCAGTGCAAAGCAGAACTGATTTTCCTAGATGAGAAGCCTCTGACAGGTCGTAAGAGGGAACCTTTCTCCCCGTGGACAGTGCCAAGCTGGCATAAGGAGACTCGTATACAGATTTTTGGTATATGCAGTGTTTTTCTAGTGCCATTTGTGTCCCCCATGTCTGTAGTTGACAACATCTGCCTATTGGCTACAAAATGTTTTCTCCACGACTTTTTTTTTTTTTTAACCTTTAGAATCGCTCAATAAAAAAGTAATTTAAAGGGAGTCTGTCAGCACTAAATAGCTGTTCAAACCAAGCACAGGCGCTCGGTGCACCCTTAGTGTGGCCAAATAGTTTGGCGCCCCATCCAACCTGCACGTTTTGCACCTTTCTTTGCCCTCCTCTTCCTTTGATTGACAGCTTTCCGGCTTTTATAGGAGCAGCAGATAGAAAATTGCACCTAATTATTTAGCCACACCAAGGGTGCACTGTGCGCCTGTGTTTGGTTTGGAAAGTCATTTTCTGCTGACAAATTCCCTTTAATGATTAGAAAAGACTGGCTTTTTTTTTCAAAAACAGCGCCACACCTGTCCCCAGGTGTTGTCTGGTATTGCAGGGATCTTCAATAAAGCTGAGTTGCAATACCAGACACAACCTGTGCACAGGTATGGCGCTGTTTTTGGAAAACCTGTATTTTTTTAAATTTTTCGGTAATCTGAGAGTCCAGCTTCCGGGATAATAAGAACAAGTGGCTTGAATCCGTGAGCTGATGATGATGAGCACCCCACCTTGTTTGTTGGATTTTTTCCTTCCTTCGGCGCTTGTCTCTTCCCATTATAAATACTTAGGTAAGTTATTTTGTATTAACCACACACAGTGACGGATATAAAACTGCTGGAAATTAAATGTTTTCCATAGTCGCACTGAAAGCTCACGGGGGATGTCAGATTCAGACTCGGGAGGTGATTGTGTTTCACATTATGAATTCCATAAACCCTACTGTATCGCAATCTGACTTCATGTCTTATGCAGTACTGCACTGCGGCCACTAGAGGGCAGTGTTACTCTTTAGAACTCGCTGACACTTATTTCTAGACTCTTTACTTTGGAAAAAACTAAAGAGACTTCGACTGTTTAACCCTGAAACTTTTATGTACAGCAGCACCAAAGCCGTATTAATTATGAGGATTTTCCACTTTTTATTGCATATCCTTTATGTTCTTAACTATGAACGTTAGTTTTTTTTTTTAGGATTCTCTCTCTTCTCCTTTTTCTCACTTAAGGGTAAATAAGTTACCGTAAGTGTTTTTTTATGACAGCAGATTATAAGGTGAGGTTTTTTTTTTCTGTAAGCATAGACCCTATCCGGATGACAGTCCATTGTCCATTGCAAATGCAAAAAAAAAAAGTGCCCTACTCCATCATGTGCTATACCGATCTGGCTGGCAATCATGTGCTGTCAGAGATTGCATGGACCTATTGACTTGCATCGGCAAGTTTGATCCATGGCTCGGATCACATACAAGACGCTTCTCCGTTTTTATCTCCATTCACCGATACCGGTCTGCAGCAAAACGCAAACAAACGCCAGAGTGATGCCTTAGGGGACTAGTTCAGACATGGGGGTTTTTTTTGGTCCGGGTGGAGAACAGACTGAATACGGACTCAGTGTTAGCCTTTGTGCTAATACACATTCTCAATTTTCTAGCAGCGAGGAGCGAGCAGAGTTGCAGATGTAGCAGCGAGGAGCGAGCAGAGTTGCAGACGTAGCAGCGAGGAGCGAGCAGAGTTGCAGATGTAGCAGCGAGGAGCGAGCATAGTTGCAGACTTAGCAGCAAGGAGCAAGCAGAGTTGCAGATGTAGCAGCGAGGAGCGAGCATAGTTGCAGACGTAGCAGCGAGCATAGTTGCAGACGTAGCCGCAAGGAGCAAGCAGAGTTGCAGATGTAGCAGCGAGGAGCGAGCAGAGTTGCAGATGTAGCAGCGAGGAGCCAGCAGAGTTGCACAAGTAGCAGCGAGGAGCGAGCAGAGTTGCAGATGTAGCAGCGAGGAGCAAGCAGAGTTTCAGATATAGCAGCGAGGAGCGAGCAGAGTTGCAGACATAGCAGCGAGGAGCGAGCAGAGTTGCAGATGTAGCAGCGAGGAGCGAGCAGAGTTTCAGATATAGCAGCGAGGAGCGAGCAGAGTTGCAGACATAGCAGCGAGGAGCGAGCAGAGTTGCAGACGCAGCAGCGAGGAGCGAGCAGAGTTGCAGATGTAGCAGCGAGGAGCGAGCAGAGTTGCAGATGGAGGAGCGAGCAGAGTTGCAGATGTAGCAGCGAGGAGCCAGCAGAGTTGCACAAGTAGCAGCGAGGAGCGAGCAGAGTTGCAGATGTAGCAGCGAGGAGCGAGCAGAGTTGCAGACATAGCAGCGAGGAGCAAGTAGAGTTGCAGATGTAGCAGCGAGGAGCAAGCAGAGTTGCAGATATAGCAGCGAGGAGCGAGCAGAGTTGCAGATGAAGGGGCGAGCAGAGTTGCAGATGTAGCAGCGAGGAGCCAGCAGATTTGCAGATGTAGCAGCGAGGAGTGAGCAGAGTTGCAGATGTAGCAGCGAGGAGCCAGCAGAGTTGCACAAGTAGCAGCGAGGAGCGAGCAGAGTTGCAGATGTAGCAGCGAGGAGCAAGCAGAGTTGCAGATGTAGCAGCGAGGAGCGAGCAGAGTTTCAGATGTAGCAGCGAGGAGCGAGCAGAGTTGCAGATGGAGGAGCGAGCAGAGTTGCAGATGTAGCAGCGAGGAGCCAGCAGAGTTGCACACGTAGCAGCGAGGAGCGAGCAGAGTTGCAGATGTAGCAGCGAGGAGCGAGCAGAGTTGCAGACGTAGCAGCGAGGAGCGAGCAGAGTTGTAGACGTAGCAGCGAGGAGCGAGCAGAGTTGCAGACGTAGCAGCGAGGAGCGAGCAGAGTTGTAGAGGTAGCAGCGAGGAGCGAGCAGAGTTGCAGATGTAGCAGCGAGGAGCGAGCAGAGTTGCAGACGTAGCAGCGAGGAGCGAGCAGAGTTGTAGACGTAGCAGCGAGCAGAGTTGCAGACTTAGCAGCGAGGAGCGAGCAGAGTTGCAGATGTAGCAGCGAGGAGCGAGCAAGGCTGGACACGTAGCAGCGAGGAGCGAGCAAAGCTGCAAACATAGGAGCGAAGATCAAGCAGAGCTGCAAATGTACAAGCGTGGAGCGCACGGGGCTCTAACATGCGGAGATGATCGGCCTGATAAATTCAGTGTCTCGTTGAGGCTTGTTTTTTTTTGTTCACGGTCCTCGCTTTTTGTTTTGTTCAGAGTTTCATCGGAGTTTGGTCCGGGTCTCATAAGTTTTTCTCCTATATAGCAGTCCGAGAAAATCGGACGACACTAGGATGGTATCTGATTTTTCTCACTGACCCATAGACTTTGCCGATTTCTCCTGTGCAAGTATGCTTAGGCAGGAGGTGTGTGCTCCTTTCTCCTCAGATAGCATGCTTACGCAGGAGGTGTGTGTGCTTAGGCAGGATGTGTTTGCGCTTAGGCAAGAGGTGTGTGCTCTTTTCTCCTGAGCTAGCATGCTTAGGCAGGAGGTGTGTGTGCTTACGCAGGAGGTCTGCACGCTTAGGCAGGAGGTGTGTGCTCCTATCTCCTGAGCTGTTCATGCTTAGGCAGGAGGTGTGTGTGCTTAGGCAGGAGGTGTGTGTGCTTAGGCAGGATGTCTGCGCGCTTAGGCAGGAGGTGTGCATGCTTAGGCAGGAGGTTTGCATGCTTAGGCAGGAGGTGTGTGTGCTTAGGCAGGAGGTTTGCATGCTTAGGCAGGAGGTGTGTGTACTTAGGCAGGAGGTCTGCACACTTAGGCAGGAGGTGTGTGTGCTTAGGCAGGAGGTCTGCGCGCTTAGGCAGGAGGTCTGCGTGCTTAGGCAGGAGGTGTGTGCTTAAGAAGGAGGTCTGCGTGCTTAGGCAGGAAGTCTGCGTGATTAGGCAGGAGGTGTGCTCCTATCTCCTGAGCTGTTCATGCTTAGGCAGGAGGTGTGTGCGCTTAGGCAGGAGGTGTGCGCTCCTTTCTCCTGAGTTGTGCATGCTTAGGCAGGAGGTGTGCATGCTTAGGCAGGAGGTGTGCGTGCTTAGCCAGGAGGTGTGTGTGCTTAGGCAGGAGGTGTGTGTGCTTAGGCAGGCGGTCTGCGTGCTTAGGCAGGGGGTGTGTGCTTTGGCAGGAGGTGTGTGCGCTTAGGCAGGAGGTGTGTGTGCTTAGGCAGGGGGTCCTTTCTCCTGAGCTGTGCATGCTTAGGCAGGAAATGTGCACTCCCACTTCAGACTTGAGAAAATAATAAGAATATATCCTCAAAGTTGGACAATCGTTATGATGTGTAACTATATTTTGAAGTTTATAACTTTGTTCAATTTTGGCAAGCACTTTAATTGCCTACAGATTGATGTTGGTTTGTGTCTTGAGCTCCCTATAGATATCTGAAATGACCCCAAACAGTGTACAGCTCAACAGACAGAGCAGCATACATAGAAAGCATAGGCAAAGAAGTTTCTTTCTATTACAGCCGCACGTCACTTTGTGTGCATGCTTTAACAGGAGGTGTGCTCCTATCTCCAGACTTGTGCGTGCTTAGGCAGGAGATGTGTGCTCTTTTCTTCTGAGATAGCATGCTTAGGCAGGAGGTGTGTGTGCTTAGGCAGGAGGTGTGTACTTAAGCAGGAGGTCTGCGTGCTTAGGCAGGAAGTTTGCGTGCTTAGGCAGGAGGTGTGTGCTCCTATCTCCTGAGCTGTTTATGCTTAGGCAGGAGGTGTGTGCGCTTAGCCAGGAGGTGTGTGCGCTTAGGCAGGAGGTGTGCATTCTTAGGCAGGAAGTGTGCTCTCCTTACTCCCGAGCTAGCATGCTTAGGCAGGAGGTGTGTGTTTTTAGGCAGGAGGTCTGCATGCTTAGGCAGTAGGTGTGTGCTTAGGCAGGAGGTGTGTGCACTTAGGCAGGAGGTATGCGCTCTTTTATCCTGAGCTGTGCATGCTTAGGCAAGACGTGTATGCTTCAACTCCAGACTTGTGCGTGCTTAGGCAGGAGCTGTGTGCTCTCTTCTCCAGAGATAGCATGCTTAGGCAGGAGATGTGTGTGCTTAGGCAGGAAGTGTTTGCGCTTAGGCAGGAGGTGTGCGCTCCTTTCTCCTGAGCTAGCATGCTTAGGCAGGAGGTGTGTGTGATTAGGCAGGAGGTCTGCACGCTTAAGCTGGAGGTGTGTGCGCTTAGGCAGGAGGTGTGTGCTCCTATCTCCTGAGCTGTTCATGCTTAGGCAGGAGGTGTGTGCGCTTAGGCAGGAGGTGTGCGCTCCTTTCTCCTGAGCTCTGTATGCTTAGGCAGGAGGTGTGCATGCTTAGGCAGGAGGTGTGCATACTTAGGCAGGAGGTGTGTGTGCTTAGGCAGGAGGTCTGCGTTCTTAGGCAGGAGGTCTGCGTTCTTAGGCAGGAGGTCTGCGTGCTTAGGCAGGAGGTGTGTGCTTAGGTAGGAGGTGTGTGTGCTTAGGCAGGAGGTCTGCGTGCTTAGGCAGGAGGTGTGTTTGCTTTGGCAGGTGGTGTGCTCTCCTTTCTCCTGAGCTAGCATGCGTGTGTCTGCTTAGGCAGGAGGTGTGTGCTCCTATCTCCTCAGCTTTTTATGCTTAGACAGGAGGTGTGCGTGCTTAGGCAGGAGGTGTGTTTGCTTAGGCAGGAGGTGTGCGCGCTTAGGCAGGAGGTGTGGAGGGCTTAAGCAGGAGGTCTGCGCGCTTAGGCAGGAGGTGTGTGCTCCTATATCCTGAGCTGTTCATGCTTAGGCAGGAGGTGGGTGCGCTTAGGCAGGAGGTGTGCCTTTTTTTCTCCTGAGCTGTGCATGCTTAGGCAGGAGGTGTGTGTGCATGCTTAGGCAGGAGGTGTGTGTGCATGCTTAGGCAGGAGGTGTTTGCTCCTATCTCCTGAGCTGTTCATGCTTACGAAGGAGGTGTGCGCTCCTTTCTCCTGAGCTCTGCATGCTTAGGCAAGAGGTGTGCATGCTTAGGCAGGAGGTGTGCGTGCTTAGGCAGGAGGTGTGTGTGCTTAGGCAGGAGGTCTGCGCGCTTAGTCAGGAGGTGTGCATGCTTAGGCAGGAGGTGTGCATGCTTAGGCAGGAGGTGTGCATGCTTAGGCAGGAGGTCTGCGTGCTTAGGTAGGAGGTTTGTGTGCTTAGGCAGGAGGTCTGCGCACTTAGGCAGGAGGTGTGTGCGCTTAGGCAGGAGGTGTGTGTGCTTAGGCAGGAAGTCTGCGTGCTTAGGCAGGAGGTCTGCGTGCTTAGTCAGGAGGTGTGTGTGCTTAGGCAGGAGATGTGTGTGCCTAGGCAGGAAGTATGCGCTCCTTTCTCCTGAGCTAGCATGTTTAGGCAGGAAGTGTGTGTGCTTAGGCAGGAGGTCTGTGCGCTTAGGCAGGAGGTGTGTGCTCCTATCTCCTGAGCTGTTCATGCTTAGGCAGAAAGTGTGTGCGCTTAGGCAGGAGGTGTGCGCTCCTTTCTCCTTTCTGAGCTGTGCATGCTTAGGCAGGAGGTGTGTGTACTTAGCCAGGAGGTGTGCGTGCTTAGGCAAGAGGTCTGCGTGCTTAGGCAGGAGGTCTGCGTGCTTAGGCAGGAGGTCTGCGTGCTTAGGCAGGAGGTGTGCGCTCTTAGGCAGGAGGTGTGTGTGCTTAGGTGGGAGGTCTTTGCGCTTAGGCGGGAGGTCTGTGTGCTTAGGCAGGAGGTGTGTGTGCTTAGGCAAGAGGTGTGTGCGCTTAGGCAGGAAGTGTACGCTCCAACTCCAGACTTGTGCGTGCTTAGGCAGGAGGTGCGTGCTTAGGCAGGAGGTGTGTGCTCCTTTCTCCTGAAATAGCATGCTTAGGCAGGAGGTGTGTGCGCGCTTAGGCAGGAGGTGTTTGCTCCTATCTCCTGAGCTGTGCATGCTTAGGCAGGAGGTGTGCTTGCTTAAGCAGGAGGTGTGCGCACTTTGGCTGGAGGTGTCCTCCTATCTTCTTAGCATTTTTAAACAATCAGCTTGGCTCTCAGGACATTAATCCACACTGATCGGCTTCCATTTAAAAGGACAGTAATATATTTTTATAGAATGGTAAGAAATGGTTAGTTATTCTTTAAACCAAACCTTCATCCTTTTCCAGACAAAGCCAGCCTCCATTTTTGCTCTTAATCCAAATAGATCTAATAAAGTGAAAAAGCGTCACCTGAATGACAAAAACACGCTCCTGTCGATTGCTGGTGGGAACAGTTTCTTGGCATCATTTACCGTCAATGAGCGTATCCCATTCTCCTCACCCCCCCTCCGGATAACCTGCCCTAAATCTGCTCATCTTACCCTTTGCCCTCCAGGTGCCACCGGTCCATTTTTCCTCTTCCTAATATGTAATTTACCACTTAGCGATTAGTAATCGCTTTGCCAAGAAGTCTGACTCCTGCTTTCGTCTCCCCGCATCATAATTCAGGTCATTCCCATGCAGCCTGTAGATCGTTCATATTAATTATCCGGACCCATTTTGTTTTTTTGGCATGAGTTTCATTCTGGAAAAAACGGACATCTCAGATTCCCAGTGAGGTGTGTGTGCTTAGGCAGGAGGTGTGCGCTCCTTTCTCCTGAGCTCTGCATGCTTAGGCAGGAGGTGTGTGTGCTTAGGCAGGAGGTCTGCGCACTTAGGCAGGAGGTGTGCGTGCTTAGGCAGGAGGTCTGCGTGCTTAGGCAGGAGGTCTGCGCGCTTAGGCAGGAGGTGTGCGTGCTTAGGCAGGAGGTCTGCGCGCTTAGGCAGGAGGTGTGCGTGCTTAGGCAGGAGGTCTGCGCACTTAGGCAGGAGGTGTGCGTGCTTAGGCAGGAGGTCTGCGTGCTTAGGCAGGAGGTCTGCGCACTTAGGCAGGAGGTGTGCGTGCTTAGGCAGGAGGTGTGTGTGCTTAGGCAGGAGGTCTGTGCGCTTAGGCAGGAGGTGTGTGTGCTTAGGCAGGAGGTCTGCGTGCTTAGTCAGGAGGTGTGTGTGCTTAGGCAGGAGATGTGTGTGCCTAGGCAGGAAGTATGTGCTCCTTTCTCCTGAGCTAGCATGTTTAGGCAGGAAGTGTGTGTGCTTAGGCAGGAGGTCTATGCGCTTAGGCAGCAGGTGTGTGCTCCTATCTCCTGAGCTGTTCATGCTTAGGCAGAAAGTGTGTGCGCTTAGGCAGGAGGTGTGCGCTCCTTTCTCCTTTCTGAGCTGTGCATGCTTAGGCAGGAGATGTGTGTGCTTAGGCAGGAGGTGTGCGTGGTTTGGCAGGAGGTCTGCGTGCTTAGGGAGGAGGTCTGCGTGCTTAGGCAGGAGGTCTGCGTGCTTAGGCAGGAGGTGTGCATGCTTAGGCAGGAGGTGTGTGTGCTTAGGTGGGAGGTCTTTGCGCTTAGGCAGGAGGTGTGTGCGCTTAGGCAGGAAGTGTACGCTCCAACTCCAGACTTGTGCGTGCTTAGGCAGGAGGTGTGTGCTCCTTTCTCCTGAAATAGCATGCTTAGGCAGGAGGTGTTTGCTCCTATCTCCTGAGCTGTGCATGCTTAGGCAGGAGGTGTGCTTGCTTAAGCAGGAGGTGTGCGCACTTTGGCAGGAGGTGTCCTCCTATCATCTGAGCATTTTTAAACAATCAGCTTGGCTCTCAGGACATTCATCCTCACTGATCGGCTAAAAGGACAGTAATATATTTTTATAGAATGGTAAAAATTGGTTAGTTATTCTTTAAACCAAAGCTTCATCCGTTTCCAGACAAAGCCAGCCTCCATTTTTGCTCTTAATCCAAATAGATCTAATAAAGTGAAAAAGCGTCACCTGAATGACACAAACACGCTCCTGACGAATGCTGGCGGGAACAGTTTCTTGGCATCATTTACCGTCAATGAGCGTATCCCATTCTCCTCACCCCCCTCCGGATAACCTGCCCTAAATCTGCTCATCTTACCCTTTGCCCTCCAGGTGCACACCGGTCCATTTTTCCTCTTCCTAATATTTAATTTACCACTTAGCGATTAGTAATCGCTTTGCCAAGAAGTCTGACTCCTGCTTTCGTCTCCCCGCATCATAATTCAGGTCATTCCCATGCAGCCTGTAGATCGTTCATATTAATTATCCAGACCCTTTTTGTTTTTCTGGCCTGAGTTTCTTTCTCGAAAAAAATTACATCTCAGATTCCCAGTGATTAAGTAGGAGCAAAAAAAAAAAAAAAGTTGAACTTCGGGAAAAGGGACATCGCTTTGTAACGAGACACCTAACGACTCAATATTGAGATTCCAGCCATCTCCAGTGCAGATGGGGTTAAACTATCGGCCGGGACATAAGCCCAGGTCCATCTTTCCTTCTGATTTTTGCTGGCAGGCCGTCTTGCTGCTGTCTGCTCAGATTTTCGGAGATTTGTAGAAGCGTGTGTTAAACACTCCTTGGCTGGCGCAGGCGGTTTCATCTGCAGATTCTGGTCTTTTGGGCTGAAGCGAGTAAAAATGAATTTACTGTCCGGCTACCCATGTGGCTCATGTTACGTCTCCTAATGTTTCTGGAAAATTACCCACTTTTCGCAAACAATAAGGTCCAGCATCGCGCACCGGCTTTGTGATAACTATTTTACGAGTATAGAAAGGTTTTAGTGCTGAGCTGATTTCACATCATTGGACCTAATTTACCTTCGTCCCTTTACAAATGTTTTTTTAACTTTTGCAAGTTAAAAAAAATAAAAATAAAAAGAGCTGTCCTTTACTCCCCATTCCCAGGTCCAGCGATGACTCTCCACCGCTGCACCCAGTGTCTGGCGGCAGCCAGTGAGCTCAGAGGCTCTGCCCGAGTCGACAGCATGAGCCGATCATAGCCTCTGAGGTCCGTTATTGGCTGCAGCTCTGTTGTCACGATGTCAACCTTGCAGCCGGCAGGACTGGGATTTTCCGAAATTGGAAAACCTCTTTAAGGGTTGTCAGTGGCTTCACTTTTTTATTTATTTATGTTTTTATTTTTATTTATTTACATTACTTCTTTTCTTTATTATTCATGGAGCACTGTTTTGGAGAAAGAGGTTTGATAAATAAGCGTTATAATATCCATTTGAAATGTCACCTGACCACTTTTATTAAAATTTGTATTATTACAATTATTAATTATTACTATTATTATTATTAGTACTATTATTACTATCATTTATTATTATTATTTATTGCTATTATTTATTATTTTTATTATTGTTATTATTATGATTAGTAGTACTATTATTACTATTATCATTTATTACTATTATTTATTATTTATTTTTATTTTATTTTTTAAGATATACAGCTGACCACTGATTGGTTGCTGCAGTTCCTTCTGCAGTGCAGTCCCTGCAGCTGACCACTGATTGGTTGTTGCAGTTCCTCCTGTAGTGCTGTCTCTGCAGCTGACCACTGATTGGTTGCTGCAGTTACTCCTGTAGTGCTGTCTCTGCAGCTGACCACTGATTGGTTGTTGCAGTTCCTCCTGTAGTGCTGTCTCTGCAGCTGACCACTGATTGGTTGCTGCAGTTCCTCCTGTAGTGCTGTCTCTGCAGCTGACCACTGATTGGTTGCTGCAGTTCCTTCTGTAGTGCTGTCTCTGCAGCTGACCACTGATTGGTTGTTGCAGTTCCTCCTGTAGTGCTGTCTCTGCAGCTGACCACTGATTGGTTGCTGCAGTTCCTTCTGTAGTGCTGTCTCTGCAGCTGACCACTGATTGGTTGCTGCAGTTCCTCCTGTAGTGCTGTCTCTGCAGCTGACCACTGATTGGTTGCTGCAGTTCCTTCTGTAGTGCTGTCTCTGCAGCTGACCACTGATTGGTTGCTGCAGTTCCTCCTGTAGTGCTGTCTCTGCAGCTGACCACAGATTGGTTGCTGCAGTTCCTCCTGTAGTGCTGTCTCTGCAGCTGACCACAGATTGGTTGCTGCAGTTCCTCCTGTAGTGCTGTCTCTGCAGCTGACCACAGATTGGTTGCTGCAGTTCCTCCTGTAGTGCTGTCTCTGCAGCTGACCACAGATTGGTTGCTGCAGTTCCTCCTGTAGTGTTGTCTCTGCAGCTGACCACAGATTGGTTGCTGCAGTTCCTCCTGTAGTGCTGTCTCTGCAGCTGACCACTGATTGGTTGCTGCAGTTCCTCCTGTAGTGTTGTCTCTGCAGCTGACCACTGATTGGTTGCTGCAGTTCCTTCTGTAGTGCTGTCTCTGCAGCTGACCACTGATTGGTTGCTGCAGTTCCTCCTGTAGTGCTGTCTCTGCAGCTGACCACTGATTGGTTGCTGCTGTTCCTCCTGTAGTGCTCTCTCTGCAGCTGACCACTGATTGGCTGCTGCAGTTCCTTAGTGATGTTTTGTTTACTCAGACAAGCATTTCATCATTTCTTGCTACATACATACATGGAGCTTTTTACACTGGTCAAAGGGGCAGATGAGCTTCATTAGGTACTGTACCCCCCTGGCTGTGATTGGCTCTGCTCAGAGAGCCACTTGTGTATAGTAAGTAAGTAAATGAGTATGAGCACCTCTAACCCTGACTCACAGAGGAAACCCAGCAAAATCATTGTGTCAGAAGTTGATTACTTCGGCCCCTTCTTACTGGTGATTGGTTGGGGCTTCAACACCCAGACTAGCAATTATTAGCATTTCTGGTCTCAGGAACCTATTAACTGTATGCGTGAATCCGACCCTACTCCTGATCCTCCAGCCAGTTTGGCATATTACTGGTTCCCAACATTCCAGAAGAGCCCAATACACAGGTTGGTGGGATGTTGTAGGACTTGTTGAAGGATGACTATTTTCTCCGACATCCTACACGGTGGTCTACATACTTCATGCATGCTTTTGTTGGCTTTCAGTCTCCATGATTGTTCACCTCTTGTTTCTGCTTCAACCTACTTGTTTTAATATTGGCCTTGTGTCCTGAGCGTCTCGGAGGCCGAGTTTTCCCTTTTTTTTCTATAATGTATTCACGTCAATAATGGCAGTCGAGAGGAATGTGCTTTCCGATAGATGTCTTTTGGAAGTCTCATGTTCTACACATGGATCTTGCCTTTTGAAAGGCCTTCAAGACGTTTTGAGATCTCGCGTTTGACGCGAGAATTATTGCTCTTTCTGCCTGGACAGTGAGACGGGACCGTGCCAACAACATTCGAAACTGGTTTTCACATTAGGGCTTGGTTGGACGAGAAACAGAATCTACACATTAGTCATCTTAATTCATTTTCGTTGGCTTTCTCCACCACCCTTACGTCCAAGAACAACACGTGCCAACACAGGAGAGGCAGGATGTCTTTTTTTTTAACCTAAACACGATATTATGCTGTAAAATTTGCCATCTACTGTTACAAATTTATGTTTTACGAGATGTCTTCACTTTTAGAAAAAATACATGTTTGACCATTGTTTTCGAGATTTTTTTCTTTAAAGATTTCCGGTTTTTGTTTGCAGATATTGATGTTAGACATGTATTATAGTACTTTTGGGAGGTTTTAATCATTGAACTGAATGAAACTGTAAAATCTACATGAACTTGTATATAAAAGAAATCACATATGCAATATATATATAATTTTTTTGTTTTGACGATAATTATCCACAGTTGTGCCAAAGATTTCAGCTGCCATTCATCAAGTCAGCTTCAGAAGACAGTAGAAAGCCTCCTCTCCATCCTCCTCCTTTCCCAATACACTACAGTAGAGCTTGGCAGGCAGTCAGGACTATTATAAGTTGTTTCTCTTTGTTAAAACAATATCTGTCGAAAAAAAGAACCTGTTAACTGTTAGATGTCTGAAGAAGTTTGTATATTGAAGCATTTATATTCAGTATTCTTTGGCATTTGCTGTATAAAGGGTTTTTCCATTTAACACCCTGTCCATATGCCCTCTGCCGTAATCAGGACCTCTATATTTTGGCTAGTAGAAGGTTGTTGCAAAAAGCTTAAAAGGAATCTGTTAATAACATCACACACCACCATTCTTCAAACTGCATATAAGGTCATATAGGTCTTCGAAATATAAATCCATTGACATCTTTATATCTTCTATCTGTTGCTGCATTCCTGGGAAATTTGCATTTTCATTCATATGCATATGAGGCTTTAAGTGCTATAGGTGTGCCAGGGCATCTAACACGTCTCTTTCTCCCCAGGTTGTTCTACCTCCTTTGAGTACCAGCCTCTTTAGATTGATTGAGGGCTCATTGGCTATTTAATGCCCGTCAACAGGCAAGGAAATCAGACAGTGAGTTATCAATCAATTTAAAGAAGTTGGTAGTGGAACAATCTTAAAGGGCCAAGACTAATTAGGTGCTCTGCAAGCACAGAGAACTTAACGCCTAATTTGAATATGAATGAAACTTCTATTTTCTCGGGAATGCAGCAACAGATAAAATATAAAGATGTCAATGGAATTACATTTCAAAGACCTGCATGGCCAGATATGCGGCTCGGATGGTTGATTTCAACCAACAGGGGAATGATCTTGAGATGCAGAGACATGTTAAGTGCTCTGTATGCCCAGAAAACTTAAGACGTAATTTGCATATGGATTTAACTGGTAATTTCACAGGAATGAAGCAACAGATAAAATATATAAAGGTATTGAGGGATTTAAATTTTAAAGACCTGCATGACCATCCGAATATGTGATTTTGGGGTGGATAATCTTATTAAAACAATCCCTTTAGATGGTTTTTCTACACTTTTATGTTTGGGAGTGCACCACTCTCTTGTCTTCACCCTTGCTCTTTTTTTTGGGGGGTGGAGCACACTTGATGATTGACAAGTTCAGACCAGCTTCATGGTTGCACTTCTGGCTCCAAATGTGTGCTCTCAGATGCTGCTGCAACATGGGAAGAGCGCAGGAACACTAAAGCTTACCAGATTGTTTGCTTCAGCAATGCTGCAGGTTCAATCAGTGATAGTACAGCTCTGTTATAACGAGAGCTTCTAAGCACTGCGCTTGTACGGTGTAACGCCAACATCCCTGCATGTCTCCGCTCCTCCCGACAGGGAAGGAATTCCTGCTTACTCACTGTCCAGGCCCCTCTGTTACATCCCCTGCTCCCATGTCCCTGGGTCTGCACATGCCACTCAGTATTATCACCTTCACGCCACTTCATTTTCTCCTCTTCTTCTTCCATAAGCCATAACTTTTGTATTTTTACGTCAACATATATGTATGAGGGCTTGTTTTTTTCCAGGACAAGTTGTAGTTTTACTGTACAATGTACTGAGTAACAGAAAAAAAATTCCAAGGGGTGTAATGGGGAATATTTAGCAATTCCAATTATTTTGGTGTTTTTGATTTTACGGTGTTCATCAATTCATGCCATGTCATCGCGCAATTTAAATGATAACCATAGGCACAACTAAGTATTGTCGTGCTCAAGTAGGTGCCCAAACCGTATAATATTAGAAGATAAACTTGGCACACACGTTGTGAGATGCAGTGGAAAATTTTAATAAAGGAGAGTACATACAGCAGACGTTTCGGTCACAGTCTGACCTTCATCAATGTACCTCTCATAGAGCTAACCTCTTGTAATGGGTCATAAGTGGTTAAACCCCATCCGTGATGTAAAGCCGCTTGTAGGTGAAACCTAGTCCGGCACAGAAGGAGGAACCCGTATTGGACGCGGCATCCACCACTTGTCCCGTGCAGTGACAGGGACTGCACGGGACAAGCAGTGGATGCCGCGTCCAGTAGGGGTTCCTCCTTCTGTGCCGGACTAGGTTTCACCTACAAGCAGCTTTACATCACGGATGGGGTTTAACCACTTATGACCCATTACAAGAGGTTAGCTCTATGAGAGGTACATTGATGAAGGTCAGACTGTGACCGAAACGTCTGCTGTATGTACTCTCCTTTATTAAAATTTTCCACTGCATCTCACAACGTGTGTACCAAGCTTATCTTCTAATGTCATCGCGCAAGGCCTAAGTGAGCCTTACACAATGACATTGTTGCCGGAGTCTAGTAATCACGATGCCAGTATTTACATACCAGCCATGGAAGTTTGCACGGTCATGGTTCTGCTGCCACCGATTACTGACGTGGATGCTGGACCAGAGGTTGTCCACTGTTTTAGCATTGAAGACCTTTCATTAGGATAGTTCATCAATGTCTGATTGGTCAGGGTCTAATATCCGGCACCCCAGCTGATCAGCTGTTATCGGTGTCAACGGTTGCCGCTGGCCGGAAATACTTGTGGACTGGCCATCTGATAGTACCAGAAGACTGCCAGCTTCACAAGTGAGTATTTCCGGTCTGTGGTCTCCGCCATTGGAATCAGCTGATGCCGGGTGTTGGACCCTGACCGATCAGACATTGATGACCTATCCTAAGGATAGATCATCCAAACTGAAGTGGTGGACAACCTCTTTAAGACCTTTATTAAGGCAAAGTTCCTTGTTGACACATGTTCTGGTGGCCTCCCTACATACATTTCATGGTGTTCACTTATCCATTTGCATTACTTGACAACCTTTCGACGCTCTTCCAGATGTTAGATGCATTGCAGAAAAAAAAGTATATTGCCAACAAATTTTACCCACTAGCTTGCTACCATTTTGGAGGCCTTTCCTTATAACCCCTGCGTATGGGCTGAGGCTTGTCAGTCACTGTCTAGCATCAGGCTCTTCAATTTATTGTAGTGTTTCCCCCCGGTAGGTGATGGATCAGGGCAGATGTCTGGGCTCTTCCACGTTCCAAAGGAATCTTGTTCCTTAGGGCAGGATTTCGTTTTCTCAGCTTGGTCTGAATATTTTGAAGGCTTGTTCTGCTTAGGATTCTGCAGTTAGAGTCCAGAAGCCCTGTTCATCGTGGCTGATGCCCCAAGCACCAGCTGTCCTCTTCTTTACAATTTTTTGGTCACTTAGTTTACTAGCAGAATTGTCTCGTCCACAGTAGGAAGGCTCTGGGCCTTTCATATTTAGTTTGACTGTCTAAGGTTAGAGAACAAGGGCCTAAAGGGTCACTTTTATGCTATTTAATTTAGCAGCTACTTCATAGATGAAAACCTATGGGCTGCATTCGCATGGCAATATCATCCTTTTAACATTTTTTGCATGCATATGTTGACCTAGGGCAGACTCCCAAGAGCCTAGTTCCTACCTTGGCTTTCCTGGTCCAGCTGAATTTAACTTGTAGACCATGGATCAGGGCTGCTGATCCAGGCTGGGTGAACTCGTGGCCACCGTGTTATTCCACCTCTAGTGGAGCTTGTTGCCTTTTGGCCTTGCCCTTTTTGCCAATCAAAGAGAACCCTCTGTTTTGGCTTTCTATTGCTTTTTCTCCGTTTTAGTGAACTTCTTCTCTGGGACAGTAGTCTGTCGGCTCCTTTTTTTCCATTCTCATCCCAGGGATAGCTTTGCGACTTCCCATGGTTTCTGTCCTCCCCAATGAGACGAATGAGAAAAGTAGATTTTTTGGTACTCACCATAAAATCAGTTTCTCGTAGTATTCATTGGGGGACACAGCACCCACCCTTGGTCGCCCAGTCGGACATGCATTTACTTTGTTTTTCTCTCACCATGTAATTGGATTATTTCCTTTTTGAGCTTCCACTTTCTTCTCACTAAACTGAAGAGCATGATGCTAGCAGACGAGGTATAGTCTTCAGGGGAGGAGCCAATTTTGAATTAGATGTATTAATAGAGTCTGCCTCCAGGTGGCAGCATACTATCTTCTGATTTCTGTGTCCTCCAATGAAGACTGTGAGAAACAAATTTTACGGTGAGTACCAAAAATATATTTTTCTCTGAAATGCCACAGCGTATGAGTCAAACATACCTGGCGGTGATGGTACAGCCAGTGCCTGATACATGCTGGCCACGGTTTGGGCTACATGTAGCACTGTCAGGTTCTCTTTAAGTCCTTCATGCACCTTTTGACTACTGTAGGCCAATATCAACCGGTTCGGCCAACAGTCAACTGTATTTAGAGGCTCCCAACAGAAGATAAGGATGCGGCTTGTCCGATTTTGGACTGCTGATCCTTTTGTTTTTTAAGAGTTGGATAAGGCAGCGCCAGAGATGTCTGGCAGCCTCTCTTTCATAGAGAACCGCATATGGGAGAGTCCGGCAGGCTAACTACCGGTCAAATTCTCAGCCGAACCATCGTTCAGCCGGCAGCTGCCTAAAGGAAAGGCATTCACACCAGACACAATGGATGGCCAAAAAGTTGAGTTCAACCAATGAACTTAAAAAAAGAAAAATATTGACACTGCGCAAAGATGTGCAGCAAGGTAGCGCTATATTAATATTAACACATGGTAAATAAATGGAGGAAAATAAAGTGTGTGGTTAGGGTTCCTTTAATTGAATGTATAATTGAGTGGCTCTATTATCCTCCTCTCTCCATTCCCTGGTCTTTCCCTATGTTAATTTGCTTATTCTTAAGTAAACACCCAGGGGTCTGCTTTTAATGAGGCAACCTGAGGCAGCAAAATGGAGGACAGAAAATGAAAGGATGTAAATTAAAAGAAAATGTCTTGTTACCAAATTGATTGTATTTGAAATCTTGCTTCACTTGTATTGCTTAAAAATGTTCTTTTTTTTTTTTTTTTTGCATAGAAGGCAGCCTTCGGATGTAGTGTAATTGTTATATGGAAGGGGCAGACAGTGTTAGAGCTGCGGAGATTTAGTACAATAAGGAAAACTCAAAATGTCACAAACCAGTCTAATAAAATATGTCCACTGGCAGGACCCTTATTTTTGTATATTTTTTTCTTGTTTAATAATGCCAACTTAGTGCCATTTTAATAGTGGCACGTGGGGGGTGCTCCGAAAGTGGCCCTACTGCCTCCCCAACCAACAGCAGTTGTGATGAGGTGCTGAGGAAAAGGTGATCCTGAAACACCTCCTGTACATAGGATACTCTTGCTTTACCTAGTTGGGTCGTAACTAGTGATGAGCGAATATACTCGTTACTCGAGATTTCTCAAGCATGCTCGGGGGTCCTCCGAGTATTTTTTTAGTGCTCGGAGATTTCGTTTTCAGCACCGCAGATGAATGATTTACATCTGTTAGCCAGCATAAGTACATGTGGGGGTTGCCTGGTAGGGAATCCCCACATGTAATCAAGCTGGCTAATAGCTGTAAATCATTCAGCTGCGGCAAGAAAAACTAAATCTCCGAGCACTAAAAAGTACTCGGAGGACCCCCGAGCATGCTCGAGAAATCTCGAGTAATGAGTATATTCGCTCATCACTAGTCTTAAGAGGAGCAGCAACATCCCAAAAGTTTAAAAGAGTAAGTTTTTATTTTGTCCAGCATAGAAAGTTATTAAACTTTGCAAGTCTCTTTATTAGGGGATTTGCCTACATTTCTTAAAAAAATGCATGTAAGTGATGTCAATGCCCCGGCTTTTACCCAGTTAATTTGCCTTAGCTCCATTGACATCACGTCGTATTTATTTGGAGTACAGATGCCATTTCCTTTGTTTTTTTTTCTGTCGTGGACAATCATCTGCATTTTCTCCACAGAATGCCTTGCTCTAAAGAGGTGGGCTTCGCAGATGTAGGATTAGCGCAACACTTCAGACTGAGCTATCCGTAGTGTTGAACTTTAGATCGACCCAAACATCTACCTCCTCTCTGTCCACTTTCAACTGGTAAATGTTAAAAGATGGTCAGAAGGCCACGTTCTCATGTCAGTGCCCAAACAGTTTTTGGCATCAGTCATTTCTATCCCCATGTTCGGGGCAATCAGAACTTTCAGAAGTTGCCCCACATTCTTTTTTATTGTCTGTTAGATTTATCGCCACCTTAAATGGTCGTTAGTCATCAGAAAAAAACATTACAAAAAAAATATGTCCAAAGTTTTGATATGTCTTGGCCTGCTTGCTGAGACTCCTCAAGCCATAGAGCTTCGCCTTTCTTGGTTCTTTTTGGACATCAGAGAGTGGGGAATGTATAGACTATCAGTGCCGAGATGTAACCCTCGGAAAAAACTTAACAGTAGATAAAGGGGCTCTGCTAAGGCTGGATTTCCATATCTTCCATATTTCAAGATCATTCTTAAAACAACTTGCATAAGTCCAAATTTAAGATTTTGTAAACCAGGCCGGCATCCATGACTCTAGGGCTAGTTTGGCACAACAACTGATCGGTAATTGGTAATCGATATTGACATTAATTTATGTCCACGAAAGGTGAAACAAAGTCAAAGTTTTCTTGCCGCAGTTTGTCTTAGCAAAGAAAACTGTAAAGTCAAACCAAGTTTTGCGACATCTGAATCTCGTAAAATTCCATGATTTAGATCAAATGATCGGTTCTCCGAACCTTGTCAACCGAGTTGACATTCTGTATGAGATACACTGACTGGTATACCGACTGGTGGCAAAGCCGCCAGCAAAGTCCCGTTTTCGTGACCAGAAGTATTATTGCTGTCACTTTTGAGGACTCACCTGTTTCTGCGAGGACCACATTACACCCTGCATTTCTTGTTGCTCTGCTTAAGCTGGATTGTCACTGCATGGTCAGTTTAGAACTCATTCAAGCACAATTGTGGCATGAACAGCAGCCAGCCTCGGGTCATTGCTGCCTCTGGAGACTTACAGGCCAGCCACTTGAAATTCATTAGAAGGTTTTGCGAAACATTATCGCCTCAAGATCCTACGCCTTTGAGAATTCGTACTCTGGCTACTCTGTAGATCTTCACTGTCCTCTCGTAAAATAACATCTTTAAGCCGCTTCATATTCTATCGTTTCATATTAATGGGCAGACGATAAACCATTATAATAGCCACTTATGAAAAGCCACATCTCTTCTCCAAACTTGGTGCCTCTGGTCCTCGTTAAGAAGTATAGTTTGATGTGATTCAGTGCTCAGGAGATTTTTGGGGGTCATAAATCATTCTACGTTAATTTCATGGTTTGAAATGTTGAGGCAAGGCCAACCAGGCTGTAAAGGTTTCATGTGTCGTAGCTTTGAGGGTGCTAAGAAACGTAGAGTCAATCCTTAGGACGTGTGAAGCAAGGATTCCTGCTTAATTTGGACCTATCCGTTTTCTTCATGAGCACCTGAAACTACTTTGGGGTGGAATCACAAATGCAATCTATGAAGCTCAAAGCCAAAAATTGGTCCTGCAGAAAATAGAAGACCTTTATGTATACTGTGTACAGAATTATTAGGCAAGTTGTATTTTAGAGGATTATTTTTATTATTGATCATCAACTATGTTCTCAATCAACCCAAAAGACTCAAAGCTTAATATTTTTGGAAGTTGGAGTGTTTTTTTTTTTTTTTTTTAGATTTGGCTATCTTAGGAGGATATCTGTTTGTGCAGGTAACTATTACTGTGCAGAATTATTAGGCAACTTAATAAAAAACAAATATATTCCCATCTCGCTTGTTTATTTTCACCAAGTAACCCAATATAACTTTACAAAATTTAGAAATAACCATTTCTGACATGCAAAAACAAAACCCCCCCAAAATTAGTGACCAATATAGCCACCTTTCTTTATGATGACACTCAGCAGCCTCCATCCATAGATTCTGTCAGTTGTTTGATCTGTTTACGATGAACATTGCGTGCAGCAGCCACCACAGACTCCCAGACACTGTTCCGAGAGGTGGACTGATTTCCCTCCCTGTAGAGCTCACATTTTATGAGGGACCACAGGTTCTCTATGGGGTTCAGATCAAGTGAACAAGGGGGCCATGTCATTATTTTTTTTTCTTTGAGATCTTTACTGGCCAGCCACGCTGTGGAGTAGTTGGAGGCATGTGATGGAGCATTGTCCTGCATGAAAATCATGTTTTTCTTGAGCGATACCAACTTCTTCCTGTACCACTGCTTGAAGAAATTGTCTTCCAGAAACTGGCAGTAGGTCTGGGAGTTGAGCTTCACTCCATCTTCAACCTGATACGGTCCCACAATTTCATCTTTGATGATACCAGCCCATACCAGTACCCCACCTTCACCTTGCTGGCGTCTGAGTCAAAGTGGAGCTCTCTGCCCTTTACTGATCCAGCCTCTGGCCCATCCATCTGGCTCATCAAGAGTCACTCTCATTTCATCAGTCCATAAAACCTTTGAAAAGTCAGTCTTAAGATATTTCTTGGCCCAGTCTTGACGTTTTACCTTATGTTTCTTGTTCAAAGGTGGTCTTTTTTCAGCCTTCCTTACCTTGGCCATGTCCCTGAGTATCGCACACCTTGTGCTTTTTGTTACTCCAGTAACGTTGCAGCTCTGAAATATGGCAAAACTGGTGGCAAATGGCATCTTGGCAGCTTCACGCTTGATTTTCCTCAATTCATGGGCTGTTATTTTGCGCCTTTTTTGCCCAACACGCTTCTTGCGACCCTGTTGGATATTTACCACGAAACGCTTCATTGTTCGGTGATCACGCTTCAAAAGCTTGGCAATTTCAAGACTGCTGCATCCCTCTGCAAGACATCTCACAATTTTGGACTTTTCAGAGCCCGTCAAATCTCTCTTCTGACCCATTTTTCCAAATGAAAGGAAGTTGCCTAATAATTACGCACACCTTATATAGGTTTTGATGTCATTAGACAACACCCCTCCTCATTACAGAAATGCACATCACCTGATTTACTTAATTGGTAGTTGGCTCTCAAGCGTGAACAGCTTGGAGTAGGACAACATGTATAAAAAGTATCATGTGATCAAAAATACAACTTGCGTAATAATTCTGCATACAGTGTATAGTTCCTATTCCACATGAATCCACTCCTGGATTTTGCCAAAGAAAAGTTGCAGCCGCAATGGGTGAAGACAATCGAGGGTTAGGAGATCAGTTATTGGCTGAATGAATTGTTTTCCGACTGGTTTCTAATGCCTATAACCACCTATTAAAACATAGGGCAGATTTATTAATCTTGTCCAACCTCTAGACAGCTCAAAGACAGAAGAAAAAAGAAAAGTTGTCTGCACAACACTGAAAGTTACATGACCAACAATCCCTCCCCCCCCCCACAATAGAGAATAAAACATGAAAAACTGACAGCCTTCAAGAGCAAATTAGACAGACTGAATAGCACGGTGGCTCAGTAGTTAGCACTGCTGCAGGATTGGGGTCCTGAGCTCCAATGCCACCAAGGACAGCATCTCCAAGGAGTTTGTACGTTCTCCCCATGTTTGCGTGGGTTTCCTACATGTTCTCCGGTTTCCTCCCATACTCCAAAGGTATACTGATAAGGAATCTAGATTTTGACAATGATGATGATGTCTGTAAAGAGCTGTGTATATTGATGGCGCTATATAAGCAAAGCATAATAAATAAATTATATGTTTTGTGCATCTTTTCTTTTATGTAACACAATATATTAGTTGGTGTTATTTGCATTAATGTCTTTTTTAGCGCCCAAAATTTGACACACCTTGTTGAATTTCACCAATGCCCATTCCTTTGCACATATCTGAACACTATTTTCCAGTAAGGTGAAAACAATTTTTTTAAACGTGTAATAGGTCTAAAAATTGGGTGGAACAATTTGTGGCAAAATTTGGCTTATTTTCTGCCAAAGTCTAGGCATACTCACTATGCAAAAATGACGTATTTTCAGTCCCGACTGGTTAGCATCTCTTCAAAGGCAAATAACCCTGAAGATTAGTCACTCACCACAAGTCTAGCTGCTGAAATCTCCAGCAATCTTTTCTCGGTGGCTGCCCATTTACCCTAAAATATTGGCTAGTGTGGAAATGGAATATTTGTGGGCGCCGTACATAGTCTCTATGTCTTCTAGAACAGGACCTGGTCTTGGAATTGGCCCTCAACTATTCGTAAGAGTTATGAGTTTATGTATGACAAATATTTGTTTCGGGATAGATTTTTTAATGTCGTATGTGTATAAGCATAATGTTTTTGTGTTTTTGCCATCTACTGATCATGCAGGGGTTGGGGGCCCACCGGGTGTTTCACCTGTCCTCCCGTGGGCCAGTCCAAGCCTACTTGCAAGTGTCTCACAGCTTTGGTCCTGATCAGGGAAGCTATATTATAAAATCTGCATGCATTAATAGAATAAAAACCCTTCTAAAAGTCAAAACGAGGTCTCTCTTTTTTTTCCACAATTCCATTTGCTTGCGTTGCATACTGTACTTAGAAAATTCAACTCTGCGTTTTACCGCTGCAGTTTAGCTAATAGAAACCTGCATTACATTATAGTTTAATTCTCAAAATGATATTGTATTATAGTTGGCAGCTCCATGCTAATTAGAGGGAAAATAAAAACCGAAATGTTCTTCGGCAGACTAAAAATGAAACTGTTAAAATTAATACTTGCCTTGTTCAACACATTTTGTGCTCACATGAACGCAGTGTTCATTACTCTGTTTTAGTCAAACATCTGCACTCCCCAGAAGCTCGGGGTGATTACTGCGCTATTCATTTGTGGAAAAAAAAAAATAATCTGTTAATCTTTCTTTAAAAACTCTCAAGCATATTTGCTGTAAGGAGAAGGCGGGTACGAGATGTTTATTTATATTTTGGAGAAAATTATAGATTTCACGCTCTTGTTCTTGGATTTTGTTTTAATACTTATTGTGTGCGGGGTGTTTTATCATGACTTTTTAGCATCTTTATTTCTTTTAATCTTTTCAAAGGAACCAGAATTGTCATCTTTAGTCTGAAGTCTTGGTTTACATATTTCGCGTTAAAGGGAACTTGACACCAGGTTTTCATATTATAAACTAAGGCTACCACCTTTACCGCCTCTTTTACAGTAGGATTAACAACTTGCATAAAAGACCCCATCCCCCTCTGTATACCCCAAAATATGCCTTTCTCGTTCATCTTACTGGGGGGGGGGGACACAGAACCATGGGATAGTCTCCTGCCACTAAGAGGCTGTCACTATTCTTGCAAGTAAATAAAATTGGCTCCTCCCAACAGACTATACCCCGCCTGCTGGAGCAGACTTCCTCCGTTTAGTGTAGTGTCAGTTGGAGGCAAGGTCTTTCTCAGACCTGTCTTAGGTTAGGCGCTAACCACTTGTTTTTTTGTTTTTCAGATGGATGTCTCAGAGTAATAGAGTGTAATTGTGCACTCTGTTTCACCCACGTAGTGATGGAGAGTACAGACTGTAATTGCTCAGTCTGTATCCTCTCGTGACGGTGTGGCTGGACTAATGTACCTTGACACAGTCTGTACAGGTGCTGGAGCAGAGGTCTGTATCCAACTAGCTCTTGCCACCATCCCACATAGCTGCGCGCATAGCGAAGAAGTTAATGGGATCCGTAGCTTCAGAACAGGTAAGTATATCCTTTTCGTAAGCACTTTTCCCATCTCTCTGTCCCCTATGGTCCTAGGGTGGTGGGTACTAAGAGCTGTGCAGGGTGTCCTACTCATCCAGTTGGTCCCTCGGCCTAATAGGTCAGGGTTAGCCTGGTGGTGAGTGGGAGTGGGCAATTGCAGCGGCGGCATCTGGATCGCAGTAGCTAACTGGGGTGTGGTCCTAGTGTGTGGCATGGCCGTGGGAGCGCTCAACCATTTTGCGGGCAGGAAGTTTAAGCCAATCACTCGGTATTTGCAACAAAGTTTGTTGGCTGGTTCCCAGAATCTGGGATTAGCTGAGATCGCTGATCAAATTGCACAGGCAGGTAAGTATCTCTGCTCAGAATCCTTGGATGCGGCAGAGTGCTATGCCCAGGTGGCAAGTAATTGTGGCTCAAGGGAAACCAGGGATTCAAGATTCAAGCTTCAGGAGGCTAATTTGCATATTCCAGGTGCCTTCTGGGAGAAGCGAAGTCTCCCTAAGCTAGAAGATCGTTGGGTACAGCCGGGACCAGCTGCTTCGAAAGCATCACCAAACCAGGGATTCAAGCTTCAGGAGGCTAATTTGCATATTCCAGGTGCCTTCTGGGAGAAGCGAAGTCTCCCTAAGCTAGAAGATCGTTGGGTACAGCCGGGACCAGCTGCTTCGAAAGCATCACCAAACCAGGGATTCAAGCTTCAGGAGGCTAATTTGCATATTCCAGGTGCCTTCTGGGAGAAGCGAAGTCTCCCTAAGCTAGAAGATCGTTGGGTACAGCCGGGACCAGCTGCTTCGAAAGCATCACCAAACCAGGGATTCAAGCTTCAGGAGGCTAATTTGCATATTCCAGGTGCCTTCTGGGAGAAGCGAAGTCTCCCTAAGCTAGAAGATCGTTGGGTACAGCCGGGACCAGCTGCTTCGAAAGCATCACCAAACCAGGGATTCAAGCTTCAGGAGGCTAATTTGCATATTCCAGGTGCCTTCTGGGAGAAGCGAAGTCTCCCTAAGCTAGAAGATCGTTGGGTACAGCCGGGACCAGCTGCTTCGAAAGCATCACCAAACCAGGGATTCAAGCTTCAGGAGGCTAATTTGCATATTCCAGGTGCCTTCTGGGAGAAGCGAAGTCTCCCTAAGCTAGAAGATCGTTGGGTACAGCCGGGACCAGCTGCTTCGAAAGCATCACCAAACCAGGGATTCAAGCTTCAGGAGGCTAATTTGCATATTCCAGGTGCCTTCTGGGAGAAGCGAAGTCTCCCTAAGCTAGAAGATCGTTGGGTACAGCCGGGACCAGCTGCTTCGAAAGCATCACCAAACCAGGGATTCAAGCTTCAGGAGGCTAATTTGCATATTCCAGGTGTCTTCTGGGAGAAGCGAAGTCTCCCTAAGCTAGAAGATCGTTGGGTACAGCCGGGACCAGCTGCTTCGAAAGCATCACCAAACCAGGGATTCAAGCTTCAGGAGGCTAATTTGCATATTCCAGGTGCCTTCTGGGAGAAGCGAAGTCTCCCTAAGCTAGAAGATCGTTGGGTACAGCCGGGACCAGCTGCTTCGAAAGCATCACCAAACCAGGGATTCAAGCTTCAGGAGGCTAATTTGCATATTCCAGGTGCCTTCTGAGAGAAGCGAAGTCTCCCTAAGCTAGAAGATCGTTGGGTACAGCCGGGACCAGCTGCTTCGAAAGCATCACCAAACCAAATTTTTGCCTGTAGGACATTATTGCAAGAGAGCTTGGCTGAGTAGATTACACAAGAAGGAAAACACACAGCAAGTCAGCAGGATCTAGGAGCAACATGGCAGATGTGACAACCTACATGGTGAGCTGCAGCATGTGCTACATGTTCACAGATCGACCAGAAGAAGAATCCAATTTCACCTGTCAGAAGTGTAGACTAGTGGCCCTTTTAGAAGAAAAGGTGCGGGGTCTGGAAGAAAGAATAGCAACTTTGAAACTCATCAAAGAGAATGAAGACTTTCTAGACAGAACAGAAGCATCTCTACTGGTCACAGAAGGTGCAAAAAGTGTCAGAGAACCTCCAAAAGCAGATGAGTGGAAGCATGTGACCAAAAGAAGCAAGAAGACCATGGAGAAATCACCAACCACACAACTGAAGAACCGATATCAAATCTTTGTAGAGGATGAAGATGGCACACCTAAGAATGAAGCAATACCAGCAAGCAAAAAAGAAAAGGGCACACAGCAACAAGTGACAGCAAAAAGTACAGCCAAGAAGCAACGAAGAGTGGTGGTGGTGGGAGACTCACTACTGAGAGGCACCGAAGCAGCCATCTGCAGACCGGACATAACTGCAAGAGAAGTATGCTGCCTTCCAGGTGCGATGATCAAGGATGTGACCGATAGGATACCAAAGCTCTTCAGCTCCAAGGACGTCCACCCATTTCTTCTGATACATGTTGGCACCAATGACACGGCAAGGAAGGACCTACCGACAATCTGCAAGGACTTTGAAGAGTTGGGGAAGAAAGTAAAGGAACTGGATGCACAGGTAGTTTTTTCTTCTATCCTTCCAGTAGACGGGCATGGCACCAGGAGATGGAACAGGATCCTTGATGCAAACAACTGGCTAAGACGATGGTGCAGACAACAAGGATTTGGATTCCTGGACCACGGTGTGAATTACTGGTATGATGGACTCCTCGCCAGAGACGGACTACACCTCAACAAACCTGGGAAACACACATTCGCCAGAAGACTCGCTACACTCATCAGGAGGGCGTTAAACTAGAAGAAGAGGGGACGGGAAGAAAAACATTAGACTCGAACAAAGACGACCCAGGAAAACATACTCAGAAGGGAGGTAAGAACATTTCTAAAACAATCCACAGTGAGGAGATTGGAACAAAACAAAATCCTCTAAACTGCATGCTCGCAAACGCCAGAAGCCTGACAAACAAGATGGAAGAACTAGAAGCAGAAATATCTACAGGTAACTTTGACATAGTGGGAATAACCGAGACATGGTTAGATGAAAGCTATGACTGGGCAGTTAACTTACAGGGTTACAGTCTGTTTAGAAAGGATCGTAAAAATCGGAGAGGAGGAGGGGTTTGTCTCTATGTAAAGTCTTGTCTAAAGTCCACTTTAAGGGACGATATTAGCGAAGGGAATGAGGATGTCGAGTCCATATGGGTTGAAATTCATGGAGGGAAAAATGGTAACAAAATTCTCATTGGGGTCTGTTACAAACCCCCAAATAAAACAGAAAGCATGGAAAGTCTACTTCTAAAGCAGATAGATGAAGCTGCAACCCATAATGAGGTCCTGGTTATGGGGGACTTTAACTACCCGGATATTAACTGGGAAACAGAAACCTGTGAAACCCATAAAGGCAACAGGTTTCTGCTAATAACCAAGAAAAATTATCTTTCACAATTGGTGCAGAATCCAACCAGAGGAGCAGCACTTTTAGACCTGATACTATCTAATAGACCTGACAGAATAACAAATCTGCAGGTGGTTGGGCATTTAGGAAATAGCGACCACAATATTGTGCAGTTTCACCTGTCTTTCACTAGGGGGACTTGTCAGGGAGTCACAAAAACATTGAACTTTAGGAAGGCAAAGTTTGAACAGCTTAGAGATGCCCTTAATCTGGTAGACTGGGACAATATCCTCAGAAATGAGAATACAGATAATAAATGGGAAATGTTTAAGAACATCCTAAATAGGCAGTGTAAGCGGTTTATACCTTGTGGGAATAAAAGGACTAGAAATAGGAAAAACCCAATGTGGCTAAACAAAGAAGTAAGACAGGCAATTAACAGTAAAAAGAAAGCATTTGCACTACTAAAGCAGGATGGCACCATTGAAGCTCTAAAAAACTATAGGGAGAAAAATACTTTATCTAAAAAACTAATTAAAGCTGCCAAAAAGGAAACAGAGAAGCACATTGCTAAGGAGAGTAAAACTAATCCCAAACTGTTCTTCAACTATATCAATAGTAAAAGAATAAAAACTGAAAATGTAGGCCCCTTAAAAATAGTGAGGAAAGAATGGTTGTAGATGACGAGGAAAAAGCTAACATATTAAACACCTTCTTCTCCACGGTATTCACGGTGGAAAATGAAATGCTAGGTGAAATCCCAAGAAACAATGAAAACCCTATATTAAGGGTCACCAATCTAACCCAAGAAGAGGTGCGAAACCGGCTAAATAAGATTAATAGATAAATCTCCGGGTCCGGATGGCATACACCCACGAGTACTAAGAGAACTAAGTAATGTAATAGATAAACCATTATTTCTTATTTTTAGTGACTCTATAGCGACAGGGTCTGTTCCGCAGGACTGGCGCATAGCAAATGTGGTGCCAATATTCAAAAAGGGCTCTAAAAGTGAACCTGGAAATTATAGGCCAGTAAGTCTAACCTCTATTGTTGGTAAAATATTTGAAGGGTTTCTGAGGGATGTTATTCTAGATTATCTCAATGAGAATAACTGTTTAACTCCATATCAGCATGGGTTTATGAGAAATCGCTCCTGTCAAACCAATCTAATCAGTTTTTATGAAGAGGTAAGCTATAGACTGGACCACGGTGAGTCATTGGACGTGGTATATCTCGATTTTTCCAAAGCGTTTGATACCGTGCCGCACAAGAGGTTGGTACACAAAATGAGAATGCTTGGTCTGGGGGAAAATGTGTGTAAATGGGTTAGTAACTGGCTTAGTGATAGAAAGCAGAGGGTGGTTATAAATGGTATAGTCTCTAACTGGGTCGCTGTGACCAGTGGGGTACCGCAGGGGTCAGTATTGGGACCTGTTCTCTTCAACATATTCATTAATGATCTGGTAGAAGGTTTACACAGTAAAATATCGATATTTGCAGATGATACAAAACTATGTAAAGCAGTTAATACAAGAGAAGATAGTATTCTGCTACAGATGGATCTGGATAAGTTGGAAACTTGGGCTGAAAGGTGGCAGATGAGGTTTAACAATGATAAATGTAAGGTTATACACATGGGAAGAGGGAATCAATATCACCATTACACACTGAACGGGAAACCACTGGGTAAATCTGACAGGGAGAAGGACTTGGGGATCCTAGTTAATGATAAACTTACCTGGAGCAGCCAGTGCCAGGCAGCAGCTGCCAAGGCAAACAGGATCATGGGGTGCATTAAAAGAGGTCTGGATACACATGATGAGAGCATTATACTGCCTCTGTACAAATCCCTAGTTAGACCGCACATGGAGTACTGTGTCCAGTTTTGGGCACCGGTGCTCAGGAAGGATATAATGGAACTAGAGAGAGTACAAAGGAGGGCAACAAAATTAATAAAGGGGATGGGAGAACTACAATACCCAGATAGATTAGCGAAATTAGGATTATTTAGTCTAGAAAAAAGACGACTGAGGGGCGATCTAATAACCATGTATAAGTATATAAGGGGACAATACAAATATCTCGCTGAGGATCTGTTTATACCAAGGAAGGTGACGGGCACAAGGGGGCATTCTTTGCGTCTGGAGGAGAGAAGGTTTTTCCACCAACATAGAAGAGGATTCTTTACTGTTAGGGCAGTGAGAATCTGGAATTGCTTGCCTGAGGAGGTGGTGATGGCGAACTCAGTCGAGGGGTTCAAGAGAGGCCTGGATGTCTTCCTGGAGCAGAACAATATTGTATCATACAATTATTAGGTTCTGTAGAAGGACGTAGATCTGGGTATTTATTATGATGGAATATAGGCTGAACTGGATGGACAAATGTCTTTTTTCGGCCTTACTAACTATGTTACTATGTTACTATGTAAGGTATGGAGGGCGGATTTAGCTCCAAAGAAATATTGACGGGTCTACCTTTTCAAGGGTCTCGCTTATTTGGGACCAGGTTAGTCAAGATTACTTCAGACGCAGCAGGCCAGGCGGTAGAAGCACCCTGCTTCCTCAGTCCATGCCAGCTTTCTATTTCAGAGGCAAGGGGCCTTGCAGTTCCATCTCTTTCACCAGTTTCCTGCACCAGACAAGTCAGATCGGCGCGTTAGACCGATGGTCTCCCAGGTGTCCAGGACAGCTACCTTTAGATTGACACTCGCCGAATAACCTTCTGAGTCAAGATCTAGACCCTCCGGGAGAGATGGTAGGAGGGTCAATGCTTGACCGGCGGCCCCCACTCGGGGTTTCTTGGCAGGTGGGTGGCCACCTTCACCTTTTTCAGGAGGCATAACTGGGGGAATCTAGCTTTCTTTGAGTCAGGGAGGTCATCTCTTCGAGTTACAGAATAGAGTTCACCGATCATTTCTATTCCTCTCTTCTTCCCGGATCTCCAAGCTTAAGAGCTACTTTTGACCAGGAGATAACCTTCTTACTTCAAGCAGGGGCGATTGTAAGTGTCCCCACTTCATAGTGCTTCAAGGGGTTTTATTCAAACCTATTCGTTATCCAAAAAAAGGCGGCTTGGTGTGGCTTATTTTAAATTTAAGGCACCTGAACAGATGGGTTCGGCTTCTTCACTTCAGGATGGAGTCTGTCCGGTCAGTGACCGTATCCATGGAAACCGGAGAGTTTCTTTCTTTAGTAGATATTCCAGATGTGTATTTGCATGTGCCAATGTTTCTCGGCTTTGCGGTCACTCAGGATCACTATCAGTTCAGGGCTCTCCCATTCGGGCTAGCCACAACGGCCAAGGTATTTACACAGATACTGGCCCCGATTATTGCATTACTATGGTTCAGGGGAATAACTGCTTTCTATCTGGACGACATTCTTGTCAAAGCACCATCCTTTGCGCAAAATCTAGAGAGCTTACAGATCGTTCTTCAGACCCTGGAGCAATTCGGTTGGATTGTCAACAGGACAAAGTCTGTTTTAGATCCAACACAGCAGCTTCTGTTTCTGGGAATGGTGATCGACACCGTTTCGACATCCGTATTTCTTTTGAAGGAGAAGAGACTATCTCTTCAGTCTTCCATCAGGACTTTAAAACGACCGGGCAGATATTTTCTTATATTACTCACTTATATAGCTCCCCCAGAAGAAGCTTTGGGCAAAACGTGCATCGGGGAGGAGGGAGACTCCATGCTTGCCCTATCTCCTGTTTACGTGGTCTGGAGGTTATATTGAGGTAATTGGATGCATCTCGTTATTGTAGTGTTATACTGTATCTTTCCACCTTGACCTGTTTGCTTACCATATATTTATTTGGCACATATGCTCTGAGCGATGTCATTGATTCTAAATAGTTCCTCTCTTATTTGTAGTCAAGTTGATATGCTTATACAATTAGGCCATGTTCACACAGTGCGTTTTTTACCGCGGAACCGCGGCGGTTTTGCCGCTGCGGTTCCGCAGCTGTTTTCCATGCAGGGTACAGTACACTGTACCCTATGGAAAACAGGACACACTGTGCACATGGTCCGGAAATTGTAAAAAAAAAGCCGCGCTGAATAGCTCCCGGAAAAAAGAAGGAGCATGTCAATTCTTCTTCCTGAACCGCAGCGGTTCTGCACCCATAGACCTCCATTGTGAGGTCAAAATCGCAGTAAAACCCGCAGATCAAAAATATATCTGCGGGTTTTACTGCGATTTGATGTGCAGAACCGCTGCAGCAGGAAGTGCGGGGGAGCGGGCGGAAGTGCGTGGGCGGAGTGTGGCTGCCCCCCCGTGCTCCGATCCCGCCCCCCCGTGCTCCGATGCCCCCCCCCCGTGCTCCGATGCCCCCCCCAGTGCTCCGATGCCCCCCCGTGCCCTAATCTCCCCCCATTATACTTACCCGGCGTCCCGGTGTCCGTCCGGCCGTCTTCTCCCTGGGCGCCGCCATCTTGCAAAATGGCGGGCGCATGCGCAGTGCGCCCGCCGAATCTGCCGGCCGGCAGATTCGCTCCAAAGTGCATTTTGATCACTGAGATATAACCTATCTCAGTGATCAAAATAAAAAAATAGTAAATGACACCCCCCCCCACTTTGTCACCCCCATTGGTAGGGACAATAAAAAAATTAAGAATTTTTTTTTTTTTTTTCACTAAGGTTAGAATAGGGTTAGGGTTAGGGTTAGGGGTAGGGTTAGGGGTAGGGTTAGGGGTAGGGTTAGGGTTAGGGGTAGGGTTAGGGGTAGGGTTAGGGGTAGGGGTAGGGTTAGGGGTAGGGTTAGGGGTAGGGGTAGGGTTAGGGGTAGGGTTAGGGTTAGGGGTAGGGGTAGGGTTAGGGTTAGGGGTAGGGTTAGGGTATTTTCAGCCATTTTAGCCCTAAAAAGCTTCCTAGGAAACACACAGTAAAAAAAGGATAAAAAAACGCATCAAAAAACGCATCAAAAAACGCATCAAAAACGCATCAAAAAAGGACAAAAAAAGGACCTGCGTTTTCTGCCAAGAGCTGCAGTTTTTTAAAAAAAACTGTCCTGAAAAAAAAAGGATGGAAATCCTGAACGTGTGAACATACCCTTAGAACTACACGACAATTTTTTCTACATATCTCTTTTTGCCTCCTTTATCTTACCTTCTAAATTATACAGCAATTGGGTTACCGTATATAGCTAACACACATTACTTTCTGTGTGCATATTATGATATATACTAAATCCCCATGAGAATAGCTACTTTTGTTTACCCGCGCCGTTGTTCTGACCACTTACATGGATTATTGAAATATATAATAACTGAATTTCATCGTTATGAGGAGATATGTTCCTTTGGAGATTAGGCTAGGGTCCCCCCTGCTGGACACTTTGTTACATTATCTTTTGTGCCTTCTTGTGTAATTTAAGAATATCATAATAAAATTTGGAAAATATTGATTTTAATGGTGATATGGTTCTCTTCTTCGGCTGTTGACAACATAAGTCTGAATTGGAAGCAGGGCTGACGCTTAACTCTCTCAAGGATCCGATATGTTCCCTGGCTATTTTGTTTCAGAGGGATTTAGCATCTTTGCCCCAGGTTAAGACTTTTCTCCATGGGGTGGCACATTTTAAGCCACTGTATCGGACTCCTTTGGACCTTTGAGACCTGAATCTTCTTTAGGAGCCTCAAAAGGCTGGGGGCTCTTTTCTCCTTCGCCTCATTGGGGGACACAGACCGTGGGTGTTTGCTGCTGCCACTAGGAGGCTGACACTAAGTTGAAACAAAAAAAGTTTGCTCCTCCTCTGCAGTATACACCCTCCTGCTGGCTCCCACAGAACTAGTTCTTGCTTAGTGTCTGTAAATGGCACTTGGGTTTTTCAGACCCCAACGTTTTTATGTTATTTTTTACTTCTCTGTTAATGTTTATTTTTTAATTAACGTAGTGAAGGGGGCGACGGATCCTTTCAAGGTTCCGATCTCCCCCGAATCATCAACAGGCGAGAACGTGGAGTGTCGCCTCCCCGTACCCTCTCCTGCGACGTAGGAAGCCATGCCTGAGCTCACTTTAAGGGCGACGGTTCCTTCGGGTCCCGATCTCCCCACACCAGCAACGGGCGAGCCCATAGAGTGTCGCCTCCATGTATCCTCTCCTGGAATTAGGCCTATAACCGGACAACTTGCCCAGTCTACCCGGGGGCTTGAACTCCGTGGATGTATAGAGGCCCCTCTCTTTGGCGTCCGAGCAGCCCCCTCTGTCCCGCCACTGAGCCAGCAGGAGGGTGTATACGGCAGAGGAGGAGCTAACTATTTTTGTTTTAGCTTAGTGTCAGCCTCCTAGTGGCAGCAGCGTAACACCCATGGTCTGTGTCCCCCAATGATTCCCTCGGAGAAAAGGATTTTACGGTGAGTACTCACAAAAATCCCCATTTTCTTTCTTATAAGTTAGCTTTCCTTATACCCATGACTTTTATTAGGAGAGTCTCGGAGCTTGCGGCTCTGTCTTTCTGCGCCCCTTACCTTATTCTTCATCAGGGTAAGGTAATGTGGAGACCAGTTCCATCTTTTCTCCCGTAGGTGGCTTCGATTTTCACCTCAATGAATATATTGTTTTACCTTCCTTTTTTGCTGGACCATCTCATCCTTAGGAAAAGAGCTCTGCACAGCTTGGATGTTGTTAGAGCTCTAAAATATTATTTGTCGCCTACAGCCTCTTTTAGGCATTGAGATTCCTTGTTTGTTTACCACAAAGCCCTCATAAGGATCAAGCCACTTATAATGCATCCATTGCCCACTGGATCAAGTCTGCTATTGTCCAAGCTTATAAGGCTAAAGCCAGGGTGGCCCCATGTAGGATTAGGGCACACTCCACACAAGCGGTTGAAGTTTCCTGGGCTGTTCCTCATCAGGCATCAGCCTTGCAACTCTGTAAAGCAGCTACTTGAGCTTTGGTGTATACTTTTTCTAAGTTTTACAGGGGCCACACTTTTGCCTCAGCAGAAAGAAGCCTTGGTTGGAAGATACTGCAGGTGGCAGTAGCCTAGACATCCACTTAATTTGTGGTGGAAGACCAGGTGGTGACAGTATGAAACTTAATACTATCCCACCCTAGGGACAGTTTTAGGACATTATGTGGTGTCCCCCAATAAGACGAACGAGAAAAATACATTTTTTACTTACCATAAAATCTGTTTACCGTAGTCTTCATTGGGGAACACGGCTCTCTCCCTTGATTGCCCAGTTGGGCATATAATTATGTTTCTTTTTGCCTTAATTTTTTTTTCTCCTCCTACTTCTTTTTCACAAAACTGAGGAAGCCTTCTCCAGCAGGCAGGGTATAATCTACTGGGGAAGAGCCAATTTTATTTAATTGCATTAATAGTGTGAGTCTCACGGGCTGTCAGTCCCCGGAAGAAGCCCATGCGAAACGCGCGTCGGGGCTGCTGTGGAGCACACACTGACAGATATTACCATGGGTAAGTTGAGCGACCTTTAAAGGGGTCCTTTACATTTTTTACTTTGCGGGATTGGATCAAGGTTATGAAATATTTCATGTCCATTTTATACGCTGAGGTCTTGGCATATCCATTTATACCCTGCCTTACGGAATAGGCTTTGTATTGTGTATTGTAACAGTGGATACGGACTGTACCTTTGGTGGTCTGCTCACTTGCTCATTCTGTTATTGCAGTTGTGGTGCTTCTCCCCACATTAGTTGATGTCTGTGCTTTTCATGTCTGTTTTTACACTGGTTATTACCATTATGATGACTATGTATTTATTAATAAAATATCTATTTTGTTAAAATTGGTTTGGACATATACTCCTTTGGTTCTGTGTAGGATTTAATGTTACAATGTTGTTGTGCCAAATGAGGTCTTACGATTAAAAGAACTTACTAGTTTGATGGAGTCTTCCAAAGATCGTCAGAGCACGGCACTCTTTGGCAATTCCAGAGCAATGTAAGACTAGACCGCGGAGACATTCAAGGTCATTTGTTCTGACAATCGGTGGGGTCTCACTGATTAGACACCCACCGATCTAGTGGCTGTCACTAGTGATCAGTGCATTGTTATGGAAATTTGGTTTGGATAAATTTATCACTGTGTGTGCTGCGGCTGTTCCCAATAAGACTGAGTATTTTGAGCGCTCAAGATTGAGACTGCACAACATTGTGACAATAACATTCCATCAATACTGACGATTTATTGTACATACATAGTTTTATAATCGCATATAGAAAGGAGTGGTTAGGGGTGGTTAGTTAATTACCATATTGTCTAGCTCCTCTGTTATTGGATATCTAAATATATATGGAATATTGTGATTAATGCACATATGAATGCTGATTAAGCAACTAAAATGTAGTTCTCTGTATCTAGGACAAAGTTGAGACATCTGATCAGCACTTAATACATCTGGCGTTGTTACACTTTTTTGGGTGGAAATCACCGAACAGTCTGTCTGGCTTATGTCAGTTTATGTCAGCCATTTTAAGCAATTGATTATAGTGTATATATGATATATTTGCGTTTATATGAGTATATATGATTATAGAGGAGTATACATGCAAGTGAGATCTACATGATATACATATTTATATACCTATACCTGGGATAAGGTGTTATCGGCCATGCTCGGGTGCTAACCGAGTGACTTCGGCGTGCTCGAAAAATATGTTCGAGTCCCCGTGGCTGCATGTCTCAAGGCTGCTAGGCAGATGCATGGATTGCCTATTTGTTAGCCAGTCGCTGCATGTGTTGTGGCTGTTGAACAGCCGCGAGACATGCAGCCGCGAGGACTCAAACATATTATTCGAGCACGACAAAGACGCTCTGTAAGCACGCGAACATGTTCCGATAACGCTTTATCCGAGCACGTTCGCTCATCACTAGTTGTCACCCATCACATGGATCGGTGGTAACTCCATCTTTCGGGAATACCCGATTCAAACCATTTGTGAATATTAAATTAATTAAAATTTAAAGCAGTTTTCCAGTTTCAGAAAACCTGTTTGCCGGCTGCAGTTTGTTTAAACAAAGTGTTTTACACACCTTCCCCTGGTCTAACGTTGGGTCTCCACCTCTGCACCCAGTTTCTGTTATTGTCTTCATCACTGACATCACATAAACCACGCTGCAGTCCAAAAACTGAGCTCAGAGGCTCTTGAGCGCCACAGACAATAAGACACACCAGGAGCAGTGGCATAGCCTCAGCGCTGGACTCGGGGAGGGTGAGTATAGAATACATATCGGGTCCAGCGCTGAGGCTATGCCGCTGCTCCTGATATGTCTTATTGTCTGTGGCGCTCAAGAGCCGCTGAGCTAAATTTTTGGACTGCAGCGCTGTTTATGTGATTTCAACGATGCAGACAATATATATATATATTTATTTATATACACACAATCAGTGCCTGGAGAAAAATTCTTTAGAAGTATTTGTTACCAGGAGACTGTAACAAGAAGAGAAGATGTTTCCACCGAGGTTAAGGTCACATGTTTGACTGCGATCGTCTTTCAATAGAGAACTTCCTTATCACAGAAGGAAATCCATGTCTGCCAATATCCGCATCTCAAGCCAGCCCTTAGGTGCCACGGACCCTGCAGCACTTTAATTAAGCCAAGTTCTTTGTCACTTTTTGCAAGAACATCCATAAACTGTTTGACTAAGTAATTAAACTCCTTGTCGTTTTCTTTCTTCATTTCTCAAAGTATCAACCGTGCCGATTTTTGCAAATATTTTTTTTTCTTCTGGAAATGATCACATTTCCTTCCAATTGTAAATTTCTGTTTTTTTTTAAATTATTATGCTCATTTTATTAAACTGCCACGTATCTCTTCTCATGCCCATTTCTTGCCATGTCGAAAAAGAAAAGTGGGAGAAAAATCCCCCTCTGCATTATCTCGCGGCACATCATAATTCCTAATCACTTCAGTGGATTTCCATAGACTAATTCCAAATATTTGCGAAGTACATTAAATGGTGTAATTATACTTTTTTTTTTGCCTTTCTCCATTTAATAGGGAACATATGGTTTCTTCATCAATCTTGCAAACCGCACTTAATTTTTGAATGCTTTTATTTGAAGTACTGTACGGTACACAACAACGAATGAGTCCCCCGAGTGCGCGCGAGAAACGGCAAGAGTTTACTCAGTAAATTCAGAATAATTCAGTTAACCCAGTTAATTCAACAGTAAATTTTCTGCATGTCTATACAGCAGCGATCCAAGCGAGATCCAAGGGTGTCTTTATACACCTGTCTCAGCAATGAGCATTTTCTAGCAGCATTGTTGCAACTCAGCATTCCCGAAACCGAGCTTTGCAGGGAATTTTATTTTACTTTTATGAGGGGGTGGAAAGAAGACGGCAAAAAGGGATGAGCGGTTCCTTTTCCACTTAATTTTATCATGAAAAATAACCTATAAAGTCTTTTGTGTGTTGAAGGAATGCAAGACTTCTACTTCTTCTTTTAAGGGATTATTACACTTCTATTAGTGAGTATTTGTCAACTTTTTGAGATTGTCATTCCTGAGGATGATGAGTGTTTATTTTGTGTTCAGGACAATTCTGCAGGATAGAGGAGATTTCACAAATCTTCCGGATGTTTGGGAGGTCTTCCCTTTTTTTGTGAGCCTTTATGAAAATGTTCAAGTATGTCGATAGGCAATTGGGATGGGTTCCAACTAGTGATGAGCGAATGTGCTGGGATAAGGTGTTATCCACGAGCATGCTCGGGTGCTAACCGGCTGTCTTCGGCGTGCTCGAATAATATGTTTCATGAACGCATGCATGGATAGCCTGTTTGTTAGGCAATCCCTGCATGTGTAACGGCTGTCGAACAGGCGTGAGACGTGGAGGCCCGGTGATTCGAATATATTATTCGAGCACGCCGAAGACACTCGGTCAACACACGAACATGCTCCGATAACACCTTATCTGAGCATGTGCGCTCATCACTCGCTAAAACCTCATAAATACTTTCTTACTTGGTCTGGATAGACCTTGGAAAGAGTTAGGTGGATTAGGTAGGCGTCTAGGGGGGATGGAATGGGAGCAATTTGTTGACTTAGCTCCTTTTTGACATTTGACATACATGTATGCATAATCAGGAAGGAGTTCACTTGGTATGATGTGCAGATACATGTGATAGTGATCATCAGGGCTGTGGAGTCGGTAAGCCAAACCTCCGACTCCTCAATTTCCATAACACCGACTCCGACTCCACCAAAATGGGCTCCGACTCCATAATTCCGACTCCACAGCCCTGGTGACCATAAGGGAACAGGAGCAGTACCTACATGATCATCACCAGAAGCCTGGCTTAACTGACGCCCGAGATCCTGCAGCAGCAGCCATGGTGTGCCAACATCTAGATGGTTGTGTGACAGAGAATGCTGCCTCTCTCCCCCCGCCAACATTGAGATCGCAGGGTGCCGATGGTTGTTATTGCAATCCAAGATCAAGCAATGGACTTTGGGTCTGTAAGCTAAAGTAACCTGTTAGGCCCTGCCATAAACAGGGTCTAACAGGCCAGGTGTCAATATAAAAACCGGTTGGTCTAGTGCACTACCATTAACTAAGTGTTAAAAGGAATCTATTACTAAGATTTTGCTACCCCGTCTGAGAGCAGCATAATGTTTGGGCAGAGACCTTGATTCCAATGATGTATCACTTCCTGGGTTGATTGCTGTATTTTTTGATTAAAAATTGCTTTGCCTGCTGCAAATCAACCAGTTCTCTGAATGCTGAGCTGTGTATAACTCCACCTACACCACTGATTGACTCCCTTTGCATAGGGAGAAATATGCGAATCAGTGATGGGGCGGGGTTACACAGCAGAAGGACTATGTGGCACGAGACAACTAGTCCTCTAGTGATAATCTCTTGTTCAGAAAACTGTAATTTTATCAAAACTACAGCAAGCACTCCAGTAAGTGGCACATCACTGGAATTGGGGTCTCTGCCCCTCCATTATGCTGCCCTCATATTAGGTAAGTGTTTTTTTTAAAGTGTTCAAATTCCATATTGGGACTAAATTAGAAGTAAAAAATAAAATAAAAAAATTTCAATAAACTTGTAATATACTGTGTATATATATATATATATATATATATATATATATATATATATATATATATATATATATATATATTAGAGCTTGACAGTTCACTGTAAAACATTTCTCCATATTTTTCTCCATAAAGGTAGACATATTTGGTATTGCTGCGTTTGGAAAACCTGAGCTGTATAAAATGTCAAATTATTTCATCCGTATAGTGAACACCGTAAAAAAAAAAAAATTAAATGAAAAATACTTTTTTTTAAAATCAAACTGTTACACAAAAATGGAATAAGAAGCGATCAAATTGTTGTATGTTAAAAAATATTGCATAAAGTCAACTCATCCGGCAAAAAACAAACAAGCTGGCGCTCATACAACTCTGTTGGCGTGAAAATAAAAAAAACTTATAGCTCTCAGAATATCGTGACGCAAAACCGGATAATGTTTTTGTAAAAAAACGTTTTTACTATGCAAAAGTAGCAAGACCTAAAAATATATATATATTAATTTGGTATCACTGTAATTGTACTGACCCAAAGAAGAAAGCTGTCTTATCACTTTTACCATACGGTAATCTGCGTAAAAACAATAAATAAAAAACTGTTAACTTTTTTGTGGTATTTTTCTGGTTTTAACCGTGTAAAAAAATCAAAGTTGCAAACTTGCAAATTTTTCTAATTTTGTCCAATGTCAGATATTTTCATTAAGAAACCCAAAACATAAATCAGCCTAAATTTGCCACTAACATAAAGTACAATGTGTCACAAAAAAACAGAATCATTGTAGATATGTACAGAGGAAGGAAGAAACACCTATAAATTGCTGGAGACGCTAATGATAATTTGTAGTCTCATGAAATACATGGCTTTGCCATAAGCTATTTGGGGCAAAGAAAGTTTAGGCATGTTGGACTTCAACATGATTGATCCATTGTTCTTCAGTCCATCATATTTTAGCATGATAGATTAAGTATTCTTCAGTTCGTTAGATTTCAACGTGATTGATCCATTGTTCTTCAGTCCGTTGGATTTCAACATGAGTTACATAGTTACATAGTTACATAGTTATTAAGGTTGAAGGAAGACTATATGTCCATCTAGTTCAACCCATAGCCTAACCTAACATGCCCTAACATGTTGATCCAGGGGAAGGCAAAAAAAACCCATGTGGCAAAGAGTAAGCTCCACATTGGGGAAAAAAATTCCTTCCCGACTCCACATACGGCAATCAGACTAGTTCCCTGGATCAACGCCCTATCAAGGAATCTAGTGTATATACCCTGTAACATTATACTTTTCCAGAAAGGTATCCAGTCCCCTCTTAAATTTAAGTAATGAATCACTCATTACAACATCATACGGCAGAGAGTTCCATAGTCTCACTGCTCTTACAGTAAAGAATCCGCGTCTGTTATTATGCTTAAACCTTTTTTCCTCCAACCGCAGAGGATGCCCCCTTGTCCCTGTTTCAGGTCTATGATTAAAAAGATCATCAGAAAGGTCTTTGTACTGTCCCCTCATATATTTATACATTAAAATAAGATCACCCCTTAGTCTTCGCTTTTCCAAACTAAATAGCCCCAAGTGTAATAACCTATCTTGGTATTGCAGACCCCCCAGTCCTCTAATAACCTTGGTCGCTCTTCTCTGCACCCGCTCCAGTTCAGCTATGTCTTTCTTAAACACCGGAGACCAGAACTGTGCACAGTATTCTAAGTGTGGTCGAACTAGTGACTTGTATAGAGGTAAAATTATGTTCTCCTCATGAGCATCTATGCCTCTTTTAATGCATCCCATTATTTTATTTGCCTTTGCAGCCGCTGCCTGACACTGGCCACTGAATTTAAGTTTGTCATCCACCCATACACCCAGGTCTTTTTCATTGACGGTTTTGCCCAGAGTTTTAGAATTAAGCACATAATTATACATCTTATTACTTCTACCCAAGTGCATGACCTTACATTTATCCCCATTAAAGCTCATTTGCCATTTATCAGCCCAAGCTTCTAGTTTACATAAATCATCCTGTAATATAAAATTGTCCTCCTCTGTATTGATTACCCTGCAGAGTTTAGTGTCATCTGCAAATATTGAAATTCTACTCTGAATGCCCCCTACAAGGTCATTAATAAATATGTTAAAAAGTAGAGGGCCCAATACTGACCCCTGTGGTACCCCACTGCTAACCGCTACCCAGTCCGAGTGTGCTCCATTAATAACCACCCTTTGTTTCCTATCCCTTAGCCAGCTCTCAACCCACTTGCACATATTTTCCCCTATCCCCATTATTCTCATTTTATGTATCAACCTTTTGTGTGGCACCGTATCAAAAGCTTTTGAAAAGTCCATATACACTACATCCACTGGGTTCCCTTGGTCCAATCCGGAACTTACCTCTTCATAGAAACTGATCAAATTAGTCTGACATGAACGGTCCCTAGTAAACCCGTGCTGATACTGGGTCATGAGGTTATTCCTCTTCAGATACTCCAGTATAGCGTCCCTTAGTATGCCCTCCAGGATTTTACCCACAGTAGAGGTTAAGCTTACTGGCCTATAATTTCCGAGTTCAGTTTTTGTTCCCTTTTTGAATATTGGCACCACATTTGCTATACGCCAGTCCTGCGGCACAGACCCTGTTATTATGGAGTCTTTAAAGATTAAAAATAATGGTCTATCAATGACTGTACTTAATTCCTGCAGTACTCGAGGGTGTATCCCATCCGGGCCCGGAGATTTGTCAATTTTAGTGATTTTTAGACGCCGCCGCACTTCCTGCTGGGTTAAGCAGGTGACATTTAATTGGGAATTTTTATCACTAGACATTTTGTCTGCCATGGGATTTTCTTGTGTAAATACTGATGAAAAAAAGTCATTTAGCATATTGGCTTTTTCCTCATCCTCATCCACCATCTCACCCAGACTATTTTTAAGGGGGCCAACACTATCATTTTTTAGTTTCTTACTATTTATGTAGTTAAAGAATATTTTAGGATTATTTTTACTCTCTCTGGCAATGAGTCTCTCTGTCTCAATCTTTGCTGCCTTGATTTGCTTTTTACAGAATTTATTTAATTTTCTGTATTTATTTAATGCCTCCTCACTACCTACTTCCTTTAATTCTCTAAATGCTTTCTTTTTGTCACTTATTGCGCCCCTTACAGCTCTATTTAGCCATATTGGTTTCCTCCTATTTCTAGTATGTTTATTCCCATACGGTATATACTGTGCACAGGTCCTATCCAGGATGCTAATAAACGTCTCCCATTTTCTTTGTGTATTTTTGTGTCTCAGGATATCATCCCAGTTAATTGCACCAAGATCCTCTCTCATCCGTTGGAAATTTGCCCTCCTGAAGTTTAGTGTCCTTGTAACCCCTCTACTACACATCTTTTTAAAGGATACATGAAAACTTATTATTTTGTGATCGCTATTTCCCAAGTGACCCCCAACCCTTATATTTGATATGCGGTCTGGCCTGTTGGTTAATATTAGGTCTAGCAGTGCCCCCCTTCTTGTTGGGTCCTGAACCAGTTGTGAAAGGTAATTGTCTCTCATAATTGTCAAAAACCGATTACCTTTGCTGGAACTGCAGGTTTCTGTTCCCCAATCTATTTCAGGGTAGTTGAAGTCCCCCATAATAATGACTTCTCCTTGAGTCGCAGCTTCATCTATTTGCTTTACGAGGATATTCTCCATTGCTTCCATTACTTTTGGAGATTTATAACAAACCCCTATCAGTAATTTATTATTTTTTCCCCCTCCCCTTATCTCCACCCACAGGGATTCTACATTTTCATTAAATTCACCTATATTATCGCGCAGGATGGGTTTTAAGGATGATTTTACATATAGACACACCCCTCCCCCTCGCTTATCTGTACGGTCATTTCTGAACAGACTATAGCCCTGCAAGTTAACAGCCCAGTCATGGCTCTCATCCAGCCATGTCTCAGATATCCCCACCATGTCATAATTATGCTCCAACAACATTAGTTCTAATTCGTCCATTTTGTTGGCGAGGCTTCTGGCATTAGTATACATACACTTTATGTTCCTCTCTGTACTTCTATTTCTTAAATTATTAACTGTTCTGACCCCACCCCCCATGCCACCGCCACCCCCAACTTCCTTATTTGTGCCCAGGTCTCTGTCTGCACTATCTTCCCCTCCTATAAAATGAATACCCTCCCCCCCAATTCCTAGTTTAAACACTCCTCCAACCTTCTAGCCATTCTCTCCCCCAGCACAGCTGCACCCTCCCCATTGAGGTGCAGCCCGTCCCTAGCGTAGAGCCTGTAGCCAACTGAGAAGTCGGCCCAGTTCTGCAGGAACCCAAACCCCTCTTTCCTACACCAATTCTTGAGCCACTTATTAACCTCCATAATCTCCTGTTGCCTCTCTGGCGTGGCACGTGGTACCGGCAGTATTTCGGAAAATACCACGTTGGAGGTCCTTGCTTTCAGCTTGCAGCCTAATTCCCTGAAATCATCTTTAAGGACCTTCCACCTACCTCTAACTTTGTCATTAGTGCCAATGTGCACCATGACCGCTGGGTCCTCACCAGCCCCTCCCAATAATCTGTCCACCCGATCAGCGATGTGTCGGACTCGAGCGCCAGGTAGGCAGCACACCGTTCGACGATCCCTGTCTTTGTGACAGATTGCCCTATCTGTTCCCCTAATAATTGAATCGCCCACTACCAGCACCTGTCTGGCCTGCCCTGCTCTCCTATTTCCCTCCTTACTGGAGCAGTCACTCCTCCGGCTTTCAGAGGACATGCCTGGCTGCAGCAGTGCTACCCCTGTACTGGCACCCCCCTCATCTGCCAACTTAGGAAACTTATTGGGGTGTTCCAGATCAGGACTAGCCTCCCTGGCACTCTTCCCTCTACCCCGCTTCCTAACTGTCACCCAGCTAGCTACTTCATTGTCCTGCAGCTCCATCCCACCATCCCCCCCCTCATCTGTCCCATTGAGTGTCTGCTCCGTGAGCAGAAGACTCCTCTCCATATTGTCTATGGATCTCAGTGTTGCCAGCTGCACATTTAGAGTCAGAATCTGGGTTTCCAAATGCACAACGTGCTCACATCTCGCACAGCAGTATGCACCCTCGATCGGCTGCTCAAGGACTGCATACATGTGGCAAGATGTGCACTGGATGGCATTAACAATCGTGGAGCACATTTCCTAATGGGGATTGCACCAGACAGAACAGTTCAATAAAAAAATAAAAATAAATACAAAGTATTAATAAAAAATCAGACCACAATTCAGTAATTCCTCCCTTGGAAACTCCCTGAATCCAAAGTCACTGAATCACAAGTCACACTTACCGCCGTCCACACTTACACTCAGCTCACACTCAGCTCGCTCACACTCGCTCTGCTGAAGATTTATAGATTTTTTTTTTTCTATTTCCCCTCAACAGCAATCAACCTTGCTGTTCAAATGCACTTCCAAAAAAAAATGGAGTGATCCATTGTTCTTCAGTCCATCGGACTTCAACATGATTGATCCATTGTTCTTCAGTCCATCATATTTCAGCATGATAGATCCATTGTTCTTCAGTCCTTTGGACTTCAACATGATAGATCCATTGTTCTTCAGTCCTTTGGACTTCAACATGATATATCCGTTGTTCTTTAGTCCGTTGGATTTCAACGTGATTGATCCATTGTTCTTCAGTCCGTTGGATTTCAACGTGATTGATCCATTGTTCTTCAGTCCGTTGGATTTCAACGTGATTAATCCATTGTTCTTCAGTCCGTTGGATTTCAACATGAGTGATCCATTGTTCTTCAGTCCATCGGACTTCAACATGATTGATCCATTGTTCTTCAGTCCATCGGATTTCGACATGATTCATCCATTGTATTTCTGGGAATGGTGACTGACAGTACCTTTCTGCCCTGTCTTTATTAAAGTAGATATGTTAGACTGATTCCAGCTCACACATTTGAGGGAAAGCGTTGAGATAGCTCCCGGCAGATTGATAGTCAATAGTGTTTTGGTGTTGGGCCAACTTTACTTTGAGCAGCTCTAAACTCCAAGAAGGGCAGTTTATTTTCTTTCCCACCAGTGTTATGGTCCACGTAACAGGCATGACAGACCTTTGCAACATCGTCAAGTTTATTGGGCTGAAGTACTCTCGAACGGCAGAAGGGAGGGGAGGCCGGAATCAACAGATGTTTTGGTGCTGGTTGCGCAAATGGCGGACTTGCTCCTTCAGTCCTGGAATAAGTCTTTCCATGGCTCTTGCACAAGAACTCAAGCTGTGGTAAAAGGTGGTGCTTTGAAACAATGTCGTTCTCAAACGTAAATTACTGCCATATGGCAAAAGGGAATTATAGTATTGGGTTTCTTCAAAGCTTGGTGGCTTACAGGAGATCAGAAATTCCTTTCAATGCAATTAACCCCATGTTTTTTGTATGACAATTACTTAATAAATAAAACATAAGTAGTGCAATGGCCTGATTCTTATTTTTGCTTTTGATCCTACAGGATTTGAGACTGCACGTTCCTTGGCTCTTCATGGTGCACTAGTAATTCTGGCATGCAGGAACCTTCAGAAGGCAAATGAAGCCAAACGACAGATAATAGATGAATGGGTAAGTCAGGAAATTTCCAGAATTTAATACATATAAATAATTTAATATTGCATTTTAATTGTGGAAGTTCTTTGATCCCATTCACATTATACTTAGTCACGTGCGTATGCCGAGCAAGCTAAACATGTCCATTGGGCAGATGAGGGCAATAAATTTCTTTTGGTCCCCATTAGGTCAGTATACAGTACAGACCAAAAGTTTGGACACACCTTCTCATTGAAAGGTTTTTCTGTATTTTCATGACTATGAAAATTGTACATTCACTCTGAAGGCATCAAAACTATGAATTAACACATGTTAATCAAAGCAAAAGGTGGCTGCTTTGAAGAACCTAGAATATAAGACATAATTTCAGTTGTTTCACACTTTTTTGTTAAGTATATAATTCTACCTGTGTTAATTCATAGTTTTGATGCCTTCAGTGTGAATGTACAATTTTCATAGTAATGAAAATACAGAAAAATCTTTAAATGAGAAGGTGTGTCCAAACATTTGGTCTGTACTGTATATCTTCCAAAAGAGGATGAAATAGCATAATATACTCCGTCCATCAAAGTAGAATAAGTAAACATACCGCTCAGTATACTTATTTTAACCATGGCAGCCTATGGGTAGCACATGCACCAACGGTAACTATAGATGTGGCCAATCGATTAACACACCCTAATCCATCGACCTCCTGTGGCTTCTGGAAAGGAGCCTTGAGAATTGCCTCTTACCTGACCCTTACCTTACCTTCTTTTGATTAGCCGTACTAATGTGAAATTTACGTTGTGGTGTGATGCACATCTGACGTTGCACTAGACCGACTAATGAAAAGAAGCCGTCATCGAAGAGATGTTTCTTGGCTCCCGTCCAGCGGCCACATACTACTTACATACCTGGCTGGCTGGACCGGGTCCTCTCGAATCGACTCGCACTATCCTCTATCGGTGACAGTTGCCATTATTAGTTGTGATGAGCCAATAGTGAAATATTCGTATTCGGGAAAATCGGCACAAATAATTTCTAATATCCGTGTATTCGTAACCTAATACCGAATCCAATGCAAGTCAATGGGAAAGCCGAATATTTTTCTGCTGGACCCGACAAACAGGTCTGGGGGCATGATAAAAAAGCTGAAATGGATGGGAAAGAGCTCAAACTAAATGGGAACAGCATGGAGAAGATGCCTGCATGCATTTCTGACTCACATATGGTATCTGGGAATAATGTTGTCAGACTATTGCGCCGATTTTATGGATTTATAAGAAGACCTACCAAACCAATTCTAATTTTTTTTTTGAAGGAGAAATGCTAAGAAACATGTTTTCCTTCATAATTACATGTATATAATGCAAATATATATATATATATATATATATATATATATAAATCTCCCCTTTAGTTTTTCCTTTTACATTTGTGAGGGCTCTCACTCCTACATTTGCTAGGTCCCTTCTTCATGTCAAATAGTTAGCAAGATAAAGGAATACATATTCAACAGCCCAATACAATGCCAGCTAAAACATGCCCATTTGAAGTTTGGGCTTCACTCGCCACCACTTCCTTCACCATCTTGGTCAAATTTTCCCTAATCGTCATGGTTACACTCACAGATAGCCCTTTCTGATGTGACTGTTTCATGAAAATGGCCCAGTTGGTGGACTTCCCCTCCTCCTGAGTTGCACCTGGTGTGCGTGTTCCTCCCCTGTAATCCTTGTGGGTGAAAAGAGCCGAATACCTCTTACAGCAGCATTGTCTGAGGGTAATCTTTTCAGCAACTCTTCAACAACGGCCCTCTGGCATGCATGCACCGAAAATGGCACGTCTGCCTCCAACATGAGAGAAGGAAATTTCTCCTTGTACCGTGGGTCAATAAAGGTGCACAGCCAGTATTTCATGGTGGACAAAATGTCTTTCACGCATGGGTCTTGGGAAAGGCATCTGGACGTGAGATGTGGCATGTGTGGCAGACTACAAAGAGTCAAACGTTCAATTTTTTTTATATCAGTTTTATGACACACGTCAACAGCAGACTCTGGGAAATTACTTGTAAATAGTGACGTTTGCGTATCTCTGCAGGCTTTGCTCCAGTCGCACAACTGCTAGATAAATATTCTCTAATAGATAATTATTATCTTTTTTTATATTGCCTTTATGACACGCACCAACAGCAGACTCCGGGAAATTACTGGTAAATAGTGACGATTGCGTACCTCTGCTTTTTTTGCGCCAGAACTGCTAGATAAATATTAGCTATTTCAGCAATAGATGAGGAATATTATTTAGCAATATTATTATTATTTTCCAAAGACAGAAGAGTTTTTATTTCACTTTTTTTTTTGTTTTTTTTTGTTTTACTTTGACTGTCATTAAAATGGTAGTTTACTATTGACCTTTATTTTTGACATGTGATGGCGGTTTTCCTGTGAGATTATTTCATATCTCTAAATGCATGCTAATTTTTTACCTCCTTCATTCGCTTACAAACAATTCAGCACTGAATGAGTGGGCTGCCGTTCCTCCAGCTTTTCGAGCTGCGCCAAGATCTGTTCAGGCAGCAGGTGGCTCTCGTATCTCATACACGTTCTCCCAGGCCTCCAGCATTAAGTGGCAGCATATTGTGTCTATAAGTACTTTTCAAAACGCTGCCATTTGCCACTTCTAAGGGGATTTGTTTCCTCTCTCTTTAGGAAAACAATTGCCTGTGTCCACCGATTAACTGAGACTAAGCCGTCAGTGGGATTTTTTTTCCCGTTTCTTGTAAAGGCTTTGTTGTTGTTTATTGAGAGGGGCTAATTAACTTTGATTATTGTGCTAATATTATGGCACTTTGACAGTCCTTCAGATTTCCGAGACTGCAAAAATAAACAAATGAAATGCAGGTGCTGGAGCAGAAAGAATAAGTTATTACTGAACTTTGATTACCCGCTATATATCGCCAGGAGAGTATCTGTTGATTAATTACAGGATGTCGGAAATTTACATTGCATTCCAGGAGGGAAAATAGTGTTCTCCTCGAAAACCTTTTTGTACCCATTGGGACGGAAAATTATCTGGTATCTTATGTCTCGTAACAAATAGATATAAAGGAATTTTCATGCTTTTGTGTTATTTTGTCCGAAAGCGGGACAACGGGACATTGGATGCTCAGTTAGCAAGAATTGCTAGATATTCTGTTTTTTATTTTTGTATATGTTGCATTTATGCAATGGTATTTGATCGGAGCATGTAGGCGATAACCCTAAGTAAGGATTGCAAAAATTCCATGCTTTCCACTTGTGTCTGGACGCCATTTTATCCAAACAGCATCTCAGACCCATGGTCCGCCACTCGCGTAAAATTTTTGCTTTTGCAACCTTGTTGATGGCCGTTTCTTTTTAGAGAACTTAAGCCATGTGATGAAAGTGCCTCCTAGGTCTCTCTTGGCTTCTGTCTGCAGTGGAAAGTGACAAAAATTGTTCCAACTCGAAGGGAATGAAAGCATCCAAGTTTTTAATATCGCCATTAAAATTCCTGTTTTTTTGTCTTGAAAAGGAGCTTGTCTAACTAAGAAGCGCGTAGGAAATAAAAACCTTCCTTTATCTCAACCCCTCTACCGATGACTTTCCCTCTTTCCATGAACAAAGCTCTCTTCAACCGTGTCTACATCACTGTCTTCGATCACTAAAATGCCGCCAACCAAAGAAAAAGATGAACCAACGCGTTTCGAACGCCATCTGTTAACAGCTTTACGGAATCTTGCTTTACTGCAACCACAGGGCCGTAGGGAAATGTAGGCTGGAGATGATTTATTGACTTCTATTGGATAGTTTTGTGAGCTTTATGATCCATGGATGTGGAGGTGGTGAGCTGTGACCTATCGTCAATGCCGGGGTCCTGTATAATCTATATAGTCATGGCCGAAAGTGTTGGCATTCTTGGAAATTAAATATTTTTCCCAGAAAATTATTGCATTTACACATATTTTGTTATACACATGTTTATTTTTTCTGTGTATTTGAACAACACTAAAAAAGGATAAAAAATGAAAATTGGACATACGGTAATTTGACACAAAACCCCAAAAGTGGACCTGACAAAATTGCAGGTACATGTGTACGGAGAGGTCAGTACAGAGAACATTCAGCCAACAGCTATCTCATGCGTGTTGGCAGCTTTAGGAAAAATCGAAAACAAATTACCAAAAATTAAAATAAATCGATAAAAACTCTATTTTAACATTAGTTTATTTTTCCCTTTAATTCATAATTAATCTGCAATACGAAAATAACAAGGCCGCCATATATATTTAAAAAATCCGATAATATTTCACTAAATGGTTATTCTTTTATTATTATTATTAATAATAATAATAATAATAATAATAAACCAAACCAAACATAGATTTATTTGAAAATGTCTTAGTTCTCCCAAAATATTTTTTTCTTAAAAAAAAAAATGATGAAACTATTTCAATATCACGAGAACATCTGTAAAAAGATTTATGTGACAGCAAGTGAAGAACGCTGAGTTTCTTCGAACACCGTAAGTGGCAATTTTAGACGATTTCAGCGTCAATCAATCGATCCTCGAGAGCAGATTATTGCGTTACCCATCTCTATTCTGTAAAATATAGATTTCATTAATGTTAACAGAGGAACATTTTTCTTATTTCTTTTATTTTCCCCATATGATTATGGGGGCGGGAGAAAAAATCCTGATTGACGTTTTTTTTTCGTAATTCAAGTGGTCATTTCTTGGCATTAGATAGATTTCGTTGAAGATATCGAAGGAAAAGGATTTATTACTAATATGCAGGAAGATTTTTTTTTTTCACAAAATAGCCAGAGGTGGAGGGGGTCGGAAAAAAAAAACATAAAAAAAAAAAAAAAAACAGACTATCTCTTCGAACTGTTCCATTAATTGCCAGCCTTATCGTGCTCACTCCACCATCGCAGACAATACCACTAAGGTTCTACACAATCATTTCATTTGTGAGGAAGTGATTACAGGAAAGAAGTCATGAAAACCCGAAGCTTTTTTATCGCCTTTTCTCTAGTTTTTTTGTTGTTGTTGTTTTTTTTATTGTTTTTTTGTTTTCAGTATTTTTTTTTTGTTAATGCTCGTGCATGATCAAGCTTTAATATCACATCTTCAGCTTTGTTTTGATATCGTACGCTCTGAAAAGAAGGAAATTAGAACAGTAAAACTGTGATTTTGTTTTAATCAGAAAGATATTGTCTAACATAAATCTCATCTTGAGGAGTGGGAAAGCCCTCGAGTAACCAAGGAGGAAGAAAAAAAAAAAGAATAAAATATCAATACTTTCTAAAGTAGGACCTATCGCTCCAGTACGGGGCTTAATTGGCTTTAAGGTTTAAAATATAAGAATAGAACCTGTCGTTCAACTCCTTCGCCACCTTACGATTTTCAATTTTTGCGCTTTTGTTTTTTTGTTCCCCTTCTTCCCAGAGCCATATCTTTTTTTTTTTTCCTTTTTCCATCAATATGGCCGTGTGAGGGCTTGATTTTTGCGGGACGAGTTGTACTTTTGAATGACCCCATATAGCATCCTGGAAAATGGGAAAAAAATCATTCCAAGTGCGGCGTAATTGGTAATTCCACAAATTTTTTTTGTGTGTTGTTTTATTTACCAGGTTTACTAAATGCTAAAACTTGACTTGGCGATATGATTTTCCCGGTTAGTACGAGTACGCAGATACCAAACATGTGTAGGTTCTTTTTTATTTAAGTAGCGAAAAAAAAAATTGTAAAAGGAAACAAAAATTGTTTTTTTTCGCCATTTTCCGAGACCCGTAGTGTTTACTTTTTTTATGATCTGAGGCTGGGTGAGGACTTATTTTGTATTGATACTATTTTCAATGTTTTGATCGCCTGTTATTGTATTTTATTGCAATGTTGCTGCAGCATAAAAATGTACTTCTGTTGTTTGATTTTTCTGCTCTGCTGTATCAAAAACCATGATCTCCTATTTCTACAGTTGTTTTTTTTTTTAGTCAAGATGGGGTGCAGAGTATACATTAATGAGAAAAAATGAACTGTTTTGAATTTACCAAAGGGCTGCAATGAAACAAAGAGTGGAAAATTTAAAGGGGTCTGAATACTTTCCGTACCCACTGTATAATGAGCCCCATATAATGCTCCATACAGTATAATAGTCCCCATATATGGCTCCATACAGTATAATAGGCCCCCTATATTACTACATACAGTATAACGACCCCCTATATTGCTCCATACAGTATAATAGCTTCCTATATTACTCCATACAGTATAATGGCCCCCTGTATTGTTCCATACAGTATAATAGCTTCCTATATTACTCCATACAGTATAATGGCCCCCTATATTGCTCCATACAGTATAATGGCCCCCTATATTACTCCATACAGTATAACGACCCCCTATGTTGCTCCATACAGTATAATAGCTTCCTATGTTACTCCATACAGTATAATGCCCCCCTATATTGCTCCATACAGTATAATAGCTTCCTATATTGCTCAATACAGTATAATGGCCCCCTATATTGTTCAATACAGTATAATGGCCCCCTATATTGTTCAATACAGTATAATGGCCCCCTATATTACTCCATACAGTATAATGGCCACCTATATTGATCCATACAGTATAATGGCCCCCTATATTGCCCCATACAGTATAATGGCCCCCTATATTGCTCCATACAGTATAATGGCCCCCTATATTGCTCCATACAGTTTAATGGTCCCATATATTTCTCCATACAGTATAATGGCCCCCTATATTATATTGCTCCATACAGTATAATGACCCCCTATATTGCTCCATACATTATTATGGCTCCCTGTATTGCTCCATACAGTATAATGGCCCCCTATATTTCTCCATACAGTATAATGGCCCCCTATAGTTTTCCATGCAGTATAATGAGCCTCATTTATTACTCCATACAATATAATGGGCCCATATAAAGCTCCATATATAAAAAAATAAAATAATGAAATTATCATCATTCCCCGTTCCCCCTCTGTTCCGGTCTCCTCAGCGTCTTCTGACCCTGTGAACTGCTCCGCACAAAGAACGTGCAATATTGACACCATCGCACCCTGTGCATCACAGAGCTCAGATGCAGATGGGAAATGATAGGAGAGGGAATCTAGCACTCCCTCTATCATCATTGTTTTCAACTGTATCGGCATCCAGGATGGTGAAACAGTTGAAAGTATAATGCGGGTGGGTGGTGGGGGCAGTCTGACTCACGGGCCCCATGACGTGCTTGTGTCCCTGATGGCGAGTATCCCCCCATCTTGTGTTTCCAGGTCCCTGGCACTTGCCCGGGTGCGCCGGGTGATGGCGTTGGCCCTTCTTGAGATGCAGAGTCTCAGGTCCTTGGCCACCACCAACGTTCTCTTTTGGAGTATTTCTTTGACTTTCGGGAAGATAGAATTTACTGTAATTAAAGGGCAACTCATGGAACTAGATTGGTTCCCAAATACTGAACGTCTTCTGTTGCAACAACTGGGAAATTACCTGAAAATTATATCTCGGCACGGGTTTGGAAGGCTGACCACCATCGGACGACCCTATAGTAGATCAGTAGGGTCCATTAAGGCAGAGGTCCCCAACCGCCGGTCCGCGGACCAGGACCGGGCCGTTGAGGTTTTTCAGCCGGTCCGCGGCGCCGCTGACAGCTAGCTTCGCGGCCCTGCGCCTGGTCAGAGCACGCTCTGTGACAGCTCGCAGCTCCCGGCAGAGAACATTATGCAGGACGGGGCGGGGCGTCAGGCGGGTCTTAGTGACGCAGCCCTCCTGCGCAGCATGGTGTGTTCCTGATGGGGTGGGGCGGCAGGCTCTCCTCACTGACACACCCAGTGGCGTATCTAGGGGGGGGGCAGCCGGGGCATTTGCCCCGGGCGCAGCCTGCAGGGAGGGGCGCAGTCGGGCCGCCTCATTCGGCGGTCCGCAGTGTCTCCCCCGGCGGCTGCATTCTGCCGCCCCCGGTCAGGGAGTCAGCTGTTCTCTGTGCCGACTGTCAAGCTGACAGCCGGCACAGAGAAGCTGCAGAGCGCCGGCTCCCAACGTGTGCAGAGATGGAAGGGAGCCCCTGCAGGGTGGCTGCGACGGGCAGGGAGAAATCCCCGCAGCTCCGCTGCCCAGCGATCTGTCTTCCTGCTTCCTCTCACACAGACGCGCCGCTGGATGACGTCATCATTCAGCGGCCGGCTGTGTCAGAGGAAGGCAATGAGATGCTGTGGTAGAGTGCGAGGAGAGGTGAGAGGGGTGTGTGAATGTGTGTGTGAGAATGTGTGTGTGTGAGAATGTGTGTGTGAATGTGTGTGTGTGTGTGAATGTGTGTGTGAATGTGTGTGTGAGAATGTGTGAATCACATTCTCATTATAAATGTCATAATTACATGATAAGTATGCACTAAGCTCCACCCCTCCATAACCCCACCCCCATATGACCAGAGCCCCACCCCTGCCCCACCCCCACCCCACCGGGCCATGGAAAACTGGTCTTGCTTAAAGCCGGTCCCTGGTGCAAAAAAGGTTGGGGACCTCTGCATTAAGGGACAACAGCATTTTGATTCCTTCTTTGAGCCTCCATATATATACCAAGCATTGTATTGGGCGCAGGAAGTGTTAACCGAGGCAAAAAACGTGACCGTCCCGCGTAGCCACAGTTTCCCTGACATTCACATGGATGAATTGTTGAAATCCTTTCTGTTTCTCATTGCGATCTAAACATATGGCATGAATTTTCTGCTCTCATTATGGATGCCGAGAGAAGGGAAAGACAAATATTTACGCTACATTCATGTTTTACAGTAAAAACACTGTTCTGCTTGTTTATACAGTTTCAATGTTATAATTTTTATGGTCTGCTTGAAAACCGCTGTAAACCTGGATCCAAATCATAAAGGAGATTTCTTACATTCTCCGTAGAAGGAAAGGATATACAGTGCGGAGTTATGGCAGCGTTAGGTCCACAGTCAGTGGGACTCGATGCGCAGCCGTGTCTGAACGTACCCCAGAGCTATTCATTTAGATTTATTTTGATTATACAAATGGAGAACTTGACATTTTAAATTAATTAAAGTTATTTTATTAAGCTGATTGTCACACAGAGAATTTAGATCGCCCGTCTTTTTCTTTTTTTTTCTCTTAACAGTGCACTTTTTGATTATTATATTTTCAGCAGCGCTTCCTGCATATTTAATTTAAGCCATAATATTAGTATTATTTTTAATTATTATTTTTATTACATACATGGTTGGAAGACCAGGTATATATTGATTTTTAGTTTTTAAATAATTTTATTACTATTATTTATTTCTTTTGCCATGATCAATTTTTTTTTTTTTCACTAGGATTCCGTTTTATATGAAAACATAGTATTTCATAAAGGTAAAATAGTTGAGATCTGCTGGAAAATATAGCTAAAAGGGCTGAGAGTTCTACGTACAGTCTAAGATTGCTAATCTACGTACCCACTGAGTAAAATGTGATCATGTTTTGGCATACCTACAAGCCCATTTTACAGATAAGTCACAAAAACAGGCTGCAATCCACTTCACAATCAGTGAGGAACCAAATTTAGACACATATAGGATAAACATCTGCTGAAATATATATATATATATATATATATGGTATATATATATATATATTTAGCATAAACATCTCCTGACAGAGTACCAGAAAATATATATAGCAAACACATCTCCTGACAGAGTACTATACACATATATATATATATATATATATATATATCCCGACGTTGCCTGGGCATAGTAAATATCTGTGGTTAGTTATAGCACCTCACTTCTCTTATTTTCCCATCACGCCTCTAATTTTCTCCCTTAGACCTCTCATTTTCCCCCTCACTCCTCTCATTCCCCCCTAACACTTGTCATTTTGACCTCACATCTGTCATTTTCTGATCACTCCACTATTTTTCCTCACTCCTCTCATTTTGCACTCACACCTTTTCATTTTCACCTCACACCCGTCATTTTCACCTCACACCTCTCATTTTCCCCTCAGTATATACATGTTTGTCATCTCCCTTATATATAGTATACACCTGTATGTCATCTCCTGCATATAGTATATACCTGTATGTCATCTCCCCTGTAAATAGTATATACCTGCTGTATGTCATCTCCTCCTGTATATTGTATATACCTATGTGTCATCTCCTCCTGTATATAGTATATACCTATATGTCATCTCTTCTGTATATACTATATACCTGTATGTCATCTCCTCCTATATATAGTACTAGCTATTGAACCCGTTCTACGCCCGGGTGGCGAGCATTTATATTTTTATATGGTCTCCCTCCTGGTATGTGCTGCTCCAACCTGCGTCCCCATCCTGTCATGAGCTGCTCCATCCTGCGCCCCCATCCTGTCATGTGCTGCTCCATCCTGCGTCCCCATCCTGTCATGAGCTGCTCCATCCTGCGCCCCCATCCTGTCATGTGCTGCTCCATCCTGCGCCCCAATCCTGTCATGTGCTGCACCCATCCTGCGCCCCCATTCTGACATGTGTTGCTTCCATCCTGCGCCCCCATTCTGACATGTGCTGCACCCATCCTGCGCCTCCATTCTGTCATTTGCTGCTCCCATCCTGCGCCCCCATCCTGTCATGTGCTGCTCCCATCCTGCGCCCCCATTCTGTCATGTGCTGCTTCCATCCTGCACCCCCGTTCTGTCATCTGCTGCTGCCATCCTGCACCCCCGTTCTGTCATGTGCTGCCCTATTCTGTCATGTGCTGCTCCCATCCTGCGCCCCCGTTCTGTCATGTGCTGTTCCCATTTTGCAAAACCGTTCTGTAATTTGCTGCTCCCATCCATATGCGCCATACGCTGCTCCATTATGGTTGATGGCCCCCATAAGATGCTCCACAGTATATGCCCCATATGCTGCTCCATTATGGTTGATGGCCCCCATAAGATGCTCCATAGTATATGCCTCATATGCTGCTCCATTGTGGTTGATGGCCCCCATAAGATGCTCCATAGTATATGCCCCGTATGCTGCTGCATTATGGTTGATGGCCCCCATAAGATGCTCCATAGTAGGGTTGAGCGACTTTTACTTTTTTAGGGTCGAGTCGGGTTTCGCGAAACCCGACTATCTCAAAAGTCGAGTCGAGTGAAATAGGCCGATTATGGCGAAAAGTCGGGGATCGACCGAAACACGAAACCCAATGCAAAGTCAATGGGAAATCTAACTTTTTTTTCTCTCTCTCTCTCTCCTCCGTCCCTGAACAGAAAAGCTGGTGTTACACATTGCAAATCGCTACAGCGCACAAGCGACAAGATGGCGATAGGCGTCCATGCCCCTAAGACCTATGTCATCACTCTGCCCACACTCCTTCATTGACTGAAAAAATGGCGCCAAACGCGTCATACGAAACGCGACTTTGGCGCGAAGATCGCCGACCGCATGGCCAATCCCAAACTAGGATCGGGTTGGGTTTCATGAAACCCGACTTTGCCAAAAGTCCTCGACTTTTGAATTTGTCCGATCCATTTCGCTCAAGCCTACTCCATAGTATATGCCCCGTATGCTGCTCCATAAAGGTTTATGGCCCCCATAAGATGCTCCATAGTACATGCCCCATGTGCTGCTCCATTATGGTTGATGGCCCCCATAAGATGCTCCATAGTATATGCCTCATATGCTGCTCCATTATGGTTGATGGCCCCCATAAGATGCTCCATAGTATATGCCCCGTATGCTGCTCCATTATGGATGATGACCCCCATAAGATGCTCCATAGTATATGCCCCGTACACTGCTCCATAAAGGTTTATGGCCCCCATAAGATGCTCCATAGTATATGCCTCGTACACTGCTCCATAAAGGTTTATGGCCCCCATAAGATGCTCTATAGTATATGCCCCGTACACTGCTCCATAAAGGTTTATGGCCCCCATAAGATGCTCCATAGTATATGCCCCGTACACTGCTCCATAAAGGTTTATGGCCCCCATAAGATGCTCCATATTATATGCCCTGTACACTGCTTCATAAATGTTGATGGCCCCCATAAGATGCTCCATAGTATATGCCCCGTATACTGCTGCGATATATATATATAAAAAATAACATACTCACCTATCGTCGCTGGGGGGCCTGAGCAGGCGGGGACACTGGCACGCTGTGGGGGTCAGGTGCCGGAGTCGCTGCTAGCTAAGGCCCCCGACACTTGCTATAGTCACCTGGCCCTGATCCAGCGCTGCGTGCCGCTCCGTGTTCCGGGTCCTTTGGCTGTGACTGTTCAGTCAGAGGGCGGCGCGCATTAAGCGCGTCATCGCGCCCTCTGAACTGTGAACGTCACAGGCAGAGGACCCGAAAGATGGAGCGGCGCGCAGCGCTGGAACGGGACAGGTGAATATAGCTTATACTCACTCTCCTGCCACGTCCCTGCTTTTCCGTTGGAGATTGCGGTGTGCGTTCAGTGCTTACGCATACCGCGATCTCCTGGGCTGCGTCACTCTGTGGGGTCCAGACTGCGCCGGTGCTTGCGCAGTCTATAAAGGCTTCGGACAGAGTGACGCTCCCAGCCTTATATTATAGATATACCTGTATGTCATCTCCTGTATATAGTATATACCTGTATGTCATCTCCCCTGTATATAGTATGTACCTGTTTGTCATCTCCCCTGTATATAGTATATACCAGTGTGTCATCTCCTCCTGTACATAGTATATACCTGTATGTCATCTCCTCCTGTATATAGTATATACCTGTGTGTCATTTCCCCTGTATATAGTATATATGTGTGTGTCATCTCATCCTGTATATAGTATATTCCTGTGTGTCATCTCCTCCTGTATATAGTATATACCTGTGTGTCATCTCCTGTATATAGTATATACCTGTGTGTAATGTCCTCCTGTATATAGTATATACCTGTATGTCATCTCCTCCTGTATATGGTATATACCTGTGTGTCATCTCCCCTGTATATAGTATATACCTGTGTGTCATCTCCCCTGTATATAGTATATACCTGTATGTCATCTCCTCCTGTAAATAGTATGTACCTGTGTGTCATCTCCTAGATATAGTATATACCTGTGTGTCATCTCCTCCTGTATATAGTATATACGTGTGTCATCTCCTCCTGTATATAGTATATACCTGTATGTCATCTCCTCCTATATATAGTATATCCCTGTATGTCATCTCCTCCTGTATATAGTATATACCTGTAAGTCATCTCCTCCTGTATATAGTATATATCTGTGTCTCATCTCCCCAGTATGTACCTGTATGTCATCTCCTCCTGTATTAGACCTCATTCACACGTTATTTGGTCAGTATTTTTACCTCAGTATTTGTAAGCTAAATTGGCAGCCTGATAAATTCCCAGCCAACAGGAGCCCTCCCCCCTGGCAGGATATATTAGCTTACACATACACATAATAGACAGGTCATGTGACTGACAGCTGCGTATTGCCTATATGGTACATTTGCTGCTCTTGTAGTTTGTCTGCTTATTAATCAGATTTTTATTTTTGAAGGATAATACCAGACTTGTGTGTGTTTTAGGGCCAGTTTCGTTTGTCAAGTTGTGTGTGTTGAGTTGTGTGTGGCGACATGCATGTAGCGACTTTTGTGAGATGAGTTTTGTGTGGCGACATGCGTGTAGCAACTTTTTGTGTGTCGAGTTGCATGTGACGGGTTAGTGTAGCAAGTTGTGTGCAGCAAGTTTTGCGCATGGCGAGTTTTGCGCGTGGCGAGTTTTATGTGTGGTGCGTTTTGAGTATGTGCAAGTTTTGTGTGAGGCAACTTTTGCATGTGTTGCAACTTTTGTTCATGTGGCAATTTTTCCGCGTGTGCAAGTTTTGCGTGTGGCGAGTTTTCCATGAGGTGAATTTTGCACGTGTGGCGAGTTTTGCGTGAACCTAGTTTTGCATGTGGTGAGTTTTGCGTGGTGACTTTTGTGTTTCGACTTTTATGTGGCGAGGTTGGTGTATGTGTGGTGAAATGTGTGCTGAGGGTGATATATGTGTTCAAGCACGTGGTAGTGTGTGGCGCATTTTGTGTGTGTGTTCATATCCCCGTGTGTGTTGAGTATCCCATGTCGAGGCCCCAGATTAGCAACTGTACGGTATATACTCTTTGGCGCCATTGCTCTCACTCTTTAAGTCTCCCTTGTTCACATCTGGCAGCTGTCAATTTTCCTCCAACACTTTTCCTTTCACTTTTTCCCCATTATGTAGAAAAGGGCAAAATTGTTTGGTGAATTGGAACGCGTGGGGTTAAAATTTCACCTCACAACATAGCCTATGACGCTCTCGGGGTCCAGAAGTGTGACTGTGCAAAATTATGTGGCTGTGGCTGCGACGGTGCAGATGCCAATCCCGTACATACGCACATACACACACATTGAGCTTTATATACTATATATATATATATATATATATATATATATATATATATATAGCATAAACATCTTGTCACGGATCCCTTCTCCGTGGTGTCACTTATTCGTCACGTGCCTGCTCTCACACGTGACTTGGGGTTGTGCCTGCAAGGGTTAATCTATCTCCCCGCTCTCAGTCCAGCATTCAACCTCTGTCCAATGCTGTAATGGGAGCATAAATCACACACCGACCTAGGCCACACACCCGCTCATACGCACTGCCACCACTCATCGAATACATAGGCGATGAGTCCTGGAACTAATAATACTAATAAAAACATGTCTATCACTTATAAGGCTCACACACCTTTTGGCTATGGATTCTTTTAGAACATTCAAGGTTCAACTTGTTAAAGTTTTATACTTTCATAGCAACAAGTTCAATGCTTACAATAAGAAAAAGGTATAAAAATATGGTAATAAGAAGACATACAACTTATGCAACCAATGTCAAAATAAACAGGAGAAAACTTACAGAAATTATCTAACTGGTAGTTGCTTTCTGCTCCCTGAGGGAAGGAAGAAGGTAGATTGGATCACATCAGCTTCTCAGGCTGCCCCCATGATGTGAACACAATTCTCTGTCTGCAGCCTACATTTATAACTTTGGTCTGAGGTCAGGTTTCTAGACCGGCCTCCCAGGTTAATATCATAATTGCGGTCTGTTTGATTGGGCACGGCCGCTCTACTAATGAATATATATTTTCCTCTGGAGACACGTGTGAGATGGTTCCCAGGGATAGCTTCCCTCAAGCCACAATTTAGCATCTCCCCTCCAAGACCTCAGAGGTGCCAAATGTTGCCTTTCTTTTCAGCCCTAGATAGACCTCCTGGTGAGATCTGGAGACAGAATTTCTACTATTCCCAAGGAAGTACCTATTAACACCTAGGTGCGACTTGCCTTCTGGCATATGTTCCATTATCACCAGTCACACATATAACCCTAGACATATGTCCCTACACACACATATATATATATATATATATATATGTATATATATATATATATACACACACATATTTCACCACATATTTCCTGACAGAGTACCAGACAAAAAATAATATTTATATATATAGCATAAACATCTTCTGACAGAGTACTAGTAAATATATATATATATTTTTTCAAAATTGGTTATTTCATATGTCAAACCATTAGAATAATTAAAATGTTTCTCTGATCACAAGATATTGGTTACTTATCCTTAGGAGTTGTTCTGTAGTTCTGATTTAATGGAGCCACGCAATTCAGCATCCCGTCACCTCCGAAGTTTACAGTAAATCAACTGTCCGGTGGGGAGGACGGATGTCAGATCCCCAACATTCTGATATCGATGATCTATCTTATGGAATAGGTTATCTGTATCTTGTGACCAGACTTTCCCTTTAAAAAAGGATACCTAATTATCTATGCGTTTCTTATGTGTTTGAAAACTGTAGACTCACTACATCCAAATGGTCAACTTTGTTTGAAAATCTTTAGCCTTTGGCAATGATCATGTGTGGACATGACAATAGGGTTTCAAACTCCTTTCTGTCCCTAAACCCAAAACGGTGCCTTTTTGCTCGTGCAGGCACTACTATGAAGATCCCTGTCCTGGAGAAGGACCATATATGTGCAGAAGAGTTTGCGCCATGGAGAACACTGCCAATTGGAATGGTCAGTTAGGTTCCTTATAGTAGAGTATTGTGCCTGTACGTTTTCGAGTCTTGTATCTGGAAGGGGTTTTCTCACGTTTGAAAGTTATCTTTTATCGAAAAGATAGCTGAATAATTTTCCCATTGCTTGGGGTATATCTGAAATGGTCCCCACTGATCCTCAGAACTCCATCGGAATGAACCGCAAGTCGATCATGCCCTCTGCCTCTCCATTAATTCCAGTAGGAGTGCCCAAGATCAACCAAGAGCTGCACTCGGCAATCTCTGGAGCTCCCATTAAGAATTAATGGATCAGTTGTGTTCACTCCATTCAGCCGTGGCTCTTCAGAGCTCTGTTTTTTGTAATCGATGTTGACCATGCAGGCTGGACCCCCGGCATTCGTAAAGTTATCTCCTATCACATGAATGGAGAATTACTTTTTAACTTGAGAACACTTCTTTAATAGGAAACCCTTACAATTCTAGTAGTAAATGTCAAAAGTTCTATTTCTTTTTAAGTCCCAAAATGTTTGATTTAGCACAATTCCACCAGGAGACCCCCTCTTTTTGATTACCGGTATGAATTAGCATTGCGTTGGCGGCGCAGGTGGGACGCTTAGTGTTGTTATGGTGTCATACATTCACAGAGATATATTGATCTCTCAGAGTAAGTAGGGGGTCTTGAAGGCTATATGAAGCATACCACCCGCCCCCAATCTATAGAGTGAATCATGTGTGCACAGCTGTACGTATGCAGATCTGATACTACAGCTGTCGCTCAGTGTTTAGTTTTGCTCCAGGCACATCAGAATTCCTTCTGCTTTGATGCATCTTCCCTTGTGATTGATAATTGCAAACAGATTGACATGTAAAAAATGGGAATGTGATTGATCCTGATGGGAATAGTAAGTGGTAATTTAACCAAGTGGTTAAATTAATCCATTAAAAAACTGCAGTTTATGCTGGTAGTAGTAACTTGAAATCCTATATGTTTTTTTTATTTTTATTTCGATTTTAACTGTCTGTTTTTGAGTGAAAGGTTCCAGGATGATGATTTGTCCCACCAGGTTATTTTCTGTAATATGTGCCAAGCTGAGCAGCAAATACTGAATTTCCCCACAGCTCCCCATTAGGAAAAATTGAGCATTACATCTTTCAGTCCTCCCAAGGTAGAAACACTCTTTTAAGTAATTTTATTAATGGAAGAGTGTTCTCATCTCTATTATTTCCAAATTCTCTAAATGAGTTCATCAAAATGTGATAGTTTTCCCAATTTGCTAGTTTGAGAAAACGTCCTAAACATGGCAGGAGGTAGCAGTTTTTACTTCTGTTGGGTGCTCGGTCGGTTGTTCCCCCATGTAAAATAACAACAGCCTATACTCACCTCCAGTGCTGGCAACTTTCCAGCTACATCAGCGTTTGGTCTCCTAGGGCTTGCGAAACGGTGGTCTCTCACGTGAGCTCTGCACCCTATCATCAGCGACTTCACTCTCACTTCCTTTGCACAACAGTGACACCCAGAAGAAGTTATAGTTGCTACTGGACTCTGACATCCTCTGCATTAGGTTCACCTGGTGAGGTGGATCTTCTAAGCCTTAGAAACACAGTCTCTGAGCATTTGTGTTGCAGACAGGCACCTGAGGAGCAAGGACTTGGAACACTGTAGCGCCCAGGAGGACAGGTAAAGGGGAGGACAAAGGAAAGTCCAAAGCAACCAAGGCAGATGCAGACCAGGAACTGATAGAGGAGTACAACAAACAAACAGGGCTAGGAGTCTTAATACCAATACTCAGATTTGGAGTCTTAGTAGGCCATAAATAGATGATGTCCATACTGGAAGGTGGTGATGCCCTGCCGAGCCAAGGCAGGTGCGTAAGACTTCAAAGGTCAATTACGTCCTAAGGAAGTGAGGTTGAAGCTGCCCCTTGTTGGCTGCAGAGCTCACGTGGCATAAGATAGTCACGCGAGACCCTGGAGACCCGATGCATAGGTCGTTGGAATGGTGGTGGACGCGGAAGTGAATGTAGGCTGTTAGTATTTTACACGGGGAAATATAACAATTGAGAAAGGATTGTCCTGGTAGTGGACAAACTCTTTGAGTAACATCCACATTAGTAATATTATAAGCCAAAATGTCCCAATTTTGTCAAGATTTTTCAGTATGGAGTTTTGCGAACCCAACGGACTCTGCCATTCAAGTGCCTTTGTCTGTGATGCAGTGTGTCTTGTTTCGGCATCCCATAAGCTACCCTACTGTATTTTGCCGATTTAATCCTAATACTCAGCAGGCCTGGTAGTTGATTTATATAATTGTACTGCGCTTCTTTTGCCAGGCCGTGTTAGCTGTGCAAACTTCATTATTTTCACCACATGAATACTTGCTCGCCGGCATTGTTTATTTCCTTTAATAACTTGGCCAGAGCAAAAGTAAAAATGAGATAGTTATAAATGCTAAAGCTTTCCACAATTATCTTGTGTGTAAAGCACCTGTATAATAAATTCTATTAATGAAGAAGGTGAGGCGGCTTTATGGTAAATACGCGGCTAAGTGTTTACTGTACGTTTAATGTTTTACATGACTCCTTTTATAATTCTGCTTATCTGTTCATTCTAATTCCCTAACGGCGGAATAAAATAACCCCCTAAAGAGAATAATTACTGTTTTACTCCTTAACCAAGGCTCTTGCTTTTTTTTCACAGCTAACAATCTGAGCTGCTTTAAAAAAAAAAAAAAAGAGTAAAATATTACTAAAAAAAGATTTAAAGGAAATAATAATAATAAAAAAATATAAAATGCAAATAAGTTTTCTTGTAAATAAGTTAATTACCCACCTCTTCCCCTATTAGCGTGTTTGTATTGTTTGCAAAGTCTGTTTACAGTGGTGGCAGAATTAACGTTACCGTTTCCTTCGGAAAAGATAGTAGTCGGTGGGATGTGCTGTGGAACCAATTAGGATGAACGTTGTGTCTGCGGGGACTATGGGGGGTAGGGTGGAAGAGCGCAGCCTTGCAATGTCAAATATTAACACTGTTTGACTCGACTGCATGGATATTGTATTGTAATTATGCTATTGGCTCTCTGTTCCGAACACTGAACAGGGTTTTATTGTCCACTTTAAAAAAATCAGTAAGCACAAAACATTCGGCTAAAGAGGTTGCATTCAACTAGAAAATTGTCTGCTCTTTTTTTCCCCCCAAGAAACAGCACCACTTTCTTCCAATGGCTGTGTCTAGTATCGGACGTCTGTGCCATTTAACCCTTCCAAAAAAGGCTGCTATGCAATAGCAGACCTTGTTCGGACGAAAGAGTATGTACCCCCTTTACCATTGTTTTACTGAACTCCTCTCAGTTGGTTTATGACCACATCAAAGTTCAGCTCAACTTTCATGTGGCTATAAATGAGCACAGAGGCGATCAGTGAAAGACAGATACAGTACTGTCTGCATGTGTTCACTGACTAGAAATAAGGGGTTGGTAAAAACCAAAATGGTGACATTTTATTAATTAAATATAAGTCCAAAAATTATTTGTAGACCAAAATGAAATGCCTTTAAAGGGAACCTGTCACCCCGAAAATTGCGGGTGAGGTAAGCCCACCGGCATCAGGGGCTTATCTACAGCATTCTGTAATGCTGTAGATAAGCCCCCGATGTTACCTGAAAGAGGAGAAAAAGACGTTATATTATACTCACCCAGGGTCGGTCCCGCTGCTGGTCAGGTCAGATGGGTGTCTCCGGTCCGCTGCGGCGCCTCCCATCTTCATTACAAGACGTCCTCTTCTGATCTTCAGCCACGGCTCCGGCGCAGGCGTACTTTGCTCTGCCCTCTTGAGGGCAGAGGATAGTACTGCAGTGCGCAGGCGCCGGAAAGGTCAGAGGCCCGGCGCCTGCGCACTGCAGTACTTTGTCTGCCCTCAACAGGGCAGAGCAAAGTACGCCTGCGCCGGAGCCGTGGCTGAAGATCAGAAGAGGACGTCTTGTAATGAAGATGGGAAGCGCCGTAGCGGACCAGAGACGCCCATCCGACCTGACCAGCAGTGGGACCGCCCCTGGGTGAGTATAATCTAACGTCTTTTTCTCCTCTTTCAGGTAACATCGGGGGCTTATCTACAGCATTACAGAATGCTGTAGATAAGCCCCTGATGCCGGTGGGCTTACCTCACCTGCGATTTTCGGGGTGACAGGTTCCCTTTAAAGGGGTTGTCCAGTCTAAAATGAAAAGTCTACAGTTACTCCGTGTGCTTGTAGATTTATGAATTCTGCCAGCGCACACCGCATGTGTTTGCCCCAAGAATGGCACTCAAGTGCGCGATATGTATACTCCCGAGCAGAACCCGTCTAGTGGGCACAGTTTTGTTGAACTAGGCCGTGCCCAATAGACACCTACAGGGTCTTGACCACATCTCCGGTTCTTGACCTGCGACGGTTGTCTGTCTGGACGGATAAGGGCTGGGCCTTGGGTTTTCCTAGCGTGGAAAAGTTCTGCAAAGTTCCGTTTGGGCAGTAGGTGGCAGTTTCCGGACACAAATGCCACTCTGCTCTGGGAAATCTCATCTTCCACAACACACCCTTTACATATGCATGCTCCTAAGCAGAACCCATCTAGTGGGCCAGTATAAGTGTATTGAGCGAGCCCGTGCGAAAAAGATGAATTCTGCTTGTGAGTATCAATAATTGACACCGGCGAATCCTCACAGCGCACCTATCTTTGAAGGTGTCTGTATCTTTCAGAGCAGGGGTCTCCAACTTCACGGGCCCATGATGTGTGACTCACGGCTGCCTGCCAGCTAGGTGTTTAGCACCGGATCTAGCAATTGGCTATGGAGCAAAGGTCCCAGATGGTGACTTTTTTGAGCAGCCACACTCAAAAGAGCAGATCTGGATGGATGTGAATACTCTGGCAGGGGTGACAAGGGAGACAAATAAATATTATAAGCTGGAGATAAGATGATACTAATAAAGGTGCTTGAAGCTGGGCGCAATAGTGTGGTGAGAGTGGCTGATTCAGAAATACCGATTGGGGGATAAGTGAGAACCCTTGGGTATACACTGCCTGTATGGGAAGGGGGACAAGGTCTACGTTAGGTTTCTGTGGGAAATCTTTGGCTATCATCACATCGGTCATGATGGGTTCTGAGTGTCATTACTTTGGGTGGTGGAAGAGGGGACTAAAAGTGACTCACAACAGTCTATCAGAGTTGAATATGGCTCCTAAGATAAAAAAAAAATAAAAATTGGTAATCTTCACATTTTATGATGCCTTGCACATAGTCCAGGCACCCCGTGCCAGAGGAAGCAAAACAACCCCAAAACATAGTTAAACCTCCACCATATTTTATTGTAGGTACAGTGAACACCCGTTACTTGCCACAGATGAGTTTGAACGAGCATCACGTGCTTGAAACAAAGTTGTTTACCAACAATTTTGAAAAAGTGCAAACAATTTTTTTCAGCCCATTTTGGGGTTTTGTGTGAAATGATGTACAATTTGCCTTTTTTTCTCTGTTTTTTTTTTGTGTTGTTCCAATACACACAAATAATATAAACATGTGTATAACAAAACATGTGTAATTGCAATAATTTTCTGTGAGAATTAATTCATTTTCTGGAACTATTTCAAGGGTGCCAACACTTTCGGCCATGATTGTATATCATGTTCGTTGCAATTAGAAACAAAACTTAGTAGGTATCTGCATCACCCCTATGAATAATTTAGGAAAATGCATAAAAAGGTGCAGAGTTTATGCTGAAATATACACTTTCCTATTGTAATATAATGCGTAGTATGGAGGTTTTCACAAACAAGCCGAGGTGTCCGCCTCTTATAGTAATACCACTTTTCCTTAATTTTTTAAAAGGTATTAAACTGCCGCACTTCTACCATCAGTGTATTGATTTACACTGGCATTTCAGGTGTATTGCTCGCTCCGCAGCCCGTACTAAAAGCAATGTTTTATCTCAGCGTCAAGAAATAAAGTCTAATCCAGCATTAGTGATCCATGCGTATGTAAACCTTCCATCTATACTTATATAAGCCTTTGTTATCTTTCATTGTTGTGATACTTTAGTAGCTGTGGTTTCAATTTTGTGTGATTTAGGCTGTGTATCAGTTTGTGCTTATATCACTAATTCGGCACTTGTAATTGTTCTCTCTTTTGTCTAAAAATTATTAAAGGCAGCCCAGCTGCGTCTGAGTAATTTATGTTTAAAAGATAAAGAAAGGCTTTTTTTAGGAATTGTTCAGTTCCTTGTAAGCCGGGAAAAAAAAATTGTGTTCCTCACATCTTAAAGGAGTTATCCAAGACTAAATTACTTTTTTTTTTACTATAAGCCAAAAAACTAAGAGTCAGGTAGTTGTTAACTAGTTAGCAGCTACCTGCCTGCTTTATCCGTCGCTGGCTCAGAGCGGTCACTGACCGCTCCTGCCAGTGATTCAGCTGTTTTGTTGACAGAGCAGCTCTTCTTCTGACCTGCCCTGATGACGGAGCGTGACTGCCGGCATCAAGCTGATTCGCAGCTGTTTTCCTGCAGTTATGTAGTGAGGAGCCAGATGTCAATCAGTATGACATTGGCAGCCACACATGGTCAACAGAGCAGAAGAGAAGTTGCTGCTCTGTCAACATGATGTCATTGGAAGCCGCAGAATTGCTGGCAGGAGCGGTCTGTGATCCTTAGAGTCTCCTCCGGCTGCTTCATGCGGCCCACAGGCACATAGACCCCGTAATGATCGCGCTCGCTCCAGCAGCCGCCGACAACCGTGCTGTAGTGCAGTGTATTGCCGCGCAGAGACCGGCTCTCTGCACAGCAATACTAGTGTCAGCCGCCGGCCTATCTGAGGCCAGCAGCTGATATCTGCGCATGGCAGTGATGTCATACGCCGCTGCGCCCGGACACAGATGTCAGCTGCTGGCCTCTGATAGGCTGGTGGCTGACACTAGTATTGCTGTGCCGAGAGCCGGTCTCTGCGCTGCAATACACTGCACTACAGTGCGGATGTCGGTGGCTCCTGGACCGGGCTGCGATCATCAAGGGGTCTATGTGCCTATGGACCATTTCAGTTGTTATTTGTAGCTTCCTACTCCTAATGCTGCAGGTCTATTATACACAGGAATCCATCTTGCACCAATGTTTATAATAACATACAGCATGAAGTAAGAGAGAACACCGAGACAGCAACTTAAATTCCCATTCTGTGAGCCCAAGTTGACCCTGTCAACACTCGTCCTTCTTTGTGGTAAGTATTAACCCACTAGATACCAGGAGCAGCCCAGAAGGACTTTTGCACATTATGTCCAGACGTCTAGCCATCACAATTTGGTCTTTGCAAAGCCGCACAGGTCCTTAAACTTGCCTAATTTTCTTTTTTCCCAAAAATCTACTTTAAGTACGGATTTAGTTCCTAAATAAATTCCACCCCTTGACAGGTACCATTGTCAGGAGATAATCAAAGTTACTTCCATCATGTGTAGTCCAAATCATTAACACAGGACTACAGCATTGTCTACTGTTCCAACTGTACCTGTGCTTAACTTTAGCTCTGCTTATCCCAATTTACAGCTCAGGAACCTGTATGTAGATTGTATGACTCCCTAGAGTCCGCCCTAATTCATGTATGACCTTAAAATATTTCTAAGATAAAGTATAATTGTTAAGGTCTCACCTAGTGAGGTGCATTCTCTAAGCTCAAGCACGGACTGGAAGTGGTGGCACAGCGAAACAGGTCTTTATTTTTTTTTTTGTTATCCCACCCACCAATGTTTTTTTCAAACCCAAAAAGGTTTAGGGATTCAGAAGATGGTGTACAAATATGTCACCTCCTACTTCTATGTGGAGTGATAGGACGGAATTCCTTAGTAAAGTTTGTTTGGTTTTATGGTTCTGATTGCTACAGTAAATTGGGGGTCTACTGAAGGTTATTGAGCTATTAGTCTACGTTGTTCCACCTCTCCCTCCAGATCCAATTACTCTTCTCAGTTCTGCCTTTGCAATAAAAACTAATCTAATTTCCTTTTAAAAGAGTTTTTCCAGTCCTGAAAAATTGTAATACTCGGTGTTAAAGTAACAACAAAAAAATGCTTCTTCAACATTTGAAATCCATTGTTCCCTTGACATGTTTTTGTCAAGCCTCGTAAACCACTTGATCAATTAATTGTTCCCCCAGAACGGACGTACGCTGTAAAATACAATTGACCACCAAAAAATCTTATCGGTCACATAGGACGAAAACATACTTCCTTCTGGGATTTTACCTTCTTTGAAAGGCAACCGGCTTGAACTATTGCTTATAAACGCTCTAAAATCCATTGTCGAAGCTCCACTTTGTCCAAGTAATAGACCAATCCTAGAATCTGGATAACTAAAAAATTATTTGGCATATCTTGCATAGATTAGTCTTTTTATTATTTATTAACTTATTTTTTGCCCCCCCCCAAAAAAAATAAAATAAAATAAAAAATAATAATAATAAAAAAAAATCTATATATCTATTTTGTTTGGCTTTTGTCTTTCTTCTCGAGTGCCGGGCATCCCAACTTGCTCATGTTTTACTGCCTACTTGAGCTGACTGTGCTGTAAATGGACTGTGTAATTACTAGGTACTTCTTGAAGAACATAGAATTGATGCTGAGCACTAAAAAGGGGAAAAATCTTGATTCATCTGGATGTAAACACGGGCTGCAAAGGAAAAATGTTCCTCTTCTTTGGGAAATTAATTGACTAATTGTTTATCAGGGAAGATACTGAGAAGGCTGCTGAATGGCTTAATAATAACATTAATGAGCTGCGAAATAATGGCAACAATCCGTAAGACGGAGACATCGCTCTCTTCCCTTCAACCGAAGGTGAATTTATTCTCCTTGGTACAGATTTGGGATATTATAAATTAACCGCCTGTATACCTGTCTCCAGTAAGGAGGAAAGACAAAACAGGTATTTAAAGAGATTGTCTGTAATTTTTTTTTAAACCCAATTTTTTCTATAACTTTTTGGGAAATCCTGAGTTAATAGAGGGAGTTTATCGAAGTGGTGGAGGTCACAAAAGGCATCTCTCGCTCTGGATGACCTGACCTAAAATAAAGTGACAGATGATCGATTTGGCGAACTGGAAACAAATGAAAAGAATGATGAGAAGATAAGGATCCAAAATAGGTGGTTTATTAGTCAACGCGTTTCGAAGTTTCAAACTTCTTCATCAGGACAAACCACAGTGGCTTATTTAAAAAGTCCTCATGGTTACCTCTCTACTTTCACAGCTTTGTTTTTTTACTACTTCCGCTTTGATGACAATTCTCTTGAGAACCCCCAATTAATGCCGGGGTACTCGAATGGAACATCATCAAGGCACTGCCGCAGCCTTTTTACCCACCCTGAAACAAAGCGTCATCAATGACCTCTGATTCTGGGGCTGGGCTAGTTCCTGCATCATTTGTCAGTGCTGCCATATGCATGAGGACAAGTTCCCTTGTCATGTGCAATATTCTTTTCAATGCATAGTGACAGTGCGCTCCCTCGCCTGCTCTAATGAGAAGTGATGAGTCAGCAAGAGAGCGCACTGTTGATACGCATTGTAAAAGAAAAGGGAGGACAGAAACCAGCCCCACTCCCGAAAGTGATGTCTGTTTCAGGGACTGGGCTGTTTCCTGCTCGCCATGTCCTGTAGTGATTATCTCCTGTGACTGCAAACTTGTGAATCCTCACATCGCGCTCACTGTGTTCTGTGAGGATTCTCTGGTGCCGAGAGTGGTAATGTGACCACAGGTATATGATTTGCATACTTCCAGCCACATACCGACTAGACTTGGCAATACACTTAAATTGAGCGAGGCAGCACACGTCTAGTCGGCATGTGAACGCATGTATGCAAATCACATACTTGTGATCATGTCCTCACCTCTTTCAGCGCCGGCACTGGTGAATCCTCACAGCGAGCTGGATTCACACGTCTGCAGCCATGTAGAGTGACTGCATACTTGCAGCATATGGCCAGACAACCACTTTAACCCTGCTGTTGTCTTCGGTCTGGGGAGACCTATTTTGAACTTTGGTATTTTTTGGGGTGTTCAAGATGCGGTTCTGAAACTTGTGGTTGATTGACTTAAATGAGGATGGGTCAGTCGGCCACGGGTTTCAGAGCCGCATCTTGAATATTTTAAAGAATATTGAAGTTCAAGGTCGGTCGTTTTTGACCGAAGACAACAGCAGTTTTAAGTAGATCTCTCTACCAGACACAGCTGATAGACATGATTGTATATATCAGCTATAAGTATAGTATTCTGGATCATTGTAAAGTTGAATAAACAAATACCGTATTTTTCGCTTTGTAAGACGCTCCGGATTATAAGACGCACCCCAAATTTTGAGGAGAAAAATAGGAAAAAACTATTTTTTAATAAATTGGTGGGGCGTCTTATAATCCATGCGTCTTATTACTTACCGGGGGTTGTGGTTGTGGTGGATCAGGGTCCCAGGCTCGTTGCCGGAGGCAGGAGTGGAGCATTGCTGCAGGCTGGGATGAGGGGGTCTGCAGGGGGCTCCTGTGCTGCAGGGGGGCTCCTGTGCTGCAGGCTGGGATGAGGGGTCTGCAGGGGGCTCCTTTGCTGCAGGCTGGGATGAGGGGTCTGCAGGGGGCTCCTTTGCTGCAGGCTGGGATGAGGGGTCTGCAGGGGGCTCCTTTGCTGCAGGCTGGGATGAGGGGTCTGCAGGGGGCTCCTGTGCTGTAGGGCTCGGGAATCATCTCCCGAGATTCCGGCGGCCATTTTCCCGGAATTAGTCATACTGGAACGCATGGAAGAACTGCCGGGGGGCTCTGGTCTTTCACAATATGTCGCCAGAGCCCCCCGCAGCACCGGAGCCTTCAGCATCACCCGGGGCAGCAGCGGACAACCCCGGCAGTGGCGGCGGACGACAGCGGCGGCAGGCGGTAGCGGCGGCGGACACCCCCTCCTCCCAGCCTGTAATGGTAAGCGGTATATCCGCTTTGTTAGACGCACCCACATTTCCCCCCCAAATTTGGGGGAAATAAAGTGCGTCTTACAAAGCGGAAAATACGGTAATTAGGTCCTGCTGATTCCAATTGGATTGTTTTTATTTAACATAAACTGTATTATGTTCTTTTTTTCCCTCTTTTTGGATGTGGATTTTTTTTTTTTGGCGTCCTTTTAAGTCAAGAGTCTGCCTACTGTGATTAGTGACTTTCAGGCCAGCAAATAAATAAATCAGTGAAACATTTCTGCAAATTAATTTATTTTATTTTTTTTTTTACCCTGAATTGAGCGCAGTTTATGGAAATAATTAAATACAGCTCGGTATGAATATGTAAACTGATCATTACTCATAATGGGCTTGTCAATGTTAGTATTCGTTTTCCATACATAAAAAAGCATAAACGCATTCATTATAAACTAATTTCAGTCATTATCTTTCCCAAACTGAGCCTATTTCAAGCCTTCGTATGGCATACTCCATTTGCTGTGTACTGTAGCCAATAAAAGTAAATTGAAATAACTGTCGATTATGAACTTGTAAATTATATTTTTTTTGCGAGACTTATTTTTAATCTTGTGGTAGGGTAAGCCAATTAATGTACTTAAGTGAAGTAATGAGTGGTTAATTTAATAGAGCACGGTTTCATTTTTTTTAATAGGCCATATTAATGACTCCTGAGTCATCACATTTTAAAATCAACATAATAAACATACATCTATAGCGTGTAGGTTGCTATGTAATCATCAGTCCAGTTTAAAGAGAATCTGTCAGCAGGTTTTGCTATGTGATCCGAGAGCAGCATTACATAGGGGCAGAGACCTTGAGTCTAGCGATGTGCACTTGCTAGGCTGTGTTCTTCTGTTTTCAATACAATCAGTATTTTATCAGCAGGAGATTATCACTACAGGACTAAGTATCTCGTGCCTCCTGGTCCAACTCCGCCCCCAGCACTGATTGGCAGTTTTCTGCCACTATACAATGTACACAGAAATCTGTCAATCAGTGCTGTGGGCGGGTTTATACACAGCTCAACATTTCAAGCTCTGCTCGATCTGCAGCAAAGAAAACTGTGACTGCTGCACCCAGTAAACTACATCATGCTACTGTCACATTGCATAGCAAAATGCTGCTGTCAGATTCCATTTAAAGGGTTGTTTTATTTGGGGGTGGTGAGGATATTTCATTCATGGTCTTTCTAATGAATGATTGGTGGGGGAGCCACCGCACAATCAGCAACGATCTGCAGAGCAAAAGGTCAATGTTCCCTTCAATCTAGAACCTATCACCGCTACATCCGTATAAATGTGGAATGGTACTCCACCAGCCTCAGGTCCATTCATTTAAAGAGCAGTGTTAGGCCAATATACTTGCATAGATTTTGCTATGTCCGGTGCCATCTTTCTGTTATTCTACTCTACTACTATCATACTTAGAATACTTATCCTGTTAATATGCCTTCATTGTAATATCATAGATCAGAGCAAAAAGACTTTCAGAATTTTGGTACTTGTCCAGCAACCATGTCTGAAGTCTGTGGCCACCGAACTAGAACACTGCAGGTCTTCTACCTGGAATATCCCCAAGTACCTTACATACTTTGAACTGCAACATCGCGGAGCCTATTGATCAGAAGAAGTACGTGTATTGTTGCAGTGCTCTGATCCGGTGGCAGACTACTGTATTGGCAGCTGAACCAGGTTTCCTTTGAATCTCTTCTTCATCTCTATCCTAAACCTTAAGTGTGTTGTCCATGTTATCTCTATATTAACAAGTGTGTTGGGATATGATATTGCGGCACTTGCTGGCTCATAAGTACATCCAAAGTCTTCAGCAGAACACTGTGTGTGCCAAATTGGCGGTTGGTGCACACATTGGCCAGTTATTTTATGCCCACCAGGCTCGATAAGGCAACCTTAGAGAAGAAAACCTTTTTTTTTTGGATGATTGTGCACCTGTCCCATTCCGGTACACTGTACCTGCTTTCCGCGCTCACTTACCAGTAGGCATCAGTTGACTTGACATCATCTGCCCCGCTCAACCTTTCGATGTAGAAGTGAGTGGAGTAGGACTAGCCCTTTAAATGGAACTTGGCAGCTGATGCACACTGCCCAAACCATGTGCACAATGTATCAGACACTGTCTTATTTTGAAACACTGTGGCATTTCAGAGAAAAAAATCCAAAAGCTCTCCGGGACCAAACCGTAAGGGCGTATAGTCCAAAACGTCAGTCTCCGGCGACTACTCCATGGCCCGCTTCCCTTGTGTATATGGAGAGACCTGTTACTCAGGGGGATTGGGCAAGGATAAACAACCAGAGGACCTGCTTTTAGGAGTAGTCACCCATTTCAGCTTGGTCCCCGGTCATCTTGCAAATATATATTTTTCTCTGAAACATCGCTGCGATTCAGAGTAAGACATGTCTGGTTGAAATGTTACAGCCAAGGTCTGCAACATGAAGCCTGTGATTTGGGCAGCATTTATCAGCTAATAGGGAACCCATCACCAGGTTTTCCCATTATTAAGTGTGGACATCACCTTTAAGGTCTCTTTACACTATCCTAGTAACCTAAGTCTCTTTACACTATTCTAGTAACCTGTACATAAGTCCCCAATCCACGCTTTATAGTACAAAAAAATATATTTTTAAACCCCCTTACTGTGCGAATCAGGTCTGATGAGCTTCACTGTTCTTCCTTCTGCGCCTCCTCTTATCGCAAGTGCCATCAACCTACTTACATCTAGTGGATGAAGTGTCCTACGTCATCCACAGTGTCTCCCAATCGTTCTTGCGCAGCATACTTCACTTAGCCCTGGTGAGGGTAGAGCAAAGTACTGTAAGGCGCAAGTGTTGGCTTTACTTTTTGGTCATCGGCGCTCTTCGGACTCTCCTGGCGCATGCCTATTATAGTTCTTTGCTCTGCCCCCAACAGGGCAGAGTGAAGTATACCTATGCAACACCGCGATTGAGGGTAACTGTGGATGACGTAGGATGCATCATCCACATAAAGCAGGGCTGGAGGACGGCGCTTATGATGACAGAGGAGGCGCCAAAGGAAGAACAGCGAGGCCCATCGGACCGGAGCACACCACATGGGGTTATAATAAAAGTTATAGAGATAGAATTTGGGACTTAGGTACAGGTTACTAGAATAGTGTAAATGAGGTATTGAAGGTGGTGACCTTGGGAAAACCTGGTGACAGATTCCTTTTAATTGCTCACAGAAATCTGCTTTTTGTATTTTTCTATTCAAACATGATCCAAGTAACGAAATTTGCTAAACATCCAGAACGCGCTACCAAACAACATATAAAATAAGTATTTGTTATCTTCTAGACAACATAGCGAGAAGAGTTGGAAGCACAACACCTTCACATCTTGCAAGCTTCCAAACATTTTGTCACATTATGGCAGAAATCATTACCAGCCTGATAGGTTTATTTATGAATACTCTCTACAATATTCAAAGTACATCTATCCCCGCGTAGCTCATTTCAAGACTGGGCTCGGGATCAAGACGAAGGAAAAATTAAATTATATATTGAAGAGATGTTAATTGAACTACAGTGCATTTAACAAGGGAGCTTCAGATGGAGACATCTAAGATTACCAAGATTTTTTTAATGTGCTCGATCACAGGATTGTCGATGCGAATTGGCAATTGCACATAGACTGGGGTGTTACACTGTGGCCGAAAAAAAAAGAAGACGCTTATTTCAATTCTACAAGTCTTGGACTTGAATTAAAAAAAATATATATATTATTTTTGTAGAGGAATAGAAGTACATAAGTATACAAATATTATTTGAAGGCCTTGTAAAGTTTTGCCAGAAGACGTTAAATTCTGGCACCAACTAAGTTCACAGCTGAACCGAATATGGAACCATGATGAATTATCCTCGTCGCTGTTAAAGGCTAATTTAAAAATCTTGGTTCTTTCCAGATAAAACTGTGCAAAAAAAAAAAAAATGTCCCATCAAAATGTTTTCAATATAAATTTTATCTCCATTTCCTAAGGCAGTGTTAATTTCGTTTTGCAGTTAATCTATTGAACTGGTAAAATTTTATACATTTACCACTAAGCGTTCTTTAAAAGCTAAATTATTTAAAGACATCTGAGGTAGAAGGGTTTAGACGATGTTCATTATTAAACGACTTTTTAAATAATATCTACAATTCATTTTCTTTAGTGATAAGGATAAAATAACTAGAGGCATTTTCTAGAATTTAAACAGATTTAGGTCTTTGAGATTTTAGATATCTGAAAGGCTTTGCTGACTATTTAGTCCGATAGCTTAAGCATGAAAAAAAAAAAGAAGAAGCTTATTTTAGTTAGAAACTGCTGCTTTTTAAGAAATTGAAGTGAAATGAAACTTTCTGACGAAACACACTGACTCCTTGTTCCTCTCGTACTGGAAACATATATTCAGAAATCGTAGAGGTTTACGAAAGAAAAAGAAAAATCAAGAGGATATGAGGCTAAATAAGTTTAGGATTGGACAAAATGGTCAGTCTTCAAGGTTGGTTAAGACCAAAGTTCAAGACCAACTTCAGCCATCCTTGAAGGTGGAAGTTATTGTAGGTGGTGACCTCCTTGAGAAGATGTCCATTGGGGCATCTTCAGTTCTTGTGGGTTGTATTATTCCGTTGACCAAAAACCATCTCGACAGAAATTAATCATTTTTGAACATTATCTTCTGATCGTTGAAACAAAGCAATTATTGTCTGATCTCCCACTTTTAACAGACTTTTATTTAGTTTTTTTGCAGTCTAAGCGAAACGTAGCATCATGTATATTACACAGCAGAGATTGGAATAGGGTAATCATCTCCTTTGTTCGTATTTTTTTCTGCTATCAAACAAATCTTTGTGAAGAAATGTCTAATTTTGTTGAACTGTATTATCTACAGTTTGTTCTCGGATTTGTCGAGATGGTAGCTTTTATGTAGAGCAAGTGAAGATAACCACACACTCAGTGATGGGACTGCTGATATGGTTCCTTTGTTGCTGTATGTGCTACCAATCCAATAACCTGCTGGAAAACACAATTTTCAAACATGTCTGTAAAATCTGTTTAGCACGCGACCACAACGTATTTTGCTCTGTAAAAATTTACCATTTCTTAACCAGATAAACAATGGCGCTCTTTAACAATTGATGCCTGCATTTTGCAGTGTTACTCACCTTTCCGGCCTCAGGTGCCAGCTCTTAGTTCCTTCTCCTAGGGCCATTTCCCTTTGTGCAGCCACCTTTTACATCATCACCAAAGTCCTTAAAGCTGACTCGAACAGCTATGTAAGGTCTGAGTAATCAGTAACCATAGCAGTTGGTTAACACTTGTACTTTAAGAGTTTATCTCACCAATCACTTCACTTAGCTACCTAATTATTCAACAAACTCCTGCTTGCTCATCATCTCTTTGAATTTATTTCATAGCTCAGACCTGCAGTCAGCCATTTGTCTGCTGTAAGCATAACTCTTCTCTGCCACTAATGGTTCTATTCACACTACTCTACTACAACAGAATATAATATTTTATGCAAGCAAGTATGCAGTTTGCTTGGTTATTATTGCTGCTCTGTCTTTGTCTGCTGTAAACATGAGGAACTGTTCTCTGCAAATACTGGTGCTGTTCACCATCTCTGCTGCAGTAGTGTGTAACCTTCTCTGCAAGCAAGTATGCAATTTCACTATTCATCACTACCACATTGTCTGCTGATTGCATACGTCGCTGCCATTGACCATCTGTGTGCTGATCACATACAACTCTGCCTTTAACCATTTGTCTTCTGCAAGTCCTGGAATTAATATTTATATTTAGTTCTTGAGTTTATCAACACTCCTGGTTTTGTGTCTTCTGGTGTTCTTTACTCTATTGTCTGCCTGCTGTCCTTCATACCCCCCTGGTCTGGTGTTTGCTGACCCACGTGCCATCCTTCTCCATTGTACCATTTATTTTGGCCTGTTTTGCTCACTTTGACCTACAGCTTAGATAGTCCACCTCACCAAATGAGCCTATAAAACAGTGGCACAATTGGTTACAAAAATGCAGTTTGGTTTTTATAAGGAAGTTCCGATTGGTAGACTTTTCTTTAAATTTTCAGAATTTGAATGAATCCGTTTACTTAATATTTATATTGAAGGCTCTCCTTTTAGATATCAGACTGCAAGATATACCAATCTTAGCCAACCAGCAACTGTAGACTTCTATACATACCAATGCCTGCAGTACTTTGAGTTACTACTTCTTTCTATTACGTGTATTATTTATTTACAGTTTAGCAGACACATTAGGTGGAGGCTCCCTGTTGTCTATAACATAGATCTGCACTGCATCAGAAAATCTGAGGCTTTTCTGGAAATATGACATATATCCCCATCGTTTGTATGTTGCCTTGAGGTGCCCATATGGCACGGTATCTTTCCAGGATTACTTGAGAAAGAAAAAATCCTGCTCTGTCATATGGATCCATGACATATAGTTCCATAACTCGGTCATGTGTTTGGGCCTCGAGAGTTGGCCACCCTATGGTTCCACTTTCTAGTATGCAACTTTCATTGCCCACTAAATGCAAGTAGCGGCATGGGACTTTCCAAAATTGATGTTCCTATTTGAAATTACTAAAAATATTTGGAATGCCTACATTTTGTAGCTGTTCTTAAATAGTTTTGTGTATTTAGAGATGCATTCGTAATTCATTAGAGAAGCCATGTATTCATGGATAACAATACGTGTCTTGGTTTAACATGCCGGCTGTTCGGATGATCAACCATTAACGTTGAAGACAAAACCATCTGAGCTTTAATTTTCTGTCCCTTTTCAAAAGAAAAAAAAGAATCAAGTTAAAAAGCATACCGCAGTTCAATTAAAATGAAATGAAAGAACCCTTTTATAATAGTATTGTTAGCATAATTAAAATTCAGATTATCTTCCTTCAAAAGTTTAATATTTTTTCAATTGAAATGATTAAAACTAAAATGATACATTAGTCACGCACTCAAAACATAATTGAACTAATTAATCTGAATAAGACATCGAGAAAGTATAGCTCTGGCTAATTCAACATATCTGGCATGTTTTTGTCTCTGCTAAGGCGCTAATAAATTTAGCTATTTTTGTACTTTTAACGGTTTCGGCTTTGCAGGGCTCTAGTACAGTGATTATGTGATTGTAATAAAGTGTGGGATGCTCGCAGGATGATTAAATCACTTAGGCAATGTATCATGGTCTACCTTTTTGTGTATGAAAGAACATTTTTCATAGGCAAAACCTTGTCTCCTGCCTTGAGTTTTTGAGGGATCCGTTGGCCAACCGGCCTTATCATTAGCGGAGTGCAAGACTTGAATTGCCTGATCACGACAGCTACCACTGATTTTAGATTGTTGTGCCAACTACTACTCTTAATGGGACCCACTTAAACGTCGGAGCGAAAAGGATTGTTGAAATTCAACGTGACCTAGAGTTTACCTGGAAGAACCAACATTAGAGGATGGTCTACTGTCTCCTTAATTTAAAAGAGGTTTTCTGTCTTGCTGAATGTGGTAGATCAAACATACGAACAAAAACTCATCTACATATCCATAACTTAAAATTTTCATAGGATTCAAATTTCCACATTCTGATGGTAGATGAAAAAAAACAAAAAACAAAACACTGACGCGTTTTTGGCTATGATAGCACCCTTAGTCATAGCGTAGGTACTAAGTCCACCATACTTTTCTTTAATGTGATACACCTAAAAGGGTTTTTTTATTCTTCATCGGCAAAAATATATATCTTTGTACCGTGTTAGCCAGAAGAAATAAAAATATTCACATTTGAGAGTCCTCAGTGATTGATACCTTTTAATGGCTATCTGACAGGTTGGAGGAGTGTTTAAACTAGGGATTGGGGGGAGGGTATTCAATTTATAGGAGGGGAAGATAGTGCAGACAGAGACCTGGGCACAAATAAGGAAGTTGGGGGTGGCGGTGGCATGGGGGGTGGGGTTAGAACAGTTAATAATTTAAGAAAGAGTAGAGGTACAGAGAGGAACATCAAGTGCATGTATACTAATGCCAGAAGCCTCGCCAACAAAATGGACGAATTAAAACTAATGTTGTTGGAGCATAATTATGACATGGTGGGGATATCTGAAACGTGGCTGGATGAGAGCCATGACTGGGCTGTTAACTTGCAGGGCTATAGTCTGTTCAGAAATGACCGTACAGATAAGCGAGGGGGAGGGGTGTGTCTATATGTAAAATCGTCCTTAACCCCTTCATGACCCAGCCTATTTTGACCTTAAAGACCTTGCCGTTTTTTGCAATTCTGACCAATGTCCCTTTATGAGGTAATAACTCAGGAACGCTTCAACGGATCCTAGCGGTTCTGAGATTGTTTTTTCGTGACATATTGGGCTTCATGTTAGTGGTAAATTTAGGTCAATAAATTCTGCGTTTATTTGTGATAAAAATGGAAATTTGGTGAAAATTTTGAAAATTTCGCAATTTTCACATTTTGAATTTTTATTCTGTTAAACCAGAGAGTTATGTGACACAAAATAGTTAATAAATAACATTTCCCACATGTATACTTTACATCAGCACAATTTTGGAAACAAAATTTTTTTTTGCTAGGAAGTTATAAGGGTTAAAATTTGACCAGCGATTTCTCATTTTTACAACGAAATTTACAAAACCATTTTTTTTAGGGACCACCTCATATTTGAAGTCAGTTTGAGGGGTTTATATGGCTGAAAATACCCAAAAGTGACAACATTCTAAAAACTGCACCCCTCAAGGTGCACAAAACCACATTCAAGAAGTTTATTAACCCTTCAGGTGCTTCACAGCAGCAGAAGCAACATGGAAGGAAAAAATGAACATTTAACTTTTTAGTCACAAAAATCATATTTTAGCAACAATTTTTTTATTTTCGAATGGTAAAAGGAGAAACTGAACCACAAAGGTTGTTGTACAATTTGTCCTGAGTACGCTGATACCTCATATGTGGGGGTAAACCACTGTTTGGGCGCACGGCACGGCTTGGAAGGGAAGGAGCGCCATTTGACTTTTTGAATGAAAAATTGGCTCCACTCTTTAGCGGACACCATGTCACGTTTGGAGAGCCCCCGTGTGCCTAAAAATTGGAGCTCCCCCACAAGTGACCCCATTTTGGAAACTAGACCCCCCAAGGAACTTATCTAGATGCATAGTGAGCACTTTAAACCCTCAGGTGCTTCACAAATTGATTTGTAAATATGAAAAAGTACTTTTTTTTCACAAAAAAATTATTTTCGCCTCAATTTTTTCATTTTCACATGGGCAATAGGATAAAATGGATCATAAAATTTGTTGGGCAATTTCTCCCGAGTACGCCGATACCTCATATGTGGGGGTAAACCACTGTTTGAGCACTCGGCAGGGCTCGGAAGGGAAGGCGCGCCATTTGACTTTTTGAATGGAAAATTAGCTCCAATTGTTAGCGGACACCATGTCGCGTTTGGAGAGCCCCTGTGTGCCTAAATATTGGAGCTCCCCCACAAGTGACCCCAAAGGAACTTATCTAGATGCATATTGAGCACTTTAAACCCCCAGGTGCTTCACAGAAGTTTATAACGCAGAGCCATGAAAATAAAAAATAATTTTTCTTTCCTCAAAAATAAGTTTTTAGCCTGGAATTTCCTATTTTGCCAAGGGTAGGAGAAATTGGACCACAAATGTTGTTGTCCAGTTTGTCCTGAGTACGCTGATACCCCATATTTGGGGGTAAACCACTGTTTGGGCGCACGGCAGGGCTCGGAAGGGAAGGCACGCCATTTGGCTTTTTAAATGGAAAATTAGCTCCAATCATTAGCGGACACCATGTCACGTTTGGAGAGCCCCTGTGTGCCTAAACATTGGAGATCCCCCAGAAATGACCCCATTTTGGAAACTAGACCCCCAAAGGAACTAATCTAGATGTGTGGTGAGGACTTTGAACCCCCAAGTGCTTCACAGAAGTTTATAACGCAGAGCCATGAAAATAAAAAAAAAAAATTGTTTTCTCAAAAATGATCTTTTAGCCTGCAATTTTTTATTTTCCCAAGGGTAACAGGAGAAATTTGACCCCAAAAGTTGTTGTCCGGTTTCTCCTGAGTACGCTGATACCCCATATGTGGGTGTAAACCACTGTTTGGGCACATGCCGGGGCTCGGAAGTGAAGTAGTGACATTTTGAAATGCAGACTTTGATGGAATGCTCTGTGGGCGTCACGTTGCGTTTGCAGAGCCCCTGATGTGGCTTAACAGTAGAAACCCCCCACAAGTGACCCCATTTTGGAAACTAGACCCCAAAAGGAACTTATCTAGATGTGTGGTGAGTAATTTGAACCCCCAAGTGCTTCATAGAAGTTTATAATGCAGAGCCGTGAAAATAATAAATACGTTTTCTTTCCTCAAAAATAATTATTTAGCCCAGAATTTTTTAATTTTCCCAAGGGTAACAGGAGAAATTTGACCCCAATACTTGTTGTCCAGTTTCTCCTGAGTACGCTGATACCCCATGTGTGGAGGTAAACCACTGTTTGGGCACACGTCGGGGCTCAGAAGGGAAGTAGTGACTTTTGAAATGCAGACTTTGATGGATTGGTCTTTGGGCGTCACATTGCGTTTGCAGAGCCCCTGGTGTGCCTAAACAGTAGAAACCCCCCACAAGTGACCCCATTTTAGAAACTATACAATATAAAGTGACTAGCACACTCCAGGGTGTTGTGATGCAAAAAAGTGGGGATTTATTACATACAGTAAATCACAAACGTTTCGGTCGATACTGGACCTTCATCAGTGTGCTAGGTATAATTGTATACTTGTATGGCCCCAAAAACAATAGAATACTCGGATTTGCATCAATCAGACATGCTGGAAAAAAAGGGCAACAAGCCGGGAGGAAACAGAACCAGGCTGGTCAACTGACGGTGAGTCAGAATAATAGGTGGCGCTGAGGCTTAAAAGAGCTGTCAGTACGCCGGGACACTGGGGATAAATGCGGTATCCACCGCTAATAGAGTGTGTAATAAATCACACACCACACACTCTATTAGCGGTGGATACCGCATTTATCCCCAGTGTCCCGGCGTACTGACAGCTCTTTTAAGCCTCAGCGCCACCTATTATTCTGACTCACCGTCAGTTGACCAGCCTGGTTCTGTTTCCTCCCGGCTTGTTGCCCTTTTTTTCCAGCATGTCTGATTGATGCAAATCCGAGTATTCTATTGTTTTTGGGGCCATACAAGTATACAATTATACCTAGCACACTGATGAAGGTCCAGTATCGACCGAAACGTTTGTGATTTACTGTATGTAATAAATCCCCACTTTTTTGCATCACAACACCCTGGAGTGTGCTAGTCACTTTATATTGTATACGTTCAGGTTTGGGCACCTGTGACTGTGCATCTCCCCTATTTAGGCTGTGCTTAGCATCTTCTATATCCCATTTTAGAAACTAGACCCCCCAAGGAACTTATCTAGATATATGGTGAGCACTTAGAACCCCCAAGTGCTTCACAGACATTTACAACGCAGAGCTGTGAAAATAAAAAATCATTTTTCTTTCCTCAAAAATGATGTTTTAGCAAGCATTTTTTTTATTTTCACAAGGGTAACAGGAGAAATTGGACCCCAGTTATTGTTGCGCAGTTTATCCTGAGTATGCTGGTACCCCATATGTGGGGGTAAACCACTGTTTGGGCACACGTCGGGGCTCGGAATTGAGGGAGCACCATTTGACTTTTTGAATACAAGATTGGCTGGAATCAATGGTGGCGCCATGTTGCGTTTGGAGACCCCTGATGTGCCTAAACAGTGGTAACCCCTCAATTCTACCTCCAACACTAACCCCAACACACCCCTAACTCTAATCCCAACTGTAGCCATAACCCTAATCACAACCCTAACCCCAACACACCCCTAACCACAACCCTAACCCTAAGGCTATGTGCCCACGTTGCGGATTCGTGTGAGATTTTTCAGCATCACTTTTGAAAAATCGCGGGTAAAAGGCACTGCGTTTTACCTGCGGATTTTCTGCGGATTTCCAGTGTTTTTTGTGCGGAGTTCACCTGCGGATTCCTATTGAGGAACAGGTGTAAAACGCTGCGGAATCCGCACAAAGAATTGACATGCTGCGGAAAATACAACGCAGCGTTTCCGCGCTGTATATTCCGCACCATGGGCACAGCGGATTTGGTTTTCCATAGGTTTACATGGTACTGTAAACCTGATGGAACACTGCTGCGAATCCGCAGCGGCCAATCTGCTGCGGATCCGCAGCCAAATCCGCACCGTGTCCACATAGCCTAATTCTAAAGGTATGTGCACACGCTGCGGAAAACGCTGCGGATCCGCAGCAGTTTCCCATGAGTTTACAGTTCAATGTAAACCTATGGGAAACAAAAATCGCTGTACACATGCTGCGGAAAAACTGCACGGAAACGCAGCGGTTTACATTCCGCAGCATGTCACTTCTTTGTGCGGATTCCGCAGCGGTTTTACAACTGCTCCAATAGAAAATCGCAGTTGTAAAACCGCAGTGAAATGCGCAGAAAAAACGCGGTAAATCCGCCATAAATCCGCAGCGGTTTAGCACTGCGGATTTATCAAATCCGCAGCGGAAAAATGAGGACCAGAATACGTGTGCACATACCGAAACCCTAACCTTAGCCCTAACCCTAGCCCTAATCCTAGCCCTAACCCTAACCCTAGCCCTAACCCTAGCCCTAACCCTAACCCTATTCTAACTTTAGTGGAAAAAAAAAAATTCTTGATTTTTTTATTGTCCCTACCTATGGGGGGGGGGGGGGGGGGGGGGGTCATTTATTATTTTTTTTATTTTGATCACTGAGATAGGTTATATCTCAGTGATCAAAATGCACTTTGGAACGAATCTTCCGGCCTGCAGATTCGGCGGGCGCACTGCGCTTGCGCCCGCCATTTTGGAAGATGGCGGCGCCCAGGGAGAAGACGGACGGACCCCGGCAGGATCGGTAAGTATGATGGGGTGAGGGGGAGCACGGGGGGGGGATCGGAGCATGGGGGGGTGGATCGGAGCGCGGGAGGGGTGGAACGGAGCACGGGGGGGTTGAACGGAGCACGGGGGGGTGGAACGGAGCACAGGGGGGTGGATCGGAGTGCAGGGGGGGTGATTAGAACACGGGGAGGGTGATTGGAGCACGGGGGGAGCGGACAAGAGCACGGGGGGAGCGGAGCACAGGACGGAGGGGAGCCGGAGCAGTGTACCGGACAGATTGGTGGCTTGGGGGGGGCGATCAGTGGGGTGGGGGCACATTAGTGTTTCCAGCCATGACCGATGATATTGCAGCATCGGCCATGGCTGGATTGTAATATTTCACCAGTTATAATAGGTGAAATATTACAAATCGCTCTGATTGGCAGTTTCACTTTCAACAGCCAATCAGAGCGATCGTAGCCACGGGGGGGGGGGGGGGTTTAACCCTTTCACCGGATCTGCAGGGACGCGATCTTTCCATGACGCCACATAGGCGTCATGGGTCGGATTGGCACCGACTTTCATGACGCCTACGTGGCGTCATGGGTCGGGAAGGGGTTAAAACCCATCCGGCGTGATAATGTAGGTGAATTTAATGAAAATGTAGAATCCCTGTGGGTGGAGATAAGGGGAGGGGGAAAAAATAATAAATTACTGATAGGGGTTTGTTATAAATCTCCAAACATAATGGAAGCAATGGAGAATATCCTCGTAAAGCAAATAGATGAAGCTGCGACTCAAGGAAAAGTCATTATTATGGGGGACTTCAACTACCCTGAAATAGATTGGGGAACAGAAACCTGCAGTTCCAGCAAAGGTAATCGGTTTTTGACAACTGTGAGAGACAATTACCTTTCACAGCTGGTTCAGGACCCAACAAGAAGGGGGGCACTGCTAGACCTAATATTAACCAACAGGCCAGACCGCATAGCAAATATAAGGGTTGGGGGTTACTTGGGAAATAGCGATCACAAAATAATAAGTTTTTATGTATCCTTTAAAAAGATGTGTGATAGAGGGGTTACAAGGACACTAAACTTCAGGAGGGCAAATTTCCAACGGATGAGAGAGGATCTTGGTGCAATTAAATGGGACGATATCCTGAGACACAAAAATACACAAAGAAAATGGGAGACATTTATTAGCATCCTGGATAGGACCTGTGCACAGTATATAACGTATGGGAATAAACATACTAGAAATAGGAGGAAACCAATATGGCTAAATAGAGCTGTAAGGGGCGAAATAAGTGACAAAAAGAAAGCATTTAGAGAATTAAAGGAAGTAGGTAGTGAGGAGGCATTAAATAAATTCAAAAAATTAAATAAATTCTGTAAAAAGCAAATCAAGGCAGCAAAGATTAAGACAGAGAGACTCATTGCCAGAGTGAGTAAAAATAATCCCAAAATATTCTTCAACTACATAAATAGTAAGAAACTAAAAAATGATAGTGTTGGCCCCCTTAAAAATAGTCTGGGTGAAATGGTGGATGAGGATGAGGAAAAAGCCAATATGCTAAATGACTTTTTTTCATCAGTATTTACACAAGAAAATCCCATGGCAGACAAAATGACTAGTGATAAAAATTCCCCATTAAATGTCACCTGCTTAACCCAGCAGGAAGTGCGGCGGCGTCTAAAAATCACTAAAATTGACAAATCTCCGGGCCCGGATAGGATACACCCTCGAGTACTGCAGGAATTAAGTACAGTCATTGATAGACCATTATTTTTAATCTTTAAAGACTCGATAATAACAGGGTCTGTACCACAGGACTGGCGTATAGCAAATGTGGTGCCAATATTCAAAAAGGGAACAAAAACTGAACTCGGAAACTATAGGCCAGTAAGCTTAACCTCTACTGTGGGTAAAATCCTGGAGGGCATTCTAAGGGATGATATACTGGAGTATCTGAAGAGGAATAACCTCATGACCCAGGATCAGCACGGGTTTACTAGGGACCGTTCATGTCAGACTAATTTGATCAGTTTCTATGAAGAGGTAAGTTCCGGACTGGACCAAAGGAACCCAGTAGATGTAGTGTATATGGACTTTTCAAAAGCTTTTGATACGGTGCCACACAAAAGGTTGATACATAAAATGAGAATAATGGGGATAGGGTAAAATATGTGTAAGTGGGTTGAGAGCTGGCTCAGGGATAGGAAACAAAGGGTGGTTATTAATGGAGCACACTCGGACTGGGTAGCGGTTAGCAGTGGGGTACCACAGGGGTCAGTATTGGGCCCTCTTCTTTTTAACATATTTATTAATGACCTTGTAAGGGGCATTCAGAGTAGAATTTCAATATTTGCAGGTGACACTAAACTCTGCAGGGTAATCAATACAGAGGAGGACAATTTTATATTACAGAATGATTTATGTAAACTAGAAGCTTGGGCTGATAAATGGCAAATGAGCTTTAATGGGGATAAATGTAAGGTCATGCACTTGGGTAGAAGTAATAAGATGTATAATTATGTGCTTAATTCTAAAACTCTGGGCAAAACCGTCAATGAAAAAGACCTGGGTGTATGGGTGGATGGCAAACTCATATTTAGTGGCCAGTGTCAGGCAGCTGCTACAAAGGCAAATAAAATAATGGGATGCATTAAATGAGGCATAGATGCTCATGAGGAGAACATAATTTTACCTCTATACAAGTCACTTGTTCGACCACACTTAGAATACTGTGCACAGTTCTGGTCTCCGGTGTATAAGAAAGACATAGCTGAACTGGAGTGGGTGCAGAGAAGAGCGACCAAGGTTATTAGAGGACTGGGGGATCTGCAATACCAAGATAGGTTATTACACTTGGGGCTATTTAGTTTGGAAAAACGAAGACTAAGGGGTGATCTTATGTTAATGTATAAATATATGAGGGGACAGTACAAAGACCTTTCTGATGATCTTTTAATCATAGACCTGAAACAGGGACAAGGGGGCATCCTCTACGTTTGGAGGAAAAAAGGTTTAAGCATAATAACAGACGCGGATTCTTTACTGTAAGAGCAGTGAGACTATGGAACTCTCTGCCGTATGATGTTGTAATGAGTGATTCATTACTTAAATTTAAGAGGGGACTGGATACATTTCTGGAAAAGTATAATGTTACAGGGTATATACACTAGATTCCTTGATAGGGCGTTGATCCAGGGAACTAGTTTGATTGCCGTATGTGGAGTCGGGAAGGAATTTTTTTCCCCAAGGTGGAGCTTACTCTTTGCCACATGGGTTTTTTTTGCCTTCCTCTGGATCAACATGTTAGGGCAAGTTAGGTTAGGCTATGGGTTGAACTAGATGGACTTAAAGTCTTCCTTCAACCTTAATAACTATGTAACTATGTAAGATGGTAACAAATTGCAAGCTTTCGAGACTACTCAGGTCTCTTCATCAGTTAGACAATGTAGACAATGGCATTGAAGCTGATGTTCCTCTCTTCTCTTCTTCACACATGTAATTTATCCATCATTCATTTGTGTGCTGACTGCAAGTGTGAACAGAACCATATCTAGCAAGCTTTGCTCATGGTAATTTATCCATCATCCATTTGTGTGCTGACTGCAAGTGTGAACAGAACCATATCTAGCAAGCTTTGCTCATGGTAATTTATCCATCATCCATTTGTGTGCTCACTACAAGTGTGAGCAGAACCATATCTAGCAAGCTTTGCTCATGATAATTTATCCATCTCTCCTGTGTTACTTTTTTCCCTCTGTTTTTGGTTTCTGATTTAAAGTGTTCAAGCTATCTTTTTTTCCCACTGTTTTATGGCCTTGTTCAGCATTGGTTGTTTACCCTGCATAGTAATGCCTGCTCTGGCCTTATGCTAATTGGTTAATTGCTGATTGTGATCATTTGGTTTCTGATGCTAGCAGTCATTTCATTTCATATATATTTAGTCTGGCTGGGATAGCACGCGTGCGGGGTCGCGTGTGCAACAGATATTAAGTGCAACACAGGATCAAGTGCTTGGCAGTTAAACAATGGCAGCTGGACAGGGCAGGAGACAGGTAAGGTACATAAGTTTTTCAAACAATCATGCTTCTTGGTCAGTCACACTACATTATGCATTGATCATATCAATCTGCTTATTATTTGTTTTTACTTCTGCTTTTTTACAACTCGCCCGTCCATTAACACATTCTGTGCACTCTTTCCATATCCACCCCTCCCTTCTCCCCTCTCCCATGTATAACTCTGAGGCTCTACTGACATTTCTTACCCTCTCCAAACCAGCCACTACCTCTATGCAGCACTCAAAACATTCATACAAATCATCACACCACCTGCTCTTTCTGTTTTTATCTCTTTCTACTAGTTGCAGGAGACATCTCCCCCAACCCTGGGCCTCCCTCCACCAGCATGCATTACTCTCCTCCAGCTGCATATAGAAACCCTGCTAATCTTATTAACATTCAGTGCATGCCTTCTCCTATCGCTTTCCACCACTGTGCTCTCTGGAATGCACGGTCTGTGTGTAACAAACTAACTTACATTCACAATCTTTTCCTCTCTAATTCTCTTAACCTTCTGGCTATTACAGAAACCTGGATCCAGCACTCAGACACCACCGATGCTGCCGCTCTCTCGTTTGGTGGGCTGAAATTTTCACATACCGCCAGACCTGAAAACAGACAGGGTGGAGGTGTTGGTTTGCTCCTTTCATCACAATGTGCTTTCCAGGTCATCCCCCCGGTTCCCTCACTTACATTTCCTTCCTTCGAAGTCCACGCCGTCAGACTCTTTAAGCCCTTCTCCTTGCGAGTGGTGGTTGTTTATCGCCCTTCGGGCTCCTCCCGCCTGTTTCTAGACCACTTTGCCACCTGGCTTACTCACTTTCTATCCTGTGACATCCCTACCCTCATCATGGGAGACTTTAACATCCCCATCAATGATCCCCTCTCCCAATCTGTCTCTCATCTTCTTTCTCTAACTTCTTCATTCGGCCTCTCACAGTTTACTAATTCTCCTACACATGAGGACGGGAATACTCTGGGCCTGGTTTTCTCTCGTCCCGGATCGCTGCACGACTTTACTAACTCCCCTCCTGCTCTCAGACCACAACCTTCTTTCCTTCTCTGTCAAGAATTGTCTCTTCACCCAGGACACCCCCACTTACCACACTTATCGGAATACACGTACCATTAATACCCAGCAGCTTATGGACAATCTCCACACATCTTTAGCCCCCATCTCCTCCCTCTCCTGTCCAGACTCAGCATTGTCACACTTCAATAATACACTGAAAAATGCCCTAGATGAAGCAGCACCTTCTACACGCAGAAAGACCCGACACAGACAACGGCAGCCCTGGCACTTTATGCAAACACGCTTTCTTCAGCGTTGCTCAAGGTGTGCAGAGCGGCAGTGGAGAAATTCTCTCTTAGCAGAAGACTTCATCCACTATAAGTTCATGCTCAAAACCTATAACTCTGCCCTTTATCTGGCCAAGCAATCCTACTTCACCACCCTCATCACCTCACTATCCAACAACCCAAAACGACTTTTTGAAACCTTAAACTCCCTCATGAAACCTAAAGTGCAGGCCCCCATCACCAATCTCAGTGGTGAGGATCTGGCCACTTATTTCCTAGAAAAAATCAACCACATCCATCAGGATATCTCAGCCCAATCTCCTCAGTGCCTGGATCCCCTTCCCTGCCGCACCTCAAGCTCACTAGACATCTTTGAGCCTGTTTCAGAAGAAGAAGTTTCCAAGTTCCTCACTTCTGCTCGGCCTACAACCTGCAACAGTGACCCCATTCCTTCACATCTCCTGCAATCTTTCTCACCAGTGGTCACCACTCACCTGACTAAAATATTTAACCTCTCTCTTTCTTCAGGTTTCTTGCCCTCCTAATTTAAACATGCCATCATAACCCCTTTACTTAAAAAGCCATCCCTGGACCAGAACTGCACTGCTAACTTCAGACCTGTCTCTAACCTTTCCTTCATCTCTAAACTCCTGGAACGCTTGGTCCACTCCCGTCTAATCCGCTATCTCTCGGATAACTCTCTTCTCGACCCCTTACAATCTGGTTTCCGCTCTTTACACTCCACTGAAACTCACATCTGTCTCCACACCCTCCATGCACATAACTGTACTTGATACTTGACTATTGCACTTAAACACACGGGCTGATGACCGGATCAAGCAGCTTTATATAAATATCCCTATTTATTATAATTGCCAGACCTGAAATAAGAAGCACTTTTCACCTATTGTCCCCACATTTCCTTGTAGATTGTAAGCTTGCGAGCAGGGACCTCACTCCTAATGTCACTGTTTAAATTGTCTTAACTTGTACTGAATTTATTGTCTGTACATGTCCCCGCTTAATTGTAAAGTGCTGCGGAATATGTTGGCGCTTTATAAATTATTATTATTATTATCAGGGCCTGTACAACCACCTCTGTAGTTATTCCCACCTGGACACAGTGGCCGGCTTCCATCTCACCCGGTGAATTGATATGAGGGGTTCTCCATTCTATAGATAGCTAGCATTACAGCTTAACATTTATTTCCTATCTTCAAATAGGTCTTTCGGAAGTCAGAAATTGATGGTCTTACCTTAGAACGATAATAGTCCATTTCTCAGCACCCCGGATTGGTGGAGAGGACTTGGAGAATGCTAATAGTCCATGGGTTAGAGCAGCAGCCTCAAACTCAGCCGGGTAAATGGGCCGCACATAGAAAAAATTTGAATATGAAGGGCCATGTCTTTTAGGGGTGAAGATGACGTTCTCAGTGATACCATTATTTTTCTATATGACTTTTTGATCACCATTTTATAAAATTGTTGGCATTTTTAATGCTTTTTAGTGGTGTGCATTATATGGATTATGATACAGGTCTTTTTTAACTTCAGTTTTTGCAGCACATGAAACAGCATTTTTAGTTTCCTAATAAATTTCTGTTGTTTTTTCATGTCTTATTTTGAATATTTAAAAAAAAAAAAAATTGTTTTTTTTTGTCCTTCAATTGGACCCATAGGCTATGTGCCCACGATCCAGAAGTAGCAGCCCTTTGGACGTAGCATATTTTTCTCTGGGTCAAAACACTTCTTTCTGTTGAGCGCAGGTACCGTAAATCCGCATGTGTACTGTTCACTAAACCGTACGGATTTACCGCATTCAATACATTCTGTTCATTAAATTTCAGTTGCGGAGACTAGCGTCTTCACAAGAAAAATTGACATGCTGCAGTCGTGAAAGATGCGCCGTATATCAGTTTCCGTGGGTGATCCACAGGTGCATATGCATGCATAGTGGACATGGGATTTCTAAAAATCCTATCCACTATGCTGTAACATCTGGCTGCTGTATAAATACGCACCAACAAAACCGCAGCAATTCCTTAGCCATAAAGTATTATTGTTTTACAATTAGTGCCTTAAAGGAATTCTGGCCCCCACGCTATAAGAATATCTCCAATTCTGTTATAATGTCCAACATCCTGTAATAATGTTCCCTTATCCAGTAATAATGCTCCTTGTCCTGTAATAATGTCCCTTGTCCTGTAATAATGGTCCCCATCTGTGATGAACCCGCACCTTGCCACCCCACCTGACATCACCATTATGTCGGAGGGATCACACGGTACGGTCTACTCACTTGCACCAACGTGATGTTCCGCACCCCTTGGGGACACCCAATGTCAGTTTGACACAGTTTTTTACTGACACCCCATGTTCGCACAGGCCCAAGAAGGCACAAGGAGTGAGAAAAGGTGGGCCATGCAGCTGTTGATGTGGCTCCACACTCGCTCACAACCCTAAAAGGCTGAGAGGACCCTTTCACTAGCACTAGTGATACAGAGCCCTACCAGCCCGGTAGTACTGCCACCAGTTCCTCGTTGGATCTAAACATGGTCCGTTAATGGGATTAAATCAAGCCAGAAACCAGCCCCAGTAGCATGTGAAGTTGAAACCGAGAAGACGGACTTGCAGATTCATGGTTCAAGATAAAAATGTGGCCTAAGGATTATTTATATATTTAATTGCCTTAAGAGCAAACTAGACAAAACACTATACACACAATGGTTATACATACACAATGGTCAGATATGCAAAGACAGATGAAGTGCAAAAGATATAAGCAGATGAATAATGTCAGTTACTGGTTTGATGTTCGACCATGTGTATTTTCTGGGCCGCATGGGGCTGTCAGTTGGTTCCAGTTCCTTCTAGCACATTACTCAACATGGCCCCCCTTTAGAAGTGAACAGCAAGCATGACAAGGAGAGCGAGCACATGGCCTTGTACAAACATTTAACCTTTTGGTCAGTTATTTCCTGTTCTACCCCTGGAATAGATCTAATCCCCTCCCCTTGGGTCTAAAACTCCCAAAGCCTATGAAAGATCATAACTTACCAGTAGAATGTCATAGGGCGGCGGTTCTGGTGCTATCTGCTTTGGCCAGGCTCCCGTTACACTTGGAAATCAAACTTTGCTACTTCTTCTAACCGTTCTGAATATCTCCCCACCCTGGGGTGCTAAAACGGTTTGAGACCCTGGAAGTCATGCGGCCCGTTCCAGAGATCTCAAAAATGTAACCAGTGTGAGACTAGGATATACAATAACTCCACAGGAGGTCATCCTATATGAGCCTGGATACTAACTATGGTGGTCGGGGTGTTAGTTTTCACTTAGAAGCTGATGAGGCTGGACCACCTGCTGAGCCAGGTGTGCAGATACAGCTACCCATGCTGAACGAGGACTGTGGTATGATATGATACAGTTGATTGGCATGACTTAAATCCCCCCATATTCTTCACCCCATCTTTAATGTCACAATCCTTGTCCCATCTTATAGTAATGTCCACATCCTGGTTGCCATCATATAGTAATGTTCCTCTCCTTTAGTAATGGTCCTGATTTGTAATAATGTCCACTATCCTGTAATAGGTCCCTCAACCTGTAGTAATAGTCCCCTGTTCTGTACTAATGTCCCCTGTTTTTTAATAATGTCCCTCATCCTGTAATAATGTCCTTTGTCCTGTAATAATGGTCCCCATCTTGTAGAAATGTCCCCATCTTGGTTACCATCATATAGTAATGTAGTTCTTTACACACACTTAAAAAAAATCTTCTCACTTAACCTCGCTTTGTCGGCAAACCGTATTCTCTTCCCCCTCCACAGCTGGGGCAGGGCACATGGCAGTGACGTCACGTGCAAATGCAGCGGGTATGCTGACCTCAGTCGCCGGCCTCTGATTGGCTGTGGCTGTTACTGGTATTGCAATGCAAAGAGGCGGTCCCTTCGCCACAATACATTTTAATTGAATGTGTGTCCGAGGACACACATTCAGTTGAAAAATGAAAGCGGACATCAGCATCTCCTGGACCAGGCCGTGATCTTCTCAGAGGCCCAATGGTTGCACAGTGGCAACTCGGGGGCTGCATGATTGAGACCCCTTGGTTAGAGGGTGTAAAAAACTTGCCTTGGTCCAGGTGCTGGCAAAGCACACTACGCCACTGGATTGAAATGCAATGTAAGACACATAGTTGCCTCTAATAAAAAGTACGGAGTGGTGCATAATAAACAATGAATATGATACAACATTTGCTACTGGGACCTTTAAAAGGGGTTTTCCAGCACAGATATATTGAGCTATCCTCACGATAAGTAATCAATATCAGATTAACAAACAGGGTTCCCACCGATAAGTAGTTTTGAACAGTGTCCAAAGCCTGATGTAAACACCACTGCTCTGTCACACTGTTCAGTGATCACTGCAGGGTACTGAAGATCAGATCCTATTCACATAATGGTCCATTTCGTTCTTTACTGTGAAATAAATGATATTGTTGACAGTGATTGCCTTGACATCACTTATACGGAGTGTTGCAGAAGAAGACTTGACCCAATCTTGGCTCGAAGTGTGGCGGTCCAGCTCATGACTGGTTGGCCTTCTTTTGCCCAGTTGAGAAAAAAGGGAAATCCTAGGTCACAAATTTTATTTTCGAATTGTCTTCTTTGGACAACTCATTTTGTTGAACAGGTCTTGTATATCATCAATGGTCAAGAAGAACTTGTTGAGTGGTCCCTTAACAAGAAATGTGGGAAATTGATATTGGCCAACCTCTTACATTCTGGATTTTTGGGGTAAGCAATACTCTTCGATCTCCAGTCCAGAGGAGACTTATATAACATTGGACAACTCATTTTGTTGAACAGGTTTTCTGGGCCATCAATGGTCAAGAACAACTTGTTGAGTGGTCCCGTAACAAGACATGTTGGAAATTGATAGAAGGCAACCCCTTACATTCTGGATTTTTGGGGCAAGCAATACTCTTTGATCTCCAGTCCAGAGGAGACTTATATAACATTAAACAACTCATTTTGTTGAACAGGTCTTCTAGATCATCAATGGTCAAGAACAATTTGTTGAGTGGTCCCTTAACAAGACATGTGGGAAATTGATATTGGGCAACCCCTTACATTCTGGATTTTTGGGACAAGCAATATTCCTAGATCTCCAGTCAAGAGGATATAACATTGGACTATCAGTAGATTAATAAAATTGTACTGCTCATCTATATTTAAAAAAAAAGCAATAATTAACATTTGGGACATTCTGCATTAGGTAAAGAGAGAATTCCTATTGTTTAATGGAGCATTCTTTTATGTGTTTTTTTTTATTTTTTAATATGCAATAAAATGTCCAAACGGCTTCTAATAAAACAGGCACATCACACAAGCTTAATTATTTTCTCAAGGGATTGGTGTGCGTAGAACTCTTCGTATCCGGTTGTTAAAAAAAAAAACAGTGAAATTCCGTTTGCTTGTATAAATAAATTGTATAAATTATTTTTGCCGCGCTTCATTGATTCGGGATTGGACACCAACAGATATGTGTAACAATCTTAACTGAACTGGAGCTCGACGGCATAATAATAAAAAAGAAAAAAAATCTCGGTCTCTGTTTATTAAACACATCGGAAGGTTTTAGTTAATGTTTACATGTTAATGGGTTTTTATCCTAGTGATGGGCTTCATGCTGTGCAGGTAAATTTGTTCGTGGCGTATCTTGGGCAATCAGACAGAGATATAGAATGCAGAAGTGCGCTTTCTTTTTTTTTTTTTTTCTTCTGCTCGGTTCTCGCATTAGGTAATATTTTTCAGAATGTGAGAAGACCTACAAAATGCACATCCTGATCACAGCTACAAATCTAATCTAAAGTGACAACTGGGATACTCTCCCAGACATTTTTCTCTTTAATGTAACATGACTTTAAATTGATGCAGCCCCACAGTGATTGAAAAACTCTCACCGCTTGTCTCTCGTGATTACATTTCTGATCTGTACAACTTAATATTTTAACTTGGTGTGTCTTGGTTTTCTAAGCGATTAGGTCCCCCATCCCGTCCCATCCCTCCCCCTGTAAGGGTAGACATTCCTTTATTGCACAAATGTTCTTCCTTAATTAACATTCTCGTTAGAATTGTGCATCACTATAATGAAGACTACCAATTAACATGTTAATGGCACGGGGAATATTGGAATCGGGGGGGGGGGGGGGGGTCACAGAGGGTTAATAGTTAAAACGGAATTTTTTTTTTTTTTACCGTGCCCTCTACTTGGATGAAATTTTACATTTACAAAATTCTGGTTTCTTTAATCAATGCTTGTTTATGGGACATTGCGTCTTAGAGCAAGTATTTTTTTCCTTTGTAAGTTTGGAAGAATTATACAGAAGGTTTTCTAACGTTTTTACATGAGCGAAGGTGAATTTGTTGCTTTTGTTTTATTTATCAAGGGCTGCAGAAATCCACTAATTTGCTTGAACATATAAATTGTGTAAATTATTACTTGCCACGATTCTTTGCGTGGGTAGCCACAATCGGACTTCAAAAATAGTTATGGAAAGATTGTCCTTATGAAATTGTTGGTATGTTTGAGTGGATTTTTGGAACCATAATACATCATATATCGTATATGTGTCATATATTGTATTGTTTTCATGGTGGCAGATCTTCTGAACTTTTGGAATTACTGGTGCCAGCAGGTATGTCAGCCAGCTATCGCAATACAAACTATATACATTAACAAATAGTTATCCTTGACCTGATGAGGATACTTGGAAAATCGGTGTCAGTACGGTTGTAAAATTCCCAACCCACCTAGCCTGATTGACAGCTTCTCAGTGTCCCTCCCTGCTGCAGAATCTCCCTCCAGCTAGTCTGATTGTAACACTCAAGTGTCCCTTCTCCATTCTGGTAAATCTTTCCCTGCATAACCTGATTGTCACTCCCTTGGTGTCCATTCTTCCCGCTGCTGAATGTCTCTCCACCTAGCCTGATTGACAGCTTCTCAATGTCCCTCCTCCCTGCTGCAGAATCTCTCTCCACCTAGCCTGATTGACAGCTCCTCAATGTCCGTCCTCCCTGCTGCAGAAACTCTCTCCACCTAGCCTGATTGACAGCTCCTCAATGTCCCTCCTCCCTGCTGCAGAATCTCTTTCCACCTAGCCTGAGTGACAGCTCCTCAGTGTCCCTCCTTCCTGCTGCAGAATCTCTCTCCACCTAGCCTGATTGACAGCTCTCTCCACCTAGCCTGAGTGACAGCTCCTCAGTGCCCCTCCTTCCTGCTGCAGAATCTCTCCACCTAGCCTTATTGACAGCTCCTCAGTGTCCCTACTTCCTGCTGCTGAATCTTTCTCCACCTAGCCTGATTGACAGCTCCTCAGTGTCCCTCCTCCCTGCTGCAGAATCTCTCTCCACCTAGCCTGATTGACAGCTCCTCACTGTCCCTCCTCCCTGCTGCAGAATCTCTTTCCACCTAGCCTGAGTGACAGCTCCTCAGTGTCCCTCCTTCCTGCTGCAGAATCTCTCTCCACCTAGCTTGATTGACAGCTCCTCAGTGTCCCTCCTTCCTGCTGCAGAATCTCTCTCCACCTAGCTTGATTGACAGCTCCTCAGTGTCCCTCCTTCCTGCTGCTGAATCTCTCTCCAGGTAGCCTGATTGACAGCTCCTCAGTGTCCCTCCTTCCTGCTGCTGAATCTCTCTCCACCTAGTCTGATTGACAGCTCCTCAGTGTCCCTTCTTCCTGCTGCTGAATCTTTCTCCACCTAGCCTGATTGACAGCTCCTCAGTGTTCCTCCTCCCTGCTGCAGAATCTCCCAGCTAGTCTGATTGTAACTCCCAAGTCTCCCTTCTCCATTCTGGTAAATCTTTCCCCGTATGACCTGATTGTCATTCCTTTGGTGTTCATCCTTCCTGCTGCTGAATCTCTCTCCACCTCGCCTGATTGACAGCTCCTCAGTGTCCCTCCTCCCTGCTGCAGAATCTATCTCCACCTAGCCTGATTGACAACTGCTCAGTGTTCCTCTTCACTGCTGCTGAATCTCCCCCTACCTAGTCTGAAAATAGCTCCTCAATGTCCCTGTTCCCTGCTGCTGAATCTCCCCCTACCTAGTCTGAATATAGCTCCTCAATGTCCCTGTTCCTGCTGCTGCTCCCAAGTGTACCTTCTCCCTGCTCGTAAATCTCCTTCTACATAACCCTATTATCATTCCCTTAGTCTCCCTTCTTCCTACTGCTGAATCTCCCCCCCAGATTTTAGCTCCTCAGCAATACCTCCTCCCTGCTGCTGAATTGTCAGTATCTCTAGCCTCATTTTCAGCTTCAAAGTGTCCCTCATCATTGCTGCTGAATCCTCCCCCACCTAGTCTGATTCTAGCTCTTCAGTGTCCATTTTTCCAGCTGCTAACTCTCCCCCACCCATCCTAATTGCCAGCTGTCCCTTTTCCCTGCTGATGCTGAGGTCTCACACTGCTCAGTACAATGTGTAGCTGTCAAACTAGGTGAGATGAGATTGAATACACTTGGACTCATGAGCTATTTCATTCTATAGCTGGACTATTATAATGTTCACCTTAATATTAGGATTATATAGCCATTCTAACATGGATTTTCAAGCTGAGTGAGCATGTCGGCGCACGCACAGATACGCAGAAACCAGTGTCCAATGGGGAGTCAGATCGCGGCCCCATTGGACACTGGTTTCTGCGTATATCTGCACGTGCGCCGACATGCTCACTCATGCCGGCTGTTCCGTACAGCTGCACGGTATAGGAACTCCCGGTGAGGCATTTCCTGTTTCCGTACATTAACATGTCTAGCCCTCGTATCTAGGCGCAGGCACTGATAACACTGGCCACATCACATCATTCCAGCTGACTTTAGTTTCTTTCGTCTTTTTTTGTCCAATCAGCAGCACGGCTTACCCTATTTAAACTGGCAAACCCCCTGCCCTGACACACCTCCTGAAGAAGCATTGCGAAGCGCACGTCGGGGCAGAGGGACGCCGAGGAATTTTTCACGTGGCTGACTGCAAGGTATATTATAAACTATTTTCCATCATAAGTATGCCATCTTTATCGTTTGCTATATGTCTGATCACTATGGGGACAAGCGTGGACTTACCCTTACACTAGTATAGAGTGACATCTATGGCTGGTAAACATGTATGCATCTGTATAGGCATTATACACATATTTATTATGCATTAGGATATTTTCATAGGTGGATATTTTGTTATTCATTTTTTTTACCATTCAGCCTTATTTTTGGATAAATCGTATGGTAATATAGTCCTTCGTTTTTGGATTTAGTACCCTTCTTGTTATGCACGTATTTTAAGATTTTTTATCTTATTTACATCAATAAAATATTGATTTCATGCAAGTACCATAGTGGAGATCATTATATTTTCTGGTCACGCTGAGTGTGAGATATCAAGCTATAAGTGGTACAGTGCCCTCTACATGGAAGGGTTGAGTAATATTATTCTGAGCAAGTGTCTGTGAATATATAAAACTGATAAGTGACAAGTAGAGTTTAGCAAATTTGTCAATATTTGATTCGGATTACTATCGCCGGCGAATGTTATATTTGCAATATTCGCTGAACACAGCCGGACGCCATTGAAGTCAATGGGAGTAGAAATGAGCGAATATGTTCGGAAACAATCGTCAAACATAAATTCGGCACAAATAGGGTACGAATAGGGCAAATTCAGATTCGGCAATCGTTTCCAAATAAAAGCGCCGTTCATTTAGGAAATTGAAAATCCAACTTAAAATAATCTTCAAACATGTCTTAGATACTTGGAAGATGTTAACCTCAGTGGACCTCATGAGTTTGGATCTTCAAGATTTAGAAGCAAGGAACATCCTGACTTCGTAGAGTCCCCCAAAACCTCTTTGAAAGTTCGGAAGTTTTCAATAGAGATAGATGTTATTAGAAAATTTATGAGCGATCCTAAAGTGTCTGACCTCATGATGGAAGCATTCACGTGGCCTTCTGAGAGGTCTCTGGGGTTTGTCCTTTTGATTAATTTTGTATGGTATATTCTTTTAAATGTATCCATTAGTTTTTGAAGGCAAATCTTTTAGAACTCAACATGGTCCAACAGAGCAAAAGTCCTAATGGCATTAAGCGAGAGATAGACATCTTTTTTTTCCAAGTTATAGGTTATACTTCTTTATGGAGGAGTTGTAGAAGGTGTCTGTCGAGGAAGATAGTCATAACTTGTAATATTGTACAATTCCTTTCACTGTGACTTTTCTCAAACATTCGGGGAAATCGTGGACTCCCTGATGGTTTACTTAATGTATATACTGAAGAGTGAGCATTCCTAGGCTAAAATGTTACATAAGCAAATCTGAAATATTCAGTACCCTGTATACATTCAGGCTGTAAGTTCTCACCACGACTGAGGCTTCTTAATGACTACTGAAAGCTTGTAGTATTTTTATATTCTCTTGCTTACTCAAATAGTCCTTTTTCCATCTCTCGTTTTATATACATGATAGATATACTTCTCTTATTTTTTTTTCACCACGCTCTGGAAAAGAACGACTTTTTAAATAATTGTCTCCGTGGACCTAATGCTGCCTGTTCCTTGTTTATGTCTTATTTAACATCTGGCTTTAGTTGGGAAGGAAGAAGCATTTCTTGCATTATAAAGCCTTTCATTTTTTACCGTTTTATGTATTGATTGTGGCGCTATTACAAAAGATAGAAGTTTATTGCTCCGTTATGTTTAGAATACAGTTTCCTTTTGTTTTACTACATATTTATATTGTGCTTTCTTTTGCAAAGTGTGCACTTTGATTTTAAGATTGATACAGAGTTGAAGGAAAGGAAAATTGATAAATATATATTTTGGTTCAGGTACAGAATATTATCTGGAGCAAAATCCTTTGAAGAGTACAAATGGGCAACCTTTTTTTTTTAGATGTTTATGAGATGAGTTCTTGTGAACTTCAGCCTTGACCCCATGTTAAAGCCACATGTGACTTCCAGTGATGATCACAGCTTCCACACTTGTTCTACGATGGTCTGATATGGTGGTGTGGACATTTAGAGAAACCAATACCACATGAAAGTCTACATCCTAGTGAGGTTGAGTTTACTCAGTACTTGTTATGGGTTCACCTGGAGAGGTGGATTCTCTGAGTGGTTGGTCAGTAACAACACGGACTTAGGGAGATTGAACAGTGGGCAGAATTTGCCAGATGGTATGTGGATCAGCAAGGACCAGCATAGCAGGTTATGCAGGATGGCATGCAGACAAGTAGAGCAGAGAACACCAGAAGACATAGAGCCAGGACTGTGGATATATACAGAACCTGTAAATGTATAGTCAGACCAGAACTTGCATCAATCAAATGGTTAATGGCAGAGCTGTCTATTATCAGCAGATTGATAGTCAATGGCAGAGATGTATGCAATCATCAAACAAATAGTTAACCACTGGCAGTAATTATAAACAGGCTAACTGGATCCTAAAGATTTCACACTTGTGCAGCAGCACTGTAGTGTGAACAGCACCAGTATCGGCAGAGAAGAGTTTGTTGTTTGTATGCTTACAGCAGATGAATGGTTACCACAGGTCTGGACCAGGAGGTAAATCCAGATAGATGATAAGCAAGCAGGAGTTTGCTGAAAAGATGATAAGCCAGTTGAGAGAAATGGATGGTGAAGCAAAACTCCTGAAGTACATGTGGTAACTGAATGCAAGGTTTACTTAATATTCAGGTAGTTGTGGTTGTGTGAGTCATCCTTTAAAGACCTCGCATGATGATATCAAAGGAGTTCACTGGATTACTTGGAACACCGGGAGTGAGTTAAAACAAAGGGATAAGGCCATAGCAGAAGGGAGCAGGGCCCAGCACTGGTGTTGGGGTAGGTGATTAACCATGCTGATCCATTCAAAACCCTGTATGTGCTCTATAATGTAAGGAGGAAAATGGAGTTGGAGGATGACTACTGAAAACCTGAGGTCTACTCTCATACTGACTATCTTATACTCACAATCCTACGCTAAATGTAGGGTTGTCAAGACCATCCAAAGTACTGCAAGTGTGTCTTTAATTTTGTTAGCTAAGCTCAAAGGAAGTATTCCCGATATCCCTTTATACTTGCACTCTCAGCTCGGCTGAATGTGTAGGTGTGTCCAGCGTAGATCGCAAAGTATGGTGCTCCGATACCCGTCCAATGGTGGTTTGTCTTTCAGGAGAGCAAAAGGATTGGACATTGCAATTCAGCATACCAAATCCTTCGCGTCTATGGTCAGCCTGTCCCCCTGTAGTCGTCTTAGTCTAATGAGTATGAAGAGTCTCATACTAATGTTCTGTATATTACTGAAATTGCAGCATCAGTAAATGTCTGCTTCGCAACCATGGACATCAACCATGGATATGGTCTTGGTGACCGCTCATTAAGGGCTATTGCTTTCAGAAGCATTGCCATTGTATTCAAATGAATTGCAGGTTGCATGCTCATCTGCTACTCCATGAAATCTCTTCCCAGTTATAGTCATGGAGCTGCATAAAACATGGTACAAGGGTCCCGTTCTCTGATGATCAACTAAAGTCTCCAATTTTTGGAAAAATTGCAAGAAAAAAATCAGCGTTGGTGTATTGTGTGTAAATATAATTTAAAGTACTAATTTCGGTCTCATTCAGACATCATTGATTTTTCTCGTACGCAAAAATAACAGTCCAGGTTTTTTCAATGTTTTTGATCCGATTTTCATCAGAGTTTGGTCAGTGTCCGTTTTCACCATCAGTTTTTCTTGCATAAAAAATTTTGAAGAATTCTCTAGTTTCTGCCATCAAAAAGTCTGTAAAAAATGGACCGCACGGCACACGGATGGCATCCAAGTACTGTCCGATTTTTTCTTTGGACTCATAGACCTATGTTGGTAAGTTTGACCTGGGAATTGGTCATGTCTGTGATTTTCTGCTATCCGCCCCATAGGGTATAATAAGTACGGGTACTATGCGTACACAAAAGTGTGATGTCCGAATGTGCCCTTATAATCAATACTAGCAATCCTTGACTTGACCCCGTCGAAGGACAAAAACTGGCAAGCCATGAATGAACAAGTCCTTCTATGTATCTGTGTATGTACGTATATATATATATATATATACATATATATATATATATATATAATATCTTTTAATTTTGTTTTTTTGCTGTTGAAGGAGACATTGAGACTTTTAGAACATGTATCAGGATCTTTGAACATATGTAGCGCTCTATTACTGTAGCCATATTTAGATGGAAACCCACCTTTAAATACCAAGATAAGAAAATACTCTTTTCTACACACTTCTAGATTTACAGCCTGGAAATATGGAATCTTACGCCAATTGATGATGAATCGACAGAGCACATAAATGATGGGCTTTGGGAATGAGATGGAGTTGGGCAGCCACGCTCCTACATAAAAGTTGGACTATTTTATTTCCGAGAGTTAATGGCGAGTTAGGGATTGTAACTGTGCTGAGCAGGAAGTTTCTCTTGCATGGTACTTTAGAAGATTATTCCTTTAAATAGTTATCGTTGGAATGGAGTAATGCAGGGTGATATGACATGTGATTGGGGATTGCCATGTGAGCCTGTGCATTAAGGGTTTAGATATTACAGAGGATTCAACACAGCAGTAGTAGCAGATTAAGGAGGGGACTTCTTAACAGAACTCAAATTACTTTCAGAACTTCATATAACATCCTTCCAAATGATTAAGTAAGTGGAAATATCACAGGCCATCCTGTTAATAACGGCTGTAAGATTAAGCCAGCTCCAGACTCCACAAGAACTGAATGTAGTGCAATCTGAGGATCCTTGTTGAAAAAGGCAATTTTAGGGTGGCATCAATAATTGCCTTCTGGGAGCACGGAATAGCAGGAAAGTATTAAGTATAAAGAGTTTTACCAGATAGCGGCTCTTGGAGCATGTTTTGAGAACAGTCAATTTTAGTCTGACATATTTAGGCAATAGTTTACTACGGAGTTATTAATGAGCCTTTGTTCTTCGGCTATTCGATGTATAGATGTGAGCATGTATTGGATATTGACTAGTGATGAGCAAATCAACCAATTTTTAGGAATTTGCTGAACCTGGAGGATTCAAGCTTTATGCGATTTGCTGCCACAATTTTACATATTTGAAAGAGTTCTCCACTACTAGGACAACCCCTTCTTACGCTAATTGTTTTGCCCCGATAAAATAATAAAGCCTATACTCACCTCCTGTGTCGGCACTCGCTCTCCCCGGGACTGGGTTGCGTTGTTGTGACACGTGATGTCGGCGCCCAATGAGCACTGGCGTCACTGTCTCTGCCTTCAGACAAACTGAATATGAAAAGGAAACCAGGGCTGCAGCTGTTGCTCTTCATGTCCAGAGACAGTGACAACAGCGCTGATTGGGCGCCGGGCATCATGCGTCATTCCACCACCTCACCGATGAAAGTCAATGCGTCTGCGAGGCAGGAGAATCACTGCACCTGCGAGGCAGGAGAGTGAATGCATTTGCAATGCAAGAGAGTTACTGCATCTGCGAGGCAGGAGAGACACTGCTCCTGCATAGCAAGAGAGTCACTACGCCTGCAAAGCAGGAGAGTCACTGCGCCTGCGAGGCAGGAAAGTCACTGTATATTCGAGGCAGGAGAGTCATTGCGTTTGCGAGGCAAGAGAGTCACAGCGTTTGCGAGGCAAGAGAGTTGCTGTGTCTGCGAGGCATGAGAGTTGCTGCATCTGCAAGGGAGGAGAGTCACTGCGCCTGCAAGGCAGGAGAGTCATTGCGCCTGTGAGGCAGGTGAGTCATTGCGCCTGCAAGGCAGAAGAGTCACTGTGCCTGTGAGTCAGGAGAGTCATTGCATCTGTGAGGCAGGAGAGTCACTGCACATGCGAGGCAGGAGAGTCATTGCGTCTGCGAGGCAAGAGAGTCACTGCGCCTGTGAGACAGGAGAATCACTGCTTCTGCGAGGCAGGGGAGTCACTGCGCCTGCGAGGCAGGGGAGTTACTGTGCCTGCGAGACAGGAGAGTCACTGTGCCTGCAAGTCAGGAGACTCATTGCATCTGTGAGGCAGGAGAGTCATTGCGCCTGCGAGGCAGGAGAGTCATTGCATTTGTGAGGCAGGGGAGAGTCACTCTCTGCAAGGCGGGAGAATCACTGCGTTGGCGAGGCAAGAGAGGTACTGCATCTGCGAGGCAGGAGATACGCTGTGTCTGTGAGGCAAGAAGAGTGACTTTGTCTGTGAAGTAGGACTGCGGACAGATATATAGCTGGTAACTGCTGCCTGTTTGATCAGTGTGGTTATAGGGCTGTTGCAGTTCAGAGATACAAGTCATCTCCGGGTAATTGAAGGCTTTGAAGTATTTAGGATTTACCAGCATGTTGATTCTCTGTGAATCAATTTTTCTTGCAAAATTGGTCGAAGCTGGCAAATTTGAATTACAAAACATTTGCTCATCGCTACTATTGGTTTGTTGGTACATGTGGCCAGCACCCAGATAATAAGGAATGTTGATATGCCGCAGATATGCTCTTGTCATTTATCACATCTCCTTATGAAAAAAATACACTCCAAGGTAAAAAAAAAAAAAAAACTCTTCGAAACTGTTTTAGTAAACTCATCAAGGAAGCATAAACTTCGCCCAGCAAAGAACGTCCAGAAGCAGATTCTGCTTGAAATATTTGTAGCTTATGAAAGCCTCAAAAAACTGCATGTGCACACAGCCTTACATGTTGCGTTACGTGTGCACATAGCCTTACATGTTGCATTACATATGTGTGCACATAGCATTATGTTTCGTTAAATGTGCACATAGCCTTACATGTTGCGTTACACTTGCACATAGCCTTGCATGTTGCGTTACACGTGCACATAGCCTTTCATGTTGCGTTACACGTGCACATAGCCTTGCATGTTGCGTTACACATGCACATAGCCTTGCATGTTGCGTTACCCGTGCACATAGCCTTGCATGTTGCGTTACCCATGCACATAGCCTTGCATGTTGTGTTACACGTGCACATATCCTTGCATGTTGCATTACACGTGCACATAGCCTTGCATGTTGCTTTACACATGCATATAGCCTTACATATGTTGTGTTACACGTGCACATAGCCTTACATGTTGCTTTTCATGTGCACAAAGCCTTGCATGTTGCGTTACATGTGCACATAGTCTTGTATGTTTTGTTACTCGTGCACATAGCCTTGCATGTTGTGTTACACGTGCACATAGCTTTGCATGTTGTGTTACACGTGCACATAGCCTTGCATGTTGCGTTACAATTGCGCATAACCTTACATATTGTGTTACACTTGCACATAGCCTTATTTACACGTGCACTTAGCCTTGCATTTTTTCATTACTCGTGCACATAGCCTTGCATGTTGCGTTACCCATGCACATAGTCTTGTATGTTTTGTTACACGTGCACATAGCCTTGCATGTTGTGCTACACGTGCACATAGCTTTGCATGTTGTGTTACACGTGCACATAGCCTTGCATGTTGCGTTACCCATGCACATAGCCTTGCAAGTTGTTTTACACGTGCACGTAGCCTTGCATGTTGCGTTACTCGTGCACATAGTCTTGCATGTTGTGTTACACGTGCACATAGCCTTGCATGTTGTGTTACACGTGCACATAGCCTTGCATGTTGCATTACCCGTGCACATAGCCTTGCATGTTGTGTTACACGTGCACATAGCCTTGCATGTTGCGTTACACATGCACATATCCTTACATGTTGCGTTACACGTTCACATAGCCTTACATGTTGCGTTACCCGTGCACATAGCCTTGCATGTTGCGTTACACGTGCACATAGCCTTGCATGTTGCGTTACAAGTGCACATAGCCTTGCATGTTGCGTTACACGTGAACATAGCCTTGCATGTTGTGTTATACGTGCGCATAGCCTTGCATGTTGCGTTACACATGCACATAGCCTTACATGTTGCGTTACCCGTGCACATAGACTTGCATGTTGTGTTACACGTGCACACAGCCTTACATGTTGCGCCTCCTGCTACCTTTCTTTTTTTCCTAAAATCTAAATAGTAAATGGGCAGCAATGACAATTTCTTTCTTCTCCTATGAGGAGCAGTTGTCATAGTCCTATCCGCTCTCGGTGCATGTGATTTTCACATATTGTGACATGTTTCCCTGGTTGTCATTTGGCTTTGACTGCACACTTCATCGCACCAGGCCTGAAAGGTGATGTTCGGTGGACACCCAGGCTTCTTGAGCAAGTCTGCTGATTTTTTATTAATGGAGTCAATTACAGCGGCACTTTCTTTTGCACAGCGTAAAAGTAGCATTAATTGTCCTTGATTCCCGTTGTCATTGACTAATAACATAACCATGATTTGTAAGGCAGGATGCTTGAGGCAGTCCAGTGCAATTCACAGTAAAGCCATTTATTGCATCCAAGCTCTATGGGGGCACGAGATAATTCAAACTTGTGCATTATAACCTGAACAGAACATTGAGATTTATTGGGTTTACTTTGGGGAAAAAAGAGCTGTTAAAGCAGATTATTGCCGTATAGGCCAATGATACTATTGACCTACGATGGAAATTTTGCACTAAATGATCCCTTTTGGACATTTCGTCGCCATTGTTTCGTGGGGCGAATTGTTGCATAGGAATCCGCACAGCAGCGTCAGGCCCGTATCTGGTTATTAGTTTTATAGATCTTGTTTTATACATTTCATTTCTTTCTCATTTGATCACAGCATTGATCAACAAACATATTGCCAGTCAGCCGCGTCCACAGGGGTAGATTGATAATAGGATTATTTTCTGGCTCGTGGCCGCTGTCATTGTGAATGGTTGGTATAATCGTTTAGGTTCTCTTGAATGTTTTGCTTCATTTTGGCTTTGTTCCTTTAGGCTCATCTGTATGGCATTTGATAGGATCATCTAAATACAGGAAATATTTTGTTGCAAGCCGCTCTTGGATACGCATTGTGGCCCATTATTGTTGCAAGCCGCTCTTGGATACGCATTGTGGCCCATTATTTGAAACAAATTCTCTTTATGTTTGATTTATTTATTTTGCTGTTCTTTGTTTGTTTTTTTTGCTGTGCTCCAAAATGCCTATAAGTTTGCCTCATTTACTTTAATTGATAGCTCTTTAATGGGCATCTCTCCGTAGGATCAGCTTTCCTAAGCCGTCTATTTGGACATGCAGGTTATAAAAAATTGAATTGAATGATGCCTTGAGCTGATATTTTGTTCCAGCGAATTCCACATTTTTCTTATTATGTAAATGAGCTGTTAAGATCTATGAGATGGACATAGATCTCCCCGAGAATCTGCCTCCAGAGCTTATTTTAAATGAAATGAGTTACTAGTGTGAGACATATAGCTCAGGAGAGTATACTGTCTGTCATTACATGTCTCACACTAGTAACTTCCCTTTCAATTAAAATAAGCTCTGGAGGCAGATTCTTGGGAAGATCTTTGTGTGGCCCATAGATCTCCCTGATAATCTGCCTCCAGGGATATTTTAGATGAAAGGAGTTATCAGTTTGAGACATGTAGCTCAGGAAAGCAGACTGTCCATCATTACATGTCTCACACTAGTAACTCCCCTTTCAATTAAAATAAGCTCTGGAAGCAGATTTTCAGGAAGATCTTTGTGCGGCCCATAGATCTCCCTGAAAATCTGCCTCCAGGAATATTTTAGATGAAACGAGTTACCAGTGTGAGACATGTAGCTCAGGAGAGCAGACTGTCAGTTATTACATGTCTCACACTAGTACCTCCCCCTTTCAATTAAATTAATCTCTGGAGGCAGATTCTCAGGGAGATCTATGTCCAGCCCATAGATCGTAACAGCTCATTTACATATTAAGAAAAATGTGGATTTCTCTAGAATAAGACATCAGATCACAGATATCAAGGTATCATTTTATTAAAATTTCTATGATGGACATGTCCATATTGATGGATTAGGAGGGCTAATCCTACTAACATATTCCCTTAAAATGCCTGTTATTGAGTGTTGATTATTATAAGCATGATATAGTGGTCACCTACATGTAGCAGCACTGTTTTTTTTTCATAGGGGGATTATCCAGGACTGCAATATTGATGGCCGTTAATTAGGATGGGTAGTCAGTATTACATTAGTGTGGATAGAGGTGTAGCCAGGCATTTTTCCACTCAGGGCAAACATTCAGTGTAGTGCCCCATTACTACTCCTGTACACCTAGAACACTGCTAAATTTATCCACTCCGTAAAATAGCATAAAATGAAATCTTATACCTTATGTGTGCATAGTACTGCTATACCATGCACATATACAGTGGGGCAAAAAAGTATTTAGTCAGTCAGCAATAGTGCAAGTTCCACCACTTAAAAAGATGAGAGGCGTCTGTAATTTACATCATAGGTAGACCTCAACTATGGGAGACAAACTGAGAAAAAAAAATCCAGAAAATCACATTGTCTGTTTTTTTTAACATTTTATTTGCATATTATGGTGGAAAATAAGTATTTGGTCAGAAGCAAACAATCAAGATTTCTGGCTCTCACAGACCTGTAACTTCTTCTTTAAGAGTCTCCTCTTTCCTCCACTCATTACCTGTAGTAATGGCACCTGTTTAAACTTGTTATCTGTATAAAAAGACACCTGTGCACACCCTCAAACAGTCTGACTCCAAACTCCACTATGGTGAAGACCAAAGAGCTGTCAAAGGACACCAGAAACAAAATTGTAGCCCTGCACCAGGCTGGGAAGACTGAATCTGCAATAGCCAACCAGCTTGGAGTGAAGAAATCAACAGTGGGAGCAATAATTAGAAAATGGAAGACATACAAGACCACTGATAATCTCCCTCGATCTGGGGCTCCACGCAAAATCTCACCCGGTGGGGTCAGAATGATCACAAGAACGGTGAGCAAAAATCCCAGAACCACGCGGGGGGACCTAGTGAATGAACTGCAGAGAGCTGGGAACAATGTAACAAGGCCTACCATAAGTAACACACTACGCCACCATGGACTCAGATCCTGCAGTGCCAGACGTGTCCCACTGCTTAAGCCAGTACATGTCCGGGCCCGTCTGAAGTTTGCTAGAGAGCATTTGGATGATCCAGAGGAGTTTTGGGAGAATGTCCTATGGTCTGATGAAACCAAACTGGAACTATTTGGTAGAAACACAACTTGTCGTGTTTGGGGGAAAAAGAATACTGAGTTGCATCCATCAAACACCATACCTACTGTAAAGCATGGTGGTGGAAACATCATGCTTTGGGGCTGTTTCTCTGCAAAGGGGCCAGGACGACTGATCCGGGTACATGAAAGAATGAATGGGGCCATGTATTGTGAGATTTTGAGTGCAAACCTCCTTCCATCAGCAAGGGCATTGAAGATGAAACGTGGCTGGGTCTTTCAACATGACAATGATCCAAAGCACACCGCCAGGGCAACGAAGGAGTGGCTTCGTAAGAAGCATTTCAAGGTCCTGGAGTGGCCTAGCCAGTCTCCAGATCTCAACCCTATAGAAAACCTTTGGAGGGAGTTGAAAGTCCGTGTTGCCAAGCGAAAAGCCAAAAACATCACTGCTCTAGAGGAGATCTGCATGGAGGAATGGGCCAACATACCAACAACAGTGTGTGGCAACCTTGTGAAGACTTACAGAAAACGTTTGACCTCTGTCATTGCCAACAAAGGATATATTACAAAGTATTGAGATGAAATTTTGTTTCTGATCAAATACTTATTTTCCACCCGAATATACAAATATAATGTTAAAAAAACAGACAATGTGATTTTCTGGATTTTTTTTTCTCAGTTTGTCTCCCATAGTTGAGGTCTACCTATGATGTAAATTACAGACGCCTCTCATCTTTTTAAGTGGTGGAACTTTCACTATTGCTGACTGACTAAATACTTTTTTGCCCCACTGTATAGCACCGCAATAGAACACACATCTATAGTACTGCTATATGATACATGCACGCATTGCTTAGACACATTTACCAACCTACCTGCATTATGGACAGGTGAATTGTTTGCTTCTCTCCTACATGAAAGTGCAATTACTGGCAAACCAGCTGCTGAGTTGGCTAAAGGGGCTACCATGTCATCTTCATTGTTTACTAGACACAGCGTCACACTTGTAGCAGTGGCTGTACCTGGCATTGCAGTTAAAGTGAATCTGTCACCAACGTTTTGTTACCCTATCTGACAGCAGCATGACATAGGGGCAGAGACCCTGAATCCTGCGATGTATCACTAAGGCTGGTTTCACATTTGCGTTTTTTTTTGCGTTTTTGCGGTAAAAAACGCAAAAAAAGCTTGCGTTTTTCCCCCTATATATAACATTAAAAACGAATGCGTTTTTTTGCATACGTTTTGATGCGTTTTTGCAACGCATGCATTTTTTCTCTGCATGCGTTGTGTTGCAGAAATACAACGTAGTAATTTTTGTGGCGTTTTTTTGCCGCAAAAAAAGCATGCGTTTTTTCGCGGCAAAAAAAACCTATTGATGTCTATGTAAACGCATGCGTTTTTAAGCACATGCGTTTGTTTGCGTTAAAAACGCATGCATTTTTATAAAAAAAACAAACAGAAAACACACTGATATGCCACCCCCCACCATAAAGGTGATAAAGGGATCCTAACCCTAAAGGGATCCTAACCCTAACCCTAAAAGGATCCTAACCCTATCCCTAACCCTAACCCTACCCCTAACCCTAAAGGGATCCTAACCCTACCCCTAACCCTAACCCTAAAGGGATCCTAACTCTAACCCTACCCCTAACCCTAATCCCTTTAGGGTTAGGGTTAGGATCCCTTTAGGCTTAGGGTTAGGGGTAGGGTTAGGATCCCTTTAGGGTTAGGGTTATGATCCCTACCCCTAAACCTACCCCTAAACCTAACCCTAACTATTTCTGTTTATAGTGGTTTTTTTTACTTTATTTTGATGATTGGCAGCTGTCACACATTTCTCATCATGCGTTTAAAAAAACGCAAACGCATGAAAAAACGCATGTAAACGCGTCAAAACGCCGCGTTTTTTTCACCATATGCAAAAACGCATGCGTCAAAAAACGCAGCGTTTGCACGCATTTACATGCGTTTTTTCACCATGCGTTTTTTTTTAAAAACGCATGCGTTTTGAAACGCAAGTGTGAAACCAGCCTTACTGGGCTGTTTGCTGCAGTTTTGATAAAATCACAGTCTTCTCTGCTGCAGATCAGGCAGTTCTCAGACTGCTGAGCACTGTATAACCCCATGCTTATCCGCTGCTCCATTCATTCCCTATGCATCAGCCGAGCGCTGTGCTTGGTGCTCTGTTATGAAAGGTAATTCAGTACCACAATGGACATAGAGGTCAGCGTACATACAGTGACCTGGCAATAACCCAAAAAACAAGAACGAGCTCTGAGACGTGGGAACTCTGTTGACCGCAATCCCTAATCCTCTCCAACCACACTAAAGGCAGCCGTGGATTGCGCCTAACGCTCCCTATGCAACTCGGCACGGCCTGAGAAACTAGCTAGCCTGAAGATAGAAAATAAGCCTACCTTGCCTCAGAGAAATACCCCAAAGGAAATGGCAGCCCCCACATATAATGACTGTGAGTTAAGATGAAAAGACAAACGTAGAGATGAAATAGATTTAGCAAAGTGAGGCCCAACTTTCTGAACAGAGCGAGGATAGGAAAGGTAACTTTGCGGTCAACACAAAACCCTACAAAAACCACGCAAAGGGGGCAAAAAGACCCTCCGTACCGAACTAACGGCATGGAGGTACACCCTCTGCGTCCCAGAGCTTCCAGCAAGCAGTAAAAAACAAATTGACAAGTTGGACAGAAAAAAACAGCAAACAAATAGCAAAGCGGAACTTAGCTATGCAGAGCAGCAGGCCACAGGAATGATCCAGGAGGAAACAGGTCCAATACTAGAACAATGACTGGAGGCCAGGATCAAAGCACTAGGTGGAGTTAAATAGAGCAGCACCTAACGACCTCACCACATCACCTGAGGAAGGAAACTCAGAAGCCGCAGTACCACTTTCCTCCACCAACGGAAGCTCACAGAGAGAACTAGCCGAAGTACCACTTGTGACCACAGGAGGGAGCTCTGCCACAGAATTCACAACAGTGCTCATGCTTAACTGCTGCTCCATTCATCATGTATGCATCTGCCGAGCGCTGTGCTTGGTGCTCATGCTTAACTGCTGCTCCATTCATCCTATATGTATCTGCCGAGCGCTGTGCTTGTTGTGCATGCTTATCCTCTGCTCCATTCATTCCTTATGCATCTGCCAAGCGCTGTGCTTGGTGCTCATGCTTAACTGCTGCTCCATTCATTCTGAATGCATCTGCCGAGCGCTGTGCTTGGTGCTCATGCTTAACTGCTGCTCCATTCATTCTTTATGCATCTGCTGAGCGCTGTGCTTGGTGCGCATGCTTAACTGCTGCTCCATTCATTCTTTATGCATCTGCTGAGCGCTGTGCTTGGTGCGCATGCTTAGTCATTGCTCCATTCACTTCCTACGCATCTGCCGAGCGCTGTGCTTGGTGCTCATGCTTAACTGCTGCTCCATTCATCCTATATGCATCTTCCAAGCACTGTGCTTGGTGCGCATGTTTAGCCATTGCTCCATTCATTTCCTACGCGTCTGCTGAGCGCTGTGCTTGGTGCTCATGCTTAACTGCTGCTCCGTTCATCCTATATTATTCTGCAGAGCGCTGTGCTTTGTAAGCATGCTTAGTCGCTTCTCTGTTCATTCCTTATGCATCTGCCAAGCGCTGTGCTTGGTGCGCATGCTTAACTGCTGCTCCATTCATTCTTTATGCATCTGCTGAGCGTTGTGCTTGGTGCGTATGCTTAACTGCTGCTCCATTCATTGTTTATGCATCTGCTGAGCGCTGTGCTTGGTGCGCATGCCTAATTGCTGCTCCATTCATTCCTTATGCATGTGCCTAGCGCTGTGTTTGGCTTTTTCCGGAAATTAATGGAGTGGCGTTCAGGCATCCTACCCATTGCTGCAATTTGTAACAGGGATACAAATTCCGCATTCTGCTGATCTGTGCAGGCCCCAAGAATCGGACCCCCCACTGGTCAGTAAGGCTGGTTTCACACTTTCATATGGTAGAGCTGCGGAGGGCTGCAAAGTTTTTCCGTTAAGCCCCACTCACCGCTGTATCTTTTCCATTCATCTCCGCCTATGTCGACATGCGTCTTGCGTACCTATCTTTAACATTGGGCGTCGTTTTGACGCTGCACCGACCACAACAAAATGCAACTTGTTGCGTTCGACACAGCGTCAAAACGACGCACGCGGAGGCATCTGCATACCTTTGCATGGCCTGCTTACTCAATGTTAAAGATAGGTACGCAGGACGCATGCCGACGTCGGCGGAGCCGAATGGAAGAGGGTGGCAGTGAGTGGGGCTTAGCGGAGGAACTACGCAGTCCTCCGCAGCTCTGCCATACGCAAGTGTGAAACCAGCCTAAGTCAGTAGTTTTCACGGACAAACCCTTTAGTGATCGTGTTGACCGTAGTGCCACAGTGTGGCCATCTTCTGGGTTCCTGCTTGACAAGTGGCGTCGTTCATCATCGCTCCGATACCATCACAATACAGAACCAGTACAGTTCCACCTTCCATCAACCAGTCCAAAATGTAATTACCAGTGGCGGCGACGTCTTCAGTCTGCAGGATCTCGCTGCAAGGACGAAGTTCTATTGGAAAACCATTCTCTAATCTGAGCCATAAAATATGGCTAAATTCCACCATTCCTTAGGTGTGTTATATGGCCTATAAAAATGTAAATGGATCCGCTTAGTTCTCGGCCGTGTCGGGGAACACAGCAGCTCGCTATTTAAGAGCTTTCCTCGCTGCAGCGGCCGGAGATTGGTGTGTCTGGGTCGCACAATTACACACTTCTTTCCAGCTGTTTATTTTGCGGTAAATATTTGGGATGTGTCTGTGTTTATACGGTCACCAAGCTTGTTTAACTGTTCCTGTCGACCGCCGCGCCAACTTAGATATGCACTCGCTCTATTTTCCTTACGAGATTACAGCTTTTTGCTTTTTTTTTCTACCTTGCAGCTAATTAAAGACTTCTGGTGCCAATTAAATGATCATTCTTACCCTCGTCCTATCAGTATTCCTCTCCGCTCTTTAATTCTCACAAGTCAGAATCATATTAAGGAAAATGTCAGTCAACACGGGTGTAACGCTGATCCCCCCGAACTTAGCGAGTAGATTTCACATGGACCGAGGATGGTGTGTGCAGCTGAATGGATGATGTTTAAACATTTCACGTCATAGGGTACAGATAATATAAGAATCACAATCGTGACACTATAGGATAACTTACCAGCAGAATTCTTTAATTTCTCAGTATAATAGCTGGTGAAAATTACACGAAGTGCACCAAATGTATCCATGTGGTTTCTAGCCCCCTATATACAATATGACTCCCCCACGTAGCCCACCTTTATATCGTATGATCCCTCACATAGCCCTCTATATACAGTATGAGTTTTGATATAGCCTCTTAGACGTAGTATAAGCAATCACAGAACCCCCTATATACAGTGTGAGCCCCCACATAGCCTCCTATATACAGTGTGAGCCCCCACACAGCCTCCTATATACAGTATGATCCCTCACATAGCCCTCTATATACAGTGTGAGTTTTGATATAGCCTTCTAGACGTAGTATAAGCCATCACAGAACCCCCTATATACATTGTGAGCCCCCACATAGCCTCCTGTATACAGTGTGAGTTCTCACATAGCCTACTATATACAGTATGAGCCCTCACATAGCCTCCTATATACATTGAGCCCTCACATAGCCTCCTATATGCAGTATAAGCCCTCACATAGCCCACTATATACAGTATGAGCCCCCACATAGCCTCCTATATACAGTATGAGCCCCACATAGCCTCCTATATACAGTATGAGCCTTCACATAGCCTCCAATATACAGTATGAGTTTTGATATAGCCTTCTAGATGTAGTATAAGCCATCACAGAACCCTCTATATACAGTTTGAGCCCCCCACATAGGCCCCTATATAGAGCATGAGCCCACAGAGCTTCCTATATACAGTGTGAGCCTCCATATAGCCTCCTATTTACCGTGTGAGCCCCACATAGCCTCGTATATACAGTATAATCCCTCACAGAGCCCCCTATATACAGTAGGAGCACCAACATTGCCTTCTATACACAGTATGGGCCCCCACATAGCCTCTCTATATACAGTATGAGCCCCCACATAGCCTCCTATAAAGTGTGATCTCCCACATAACCTCACTATGTACAGTATAAGGACTTACAAAGCCCCCTAGCTACAGTATGAGCCTCCACATAGCCTCCTCCTCTGTATATACAGGGTGAATCCCCACATAACCTCTCTATATACATATTCTCTTTATACACAATATGAGCTCTCACATAGCCTCCCTATATACAATAAAAGCCTCACATAGCCCCTAAATACAGTTTAAGCCCCCACATAGCCTCCTTTATACATGCAAACATGCAATACCTCACATACCTCACAACCAATCCCCCAATGCTCTACTTCAGGGTCCGCACAGGAGATGTGATGTAATGCCATCATCGTGCCTGCGGTCTCAGACGCACACGCCGATTGGTGGAAGAAGCATCCGGTGGCTCCGTCCTCCAATTCATTCACCGTAGTCTGCATTCTGAGCATGCGGATAGTGGTGACTGCAGGAAGCAGGGGGCGACGTGTGAGGGCATGGTGCGGCCCGTGGGCTACTGTTTTCAGCCCTTCGGGTGTCTCGGTCCGTTGGCTGGACTGTAACAGAAGGCCGGATATGGCCTGTGGGCTGCACTTTGCTCAGCTCTGGTGTAGAACAAGATCTACTATATAAAGCTGAATGTGTGTGTGTGTGTATGTATGTATGTATGTATGTATGTATGTATGTCCGGGATTGGCATCTGCACCATCGCAGATACAGCCACAAAATTTTGCACTGTCACACGTCTGGACCCCGAGAGCGTCATAGGCTATGTTGTGAGGTGAAATTTTAACCCCGCGCGTTCCAATTCACTAAACAATTTTGCCCCTATCTACATAATGGGGAAAAAGTGAAAGGAAAAGTGTTGGAGGCGTCACAGCTACAGCCACAAAATTTTGCACAGTCACACGTCTGGACCCCGAGAGCGTCATAGGCTATGTTGTGTGGTGAAATTTTAACCCTGCGCTTTCCAATTCACCAAACAATTTTGCCCCTATCTACATAATGGGGAAAAAGTGAAAGGAAAATTGTTGAATGCAAATTGACAGCTGCAAGATGTGAACAAGGGGGACTTAAAGAGTGAAAGCGATGGCGCCAAAGAGTATATACAGTACAGTTGCTAAGGTGGGGCCCCGACATGGGATACTCACCACACACGGGGATATGAACACACACACAAAATGTGCTTGAACACATATATCACCCTCAGCACACATTTCACCACACATACACGAACCTCGCCACATAAAAGTCGAAACTCAAGTCGCTGCTCAAAACTCGCCACATGCAAAACTAGGCTCACGCAAAACTCGCCACACGTGCAAATCTCATCTCATGGAAAACTTGCCACATGCAAAACTTGCACATGCGGAAAAATTGCCACATGCACAAAAGTTGCAACACATGCAAAAGTTGCCTCACACAAAACTTGCACATACTCAAAATGCACCACACATAAAACTCGCCATGCGCAAAACTTGCTGCACACAACTTGCTACACTAACCTGTCACATGCAACTCGACAAACAAAAAGTTGCTACACGCATGTCGCCATACAAAACTCATCTCACAAAAGTCGGTACATGCATGTCGCCACACGCAACTCAACACACACAACTTGACACATGAAACTCGCCCTATAACACACACAAGTCTGGTATTAGCCTTCAAAACTAAAAATCTGATTAATAAGCAGACAAACTACAAGAGCCACAAATGTACCATATAGGAAATACGGCAGCTGTCAGTCATATGACCTGTCTATTATGTGTGTGAGTGAGCAAATATATACTGCCAGGGGGGAGGGCTTCCTGTTGGCTGGGGATTTATCAGGCTGCCAATTTAGCTTACAAATACTGAGGTAAAAATACTGACCAAATAATGTGTGAATGCGGTCTAATACAGGAGGAGATGACACACAGATATATGCTATATACAGGAGGAGATTACACACAGGTATATACTATATACAGGAGAGATGACACACAGGTATATACTATATACAGGAGCAGATGACACACAGGTATATAATATATACAGGAGGAGATGACACACAGGAATATACTATATACAGGAGCAGATGACACACAGGTATATACTGTATACAGGAGCAGATGACATACAGGTATATACTATATACAGGAAGAGATGACACACAGGTATATACTATATACAGGCGGAGATGACACACACATATATACTATATACAGGGGAGATGACACACAGGTATATACTATAAACAGGAGGAGATGACATACAGGTATATACTATATACAGGAGGACATAACACACAGGTATATACTATATACAGGAGGAGATGACAACCTGGTATATACTATATACAGGAGGAGATGACAACCTGGTATATACAGGGGAGATGACATACAGGTACATACTATATACAGGGGCGATGACACACAGGTATATACTATATACAGTGGAGATGACACACAGGTATATACTATATACAGGAGGAGATGACATACAGGTATATACTATATACTGGAGGAGATGACACACAGGTATATACTATATACAGGAGCAGATGATACACAGGTATATACTATATACAGGAGATGACTTACAGGTACATACTATATACAGGAGGAGATGACACACGTATATGCTATATACAGGAGGAGATGACATACAGGTATATGCTATATAAAAGAGGAGATGACATACAGCAGGTATATACTATATACAGGGGAGATGACATACAGGTATATACTATATATAGGAGGAGATGACATACAGGTATATAGTATATAGAAGAGATGACATACAGGTATATAATATAGGAGATGACACATGGGTATATACAATATACAGGAGGAGATGACATACAGCAGGTATATACTATTTACAGGGGAGATGACATACAGGTATCTATATATATAATTGTCTAAGGGTTTTTCCGTCTGTCTGTCTGTCTTTCCGTCTGTCTGTCTGTCCTGGAAATCCCGCGTCTCTGATTGGTTGAGGCCGCCAGGACCCGACCAATCAGCGACGGGCACAGCATGGCGATGATGATGTCATAAAGGTTGCCTCGACCAATCAGCGACGGGCACAGTCTGCCGCGAATTCACCTTGACCAATCAGCGACGGGCACAGCATCGATGTAGAATCCCGTGTCTCTGATTGGTCGAGGCAACCTTTATGACATCATCGTCGCCATGCTGGCGGCCTCGACCAATCAGCAACGGGCACAGCGACGATGATGTCATAAAGGACGTAGAAATCCCACGTGTTATGATCTGGTGGTTCAAAAACACAATGGACCTGGTGGTTAAGAGCACACAAAGTGTTACTAATAACATAGGACAAGCTCTGAGACGTGGGAACTCTGCTGACCGCAATCCCTAATCCTATCACACCACACTAGAGGTAGCCGTGGAGCGCTCCTGACCAGACCTAGGCGCCTCGGGCACAGCCTGAGAAACTAGCTAGCCCTGAAGATAGAAAAATAAGCCTACCTTGCCTCAGAGAAATTCCCCAAAGGAAAAGGCAGCCCCCCACATATAATGACTGTGAGTAAAGATGAAAATACAAACACAGAGATGAAATAGATTTTAGCAAAGTGAGACCCGACTTACTGAATAGACCGAGGATAGGAAAGATAGCTTTGCAGTCAGCACAAAAACCTACAAACAACCACGCAGAGGGCGCAAAAAGACCCTCCGCACCGACTAACGGTACGGAGGTGCTTCCTCTGCGTCCCAGAGCTTCCAGCAAGCAAGACAAACCAAAATATATGTATATACTGAGGTGAAAATGAGAGGTGTGAGGTGAAAATGAAAAGGTGTGAGAGCAAAATGAGAGGAGTGAGGGAAAATAGTGGAGTGATCGGAAAATGACAGATGTGAGGTTGAAATGACAAGTGTTAGGGGGGAGTGAGAGGAGTGAGGGGGAAAATAAGAGGAGTGAGGGGGAAAATGAGAGGTGTGATGGAGAAAATGAGAGATGTGAGAGGGAAAATGAAAGATGTGATGTGGAAAATGAGAGGCGTGATGGGAAAATAAGAGAAGTGAGGTGCTATAACTAACCACAGATATTTACTATGCCCAGGCAACGTCGGGCTCTTCAGCTAGTATTTTATATATTTTACTTGATATGTTAGGCACCTCAAATTGACCCATGCACCTTACTTGCCTTATTTTGGGGATTCTTCATTGATTTTCCCATTCATTTTTTTTTATGGCTACGAAATATCCTACAGCAACCAAATAAAACCAAATAAAATGTTTTTTTTTCTGCTATTTTTATTCAAAAAAAGAAAAATTATATTTTACATACCGGTAATTATATCCTTTCTTGAAATTGCTACTTACTGGACAAAATAATGCATTATTTTTGTGTTATATTGCATCCACTGGGATTTTATTGCAATAAAGAACTCTGCGGCATATTTCACCTTTCCATGGCAAAGTGTGAAATCTGCACTGGAAATATGCAGCATAAATTGACATGCAGCAAATTTCCAATCAGCAGTGTCTGGTAATTTACACTGCAGATTTTTTTTTAATAAAATATTATCCACAAAGATATACGGAGAAGTTTTAGCAAATCCAATCAGTGCGAATATACCCATCTATGGTAGTAGAATAAAATATGATGTTGTCCTAGAAAAATCGTAGGATTGTGCCACGAATTGCTTTTTACGGTGGCTATTTTTTTTTTCTGGTATACCGTATATTATTAGGCTATATTTTTGCATTCCTCAATTCTTTTTGATTTTTTTTTATTTGAAGGACTTTTTAATTTTTCTCTTGCATCCTTCTCAAGGCTAACTGGGGCAACGTTGTTAATGACACTAGTCCAGAAAGCGCCTTGATGCGAGCGTGCGAAGCTGGCAGTCATTATGGCTATCGAGCTTCTGCAATGCCGCATACCGCAGCAGAGTGAAGGCAGCGTGATGGACATGTTTATTTAACCACGCCGATCGTTTCATGTAAATGGCTCCGCTCAGTGTTTTATAATCCTTTCATATGTTCATACCGAAGACTGACTTCACTTGTCTAAAGCTATTCCACCCACAACGGACGCCGTCAGCGTCCAGATAGAAATACAGCCTGAGATTACATTCACAAATCTGTCTGTTACCCTCTAGGAAAAATGTTTTTTTCTTTTTTTTGTTTGTTTTTCAGGTGTCATCCTAGTTGCGTCCTAGTTCTATCCCTGTTAAACTGTTGGAACTTTTTGTTTTAATCTATTGACTATTTGTAATAGATTAGCTCAAAACTGATGAAACTCGGATGGAACTACGGTATGTGTTCCGTGTTCCATCCACTTGACATAGGGTGGATGAGAATAGGACATGCTCTTAAGGACCGGACCCATGGGTCCGTTGTTATGTGTTAAATCTGCAGCCAATCTATTTGACTACAGACTTGTGAATCCTCACAGTGAGCATAGTGAGCACTGTCCGGAGCCTCTAGCACCAGTAGCAGGCATGCTCGTTACTGCACTTATGCAATTTACTGTCATGTACCAACTAGACTTTCACGACCTCTCACTACAAGCAAATTGAGCAACGCTTGACACGTCTAGTCGGAATGAGGCAAATTGAGCAACGCTTGACACGTCTAGTCATAATGAGGCAAATTGAGCAACGCTTGACATGTCTAGTCGGAATGAGGCAAATTGAGCAACGCTTGACACGTCTAGTCGGAATGAGGCAAATTGAGCAACGCTTGGCACGTCTAGTCGGAATGAGGCAAATTGAGCAACGCTTGACACGTCTAGTCGGAATGAGGCAAATTGAGCAACGCTTGACACGTCTAGTCGGAATGAGGCAAATTGAGCAAAGCTTGACACGTCTAGTCGGAATGAGGCAAATTGAGCAACGCTTGACACGTCTAGTCAGAATGAGGCAAATTGAGCAACGCTTGACACATCTAGTCGGAATGAGGCAAATTGAGGAACGCTTGACACGTCTAGTCGGAATGAGGCAAATTGAGGAACGCTTGACACGTCTAGTCGGAATGAGGCAAATTGAGCAAAGCTTGACACGTCTAGTCGGAGTGAGGCAAATTGAGCAAAGCTTGACACGTCTAGTCGGAGTGAGGCAAATTGAGCAACGCTTGACACATCTAGTCAGAATGAGGCAAATTGAGGAACGCTTGACACGTCTAGTCGGAATGAGGCAAATTGAGCAACGCTTGACACATCTAGTCGGAATGAGGCAAATTGAGGAACGCTTGACACATCTAGTCGGAATGAGGCAAATTGAGGAACGCTTGACACGTCTAGTCGGAATGAGGCAAATTGAGCAACGCTTGACACGTCTAGTCGGAATGAGGCAAATTGAGGAACGCTTGACAAGTCTAGTCGGAATGAGGCAAATTGAGCAACGCTTGACACATCTAGTCGGAATGAGGCAAATTGAGGAACGCTTGACACGTCTAGTCGGAATGAGGCAAATTGAGCAAAGCTTGACACGTCTAGTCGGAATGAGGCAAATTGAGCAACGCTTGACACGTCTAGTCGGATTGAGGCAAATTGAGCAACGCTTGACACGTCTAGTCGGAATGAGGCAAATTGAGCAACGCTTGACATGTCTAGTCGGAATGAGGCAAATTGAGCAACGCTTGACACGTCTAGTCGGAATGAGGCAAATTGAGCAACGCTTGACACATCTAGTCGGAATGAGGCAAATTGAGCAACGCTTGACACGTCTAGTCGGAATGAGGCAAATTGAGCAACGCTTGACACGTTTAGTCGGAATGAGGCTTGGACTGTGCACATCGCACGCTTGCGGATACATAACTGCTTATTCCCAGCACTGACACCAGAGAATTTTGACAGCTTGCATTGTGCATAACTGCAGACTTGATCCCTAAGCTTGGACAACCCCTTTAAAATTAAAATCTTGATTTCTGAGAAAAATAAAACAACACATGGACTGTGTGAATACTGCCTGAGAGGCAGAACATATTAGCGGTCCACTAAACATTCACGTTAACCAGTTCTTTTATAGATCTGGCTTTGGTGCAGTAGCGTGATAACCAATATGGCAGCCAATACTTCTTACCCATGGGTTTTTGGTCATTTTTGAGTGGAATGTGATGCAGTTCTACATCACTAGGGCCAAGGTTGCTCCATACCTAGGCAGACTAACTTTTTAGAGGTCTGCGTAAGGTGGGAACAAAGTCAATAGAAGACATTATTGCGATCATGTTGGTTGGTACCACAGGTATAATTAATCCGATTGTATGGGATAATTTAACTTTCGGAGCTCCTACTTGCTGAATGAGGCTGCTTGTAAAGCTTACATCTGTAACCTAGAAAATATATGCCACAGTATTGTGGTTTTTCTAAGGGCACATCCCATTTCTTTTTGGGTGTCTACAATGGGTCAGGAGTCAGTACTTAACTCTAGAGGAACTGCATTTCTGGCAAACCATAAAGTGTGGAATTGACCCAAGGTTCCTGGAAAATGTGTGATAAGAGAAAACAAACTTTTATCCTAGATGGCAAAACAGATGAGTAGTGTGAGGTGAAAAAAAAACAAAACATGATTTTGTGGTATTCTGTTGGGAGATTGTTATACAGTGTGTCTGTGTGGAGCCACTTGGTGGTAGACATGTGAACCACTGCCTATAAAAGAATGAAAGAGTGGATACGTGTGTATGTACACAACTACATTAGTGAGTTTGTTCATTTTTAGCAAAAAAACAGGCTATTGTAAAACGGAATTCTAAGAAATATGTTGGTCGGAGAGAGCTCCTTTAGAAACATGGTTGGGTAATCTGGCCCCACTCACCTCCACATCAGGTGGTCACCGGGGCCACTGCCACCATGAAACGACTCACTCGGGAAATTGGTAAAGCTAAAAGCTTCAACAGACCCTGTCGGTTCCTGTCCAGACCAGAGATCCTGAGGTTGCAGTCCCCAATAGTTCCTGCGTGAGCTAAGATAGTCCTATCCACAATCTAGAGGATGGAAACTCTGACATAAGCTGCCTGAGAGGCCGTTGAGCACTTCATGTTCCTCCTAAAGAAACTGAAGCATAGCAGATAGCAAATTACCTAAAGAAGCGAAAGTGTGCTGAAATAGGAAAAGGTTCCAGAGTGAGTAAAGTAAACGACAAAATCCAAAATAAAGAATTAAAACAGCCGACCACAAAGCACAGGCTCAAGGGTTCGAACCCAGAGCAAGCTGCAGGTATCGCGCACCACTCCATGTCATTAATGTGATAATGGTCCAACCTTGAGTGACTGGTGCGCGATACCTTTTGAGAGAAGTGAAAATATAGCCACTAGTTTGCCAGTGATGTGCTTATAAATTGAAGGTAGGGTTTCTTTCATATTTGTATATTAAAGAAAATTGTGTACAAAATGTTCCTGTGGTGATATATATATATATATATATATATATATATATATAAATATATATATATATATATTTATATATTTTTTTTATTAAAGCGTTCTGACCTTATCCTTCAGAAGGTAAACTTTTTGCGGTGCCTCCACCCTCATTAATATTTCACACCCTTGTGATGGATAGTCTTTATTTATACATGTCTGAGGTTGTCTTGCGTAAAAAGGACTCATTTTATAACATTACATATTCATGGCCAGGGATGGATGGGATACGGAACTTATTATTAATGTGTCACAGTGGGAAACTTATTCTGCATTCATTTGTGATCCATGTTAAATCAGGTCTGGTCAGCAAACGGGAACGTTTTTAATGTGTTTTTCGTTAAAGCAAGACCTCTTTTATATATACAGTATGGGTTCAAATATATAAAATGTATCTAAACTACATTTTTGGGCAATCAATCTGATCCACATAAAGTAATGATGACGAGACATAATAAATCTACTGTTACAAAATGATATAAATCAACTTTTCGCATTATTTCCACTCTCCCTCTCGCTATCATCAGTAACTTTTTTTTTTCCTACGAAAACTATATTTGTTTAGGGGTTTTTTTTGTTTGTTTTTAAGTAAATCAAATATTTTGTGCTGATTTTTTTTTTGGGTGGGGGAAGGGAGAGGGTGTTATTTTTCCCATACAGTGCTACAGCTTCAATGGATCTAGCTAGCATTAAAAAGTGAAAGTTACCGTATATTGCTTTTATCCACTACAGGGTAGAGATTACTGTATTTATACATTCACAAAACAATACTTCAGTATGCAATCAACACTTAGGCTGTGTGCACACTTTGCGGTTTTTTTCGCGGGTTTTCCCGATAAAAACGCTATAAAACCGCAAAAAAACGCATACAATACGCATCCCATCATTTAGAATGAATTCCGCATGTTTTGTGCACATGATGCGTTTTTTTCCACGAAAAAAATGCATCGCGGTAAAAAACGCAGCATGTTCATTAATTTTGCGTTTTTTTGCGGACTTCCCACTACAAAATGCATTGGGAAGTGTCCGGAAAAAACCGCGGCAAAAACGCATCAAAACCGCGTCAAAAACACGTCAAAACCGCGGCAAAAACGCATGCGGTTTTCTTGCGGATTTCTTGCAGAAAATGTCCGGTTTTTCACAGGAATTTTCTGCATGAATTCCTGAACGTGTGCACATAGCCTTATGCTCCGCCAGTGGCGGCCAATATTTTAGCCTGCAGATCAAATGGGTGGGCAAGGGGGATATAGCAATGTTCGCATACCAAATCTATGGTGTAAAAAAAATTAAAATAAAGGCTATACTTTTTTTTTTTGTTTTTACGCAAGGTGTACTTCTTCCTTGAAGTTCAGCCTCTTTCTTCTGTTTGAACTCCACTTTGTTCCCCACATTTCACCCTACACTTTAGTCCTCTATGCCCTGCTAACTTTCCCATTATACTTCATCACAGCTTAGCATGGGCAACTAGAGCCAACACTATCTCTACCTGCTGTGGTCACATTGTGATGATTCTCATATATATTTGCAGTCAGGACAACAAAACTGTTGAATTCAACATTATAACTGTGTTGGCAGGAGCTGTGTAATCATCATCAGTATCTGTGATAGGAGTTTCTGACTTCCTCTCAGCCCCACTGTGTAAAAAGTACGAGCTACCTCTCTGCAGTTTTGTTATACAGTAAAAAGAGCTTCAACTACTTAACAAATGCAGTATATAAAAAAAAATGGGTGTGAGTCTAAAGCGTGGATTCTAAATAGGTATATTGAATAAAATTGCTTTCATTTCAGGAAACAGAGAATTATTTTAGCTACAAGGTTCTTTGTAAGAGAGACGAGTCAAGTTTTAGAAATGAGGCACCTATCACTTTCATATGTGTTTGTGTATACATTTGTATCATCTAGTAATAAACTGAAATACTATGTACCGTATACGTTAAATATATTATACACGCATGCTACTTTAAGAAAAGGTAAGTTTAATATTCTGTCTCCATACCTCTTTCTGCATTCTACCTTAACCATGGAGATAGATTCTACTTGTAACTTAGTCCTTGCTGTAGAATTGAAGATTTTGGTTTTTAATGTACCATTATATGAACTTTTACTCTGAAAAAAAGTTTAGGCAAGGAGAGGCTGACATTGTGCTCCGTGCATTATCAGAAGATTATAACCTCATTAAGTGCAGGCAGCGAAAGCTCCCAGCTAGGTGAAAAATTAAAGGGGAAAAAAAAAATATTTAAAACTGTTACCGAAAATCTATAAATGATTTTTCTTTTATTTTTATTTTTCATTTTATTGAACAAATTCAGTTACTTTATTTATATGTTACAATATGTATGAGAATAATCTTAGTTTTTAGTGTATGTTTCCAGCACTCAGCATGTATCTAAAAAAATTATTATATATATATTATTTTTTTTTAGAAAGTGTGTACATTGAAATAATATCCAGTGTAATGTGAATTGACAGACAAAATTACAACTTTTTTTTTTTTATGCCGCAAGGGCGCTTCTCTGCCAAGCAAGGTAATATTGTTGTAGTGGTGTTCAAGGCTGTCAGCAGTTTCAGGTTTCTCTACAGAGGGCTATAACAGTATGTAGAAGCATGGAGCTTCCTGTCAAGGGAAATGCAATCATTTTGATGTATATTTGTTGGTGCCAAACTACAATTAAATGAATGTTTGGTTAAAAAAAATAAAATATATATATATATGTATATATATATATATATATATATATATAAATATAATCTGAACATTCATTAAAATTGTTTATATTTAATTTTTATATATGCATTTGCTTTAACCATGTACTCATTTAGTTAAAAAATATATATTTTATTTCTTATTTTTAAATTAAGCTGTCATGAATGTTTGGGTAAGTGTGTATATATTTCTGTATGTGTGTGTATATATATATATATATATATATATATATATATATATATATATATATATATATATATATATATATATATATATATATATATATATATACAGTACAGTCCAAAAGTTTGGACACACCTTCTTCATATTTAAAGATTTTTCTGTATTTTCTTGACTGTGAAAATTGTAAATTCACACTGAAGGCATCAAAACTATGAATTAACAGATGTGGAATTATATACTTAACAAAAAAGTGTGAAGCAACTGAAAATATGTCTTATATTCTAGGTTCTTCAAAGTAGCCACCTTTTGCTTTGATGACTGCTTTGCACACTCTTGGCATTCTCTTGATGAGCTTCAAGAGGTAGTCACCGGGAATGGTCTTCCAACAATCTTGAAGGAGTTCCCAGAGATGCTTAGCACTTGTTGGCCCTTTTGCCTTCACTTTGCAGTCCAGCTCACCCCAAACCATCTCGATTGGGTTCAGGTCTGGTGACTGTGGAGGCCAGGTCATCTGGCGCAGCACCTCATCACTCTCCTTCTTGGTCAAATAGCCCTTACACTGCCTGGAGGTTTGTTTGGGATTATTGTCCTGTTGAAAAATAAATGATGGTCCAACTAAATGCAAACTGGATGGAAGAGCATGCCGCTGCAAGACGCTGTGGTAGCCATGCTGGTTCAGTATGCCTTCAATTTTGAATAAATCCCTAACAGTGTCACCAGTAAAGCACCCCCACACCATCACACCTCCTCGTCCATGCTTCACGGTGGGAACCAGGCATGTAGAGTATATCCTTTCACCTTTTCTGCGTCGCACAAAGACACGGTGGTTGGAACCAAAGATCTCAAGTTTGGACTCATCAGACCAAAGCACAGATTTCCACTGGTCTAATGTACATTCCTTGTGTTCTTTAGCCCAAACAAGTCTCTTCTGCTTGTTGCCTGTCCTTAGCAGTGGTTTCCTAGCACCTATTTTACCATGAAGGCCTGCTGCACAAAGTCTCCTCTTAACAGTTGTTGTAGAGATGTGTCTGCTGCTAGAACTCTGTGTGGCATTGACCTGGTCTCTAATCTGAGCTGCTGTTAACCTGCGATTTCTGAGGCTGGTGACTCGGATAAACTTATCCTCAGAAGCAGAGGTGACTCTTGGTCTTCCTTTCCTGGGGCGGTCCTCATGTGAGCCAGTTTCTTTGTAGCGCTTGACGGTTTTTGCCACTGCACTTGGGGACACTTATAAAATTTTCACAATTTTTCGGACTGACGAACCTTCATTCCTTAACCCCTTAAGCCCCGAGGGTGGTTTGCACATTAATGACCGGGCCAATTTTTACAATTCTGACCACTGTCCCTTTATGAGGTTATAACTCTGGAACACTTCAACGGATCTTGGCGATTCTGACACTGTTTTCTCGTGACATATTGTACTCCATGTTAGTGGTAAAATTTATTCGATATAACTTGCGTTTATTTGAGAAAAAAACCGAAATTTGGCGAAAATTTTGAAAATTTCGCAATTTTCCAACTTTGAATTTTTATACCCTTAAATCACAGAGATATGTCATGCAAAATACTTAATAAGTAACATTTCCCACATGTCTACTTTACATCAGCACAATTTTGGAACCACATTTTTTTTTTGTTAGGGAGTTATAAGGGTTAAAAGTTGACCAACAATTTCTCATTTTTACAACACCATTTTTTTTTTAGGGACCACATCTCATTTGAAGTCATTTTGAGGGGTCTACATGATAGAAAATACCCGAGTGTGACACCATTCTAAAAACTGCACCCCTCAAGGTGCTCAAAACCACATTCAAGAAGTTTATTAACCCTTCAGGTGTTTTACAGGAATTTTTGGAATGTTTAAATAAAAATGAACATTTAACTTTTTTTCACACAAAATTTATTTCAGCTCCAATTTGTTTTATTTTACCAAGGGTAACAGGAGAAAATGGACCCCAAAAGTTGTTGCACAATTTGTCCTGAGTACGTTGACACCCCATATGTGGGGATAAACCACTGTTTGGGCGCATGGCAGAGCTTGGAAGGAAAGGAGCGCCATTTGACTTTTCAATGCAAAATTGACTGGAATTGAGATGGGACGCCATGTGTTATGGCTGGCAATCAGGCAACACAGCGTGCAGTAATCAGCGCACATACAGAGATCTGGCAATAACCCAAAACAATAGGACGAGCTCTGAGACGTGGAATCTCTGTAGACTGCAGTACCTGATCTATCCTCACACAACTGAAGCAGCAGTGGATTGCGCCTATCCACTACCTATGCAACTCGGCACTGCCTGAGGAGCTGACTAGCCTGAAGATAGAAATACAAGCCTGACTTACCTCAGAGAAATACCCCAAAGGAATAGGCAGCCCCCACATATAATGACTGTTAGCAAGATGAAAAGACAAACGTAGGAATGAAATAGATTCAGCAAAGTGAGGCCCGATATTCTAGACAGAGCGAGGATAGCAAAGAGAACTATGCAGTCTACAAAAAACCCTAAAACGAAAACCACGCAAAGGGGCAAAAAGACCCACCGTGCCGAACTAACAGCACGGCGGTGCACCCCTTTGCTTCTCAGAGCTTCCAGCAAAAGTTAATAGCAAGCTGGACAGAAAAAACAGAAAACAAACTAGAAGCACTTATCTAGCAGAGCAGCAGGCCCAAGGAAAGATGCAGTAGCTCAGATCCAACACTGGAACATTGACAAGGAGCAAGGAAGACAGACTCAGGTGGAGCTAAATAGCAAGGCAGCCAACGAGCTCACCAAAACACCTGAGGGAGGAAGCCCAGAGACTGCAATACCACTTGTGACCACAGAAGTGAACTCAGCCACAGAATTCACAACAGTACCCCCCCCTTGAGGAGGGGTCACCGAACCCTCACCAGAACCCCCAGGCCGACCAGGATGAGCCACATGAAAGGCACGAACAAGATCTGGGGCATGGACATCAGAGGCAAAAACCCAGGAATTATCTTCCTGAGCATAACCCTTCCATTTGACCAGATACTGGAGTTTCCGTCTAGAGACACGAGAATCCAAAATCTTCTCCACAATATACTCCAATTCCCCCTCCACCAAAACAGGGGCAGGAGGCTCCACAGATGGAACCATAGGTGCCACGTATCTCCTCAACAACGACCTATGGAATACATTATGTATGGAAAAGGAGTCTGGGAGGGTCAGACGAAAAGACACCGGATTGAGAATCTCAGAAATCCTATACGGACCAATAAAACGAGGTTTAAATTTAGGAGAGGAAACCTTCATAGGTATATGACGAGAAGATAACCAAACCAGATCCCCAACACGAAGTCGGGGTCCCACACGGCGTCTGCGATTAGCGAAAAGCTGAGCCTTCTCCTGGGACAAGGTCAAATTGTCCACTACCTGAGTCCAGATCTGCTGCAACCTGTCCACCACATAATCCACACCAGGACAGTCCGAAGACTCAACCTGTCCTGAAGAGAAACGAGGATGGAACCCAGAATTGCAGAAAAATGGAGAGACCAAGGTAGCCGAGCTGGCCCGATTATTAAGGGCGAACTCAGCCAACGGCAAAAATGACACCCAATCATCCTGGTCAGCGGAAACAAAACATCTCAGATATGTTTCCAAGGTCTGATTGGTTCGTTCGGTCTGGCCATTAGTCTGAGGATGGAAGGCCGAGGAAAAAGATAGGTCAATGCCCATCCTACCACAAAAGGCTCGCCAGAACCTCGAGACAAACTGGGAACCTCTGTCAGAAACAATATTCTCAGGAATGCCATGTAAACGAACCACATGCTGGAAGAACAAAGGCACCAAATCAGAGGAGGAAGGCAATTTAACCAAGGGCACCAGATGGACCATTTTAGAAAAGCGATCACAGACCACCCAAATGACAGACATTTTTTGAGAAACGGGAAGGTCAGAAATGAAATCCATCGAAATATGTGTCCAAGGCCTCTTCGGGACCGGCAAGGGCAAAAGCAACCCACTGGCACGTGAACAGCAGGGCTTAGCCCTAGCACAAATTCCACAGGACTGCACAAAAGCACGCACATCCCGTGACAGAGATGGCCACCAGAAGGATCTAGCAACCAACTCCCTGGTACCAAAGATTCCTGGATGACCGGCCAGCACCGAACAATGAAGTTCAGAGATAACTTTACTAGTCCACCTATCAGGGACGAACAGTTTCTCGGCCGGACAACGATCAGGTTTATTAGCCTGAAATTTCTGCAACACTCTCCGCAAATCAGGGGAGATGGCAGACACAATGACTCCTTCCTTGAGGATACTCGCCGGCTCAGATAACCCCGGAGAGTCGGGCACAAAACTCCTAGACAGAGCATCCGCCTTCACATTTTTAGAGCCCGGAAGGTATGAAATCACAAAATCAAAACGAGCAAAAAATAACGACCAACGGGCCTGTCTAGGATTCAAGCGCTTGGCAGACTCAAGATAAGTAAGGTTCTTATGATCAGTCAAAACCACCACGCGATGCTTAGCACCCTCAAGCCAATGACGCCACTCCTCGAATGCCCACTTCATGGCCAGCAACTCTCGGTTGCCCACATCATAATTACGCTCAGCAGCAGAAAATTTCCTGGAAAAGAAAGCACATGGTTTGAACACTGAGCAACCAGAACCTCTCTGTGACAAAACCGCCCCTGCACCAATCTCAGAAGCATCAACCTCGACCTGGAACGGAAGAGAAACATCAGGTTGACACAACACAGGGGCACAGCAAAAACGACGCTTCAACTCCTGAAAAGCTTCCACGGCAGCAGAAGACCAATTAACCAAATCAGCACCCTTCTTGGTCAAATCGGTCAATGGTCTGGCAATGCTAGAAAAATTACAGATGAAGCGACGATAAAAATTAGCAAAGCCCAGGAATTTCTGCAAACTTTTTAGAGATGTCGGCTGAGTCCAATCCTGGATGGCCTGAACCTTAACCGGATCCATCTCGATAGTAGAAGGGGAAAAGATGAACCCCAAAAATGAAACTTTCTGCACACCGAAGAGACACTTTGATCCCTTCACGAACAAGGAATTAGCACGCAGTACCTGGAAAACCATTCTGACTTGCTTCACATGAGACTCCCAATCATCTGAGAAGATCAAAATGTCATCCAAGTAAACAATCAAGAATTTATCCAGATACTCACGGAAAATGTCATGCATAAAAGACTGAAAAACAGATGGAGCATTGGCAAGTCCGAACGGCATCACCAGATACTCAAAATGACCCTCGGGCGTATTAAATGCCGTTTTCCATTCATCTCCCTGCCTGATTCTCACCAGATTATACGCACCACGAAGATCAATCTTAGTAAACCAACTAGCCCCCTTAATCCGAGCAAACAAGTCAGAAATCAATGGCAAGGGATACTGAAACTTAACAGTGATCTTATTAAGAAGGCGGTAATCAATACACGGTCTTAGCGAACCATCCTTCTTGGCTACAAAAAAGAACCCTGCTCCCAATGGTGACGACGATGGGCGAATATGTCCCTTCTCCAGGGACTCCTTCACATAACTGCGCATAGCGGTGTGTTCAGGTACGGACAAATTAAATAAACGACCCTTAGGGAATTTACTACCAGGAATCAAATCGATAGCACAATCACAATTCCTATGCGGAGGTAGGGCATCAGACTTGGACTCTTCAAATACATCCTGAAAGTCCGACAAGAACTCTGGGATGTCAGAAGGAATGGATGACGAAATAGACAAAAATGGAACATCACCATGTACTCCCTGACAACCCCAGCTGGTTACCGACATAGAGTTCCAATCCAATACTGGATTATGGGTTTGTAGCCATGGCAACCCCAACACGACCACATCATGCAAATTATGCAGTACCAAAAAGCGAATAACTTCCTGATGTGCAGGAGCCATGCACATGGTCAGCTGGGCCCAGTACTGAGGCTTATTCTTGGCCAAAGGTGTAGCATCAATTCCTCTCAACGGAATAGGACACCGCAAAGGCTCCAAGAAAAATCCACAACGTTTAGCATAATCCAAATCCATCAGATTCAGGGCAGCGCCTGAATCCACAAACGCCATGACAGAATATGATGACAAAGAGCACATTAAGGTAATGGACAAAAGGAATTTGGACTGTACAGTACCAATAACGGCAGAGCTATCGAACCGCCTAGTGCGTTTAGGACAATTAGAAATAGCATGAGTAGAATCACCACAATAGAAACACAGTCTGTTCAGACGTCTGTGTTCGTGCCGTTCTACTTTAGTCATAGTCCTGTCGCACTGCATAGGCTCAGGCTTACTCTCAGACAATACCGCCAGATGGTGCACAGATTTACGCTCGCGCAAGCGACGACCGATCTGAATGGCCAAGGACATAGACTCATTCAAACCAGCAGGCATAGGAAATCCCACCATTACATCCTTAAGAGCTTCAGAGAGACCCTTTCTGAACAAAGCCGCTAGTGCAGATTCATTCCACAGAGTGAGTACTGACCATTTTCTAAATTTCTGACAATATACTTCTACATCATCCTGACCCTGGCATAAAGCCAGCAGATTTTTCTCAGCTTGATCCACTGAATTAGGCTCATCGTAAAGCAATCCCAGCGCCTGGAAAAATGCATCAACATTACTCAATGCAGAATCTCCTGGTGCAAGAGAAAACGCCCAGTCCTGTGGGTCGCCGCGCAAAAAAGAAATAATAATCAAAACCTGTTGAATAGGATTACCAGAAGAATGAGGTTTCAAGGCCAAAAATAGCTTACAATTATTTCTGAAGCTCAGGAACTTAGTTCTATCACCAAAAAAACAAATCAGGAATCGGAATTCTTGGTTCTAGCATCGATTTCTGATCAATAGTATCTTGAATCTTTTGTACATTTACAACGAGATTATCCATTGAGGAGCACAGAGCCTGAATATCCATGTCCACAGCTGTGTCCTGAAGCACTCTAATGTCTAGGGGAAAAAAAAGACTGAAGACAGAGCTAAGAAAAAAAAATGATGTCAGGATTTCTTTTTTCCCTCTATTGGAAATCATAGAAAGGCTCCTTGTACTGTTATGGCTGGCAATCAGGCAACACAGCGTGCAGTAATCAGCGCACATACAGAGATCTGGCAATAACCAAAAACAATAGGACGAGCTCTGAGACGTGGAATCTCTGTAGACTGCAGTACCTGATCTATCCTCACACAACTATAAGCAGCAGTGGATTGCGCCTATCCACTACCTATGCAACTCGGCACTGCCTGAGGAGCTGACTAGCCTGAAGATAGAAATACAAGCCTGACTTACCTCAGAGAAATACCCCAAAGGAATAGGCAGCCCCCACATATAATGACTGTTAGCAAGATGAAAAGACAAACGTAGGAATGAAATAGATTCAGCAAAGTGAGGCCCGATATTCTAGACAGAGCGAGGATAGCAAAGAGAACTATGCAGTCTACAAAAAACCCTAAAACGAAAACCACGCAAAGGGGCAAAAAGACCCACCGTGCCGAACTAACAGCACGGCGGTGCACCCCTTTGCTTCTCAGAGCTTCCAGCAAAAGTTAATAGCAAGCTGGACAGAAAAAACAGAAAACAAACTAGAAGCACTTATCTAGCAGAGCAGCAGGCCCAAGGAAAGATGCAGTAGCTCAGATCCAACACTGGAACATTGACAAGGAGCAAGGAAGACAGACTCAGGTGGAGCTAAATAGCAAGGCAGCCAACGAGCTCACCAAAACACCTGAGGGAGGAAGCCCAGAGACTGCAATACCACTTGTGACCACAGAAGTGAACTCAGCCACAGAATTCACAACAGCCATGTTGCGTTTGGAGAGCCCCTGATGTGCCTAAACATTGAAACCTCCCACAAGTGACACCATTTTGGAAAGTAGACCCCTTGAGGAACTTATCTAGATGTGTGGTGAGCACTTTGACCCAACAAGTGCTTCATAGAAGTTTATAATGCAGAGCCGTAAAAATAAAAAATCATTTTTTTTCACAAAAATGATCTTTTTGCCCCCAATTTTTTATTTTCCCAAGGGTAAGAGAAGAAATTAGACCACAAAAGTTGTTGTGCAATTTGTCCTGAGTACGCTGATACCCCATATGTGAGTGTAAACCATTGTTTGGGCGCATGGCAGAGCTCGGAAGGGAAGGAGCGCCATTTGACTTTTCAATGCAAAATTTACTGGAATTGAGATGGGACGCCATGTTGCGTTTGGAGAGCCCCTGATGTGCCTTAACATTGAAACCACCCACAAGTGACACCATTTTGGAAAGTAGACCCCATAAGGAACTTATCTAGATGTGTTTTGAGAGCTTTGAGCCCCCAAGTGTTTCACTACAGTTCATAACGCAGAGCCGTGAAAATAAAAATTCTTTTTTTTTTTTTTCACAAAAATGATTGTTTAGCCCCCAGTTTTGTATTTTCACAAGGGTAACAGGATAAATTGGACCCCAAAAGTTGTTGTCCAATTTGTCCTGAGTACGCCGATACCCCATATGTGGGGGGGAACCACTGTTTGGGCGCATGGCAGAGCTCGGAAGGGAAGGAGCGCCATTTGGAATACAGACTTAGATGGATTGGTCTGCAGGCGTCACGTTGCATTTGCAGAGCCCCTGATGTACACAAACAGTAGAAACCCCCTACAAGTGACCCCATATTGGAAACTAGACCCCCCAAGGAACTTATCTAGATGTGTTGTGAGAACTTTGTACCCCTAAGTGTTTCACTACAGTTTATAATGCAGAGCCCCGAAAATAAAAAAAATCTTATTTTTCCCACAAAAATGATTTTTAGCCCCCCACATTTTTATTTTCCCAAGGATAACAAGAGAACTTGGACCCCAAAAGTTGTTGTCCAATTTGTCCTGAGTACGCTGATACCCCATATGTTGGGGTAAACCCCTGTTTGGGCGCACCGGAGAGTTCGGAAGGGAAGGAGCACTGTTTTACTTTTTCAACGCAGATTTGGCTGGAATTGAGATCGGACGCCATGTCACGTTTGGAGAGCCCCTGATGTGCCTGAACAGTGGAAACTCCCCAATTCTACCTGAAACCCTAATCCAACAACACCCCTAACCTTAATCCCATCGGTAACCCTAACCACACCCCTAACCCTGACACACCCCTAACCTGAATCCCAACCGTAAATGTAATCCAAACCCTAACCCTAACTTTAGCCCCAACCCTAACCCTAACTTTAGCCCCAACCCTAACCCTAACTTTAGCTCCAACCCTAACCCCAACCCTAGCCCCAACCCTAGCCCCAACCCTAGCCCTAACCCTAGCCCTAACCCTAGCCCCAACCCTAACCCCAACCCTATCCCCAACCCTATCCCCAACCCTATCCCCAACCCTATCCCCAACCCTAGCCCCAACCCCAGCCCCAACCCTAGCCCTAACCCTAGCCCCAACCCTAGCCCCAACCCCAGCCCCAACCCTAGCCCCAACCCCAGCCCCAACCCTAGCCCCAACCCTAACCCTAGCCCTAACCCTAGCCCCAACCCTAACCCTAACCCTAGCCCTGATGGGAAAATGGAAATAAATACATTTTTTTAATTTTATTATTTTTCCCTAACTAAGGGGGGTGATGAAGGGGGGTTTGATTTACTTTTATAGCGTTTTTTATATCGGATTTTTATGATTGGTAGCTGTCACACACTAAAAGACGCTTTTTTATAGCAAAAAAGTTTTTGCGTCTCCACATTTTGAGACCTATAATTTTTCCATATTTTGGTCCACAGAGTCATCTGAGGTCTTGTTCTTTGCGGGACGAGATGACGTTTTTATTGGTAACATTTTTGGACACGTGACAGTTTTTGATCACTTTTTATTCCGATTTTTGTGAGGCAGAATGACCAAAAACCAGCTATTCATGAATTTCTTTTGGGGGAGGCGTTTATACCGTTCCGCGTTTGGTAAAATTGATAAAGCAGATTTATTCTTCGGGTCAGTACGATTACAGCGATACCTCATTTATATCATTTTTTTATGTTTTGCCGCTTTTATACGATAAAAGCTATTTTATAGAAAAAATAATTATTTTGGCATCGCTTTATTCTCAGGACTATAACTTTTTTTATTTTTTTGCTTATTATGCTTTGTTGCGGCTCGTTTTTGCGGGACAAGATGACGTTTTCAGCGGTACCATGGTTATTTACATCCGTCTTTTTGATCGCGTGTTATTCCACTTTTTGTTCGGCGGTATGATAATAAAGCGTTGTTTTTGGGCTCGTTTTTTTTTTTTCTTACGGTGTTCACTGAAGGGGTTAACTAGTGGGACAGTTTTATAGGTTGGGTCGTTACGGACGCGGCAATACTAATTATGTGTACTTTTATTGTTTTTTTTTTTTTAGATAGAGAAATGTATTTATGGGAATAATATATATTTTTTAAATTTATTTATTTTGTAATTTTTTTTTTTTTTTTTTACACATGTGGAAATTTTTTTTTTAACTTTTTTACTGTGTCCCAGGGGGGGGGACATCACAGATCGCCGATCTTACAGTTTGCACAGCACTCTGTAAGATCGGCGATCTCACTCACATCGCTGCAGGCTTAGCAGAACCTGCAGTCGACCCGGAAGTACTCCCTGCAGGACCCGGATGCAGCCCCGTGGCCATTTTGGATCCGGGGCCTGCAGGGAGGAGACGCTCGGTACAAGGTGAGTACATTCCCTTGTACCGATCGTCTCAGGGAAGCATGCAGGGAGCCCCCTCCCTGCGCGATGCTTCCCTGTACCGCCGGCACACCGCGATCATGTTTGTCTTACCAACTCAATTTAAACCTACAGCTCGCTCACTAACATGCAAGTTAGGCACAACTGTTCTTGAGGTAAAACAAAGTATTTTATTTATATATAATAGCCATTTTAAGCATGAATTAAAGGATATATAGTGACTATCAGAGTCATGTCATAAACATACAACAAATTACATAGGAATGAATAAGCTTCAATACATCACCGGATATTGTAGCATCACTCCTCAATCGGAGGGACCTTGATTTAGTGAGGAGGAACATTCCGGGAAAGCATCAAGACGGCCAGCACGTCTGCTTCACCTGTCTGAAGAACGTCCCTACGTCACTGAATCAGCCCCATTCTTTTATATTCTTTTCTTATCTGACTATATCTTCTGCGCAGTACATTCTACAAAATCATCATTATATAATTCATCACGCAGCGTCATGCGCAATGAAGACTTCCAGAACCTTCTAGCGCATGATTAGTTTTAAGGTCATGCGCAGTTAGTTGTTTTTCCAAGTGTCTTATCAACTATTTTGTTATTTTTCAAGGTTATTATACTCCTGTTTTGTTAACAATAAAAGCTAGTTTCAGCTAGACAATTCTCCTTCTGCAGCCGTAATTTGTCCGATAATAACCTTGTACTCATATTCTAAAGCAAGAAACCATATTGATCACTATATATGTCTGGATACCTATCTGATACATCCATACAATCAGTCTTGTCCCATTTGTATCACACATGGTTACCGTATTCCTGTGGGAGGCGGAGGTACTTGTAGCATGTCTGTACATCTGCTATGTGCCCTGCTGGTAATTCCACTCCATCAGTCTTGACTACCTTGCGTCTATGTGTTACCAACCGGCCGACCTTCTGCAGTCCAAAGGACATCCCGATTTCTTCTCTGTAGGTCCTTGTCAGGTGGATCAGTGACTTGATGTCTCGTTCCTTTTTCGCATACAGCTTGATGTCATCCATGTAGATGAGGTGGCTGATGGTGCTTCCATTCTTGAACTTGTATCCATAGCCAGACTCTGTAATTATCTGACTGAGGGGGTTCAAGCCTATGCAAACAGAAATGGGGACAGTGCATCACCTTGGTATATGCCTCATTTGATGGTCACTTGTGCTAGTTGTCTTGACTTCCAATGTTGTTCTCCATAGCCCCATTGAGTTTCTGAGGAAAGTTCTTAATTTCCGGTTGACATTGTAAAGAGCCAAGCATTCACAGATCCATGTGTATGGCATTGAGCCATAGGCTTCCCTGTAGTCAATCCAGGCTATGCTGAGATTGGTCTGTCTGGACCTTGAGTCTTGGTCCTCTGGTTTCGGTCCCAATGCCTTTCTGAGCTGGATTCATGTACTGGTTCATATGGTTCTGTAGTTTGGTGGCTATGATGCCTGACAGGAGTTTCCATGTTGTTGTAAGGCAGGTTATTGGGCGGTAGTTGGATGGAACTGTTCTTTTGTGAGGATCCTTCATGATCAGCACTGTTCTTCCTTGTGTTAGCCAAGCTGGGTGGTGGCCTGCTTCTAGCAGTCGGTTCATGTGCTTTGTCATGCGTTAATTTCTTTAGACAGAAGGGGTGGATCAAGTCTGCAGCCACATTGCACTGATGTGTGTTTTTTCCTTCTCCCATATGTTCCTCCAGTATTGTTTAGTCTCTGGTGTTGGTGAAGTTGCTGCCTTTGTGCTATTGCTCTGTAGTTGGGAGTACATCGTGGATGGTTCTTTGGAGAAGAGGGCATTTATCCTCTTGGCCTCAGCTTCTCTAGTGTATCTCCCTAGTCTTGCAGCGAGTGCTGTGAGCCTTTGTTTATCTCTAGGGCTTCATCTGGGGTCAGACCTTTGTACTTGTCTAACTTGGTCTTATTCTTGATCTTTACACCCTTCTGTATTTCTGTTTGTCGGCTGACTTCCCTTCGTATCACCTTGATCTTTGTCTCTAGTCTTCTTTTCCAAGGGGGGCACATACTTCTGTTGTTCTTGCTGGTTGTATAGCCAAGCACTTCCATGAATGCTGAGGCAGTAGCGTAGGTCAGTTTATTATTTTGAGTTATGGTGGTGGTAGGTATTGACGCAAGTGCTCTATTGGCATCTTCTAGCATACTGTCTGGTGGTGTTTCTTTGCTGAGACTTGGTAGTGGATCTCTGGTATTGATGGTATTTAGTATATCTTAGATCTTCTGTTTCAGATCAGCTGCAGTGCTCTCTAGTTGCAGGATTGGATCAATATCTTCAGGTGGTTGCACATGTTGTTCTTCCAGGTCTCCATGTGGGGTGGATCTGCCGTGCAGTTGATCCATCTCAAGTTGTGATAATAGCTTTCTCTTTATGACATTGAAACGTTGGGTGACTAGTTGTTTTTCAGTCAGTGGACATGCAGGTCCATCCTGAGTTTCCTCATACACTTCATTTATTCTCTGTCATGGTCTGCTGTTATAGTAGCATTTCATCAGATTCAGGTTCTCTTGCCTTGTCCACGTGTGGTTTGTTCCAGTAGCCCATTTATCAGATTTTCCTGGTTCCTTGACATCTGACGCGGATCTTGTTAATCTGGGCGCCTTCCGAGCCGGCATGAGCTCTTTTTCTTGACACTTTCATGTTTATTGAGGTAGGCACTATAGCAGGGGTGTCAAACTGCATTCCTCGAGGGCTGCAAACAGGTCATGTTTTCAGGATTTCCTTGCACTGCACAGGTGATAATTTAATCACCTACACAAATAATGAGTTGGTGATTAAATTATCACCTGTGCAGTACAAGGAAATCCTGAAAACATGACCTGTTTGCAGCCCTCCAGGAATGCAGTTTGACACCCCTGCACTATAGTGTTAGTAGTCTTGCCCAAGGACCAGGGCTGTGGAGTCGGTAAGCCAAACCTCTGACTCCTCAATTTCCATGACACCTACTCCGCCTTCACCAAAATGGGCTCCGAGTCCGACTCCATGACTCCAACTCCACAACCCTGATAGGGCTGTGGAGTCGGTAAGCCAAACCTCCGACTCCTCAATTTCAATGACACCGACTCCACCAAGACGGGCTCCGACTCCACAGCCCTGCTAAGGACCACTACTGGTATATTATTTCCAACAGGAGAGAGCCAGGATCTGAACCCCAGTCTCCCACTGGTGGTTGTGCATTTTAGCCACTAGGCTTCATTTACTTAAATGAAGGTTTAGTTTTGAAATAAATAAATATATATATATATTTTTTTTTTTTTTTTTTTACTAAGTAAATGAAGCAAATTTATATATAAACAAATATATACAACTTTTTTTTTTTTTTTTTTACCAGAACGTTTATTTAATTGTATTAAAATTCACTTAATTTTTTTATTTTATTTAAACTCGGACTACACTCGGTGTGTCTGGATTAGTAAGCCACATAATTTATATGCACCTTTTTCTTAATAAATGGAAATAGTCGCTGGCATTAATAGTGTATGAGGCCTCCTTGGTATAATTCAGTCTGTTAGTGGATTCCTGTCCCCACCATATTAGTGTAGGTCCTGTGTCTCGCATCGCTTGCTTACACGTCTATTCATTTTTAATTATTTCAAAGACTAAGTGACCTCTTTGTAGAAATCTATACATACTGTGCGCGTTGGTCTCTTTTCACACTGGCTTCATGATTTCGTTTTCTGTTTTTCCTTACAGTTGTGGCCAAAAGTTTTGGCACTGGCACACATTTTGCTTTTTCGCAAAGTTTCTTGCTTCTGCTGTTTTCGATTTTTGACCAATGTTTCTCACGTACAATTCTAATCATTTCAAAAGTTTTTACACTTTTATCGACAAATGCATGAAGTTGATACAATGTCTCATTATTTACAGTGTTGAACCTTAATTTTTCAAGACTCCATCGGTTTCTGGGCCAAACCTGTCTGATGACCGTCTAGTCTTACCTAAATTTTCCTTGGCGTTTATCACATTTTCAGTATTTTTGTTTGTCCTCCTGCTTTTTGAGAATCGACCACTGGTTCTCAATGGGATTGTGATTTGTGGAGTTTTAATAAAGAATTAATAAAAATTAGGTGAAAAATTTGTAGTCTGAGAGCAGCATAATGTAGGGTCAGAGATTTGTCACCTACTGAGCTGTGTTTTGTGGTTTCAATAAACTAATTTTATCAGCAGGAGATTATCACAACAGGACTAGGTGACTCGTGCCTCCTGGTCCAGCCACACCCCCACCAATGAAAAGCAGCTTTCTGTCATTGTACAAAGAAAGCAGCCAATCAGTGGTGTGGGCGGGGTTATACACAACTCTGTTCAAAACTGTAATTCTATCGCTTCTGCTGCACCCAGTACACTAAGTGATACATCGCCGGAATCAGGGTCTCAGCCCCTACACCATGCTGGTTCTTAGACTATAACCTGTCTGAAAGATTCCCTTTAAGGCAGTGTTTCTCAAGAACCATCAATTGGTCAGGTCTTCAGGATATCCTTAGAAAATGTCATCACCTGCTCAAGCATTACTATGCAATACTAAGGAAATCCTGAAAACATAACCTGTTGGCGAGTCTTGAGGACTGGACTGCTTTATGGGGTTTAATGGAGCGAAACTGCAATACCAGGCACTGCCTATAACCAAGGGTGGCGCTGTTTCATTATTATTTATTTTTTCACTTTTTTTTTTTTGCTAAAATAATATATTTCTTCCACTTTATAAGATAACCTTTCGCATTCTCTTTCCGGAGATGGGGTGGACTGCCTTCTAGTAATAATAGTATATATCCATGCCAGAAGAGCAGTGTGCGGCGTGGCAGCGGTGGGCTGAGCCCGATTTCTCCATGTCAAGCAAAGACTATAAAAGCAGACAGATTGCCCTCTAAGCTTCACTTTATTGGATATTGTAATTGACATATAGTTGTCATTTATAATCATCTGTCCATTGCTGTGAGTAGGGAGCAGTAAAGTTAATTGTGGCTGCTCATTTGCATTAATCTCACCTCTGAAGGGTACTGTAACCCATTAATATCATGTCATGATGAATTATCACAAATAACATTGAGCATATTGATTAATGATCTCTGAGATTTGTATCTCGTTAAAACATTTTGTTAGCTCTTTAAACTTTTAAGCCGAGAGCGCAGGGGACGCAGGCGATGGTTCCCGATGGCGGGCGTGGGCACGGTGGAGCGGCGCATTTCGGGTCACCGCTTAAAACTTCTGGCTAATACTCGCAATTAAAGCTGCGCGCTTGCGTCGTGCTCCCCGGAGAACTCGATGCGAGTTTAAGGAAGGTTGATTTCTTCTTTTCACCCCTTCCATGGACAGTACAGATGCAGTCACACAAAGCAACATACGTTGGATCGTCAGTGCTCCGCCATTAAATCTGCCACCGCGTTACAATGCATATTACTTTTATCATTAGGCAATTCTAGATTTCTAATTGTAGCTCGGTAATGCAAAGAATTATCCAAATGATTAAATCGGCTTTCTGCGTGGGTCTGTATTCTGTTTTTTTTTTTTTTAATTAATTGACGCCAAAAGAGAAAACGTATTGCGGATATTATATTGATGGCAATCGATGTGTGATCGTATGGAGCCAACCCTGAGACTTCCTCTTATTTTTTTACTGGTATGGGCTGTGCTACAGTGTCAGCCCGAGCCACACACAGCGACACCACTGTGTGCATTATTCCTGTACTGTGACATCACTGTGTGCATTATTCCTGTACTGTGACATCACTGTGTGCATTATTCCTGTACTGTGACATCACTGTGTGCATTATTCCTGTACTGTGACATCACTGTGTGAATTATTCCTGTACTGTGATATCACTGTCTGCATTATTACTGTACTGTGACATCAGTGTGTGCATTATCCCTCTACTGTAACATCACTGTGCACATTATTACTGTACTGTGACATCACTGTGTGCATTATCCCTGTACTGTGACATCACTGTGTGTATTATCCCTGTACTGACATCACTGTGTGTATTATCCCTGTACTGACATCACTGTGTGTATTATCCCTGTACTGACATCACTGTGTGTATTATCCCTGTACTGACACCACTGTGTGCATTATTCCTGTACTGTGACATCACTGTGTGCATTTTTCTTGTACTGTGATATCACTGTGTGCATTATCCCTCTACTGTGACTACACTGTGTGCATTAATCCTGTACTGTGACATCACTGTGTGCATTATTCCTGTACTGTGAAATCATTGTGTGCATTATCCCTCTACTGTAACATCACTGTGCACATTATTCCTGTACTGTGACATCACTGTGTGCATTATCCCTGTACTGTGACATCACTGTGTGTATTATTCCTGTACTGACATCACTGTGTGTATTATCCCTGTACTGACATCACTGTGTGTATTATCCCTGTACTGACATCACTGTGTGTATTATCCCTGTACTGACACCACTGTGTGCATTATTCCTGTACTGTGACATCACTGTGTGCATTTTTCTTGTACTGTGATATCACTGTGTGCATTATCCCTCTACTGTGACTACACTGTGTGCATTAATCCTGTACTGTGACATCACTGTGTGCATTATTCCTGTACTGTGAAATCATTGTGTGCATTATCCCTCTACTGTAACATCACTGTGCACATTATTCCTGTACTGTGACATCACTGTGTGCATTATCCCTGTACTGTGACATCACTGTGTGTATTATTCCTGTACTGTGAAATCATTGTGTGCATTATCCCTCTACTGTAACATCACTGTGCACATTATTCCTGTACTGTGACATCACTGTGTGCATTATCCCTGTACTGTGACATCACTGTGTGTATTATCCCTGTACTGACATCACTGTGTGTATTATCCCTGTACTGACATCACTGTGTGTATTATCCCTGTACTGACATCACTGTATGTATTATCCCTGTACTGACACCACTGTGTGCATTATTCCTGTACTGTGACATCACTGTGTGCATTTTTCTTGTACTGTGATATCACTGTGTGCATTATCCCTGTACTGACATCACTGTGTGCATTATTCCTGTACTGTGACATCATTGTGTACATTATCCCTCTACTGTGACTACACTGTGTGCATTAATCCTGTACTGTGACATCACTGTGTGCATTATCCCTCTACTGTGACATCACTGTGTGCATTATCCCTCTACTGTGACATCACTGTGTGCATTATCCCTCTACTGTGACATCACTGTGTGAGTTATCCCTCTACTGTGACATCACTGTGTGCATTATCCATGTACTGTGACATCACTGAGTACATTATTCCTGTACTGTTACATCACTATGTGCTTTATTTCTGTACTGTGATATCACTATGTGCATTATTCCTGTACTATGACATTATTGTTTGCATTATTCTTGTACTGACATCAGTGTGTGCATTATTCCTGTACTGTGACATCACTGTGGGTATCATTCCTTTACTGTGACATCAGTGTGTGTATTATTCCTGTACTGTGACAACATTGTGGGTATTATTCCTATACTGTGACATCACTGTGTGTATTATCTTTGTACTGTGGCATTACTGTCTTATTCCTGTACTGTGGCATCACTGTGAGTATTATTCCTGCACTGGGACATCAGTGTGTGTATTATTCCTGTACTGTGACATCACTGTGTGTATTATCCCTGTACTGTGACATCACTGTGTGCATTATTCCTGTACTGTGTCATCACTGTGTGCATTATTCCTGTACTGTGTCATCACTGTGGGTATCATTCCTTTACTGTGACATCAGTGTGTGTATTATCCCTGTACTGTGACATCAGTGTGGGTATTATTCCTGCACTATGACATCACTGTAATACTTTACCTTGCACTGTGACATCGCTGTGTATATTATCCCTGTACTGTGATATAACTGTGTGCATTATCCCTATACTGTGACATCACTGTGATTATTATCCCTGTACTGTGACATCAGTGTGGGTATTATCGCTGTACTATGACATCACTGTGTTTATTATCCCTGTACTGTGACATTGTGCATTATCCCTCTACTCTGTGACGTTATTTTTACACATACTTTAGAAAAAATAAACCTTACAATGGTAAACCCCTTTAATGAATGGCAGATTAATATCTGATAACTCAAAATAGTTTGGCAGCCAAACAGAAGTTGGGGGCCCTTTTACAGATGATTTTTGGGGCCCAAAAATTCAGAAAAACTCTTTTGTTATGAAAAGCAGTCAGTTAGGTGTCAGCTTTTTATTTTTATTTTACATGTAAAAACAAAAAATCATTGTTCCCCTTGCCGTACCCCATAATAAATGAGCTCCATCAGATAAAGAAAAATAACCCTGTTGATAGCGATAAGTCCACCAATGTGCCGTAGGATTACTTTATTCTCTTGTGTGCCCTACTGTTTACCTAATTTTATCTGCGGTATTATTAATGGTTATTGTTAAATATTAATTACCCCCTTCTCCCACCAGGAGCACCATATGTAAATCATGTAGATAGATGAGTCTGGCTTGGATTCAGGCTTCTGATAGCCCAAGTGGATTTCTAAAGTTCACGTAATCTGGAGGAAACTCTATCATTTGTGCCATAATTAATAATAAGGTGTATAAAATTAGGGCTTAATCTCTCGACAACACGGCTTCTCAATCAGAGTGACACATGGTGGCGGATATATGTGAAACGTGAATACAGCTGTATAAGTTTGCTGTAGTTGTATACAGCACTCCTGCAGACATACAGAGAACTACAAAGTATATAAAGTATATATCGCTGATAGTAAAAACTGACACACAGACAAACACAGATTAAAATCTGATGCAACATAATGATGGAAATCGGTTTGTTTTGGGGTTTTTTTTTTTTTGCATACAAGAAAAATCTCTGACATCTGAATAAGGGCTTAGGTTGAATTAAGACGTCCATGTTTATACGGACCACCGTGCCCGGCCACCATAGGCCTTATTGTCATATATGAGGATTTCAATTGGATCAGGAGACCCAGAGTCGGACTGAGAGTTGTGGTCCTTATATGGACCATGTGTTATTCTCTGGTGACTAGCCTTGTTTCCTTCCCCTATAGTCGTCTCTCTTTGTGCTTGTCTACTGTATCAGCAAATAAGTCTCACATAGTCACCCTCTTAAAGTCGACTCAGGCAATCATGTGCTGTAAGAGTATTCAGGGAGCATAGTTTTCAGCCTCTACTACAGGAGTATGCCTCATCATGCAGTTTACTTAGCTGTTTTCAGTAAACTCCTGCCTACTATTCATCAATTTGCAACTACTTACAATCTCAGTCCAATGAATCCTGGTGCTGATGCACTGTCAATTCTACTGCTTCAAGTTCCTATAGCTAATAATAATTCTCTAATTTACCAGCTGTATACTTGTTATACATCTCTACTAATCCTGTGTGCAATTATCTCTGCAAGAAAGTTACCAGTTTTTAAATTCATCACTGACTGTTGTCCTGCGGTTAACCATTTGCCTGCTGCAAGTCCCGGATTGCATATGCCTTGGCTGTTACTCATTTGCCTGCTGCAAGTGCCAAATAGTCTATACAGCTACTGTTCCTGTGTGTGTCCGCACACCCTTCTCTGCTTCAGCTGGTGTTTCCTGCTCTGCATCCATCATTTCCTGCTGTTCTCAATTATCCATGTGCCAACCACTAAGATCTGCTTCGATATGGCATCGCCTCCTGTCTGTGCTGCTTGCTGTGACCTATGGCTTAGAACAGTGTTCCCCAAGTCCGGTCCTCAAGAGCCACCAACAGGTCATGTTTTCAGGATTTCCTTTAGTATTGCCCAGGTGATGAACTTGTTTCCTGTGCAGGTTCTGCAATTACCACCTGAGCAATACTGAGGAAATCCTGAAAACCTGACCTGTTGGCGGCTCTTGAGGACTGGATTTGGGGAACACTGGCTTAGAGATTCCAACTCAGCATGTCAGTGTATAACACTATGAAACATGGATGTTAAAATTCACAATGCCAAATCTGGACTCTGATCAGAAGTGTGTTTTAATTCTTTTGGGTTTTCTTCCTAAGTGTTTTTTACTCTTAATAATAGGGGTTTCTAGGCTTTCCTAGAACGTCCTACTAATCTGCCATCTATCTATTAAGTACTAACTATGTTAATTTTAAACACACACGTACACAGCTATGTATGCTTGCATATATGGTTATATAAATAATATATATTGAAAGAGTTGCTCTGCTTTTATATTTATGACCTATCCTAAGGTTAGGTCATCAATATCTCATCGAGGAAGTCCATCACTCTGCACACCCACCAATCAGCTGTTTTTGGTAGCGGATGGATTTTAGCAGTTGAAGGACTGAACATTATTGTGACCCCGTCGGGGTGTCGGGGCACTGCACATCTGCACCTATTCTAATTAATAGGAGTAGGTCGGCAGTACCCGAACAAGGGCACTACACATTTAACCAAGCTGTACCGGTCAGCTCCAGAATCGGTAACATCTGGCTTTCTCCGGCATGAAGAACATCTGATTGGTTGAGGTGCTGGTCCCCACCGATCTGATATTGATGACTTAGGATAATAAAAATAGTGGAGCAATGCTTTAACATTTATTAAAATAGGAATAATACAAAACCTGCTGCAATAACATTTTTAATTTATAAATTCTATTATTTAAATAATCTGATTGTTTATCGCGGCTTCCTTTTTGGCTTTTGCTCCTGTGAAATTCTACATTTTTGTGCATTGCAGTTTAACGCTAGATTATGTATTTTTGGGGATTATTGATTGCGGGATTGAAGAGGCATAAATATATCCAAAGTCATGAGAATAAGACATTTTACAGCAGCTCATCCTGTTCCAGAAGCGTTCGCATTATGCTTGCGCGCACGCGGCTATCTACAGATCGGTAATCTCCCAGTCAACTTCGCTGTTGGTTGAGATCAGCTGTTTATCGCCATTAAAAAGGAAAAATTTCTCATCTGGGCTCAAATATTGCTGAAAAACTCCACTTCAAAACATTAATCAAATTTTTCGCCTACTGGGCAGCCATATGGTAAGGCAGCATGTGAATCCTACAAACTTGCTGATCTTCTGTAACTGGGTACAATTAATTACGCTGGCTGAATCCATCTCCAAGAATTTCGCCTTGTGAAAAAAAACCTATTTATTGCAGCAGCTTTTACAAAACAAGGGAATGAAAATCACAATTGATTAATGGCTTGAAGGGAAGCATTTCCATTAGCAGGTTTTAAAAAGGAATCAAAATTAATATTGTTGGCACAAATAAATCCGAGTGGTTGGTATAAATATCTTCACCTTAGGTTTAGTGGGGGAAAAAAGTTGTACCGAAAACAAAACACCAAATAGCCTTTTTCCTTGTAAGAGGTTTTGCTGAGGAGAGCTATTATTTAGGAGATAACAGGGTGGCTGACATATCTATTAAAACACTGAGAGTTCTTTGTGCTGGAGTTTCTATTACATATATCAAAAATTTGAAATTGAGCTTCACAAGGATCAACTGCCAAGAGGTTTAAGCAATGAAGAGGTTAAAGGGTTTTTCCGAGCAAACAGATTGTTAAAGCCTATCAGAAAAGAAGAAACTTCGAAATTTACTTGCTGTTAAAATTATGCTCTGTTCCACAGCGAAAAAAGATGGACGATGTGATCACCAGCTCCTTACTTCCTATGACTTTCAAAGCACAGAGCACAAAGATTTCCTGTCTGTGCTTTGAGCGGCTCAGCAGCAGTGAGGTCTAAATGGTAAAGTCATGGTGTGCATGGTCTGTGGTCCTCAGCAAGCTTATAGTGACTGGGGATGTGCACAGGGAGCGAGATTACATTGCAGACTCCACACAGAACAAGTAATCTTAAGAGCTTTTGACTTTATTCAGAAGGAATGGAGCTGGGCTTTCCAGAATGCTAGATTGCATTAGATTTCTCACTACAGTTTACCGAGCTAGTCATTTTCAGCACCTGTAATATCACTAACTGCAAAAAAAGTCTCAGGATAGCACACACTAAGTGAAGTAGGAGAAATGTTAGGAAGGAGAAATCGATCCTTCACTGTATGTTTTGCTGGTTCCTCCTCCTCTCACCTTCCCCTTACTGTTGGGGTTCCTCAAGGATCAGTCCTAGGCCCCCTACTCTTCTCGTTGTATACTGCCCCTATTGGACAAACAATCAGTAGATTTGGTTTCCAGTACCATCTCTATGCTGACGACACCCAATTATACACTTCTGCTCCCGATATCACACCGACCTTTTTAGAAAACACCAGTGATTGTCTTACCGCTGTCTCTAACATCATGTCCTCCCTCTATCTGAAACTAAACCTGTCAAAAACTGAACTCCTCGTGTTCTCTCCCTCTACTAACCTACCTTTGCCTGACATTGCCATCTCCGTGTGCGGTTCCACCATTACTCCAAAGCAACATGCCCGCAGCCTTGGGGTCATCCTTGATTCTGACCTTTCATTCACCCCCTACATCCGATCACTGGCTCGCTCTTCTTACCTGCATCTCAAAAACATTTCTAGAATTCGCCCTTTTCTTAATTTCGACTCTGCAAAAACTCTGACTGTTTCACTTATTCATTCTCGTCTGGACTATTGTAACTCTCTACTAATCGGTCTCCCTCTTGCAAAACTCTCCCCGCTCCAATCTGTCCTGAATGCTGCAGCCAGGATCATATTCCTCACCAACCGTTACACCGATGCCTCTACCCTGTGCCAGTCATTACACTGGCTACCCATCCACTCCAGAATCCAGTACAAAACTACTACCCTCATCCACAAAGCACTCCATGGCTCAGCACCACCCTACATCTCCTCCCTGGTATCAGTCTACCACCCTACCCGTGCCCTCCGCTCCGCTAATGACCTCAGGTTAGCATCCTCAATAATCAGAACCTCCCACTCCCGTCTCCAAGACTTTACACGTGCTGCGCCGATTCTTTGGAATGCACTACCTAGGTTAATACGATTAATCCCCAATCCCCACAGTTTTAAGCGTGCCCTAAAAACTCATTTGTTCAGACTGGCCTACCGCCTCAATGCATTAACCTAACGATCCCTGTGTGGCCTATTTATAATAAAAAAAAAAAAATAAAAAAAAAAGGTTCCTCGCATCATGTTCTCATACACTTTATGCAGTATTAGCCCTCTGTGTCTGTACTGCTACATACTTAGGCAGGTAACTGGTTCATGCAGCTTTACATGAACACCTGAGCCTTACACTATAGCTGGTCCGAATAACTAAAGCAATTGTTACCATCCACCTCTTGTGTCTCCCCTTTTCCCCATAGTTTGTAAGCTTGCGAGCAGGGCCCTCACTCCTCCTGGTATCTGTTTTGAACTGTATTTCTGTTATGCTGTAATGTCTATTGTCTGTACAAGTCCCCTCTATAATTTGTAAAGCGCTGCGGAATATGTTGGCGCTATATAAATAAAATTATTATTATTATTATTATTATTATCGTATGAGCTGTGATTTATCCATTTTGAGACTATATGTGAGTCTCAAGATGGTGCTTTATAGTTGAAAGGAGCAAACATTGGGGCTAGTAGAGTATGAGCTGGTTGTGGGTCAGATACAGCTCTGATTTTTGGGAAATGTAGTGTGGAGCACAGAGAGAGAGCACTTCTTGGATGTTCAGGATGTGAACAATAACAAATCACAAGAATGGCAGCAGATGACGTGGGGAGGTAACTATCAAAAATAAATGTTCAGAGAAGTTTTATGCACTTATGATGGACAGCAAGATCTTTTTTTTTTTCTCTGGCCCGAAAACCTCTTTAACTAGTTTATAACCAGGCCATTTTCCCCCCTTTTTGTCTAGGTACATCTTTGTGTTTTATTGTACATGCGCTTTTAACAGCTCTAAAAATTAAAATGTTTCCATTTGTATTTTCAAATCATTTTTGCTTGTTTTTCCGTTGCACATGGGGTTTATTTGTTCTGTTACTTTTATATTTTTTTTGCTGTCAGTCGGGAAAATATATAGAGAAAAATAGAAAATACTTGTCTATTTTTCAATTTTTTAAATTGTTGTCCACTTTCCACAGAAATTATATATCAGACTGACAGTGTCTCCTTTTTTAGTATTATTTTATTCTTTTTTTTCTATTTTCTTTTGTTATTTTTTTTAAATTATTTTCCGCACTTCACTCCTCCCTTATCCCCGTCAAGGTCTTAAAAAATACTTTTGAGGATATTTTAACTTATTCATTCTTTTTATTGATGATTTCCCATGTGATTGGGGCTGATATGGTATTGTCATGGTTAGGACATGGTTAAAGTCCTGTTCTCGTAGAGTTAATATGGTTGGCCTCTCTTTCAAGATGGGAGGGGTATTTATACTGGCTTCCAGCTGGGGTTCTTTGTCAGCTGTACACTTTGTTTTGGTTTGTGTGTCTGACTCCTGGAGTGTAGGTTCGGTCTACGCTGTGTTTACTTTGCTTTCTATGCGTTTCTCTGACTATTCTATGTCTCGTTCCTTTTGGTACTTCATGATCTTCTGGCACAGATCTCTGATTGTTTGATATTTCTCTAAGTATTTATCCCTTCTCTGTTCCCGGCATCTGATTTCGCCCCCTGACCGCCTCCCACTCTGTCACATGTCTAAGCTCCTGTGGTTGATCAGGTAAGTACCCGGCGTTTAGATTATCTCCGTGGCTGCTGTGTGTAGCTCTCTTTGCTGCATTAATACCCGGGAGCTATGACAGGTATCTCCAGTCATAGGAGAATTTCAGTTCCCTTGGAGCATAGCAGAGCTCAGTGGGTTTCCTAAGACTCACAGCTCTTGCTCTCTTTCTACAGCAAGTGATCATATGATCACTGGGTCTGGAGGAGGAAGCACTGTCAGTGCTTCCCAATTTATATATACAAGTGCTAGTTCTCTCTGGGAAGTCTAGCTGTGTCTGACAGCCAATTCACCATCCCCACAGCTGCACAATCTCCTGCATGGTGATTATAATGCATTGACATTTTAGAATGTTATTGCAGAGATATGTCAGGACTGCATGGATGTTTATGGGTAGTCCAGAAGTAATTAAACTCTAGGAGACACATTAATTTTCCTAAAATATAAGCAGCACAAACTCTGGCTATGTGTAAATGTGCCAAATTTCTTGCAGTTAGATGATACATTTTCTACATCTTTAGACACTATTGTCTAATTTTACACCATCCTTTGTTTTCCTCTGAAGCCAAACCCTTTTCTGTTAAAGTAGTTGTGTGGTCCAAATCGTTAAGTCAGCAGTCACTCTGTCCCGTTTCTGAGTCTGTTCAGGAGCGTATGTGTTATACATACTCCTGGGCAGAAGGCATCTAGTGGGAGTGGACTCTCTTCCAGACACTTGTATTGAAGGAGGCCTGTTATTACTTGACAAAGTTTGTAGAACAATCAGCCTAGGGTAGCAGTATTGACTGTGCACGCTGTCAGGATTCCCGTGGTTTAGCTAAGAGCAGGCTGGCGCATGACTGCAAGTATGTGATTTGCATACATACAGTCACATGCCAACTAGACTTTGTGGCCTCACTCAGTGCATGAGAATTGAGCAAGGCTCATCACGTCTAGTCTGAACGTGGCCTGAGCTATGCAAATAGCATAATTATGGTTAAATGGCACTCGATCAAAGCACTGGAGAATCCTGACAGTGCGCACTGTGCACGCTGTGAGGATTCAAAAGTCTGCAGTCACATAGAGTGACTGCAGACTTGAGCCCCAACCCTGGAAAACCCCATTGAGGAAGCAGCATTAGAAAAAAGTCTGAGACGATGTGTATAATGCGAACAGCACAGTCTTACGGTTTCTAGACATCCCCATAGTTGTTGTGTGATCTGTATTTGAGCTCAGATAGACAATCAAGAGATTTAGGTGAAAAAGTAAATTAAAGGTTTTTTTTTTTTTTATTTGTACACCTACATTTTTGAACATTTTTCTAACTTTTTTTTATCCTTTTTTTTAATGTGTGTCCCAAAAAAAATTCTGTATTCAAATGGCAACCCATGAAGTTTGAACTTTTTACTACTTAGGCAAATGATTGTCTATAATTATTGAGCAGCTCCAAGGAAATGGATGGTTATTGCCTTTTTTTTTTTGTTGCAAGCCGTTTTGCAAGTAATTAAGTGGTGAACATACTAAGTCATTGACGAGCATTGGAATATTGACAACTAAAGATGCATAAATTGGGTGGGTGGAAAATGTTTTGACAGCTGGGACGTTGGAATGGAATTTACTATCTACGCAAACTAAGGCTGGCTGGGAGACCGCAGGACTTAGATTAGTTTGTTTCTCTTCCCTGAGTAAAAGTTGATATGCCGTTCATGTTCTGTAATTATGGACTATGGGCTTATTCATTCGGAAGGTTTGAAGTGAGAGGTTATGGAGCGCTAAAGCTACATTATGGGTCACGGTAGGAATTTAGGTCCTTTCCTTGATTGTTAGTCCTACTAGTAAATATCCATAAATCCCCCCATCACATGACATTAAAACATTCATAAATTATCCTTGGCCTTCTTGATAGTTAATTGTCATTATTTCTTGTACTTTGATTAAAAAAATAAAAAGTGTTAAACCTTTATTACAAGTGGCCATGAGCAATCGATTATTATTAGATCCAGATGAAGTGCCACTAGTCACTCGTAACTCTACGGAAGCCATACCGTTGTTCTTGTCTTGTCAAGTTTTGCGTCTTCTCCTTGTCATCAGCTCCAGCCAGCGATCTGTGACAATTCGCAACAGTATATACAGGGCTCAAAAATGGCACTACATCCTCTAACAATTGCAGATTTATATATTGGTTCAAGTCAATATGGTGTCCTTCACCAGGACTTCTCAAACTTTTCCTACTGGGGCTTCAACAGACAGACCTGTGCTTTATGGTCAAAGGTCATGGCAACATTTAAGATATTGCCCAATTAACATTGCATTTGTCTCCTGACCTCTGTATAACATAAAAATAAGTTAAAGAAAATCCCGACAAAACTCTTTTTTTCTGCCATAGATTGTCCCAGACACGTGCAATTTATAGTTACATCTATGATAACTGTATTCTCACCAATAACTAGGGGGGCACCTAACCGATGATGCTGACCGCACAGTTGGATAAACACTATTCTACGCTTTGTCCAAGTGAATTCTGTATTTTTGTCTTCTGTCAAGACTATACATTGTTCTCCTCATTGGTCCAAGTGTTAGTATTGATATACTCAGTTGGATAAAGTCTATGCATTATTCTACTCTTTGACCTAAGTCAGCATATTGTTCTGCTTCTTCCCCCTCAAGTGCATGCATCATTTTACTCATTGGTCGAAGTCAGTACCTTTATCTGCTAAGTGGCCTAAGCCTCTGCATTGTTCTACACATTGTCCCAAGGTTTGCATCATTCTACCCATTAGCCCAAGTCTATGCATTGTTCTGTGAATTGGCTCAAGTCTATGCATTGTTTTACCAAGTCTGTGCTTTTTTCTAATCGTAAACCCCAGTCTATACATTGTTCTATTCATTGGCTCCAGTCTATGCATTGTTGTACTTATTGGCACCAGTCTATGCTGTGTTCTAGTAAGTCTCTACATTGTTCTACTCGTTAACCCCAGTCTGCATTGTTCTACTCATTGGCTCAAGTCTTTGCATTGTTTAACTCATTGGCACCATTCTATGGATTCTATTAATTGGCTCAAGTCTATGCATTGTTCTACCAAGTTTGTACATTGTTCTACTCGTTAACCCCAGTATATACATTATTCTACTCATTGGCCCTAGTCTTTACATTGTTCTATTCATTGGCTCAAGACTATGCATTGTTGTATTCATTGGTACCAGTCTATGCATTGTTCTAGCAAGTCTGTAGATTGTTCTGCTCGCTAACCCCAGTCTTTGCATTGTTCTTCTCATTGGCACCAGTCTATTTACTGTTCTTCCAAGGCTATACATACATTGTTCTACTCGTTAAGTCCAGTCTATACATTGTTCTACTTATTAGCTCTAGCCTTTGCATTGTTCTACTTACTGGCACCTTTCTGTGCATTAATTAACTCAAGTCTATGTGTTGTTCTACTCATTGGCTCCCGTCTATGCACTGTTCTTCTCATGGGACTAAGTCAATATATTGTTCTTCTCCATTCTTCCAAGTGCATATCGATTTCACTCATCAGCCCATCAGTGTGATGGAGGAGCAAAAAAAGTGCAAACACATTTCTGGGATGTGTTAAGAGAATCATAGAATCTAGATCACTTGAAGTAATTATCCCCCTCTGCTCCTCTTTGGTTAGACCTCATGTGAAATACTGCGTCCTCCACATTTTAAAAAAGGCATAGAAAAACTGGATCAAGTTCAGAGAAGAGCTACCAGGATGGTGAGTGGACGGCAAAGTATGTCCTACGAGGAACGGTTAAAAGATCTGGGAATATTTAGCTTTCAAAAAAGAAGGCTAAGAGGAGACTTAATTGCTGTTTACGAATATCTGAAGGGATGTCACAGTGTAGAAGGATCATACTTATTCTCACTTGCACATGGAAATACAAGAAGCCATGGAATGAAACTGAGAAGGAGAACACACAGCTTAGATATTAGAAAAAAAACTTTTTGACAGTGAGGGTAATCAATGAGTGAACAAGCTGCCATGAGAGGTGGTGAGTCCTTCTTCAATGGAAGTCTTCAAACAGAGGCAGTACAGACATCTGTCTGAGATAGTTTAGTGAATCCTGCATTGAGCAGGGGGTTGAACACAATTACCCTGGAGGTCCCTTCCAACTCTAGCATTCTATGATTACCATATATACTCGAGTATAAGCCGACCCGAGTATAAGCCGACCCCCCTAATTTTGCCACAAAAAACTGGGAAAACTTAATGGCTCGAGTAGAAGCCTAGGGTGGAAAATGCAGCAGCTACCAGTAAATGTCAAAAGTAAAAATAGATACCAATAAAAGTAAAATTAATTGAGACATCAGTAGGTTAAGTGTTTTTCAATATCCATATTGAATCGGGAACCCCATATAATTCTCCATACAGTTCATGATGGGCCCCATAAGATGCTCCATATTAAAGTATGCCCCATATAATTCTGTATAAAGGTTAATAAGGGCCCCATAAGATGCTCCATAACGATATTTGCCCCATAAAATGCTGCACAAACGTTGAATATGGCCCCATAAGATGCTCCATAAAGATACTTGCCCCATATGCTGTTGCTGCAATTAAAAAAAAAAAAAAATGACATACTCGCCTCTCGTTGCTCAGGGCCCCGGCACTTGCAATACTCACCGATCCTCGTTCCGGCACCGTTGTGTCTTCCGCGTCCTCTGCACTAACGTTCAGGCAGAGGGCGCAGACTAACCACGTCATCGCGCCCTCTGACCTGAGCGTCGCAGCAGAGGACGCGGAAGACGGGGCGGCGCCCGGAACGAGAACAGGTGAATATCGCGCAGTGCTCCTCCTCCCCATTATACTCACCTGCTCCTGGCGCAGTCTCTGCATCTCCCGTCTCCGGGCGCTGACAGCTTCTTCCAGCATTGAGCTGTCACCGTTACCGCTCATTACAGTAATGAATATGCGGCTCCATCCCATGGGAGTGGAGTCGGGTCCATATTCATTACTGTAATGAGCGGTACCATGTGACCCCTCAACGCTGGAAGAAACTCAACAACCGGAGATGCAGGGACCGCGCCGGGAGTAGGTGAGTATGTCACAGCCGCCGCTCCCCCTCTGAACCCCTGGGACAATGACTCGAGTATAAGCGAGACGGACACTTTCAGCCTAAAAAAATGGGCTGAAAATCTCGGCTTATACTCGAGTATATACGGTATTTGAAATTTTAATTTTCGTTTTTTTTTGTAATATGGAACAACACAACAAATATGTCTTTTAATATAAAGTTTTTCCAATTTATTTTCTTTCTAATCCTTAACTGTTCTTATCAATCAGCAAGACCTTGCTTTATTTTTTTTTGCTTTTCTTTTAACTACCACAGGAACCCCATTTTGGAATTTTGTTTTTCCAATGATCAGTGCTAACTACATGGCCAAGGCAGTATAATTAAAAAGACAAGTCTTCCTGAGTAAGAGGGAACACCCTACTGGTATCACCATGTGGTGTTCAGGGTTATTACCATACCGTGCAAAACAAGACCACAGTAGGTGGTGATGCTATTCTTATAAAATCACGGTCATCAATATGAGTACCAGCAGCTGCTGAAGTAAAGAGTCAGGGTGCTGGGTTGCTGCAGAGAGGAAGCAGATTTAAATGGAAGTCGTGCTGGGTTTCCTGTGTGCTGGAAGGTGAGGAATTTCATGGAAAGAACTTGGGTAGAAGAACATTGCCATTTTGTGGTTTGCAAAGCCCCGAAACCATGCTGAGGATAGAATGGACTTGTTGAGATGCCAAAGTCATACAAGTCTTTTCAGAAAGAAAGCCATTATAAGCTCCCACAGAGTGGTTTTATGGTTGTAGAATTTCATGCTTTTATACTTTAATAGAACGCTCGTTCTACCAAAGTAATGAGGTAGATCGGAGCCATAAAATAGTGCAATTGAGATCATATTGAAGAAGTTTTAAGAGGAGCACTACAAGCATTTAAGAAAGGAATGAAATCAAAGGATTCCTCTCACAAACATCGTTTATTACCTGTCCACTGGATCATAGGTGCTAAAAATAAATTAGCTGGTGACTCCAACAATCACGAAACTGCTTGTCCCCCCCCATGTCAATGAAGCGGCAGTGCTAATGCTTGACCACTACACCATTTAATGTCTATGAGATTTGTGATCATGGATGTGCGTTAATGTTTCCAGTAGAGGTGGTGCAAATTGTTTCGTAGGTCCTGGTCCATCTGAGCACGGGGTTAAACACGATGACCCTGGAGGTCTCTTCCAACTCTATAACACTTTATGATTCTATGATCTGCCACAACAGTAATCTCTAGCATCTGGATAGGAGCTCTGAGAACCGCATCCTAGCTCCTCTATCGATTTCCAGCCTGGCATGACGTCAACGTTGTAGTGTGAAGCACATGTGAAATTGTGTGAGATTGGCTATTCAAAGAAGAGCCATGGATGCCATCAGGTCAGAAGCAGTTTTCAGGCCTCTCATCTGGCAGTAACAAATTACTTACTTGGCTAATGGACGGGCTGTTGGAAATTGATTCTCATCAGTGGTCATGCAAGTACGCTACTTCTCAATTGAGATGGGACCCCCATAGCTATGATTGATGATGGTCCCAGCTTTCAGACCCCCCAGTGTTGATACATTCGTGGGATAACTTCTTTAAAATTTGCTTCTATTGTTAGCCAATATAATGTAGATGGGCAACAATACAGCATCACTCTTGTCTATTGGCTGCCTGGTACTATTGTTGTTGGCTGCCACAATCACTTGATTGAAACTGACCGAAGCTGTCTTGCTCAGGTCGGGAGACCCACCGGCCAGTCCGTGATTTTCTGTCCGCTCTCGGTCCAATTTATACGGTCGTCTGACTGTTCTCTGTCTGCCGAGTCAAAAGACCTGCAGTCAGTTCATGCATACGTGGTCCATGAAACATGGACATGTGACTGCAAGCTGAGCTGCAATATGAGATATATCCTGTAGGATCCTTATGAGTGCAGCTGTAATCTCATGCCAACTTGTAGAGGGGCTGTACAGCAGTATAAATCATGACTGCTTTCTGCCATACTTATACACAGGTTGCATGCGGTATTGCAACTCCTCTCCATTCACTTTAAAAAATCACAGCTCTAATGCCATAAAAGATCCATTGGACCAGTGTGCCGCTGTTTTTGGAGGAAGGCAGCCATGTTTTTATAATCTTATACAACTCCATGTTCAGAAGAATATCCAACAACTCTGTGATATTTCATTGTATGGTTCTACTATTTGCGGTCCAACTTAAGTCATATAGTAAAAAAGCCCAATATCTCAGAAGTGTTTTGTGGAACAGATTGTGAGAAATGAGAGGCACAGCAGCACTTTTCATCATGATGTTAGGTTGCTTTTCCAGGACATGCTGCTTTGTTCTTCATTGCTTAAAAAAAATAAAAAGAGAAGCAAAAATAAACCCAAAATGCTAAATTGCTGTAATAGCCCTTTCTGTATCGGGCAGATGGAAGATGTCATCCCAAATCGACTCCTGTAATTGCATGCATAAACAAATAGGATAACAATAGAAATGGCCAACTCTATTAACGACTGCAAAGTCAAAAGGTCCTACTGTGTGACATATGGTATACTGGAGAGCACATAGATATTCACTCAAAAGAGCAGTATGGACAATGGACGGACAAACCAAATACAGCCAACGTAGTGTGATCCTGCGGTCATGTTTTACTCTACTGCTCTCGTCAGCAGGTAGAAGACAAGTCTACACAAATCTATAGAATTTCTTTAAATCTAAGCTATTGAACTAATACAGATAGGATAGCTTTTATCTATTCTTTATCAGAGTTGTCTCTCTCTTTTCCCACTCCTCTAACCTCATAGGCATTTCAGTAAAGGCCTCCATACACATTAGACTAACCTCAACTGAACCCACCAATATTAGCGGGCTTGGACAACAGTCTAATGTGTAGGGTGGCCTTCCAGCTAGCATATGGCATGTCCAATTTTGGACTGCTGACCCCTTTTTGTCTGCATAAGCTGCCACCAGAGGAGTCTGGCAGTGGCTCTTTGATTGAGAACATAGAGCAAGCACTCCTGTGTACAGAGAAGTCGGGAGAGATGGCTGTTGACTGATCTGATCAGTGGAACCATTGTTTGTCTGACTGCTTACTATTCTATATGGGGCTCCTAATTAAATCTCTATATGTGGGAATGAACTGTAGTGAAATAGCAAAATAAGGTAGTTTATGCTATTAGGGTAGGCTATACTTAAAAAAAATGTGTAACGAAGGGGCCAGGTCTGAAGTTTTTTGTGACCATCCCAATGGACAAAAAATATCTTTCAAAGTGTTTGTAATAGAAATATATAAAGCAATACAAAGAAAAGAAAAACCCCCGCACCGCTGCTATATAGTTGGATTCTAAAAAAGCAACAACCCAAACTGATCAGAGAGCCAAATACCTTACGGGGTGCATCTTCCAAAGTGCCACATAATAGTCCAACAGAAGAAGAAAAAATGAAGTGCACTTACCCGTATATGCTGGTCACAATACTTTATTCGGACATAGTACAAAAAATGTGCAGGGAGGGATGTAGAAATATATAACCTTGTAATTTATATATTAAATTACCAAATCTCCACTGTTGTCCCTTTTTCACCTTTAGTCCTGAGTTTTGGCTACTCCACTTCTGGCTTGTACTCGGCAGAGTAGAAATCTTCATGTGTCGGGACATTATCAGTTCTCTGTGTTTAAGGAGCCGGCTAAAGGACTCATGTCCATAACTAAGTCAACTAACTTCTTTGTCGTGATCAGTGCATAGACTCAGGAGGGCAGTAGCCTAATTCATGAAATCAACCTGAACCCCTTCCCTTCATGAACTTTACTGATCATGAGCCAACAGTCTCGAGCTATGTCAAGCACAAACCAGAAGTAAAACTCCCAGGACATCTTTGTTAGTATTTTGGTGGACAATCTTCTTAATGGCAACTGATTGGCCCTAAAGACAGCTCCAATTAGGGTTGTGTTCCCTTCTCTTGGACCATTGTTGTATCAAAGCTTTGACCCACCAGGAGATCCTTGGATACTCTTGCTTGTCTGAAATTTATCGACCTCTTTGATTTGCCAATGTTGTTAATTTTTATCAAAATTGGAAAAAATGTGAAGGTGTACGACCCAACACCGCCCTGACTCGCAAACCTAACTTGTGAGCAACACACATTTGGTTTTCAGTTTTGGTTTCCTCCATAAGCACGACTTTGTTTTAGAAAAAAAAAATGTACGTCTTGTCCATGTAACTCGCCAGTAACAGGTTTGTGCTGCTGTTTTTGGCTTTGATGCTTTGAAACCAATTTTTTTTCGTTCCTAGAAACTTTTTTGTTTATGCAGCTGAAAGACAAACTCTCGAATCATCAATTATAGTGCAGTAGTTTTTAGAGTTGCCATAGTTGGATTATTTATTCAACGCGGCTTAGGCCTCTTAACTTTGGTGAAATGGGAACCTGCAAGATTTAAAATGAAAAGGAGCAGGTTTAGGGGTTTTTAAAAGCCGTTGTTGTATTACAGTAACTTGCACAGCCTTCGAACTGCCTTATCAAATAAATATGGTGTAAATGGATATAGCGGCCATTAATCTTCCGCCTGGTATTTCACTGAATATTTGAGAAGGTATCTGGAAACCGTTTCCTTCTGGGCTGTGCGTCTGGCCTCTTCCTTTTGGAAAAATACGTAACTTTTGCAGAATACTGGTGACATTATTTCACCTGGCTTCAGTTCAGATCCTTGGCGCTTTTTTTTTTTTTTTTTTAATAAGAACGCGCTTGCTTATAAGCTAAATAGCTGGAATATTTTCTGCAATTACAACTGTAATGTATCGAGCACCTAAGTGGAAGTAAATTACTGCAGAATAGTCCCTGTATTTTCTAAACTGTAACTTTGATATAGAGTTTTACTGTTTCAGGACATTGCTCGTAACTCGCGTTTATGCGTACATGCTTTATTACTTTTTATGCAGACATGTTAAGTTTTTTAGTATAACATGAAGTCGATAACTCCATAAGTTTTCTTTAAAAAAAAAAAAAAAAATAGGGAATTTCGGTTAATCTGGGTAACCACGTAAGGCTATATGTAAGTAGCCTACAAGACGAGTTACTTCGTACACTCTACTATGAGTATGTAAAGGATGACATAGTGTTCCAGCAGGACAACGACTCAAAGCATACATTGAGATTGGCAAAAAAATGGTTCAATGACAATGAACTATAGCTGCTGGATTGGCCTTCACAGTCTCTAGACCTGAAGTGAATTGAACACTTGTGGGTAGCGATGAAGAAAAAGCTGTATACATTCCCAAGTAAGTCGACCAGTATGTACCAACTTTGGGAATCTGTAGAAGAGACCTGGGATCAGATTTTAGCTGAGATGTTTGAATCTGATCAGGAGCATGTCCACAAGGATTCAGGCTGTGTGGAAAGTCAAAGGTGAATTTAAAAAATACTAACAAAATAATAAAAATTAAAATGTAGATTTTTTTGGAGCAAATCCGTAACAATGCAGTGACATGACAATAATCTGCATAACTAATTATATATAGTTTCATATAAAATTTGTTAATGACATAGCCACCCTTTGTCTATAAAATGATGGTATTCTCATGTTTAAGTAGTGGATGGTGAGATATGGAGCTGGAAAATCAAAAGTTCAAAATATTGTTACCCTTTTGCTCACCAGTGTACAACTTATTATTTAAAGGCAAGATTTTTCATATCATGATTTTTTCTAGTAATATTTCAATGTTCATTCTGGCCATTGGGGTTTATTTTAGTGTTTTTACCTTTTTAGGGAAAGTTTCAGCAGTCTCATTATCATTAAAGGCAGGGTCAGATGTGTACCTCTGTACACATCTGATAACCCTTGATCCACCAATCACAACAGGCAATATCATAGCTCCTTCTCCCTTCACAATGACATTTGCACGCGCTCATTAGCTGCTTCAATACAGAAGATGTACATGTGTTGTTTCCTGAAACAACAGGAAGTTAAAGTCTAAAAAAGCCCCAGTGGTCGGTGTGAAAATAGCTAAATTTCTAATTTTCATTTTCAATACAGATTGTATGTGGAAAAAAATCATTGCCAAAAATAAAAAAAATATATATATACATTTCACACAAACACCTGATTTAAACTATAGGTCATTTTCTGATGACCGCTTCTTTAGTGGGTGCTGTGGTGAGGTTTTGTGCACAAATAGCAGGTATAGCAAGTTCTAGTCTTGAGATTACATCTATGAAATAAAAAAGAAAAGAAAATCTTTTTATTTTTTAGAATTTGACTTGGGTGAAGAAGTGTTGTAAAATATATAAACAACAACAAAAAAAAACACAAAGAAAATCTAGTAACATCACCATCCCTGTAGCAATGGTTCCGACACACCAATTATTTTAGTATCCGCTGCAGCCAATCATTAGCCTCAGTGGTCATGCTGGCAAATACTGCCCTTGTCCCCTTAGTCTATGATTAGATACATGAATGATGGACATGACGTAATTGTTTCAAGACCGGCAAGAATCACGACAGGAGGTTCACAAGACCTGGGTTGGAAAGAATAGGTGAGCAATGTTTATTATTACATTTCCTGCTCTTAGCCAAATGTTTTAAAATTGCAGACAACCCCTTTTAACAAAATGGTTTATATTTTACCTACTTTCGCTGTAGAATTGGCCATTTTAGACCTGGAGAGGTTCACTGTAGCGTTCTTCAATGGGATGATCGATCAGACATCTAGAAAAATGCCCTACTCCCTCCTTATCCATTCCTTGCGCTCATATTTTTGATTTTCCCCCTTTGGTATAAAGGGTCAACGCTTTGTCCATAACCTATAGCATTCGACAATTTCTGCCCGATAAATGAGAATCCTATATTTTAGTAGAGCAACCTTTCTCTATTCAGGGATGTTCTCTTTCTAAACCAATATTGCATTTTGACTGTTAAACGTGCATTCGACTCGTAGACTCTTACCTCGAATTTGGAAGTCTATACTTCATGTTTTATGGGCTCAAATGAGTCATTTTTACTACGGTGCAGACATAATTAAATCGAATTGTAAATCATCGACTCAACAAGCAGAAAGGTGGCATTACTTTTGTCTCGGATCGGAATATATTTTGTCAGAAGTTCACAGCTGGGATTCTTAAATGAGAATATTTGAACATAAATATACAACCCCGCTTATTTTTTTCTCTTTTTTTTTTCGTGAAGCTGTGCACCTTGAAATCTGGAACAAAAATAAATTCACACTGTGATGGCATTACTCATTCTGCTGAGAGTTCATAGTCAAGAGGTTAAGTATCCGTAAATTGGTGGCTACGTATCGGCTCTCTGGTCCCCTACATACTACATTTATTAAGGAAGCTGAAGGCTTGACTTTGAAATTGGGCAAAAATGTTGTTTCCTACCCCCTCCCTCTACAAAGTAATATATACAAATCCATCCACCATACAAAGTAAGTTTGCTGGCAAAATAGTATGAAAGATCTCTGGAGGTGCTTCCACACTCAACACCTGTGACAAATTCACTGACACATCCCCCTGGCTTCCATGAACCAGAATAGACTTTATTAGAAGATTTCCACCAAAAATGTAAAAATGTCCATATACCATATACTTTATAGCAAATTAGCAGTATCAGGAGTGTTTTGTTCTTTTTATTTTTTGGCAAAAAATGTCTACTGGTCACTGTAAACATTTTTGAAAAAGTGACCAGAAGTGGCTCCCTATTGCTTATCATCTTTTCATTAGTTTTTCAAATCGATAAAACTTTAACACCTTTGCAAAGTCTGATAACCACTCTGACGGCATGTCCAGGCTGCTGCCAAAATGGTCACTTTGATTGCTCCTTTCTATTTTCTCAAACACTTCCGATTTTAGGGAATTAGAAGGTACAAAGTGGTCCTTATGCTGGAGTTCCCTCAAATTCCTTGAGCAAAAAAAGATGTAATATTTGACTGAGTTGTTCTTAAAACCACTTTGGGCTCTAAGACTAGGGTCCACCACTAGGAACATTCATTGCTCTGACAGCCCATCTATATTACATGAAAGGCCAGCTTGTCCGCAACAGACATAGGCAAAAGAACAGTGTCTGGACCCTTTACAGTCCAATATCTCATCATATTACACAATTCCACCTTCTTTGGAGGTAGAAGTGGCCTCCTTACTTCTTGGGCCACCAACATGTTCCACCAATGGTGTGTCCACCTTTCGGAGCATGTTATACTACATTTCTCCCTAAAGTGCCATGGTGTTGTGGACTGACCTGGTATGGAGCAGTGATATTGCAACCAGTAGGAGCAGCACCGACAAGTAGCATAGGCAAGTATAGCCAAGGAGTCAGTACACAGGAACAGCAATGTAGTTTTAAGGATTAAGCAGGAATCGTAGTCACGAAAGCTGGAGGTTGTCACCAGGAGCAGCTATGTCATTTGAAGGAATAAGCAATAATTGTAGTCAGGAAAACCAGAGGTAGATATCAGGAGCAGCAGTGTCGTATGAAGAAGCAGGAGGAAGGACGCTTGACTAGAGGCTGGTAGCTCAATAATCATGCAAGGAAAGGAGCGCAAGGCCAGGTTTAAATAGGGTGTGCAATCAAGATGAGCCAATCAGGAACTCAGGGTGGTGACCAACAGGAAACTCAGGGTAGAGACATCAGCAACAACATAGGTACAAGTATGTATTTGGGTTAGCACAGAACTGTCCAGTGAACTGAATAGCTCAGAGTGAAGAGCTGCCGTCTGGTGCACAGGTTCTGCTGGGTTCGAATCCTGACACTTGGTGTCACAAAGCATGACTAAAAAAAGAGATCCCACTCCATTGGGACTTCACTCTTTGATCCATAGTGGAGAACTCCCATCTTGGGGTATGTTCACATGGAGGTTTTTTTTATACTGTTTCTGGTGCAGATTACACAGCCAAATCCACCTTTGGCTACTTTCACAATAGCGTCGGCCCGTCGCAGAGCGTCGGCCCGTCGCAGTGCGTCGGGCTGACGTACCGACGCATTCTGTGACAACGCAGCACAACGGGGGCAGCGGATGCATTATTACAATGCATCTGCTGCCCCATTGTGAGTTACGGGGAGGAGGGGGTGGAGTTCCGGCCGCGCATGCGCGGTTGGAAATGGCGGACACGACGCACAAAAAAAAGTTACATGTAACTTTTTTTTGTTCCGGTGGTCCGCCACAACACGACCCTACCGTCGCAAGACGGTTGCGACGTGTGGCAATGCGTCGCAATGCGTTGCTAATGTTAGTCTATGGGGAAAAAACGCATCCTGCAGACAACTTTGCAGGATGCATTTTTTGTCCAAAATGACGCATTGCGACGTGCGCCGTACGACACTAGTGTGAAAGTAGCCTAATAAAGCCACTTGAAATATGCTTTCAAAAAGCTTCACATTCATTTGAAAGAGGAAACGTGTCTATAGTGCACGGAAAGCATTCAGACCCCTTTAAATTTTTTACTCTTTGTTTCATTGCAGCCATTTGGTAAATTCAAAAAAGTTCATTTTTTTTCTCATTAATGTACGCTCTGCACCCCATCTTGACTGAAAAAAACAGAAAGGTAGAAAATTTTGCAAATTTAATAAAAAAGAAAAACCGAAGTAACACATGGTCATAAGTATTCAGACCCTTTGCTCAGTATTGAGTAGAAGCACCTGCACACAACGTCTGTTTTTTTCTCTGGCAGCAGAGCTACCTAGTTTTTCCATATGCAGCTTCTTAAGGAAAATGCCGGCCGTCTTTTTCCTGTAATGGCTTCGTCTTTTGCTATGACTTTACGGCTGGCACATTTCCTTTGTACATTCCACTATAAGGGTATGTTTCCAAGGTCAGGATTGCATCAGGATTTGACGCAGGTAAAATCTGCACCAAATCTGCACCTGAGGTCACTGGCAGGTCACCTGCGTATTTGATGCTTTTTTACATGCGTTTTTGATACGTTTTTTGATGCTTTTTCATGCGGATTTGTGTGTTTTTGTAAGCTAAATAAAGATATACCAAAAAAAAGAATTATGATGTCATTTCTTGTCTAACCTCTTCATTTACATACTCCATTGAAGAATAATGTTTACACACAGAGATAGATGATAGATATGGGATAGATAGATAATAGATAGATAGATCTATCGTATCTATCTATCTATCGTATCTATCTATCTATCGTATCTATCTATCTATCGTATCTATCTATCTATCTATCGTATCTATCTATCGTATTTATCTATCGTATCTATCTATTATCTATCTATAAATATTATCTATCGATAGCTAGAAAGATATATTGATAGACAGATACGATAGATAGATAATACCAAGCCCAATTTTTAGTAATAAATATAATAAAATGGTACATAAAGAGTTAGGTCGGGATCACACGTGTGAGAAACTCGGACGAGTCTCGCATCAATACCCAGCACTGCCGACGGCACTCGGGAGTGAAACGTGCTGTTGCATGTATTTCTATGTAGCCGCACGCTCCGCTCCTGAGTGTCGGCGGCAGTGCCGGGTATAAAGATGCGAGGCTCGTCCGAGTTTCTCGCATGTGTGATACCGGCCTTAAGTAAAGACACACACACACGAAATCTGCGTTAGGCCGGGGTCACACTTGCAAGAAATTTGCACGAGTCTCGCACCTTAATACCCGGCACTGCCGCCGGCACGCGGGACCGGAGTGTGTGGCTGCATTTATTTCTATGTATCTGCACGCTCCCGTCCCGAGTGCCGTCGGCAGTGACGGTATTGAGGGAAGAGACCCGTGAGTTTCTCGCAAGTGTGACCCTGCCTAAAAGCAATATGTTTAATTGAAAAAAAAAATGGCGTGGGCTCCTGCGCAATTTTCTGCTCCAGAGAGGGAAAGCCAGCTACTGGGGGAACAGATGTTTGTAGCTTGGGAAGGGGTTAATACCCATGGAGCTTCCCACGTTATGAATATCAGCCCACAGCTGTATATTTAGCCTTTACTGGCTATAAAAATAGGGGGACCCCCACCCCTCAAAAAACAAATGACATGGGGTCCCCCTATAATTTATAGCCAGAAAGGTTACGCAGACAGCTGTTGGCTGATATTCATAGCCTAGAGAGGGGCCATGGATATTGGCCCCCCTACCTACCGAAAGCCACATGGAGAATGTACTTGTTACTTCTTTTAATCGCTTCACAGTTCCAAACCCTGAAGCAACTAAAATAGGTAACAAAAGACTGAACATGTGCACAGTAATGACATTTTTTTTTACATTCCCGTGCATTGTTTTCATTTTCAGCTGCGATTTTTCAGGTGGGTTCCAAGCAGAGTACACCAGGAAAAGGAATTGTGCATACAAACCTTATGGGTGACATTTGCTCTGGTGACCCCGAAACCATATATTTTTACATAGTAGGCCATTGCTATGAATGACTGCCCTGGTAGGCCATAGCCAGACCTCCCAAATTTTACAGAACAGAAAGAGAGGCAAACCATGTTGTTCTCTAAGATGAGATGTCAGAGAGGCAAACCATGTTGTTCTCTAAGATGAGATGTCAGAGGGTGCTGTGGCAGTGAGGGTCATACACCAGGCGCCCAAGACAGCAAGGCATAGACCCAGATTTGGGATTGTCCCTCTTTATCTGGGACAGTTGGGACTAGAGCTGAGCGGATTGATTAACAGGACTCTCCTCCAGCATTTAGATTAGTGCTGTTTGGCAGCTCTTTGGTCAGGAGGCCGCGAATTTCATACCTTCAGGCGTTCCCGACGCGGCTTTTGATTAGCCTGGGCTGGCACAGCATCATCTATGCACCTCATGTCTAGTTGGGACCTATGGATTTTTTTGTTAATTCATTCATAGTCATAATAGCCATAATTTTGTCATCTTTAAGATAGCTTCACTATACCACATCTGGCTTTTTTGTGGCTGTATGACTCTGTTGACATATTGCATACATTTTGTGATTTTTGTTTTCTGCCCTAAACTACCCAATCGCAAATGTTATGATAGTGTTGCAACTCACTCAGGAAACAAGGGAACACACTAAAAACTGGAACTGACCCTGCCGGTTCCTGCACAGAGTAAAGATCCTGACCCCGCAGTCCCTAGTGGTTCCTGCGTGAACTGAGATAGCCCTAACCACAGACTAGATGATGGCAATTCGGACCTACGCTGCCTGAAAGGCCGTTGAGCACTTCATGTTTCTCCTAAGGGCAGAGCAGAGTGTAAATTAGCTACAGAATGGAAAGTGTGCTGAAATAGAGATCCCAGAGTGAGTAAAACAAACCACGAATTACAAAATAAAGGATTAAATATGTACTGTTATAAAATATGCTGCCTGCTTCCTAAAAAGAAACAAGATAGGTGCAGGGTAAAAAACATAAACCGGAAAGAGATAAACCCTAGCTGGTCTTTTACTGCCTGGCTTAAGCTTCAGCAGTATGGCTGATCATTCAAATAAGATGATCCACATAAGGAAATACCATCAGGAAAAAGTATATAAAGCTTCACCCGAAAGGCGATAGGGCAGACAAATGAGTAAATGAAAACACCTGTTACCCTTAAAAGACTTCTGCAAGGATAACAGAAACAAAACACCGGAGAAAAGGTGTATCTGCTGTGGCTCGGCAGACAGAGAAGCCAACCACAAAGCATGGGGTCAAGGATTCCAACCCAGAAGCATGACCGTGATATTCTATGGTCATTGCATTTTTACAATAGGTGAGAGCTATAACTATACCTTGTTTTCCTGAGTCCCCTCGGTATATCTAAGAATTGACTTAGCCCCAATATTGCATTGCATTATTTGGGTCTCCTCTACGTCCCATGTGTTCCCCTTTTCCTTTTCATTTACCATTTGAACCTCATTATTTTTCCAGTATTACCTTCCCGTCATTCGTAACAGCACCTCATCTCGGAGTAGAGCTTGACCCGATAGCCGCTTCTATGGTATCCTACCATGTAGATGGATGGGTACACCAGTTTTCCTTTCATACTCTGTATTCACATCTGTCACAAGCTCAAGAAAAAAAAAAAAAGTCTGTTGAGTGTTAAGGAATTTTTCAGAACTACAATGGTGTATTATTTATCCCGTTTCTCTAAGATTCCTAACGCAACACTTGTGTCCTTAGAAAGCATTCCTGAATGCAGATGATCATGACCTGATGTTTTCCAACATCCTTTCCTGCTGTCAATTTCAGTCATGTCAGGCTAACATTTGGTTTCTCATAAATCAATAAGGTTACACACAGAAAAGTAGGATAAATAAGACCATGTAGAGAAGAGACAACTGCGTCTTCAAAGAGTAATCACCCGGACTTATCTAAACAAGATGGTATCCTAGTCTTGAAAGCTTGCAATTTGTTACCATCTTTTCAGTTAGCCATTAAAAGGTATCAACCACTGAGGACTCTCAATTCTAATATATAAAGCTGAATGTATGCATGTGTGTATGTATGTATGTGTGTATGTCCGGGATTGGCATCTGCACCGTCGCAGCTACAGCCACAAAATTTTCTACAGTCACACATCTGGACCCCAAGAGCGTCATAGGCTATGTTGTGAGGCGAAATTTTAACCCCGCGCATTCCAAATCACCAAACAATTTTGCCCCTATCTACATAATGGGGAAAAAAGTGAAAGGAAAAGTGTTGGAGGCGTCGCAGCTACAGCCACAAAATTTTGCACAGTCACACGTCTGGACCCTGAGAGCGTCATAGGCTATGTTGTGAGGTGAAATTTTAACCCCGCGCTTTCCAATTCACCAAACAATTTTGCCCCTATCTACATAATGGGGAAAAGTGAAATGAAAAGTGTTGGAGGCTCACGCAAAACTCACCTCATGGAAAACTTGCCACACGCAAAACTTGCACACGCGGAAAAATTGCCACATGCACAAAAGTTGGAACACATGCAAAAGTTGCCTCACACAAAACTTGCACATACTCAAAAGGCACCACACATAAAACTCGCCAAGCGCAAAACTCGCCATGCGCAAAACTTGCTGCACACAACTTGCTACACTAACCTGTCACATGCAACTCGACACAAAAAGTTGCTACACGCATGTTGCCACACAAAACTCATCTCACAAAAGTCGCTACATGCATGTCGCCACACGCAACTCAACACACACAACTTGACACATGAAACTCGCCCTAAAACACACACAAGTCTGGTATTATCCTTCAAAAAGAAAAATCTCATTAATAAGCAGACAAAATACAAGAGCAACAAATCTGCCATATAGGAAATACGGCAGCTGTCAGTCACATGTCCTGTCTATTATGTGTATGTGTGAGCTAATATATACTGCCAGGGGAAGGGCTTCCTGTTGGCTGGGGATTTATCAGGCTGCCAATTTAGCTTACAAATACTGAGGTAAAAATACTGAGCAAATAACGTGTGAACGAGGTCTAATACAGGAGGAGATGACACACAGGTATATACTATATACAGGGGAGATGACACACCGATATATACTATATACAGGAGAGATGACACACTGATATATACTATATACAGGAGAGATAACACACAGGTATATACTATATAGAGGAGGAGATGACATACAAGTACATACTATATACAGGAGATGACATACAGGTATATACTATATACAGGAGGTGATGACACAGGTATATACTATATACAGGAGCAGATGACCTACAGGTATATACTGTATACAGGAGGAGATGACACACAGATATATACTATATACAGGGGAGATGACACACAGGTATATACTATGTACAGGAGGAGATGACACACAGGTATATACTATGTCATCTCCTCCTGTATATACAGGTATATACTATATATAGGAGGAGATGACATACAGGTATATACTATATACAGGAGAGATGACACACAGCAGGTATATACTATAAACAGGGGAGATGACATACAGGTATATACTATATACAGGAGATGACATACAGGTGTATACTATATATAAGGGAGATGACAAACATGTATATACTGAGGTGAAAATGAGGGGTGTGAGGTGAAAATGAAAAGGTGTGAGTGCAAAATAAGAGGAGTGAGGGAAAATAGTGGAGTGATCGGAAAATGACAGATGTGAGGTCGAAATGACAAGTGTTAGGGGGGAATGAGAGGAGTGAGGGAGAAAATGAGAGGTGTGAGGTAGAAAATGAGAGATGTGAGGGGGAAAATGAAAGATGTGATTGGGAAAATAAGAGAAGTGAGGTGCTATAACTAACCACAGATATTTACTATGCCCAGGCAACGCCGGGCTCTTCAGCTAGTTCTAAATTTTTTTCTAAACAGATTGTGATTATTATAGGGATCCTGCCATGTCATGTTGCCCTAACCATGTGCAGCTTAGTTGCGGATGGGCTCAAATAACTTTGTTTAATTCTGAAACAGTGCTACATTTCAGAGTAGAGACATTGGCGACCCGGGACGGATTGACTAAGATGACTATCCCCCGAGGCAAGCCCCCACGAGCTTCTCGCCACCTCGCCCTATGATGATTGACTGTTCTCACAGCATGAATCATGGACAAGCTTTTTTTTTTCTTCAAATATCCATATTTCACTCTTTCAGCCAAGACAGACCGTAAGCCCAGGATGATAGGACTGAGATGACTAGTCACTGAGCCAATTTCCTCTTGCTTCTTCCCACCTGGCTCTGTATGATTGATCTCACTTTCCTTATACTTGCATAGGGAGGGACCTGTCAATCATGCATAGCCAGGTGGGGATAAGTTAAAACCGGCCCACTTTGGTGACCAGTCACTTGGATCCAGGCCCACCATGTGTCTTCTTTGAAAAGCCGCAGATTTTCTTAGTGAAACATGGGTATATGTAAAGAAGAAACTTGTTCCTAAATACATATAATTTACAACACAGAACACCATTTCCTTTGTCAGCACATCATCAGTGCTTTGTGTGAAGTGGGCTGGCAGAGAAGAGAATTGAGGTAAGCAAGTCAGCAGTCACCACAATGTTGATCATAAATTAACTCTGTCTTGTATTGAGCACATAGCTTGAAAGTGACCACACTATCATTGGAGGATTAGGGCAACTTTGTATTACAAATACACAAATAAGTTGTTCGTAACTTTATCAAGAATTAGAGTTGTGCAAAATGATTCACAGGAGCCTGGTCCAGTAGACATGTCGCTAGTCTACGACAGCCAGACCAGAACCATTCCAACCGCTTCTTATATACAGGCATCTCCGGGTCTTCTTCTGATTAGTATGTCCCATGCAACATCATCGTTGCAGTGCAAAACAGGCTTGGCGGTGTATCGGTTGATTTATCAAAGAGGAGCTGAGGATGCCGGCAGCTAGAATAAGAGATTTACAGGGCTCTGGTCCGGAAGCCATGGACTACCGATGTGGCTGCTGCTGGACCAAGGTAATGTAGATCAGTACAATGGCTCAGTGGTTAGCATTGTTGTTTTGCAGCATTGGGGTCCTGTGTTCAAACTCACCAAGAGCAACATCTGCGAGGACATACTGATCGGGAATATAGATTGTGAGTCCCCATAGGTACAGTGACGATCATGTGTGTAATATAGGCAAGCATAATAATATTTTTGCTAATATCTATTAGGAACATATCCAAAGATATTTTTTTTTAGCTTTGGGTAATCCAAAATACTGCAATTACTAATTGTAATAGTATTGGTTATTATGATTTTATTATTATTATTGTTTTATATTACTATTTATGATTTTTGTTAATACTACAAATTTTATTATATATTTTATTAGTATTTATTATTTTTATTAATAATACTACAATTTCTATTATTATGTGTTTATATTATTAGAAATTATTTTTATCAATACTACCATTTTTTAAATAATTATATCATTATTACTTTATATTATTTTTAGTAATAATACTGCAATTGTTATTATTATTTTTTATATTAGTATTTATTATTTTTATTATTAATACTATAACTTTCATTATTATTATAATATTTTTTATTACTAATAATTCAATTTTATATATAATTGTATTTTTATTATTTTATATTATTTATCTGTATTAATACTACAATTGTTATATTAATATTATTTTATATTTATAATTTATTAATAATACTAAAATTATTGTTATTTTTATATTTTACATATATTCATTGCTTTAATTTGCTATTTAAATTCAAATGTAAGAAAATTGCGTTGATCAATATGGTGCATATTAACCAGAAGTGGTGGGTCTGTTTCAGACACGCATTCGACCTTGCCTGCGTCCTCCTGGGTCAGATCTATCAAAATGACAGAATTTGGTGCTCAACATGAGAAGAAAAATTTACATTTGCATCAAGTCTGACATTTGATACCGTTCTCCCAGGGACAGTTATTTGAAGCACCTGAGTTTGGTGTTGAGGACATATAGTGCACGTTGCCTGCAGAACTTAGCACACTATATGTAGACTCTTTTATATTATAGGGTGTTTGGAATTTTTTTTTTTTTTTGCAAAATTTTAAAAAAATAAAATAAAAATATTATTTGCTAATCTATGTTAATGGGCGCTCATGACGTTTTTTTCCCATTTCACTTCTGACAGTACATTTTATAATGATTTATATTACATGTATTTGAGAACGGTTTATTCTTATCATTTACTTATTGTTTTTTCTATTTTCTTTTTGTTTTAAAACAAAACTGTAAGGCCTGAATATTGAGCAAATTCTTATCTTAAATACATTTATCACCTTCCGATACGTAATGAAAGCTGTTTGGCCCACTTTGATCCTCAACGCCTCACACAACCTGTTAACGGTGGTGGCCGTGGTTTTGACAGAAGGAGGCCATGTATTCCTTATCACTTGAAGTTCTCCTGTATCAAAAATTCTACCGATCCTTCCCAATAAACCAGACTAGCAGATGCCTAAGCCTAGATAGGACTACTGTGCCAATGCACACCGCTATACAGATATGCTCTACCTTACCTTTCCTCTTGACTCAATGTATCTCAGGAGAAGTGAGGCAAGACGACCAGCTTGTTAGAAAAGTTTTTGGGATACTCTGCTGGGAGATGTTATGCTATACATGGCAACCCAGTAGTTGTGATGAGAGTTGACGTATAGTGAGGGTTTTGCTAGCATGTCGCTATAATGTGTTGAATTTTGCAATTACAGTCGTGGATACGTTTGTGAAGGTGGTCGTTCACTTTGGAGAGGTCTCCAGAGGGTAAGGTCACCCATGTGTGTGGGAACCTAGAGTTGTGCTCTCCACATCCTCTTATGTTATGTTGCAGTTTAAATTAAATGGTTAGTCCAATAAAAACAAGTTGTTACCTATCCGTGGGATAGGTATAACTCTCTGATTGGTAGGTGTCCGGATGCTGGACCTGTACTGATTGGGCAATTTTCTTTTACCCCTTTACAAAATTTAGTGGCAGGTCTTCTACCCGACTGCCACTCCATTTATGCTTTATAGGGCTGCCAGAAAAAGCAGTGCGAAGCGTTCAATATAGTCGTATAGAGAATGGATGGAGCATCAGCCGAGCATATCTAACAGAGGATAATACTACCCGGTTCTGATGATCGCCCCCAGTGGTAAACCCCCACCGATAAGTAAGTTATCACCCCTCTTGCTGATATTATCGTGTATAGGTTAAACTTGTTTTCATCAGGCAAGTCCTTCAACTTTTATAGCACATCTCATATAATTATTAGTATATCATTGCATTAATAATATCTACTAAGCCCCCAATTAGTCAGTGTTTACACCAAAAATCCAGGGTAAAGCACTTTGCAAAGTTGCAAACTTTTTGCTTAACTAGAAGCTGTGGTGTACCTTAACCCCTTTACCCCCAAGGGTGGTTTGCACGTTAATGACCGGGCCAATTTTTACAATTCTGACCACTGTCCCTCTATGAGGTTATAACTCTGGAACGCTTCAATGGATCCTGGTGATTCTGACATTGTTTTCTCGTGACATATTGTACTTCATGACAATGGTAAAAATTCTTTGATAGTACCTGCGTTTATTTGTGAAAAAAACGGAAATTTGGCGAAAATTATGAAAATTTCGCAATTTTCCAACTTTGAATTTTTATGCAATTAAATCACAGAGATATGTCACACAAAATACTTAATAAGTAACATTTCCCACATGTCTACTTTACATCAGCACAATTTTGGAACCAAAATTTTTTTTTGTTAGGGAGTTATAAGGGTTAAAAGTTGACCAGCAATTTCTCATTTCTACAACACCATTTTATTTTAGGGACCACATCTCATTTGAAGTCATTTTGAGGGGTCTATATGATAGAAAATACCCAAGTGTGACACCATTCTAAAAACTACACCCCTCAAGGTGCTCAAAACCATATTCAAGAAGTTTATTAACCCTTCTGGTGCTTCACAGGAATTTTTTGAATGTTTAAATAAAAATGAACATTTAACTTTTTTTCACAAAAAATTTAATTCAGCTCCAATTTGTTTTATTTTACCAAGGGTAACAGGAGAAAATGGACCCCAAACATTGTTGTACAATTTGTCCTGAGTATGCCAATACCCCACATGTGGGGGTAAACCACTGTTTGGGCGCACGGCAGAGCTCGGAAGCGAAGGAGTGCCATTTGACTTTTCAATGCAAAATTGACTGGAATTGAGATGGGACGCCATGTTTCGTTTGGAGAGCCCCTGATGTGGCTAAACATGGAAACCCCCCACAAGTGACACCATTTTGGAAAGTAGACCCCCTAAGGAACTTATCTAGAGGTGTGGTGAGCACTTTGACCCACCAAGTGCTTCACAGAAGTTTATAATGTAGAACCGTAAAAATAAAAAATCATATTTTTTCACAAAAATTATCTTTTCGCCCCCAATTTTTTATTTTCCCAAGGGTAAGAGAAGAAATTGGACCCCAAAAGATGCAGAGCCGTAAAAATAAAACAAATTTTTTCCCACAAAAATTATTTTTTTAGCCCCCAGTTTTGTATTTTCCTGAGGGTAACAGGAGAAATTGGACCCCAAAATTTGTTGCCCAATTTGTCCTGAGTGCGATGATACACCATATGTGGGGGGAACCACTGTTTGGGCACATGGGAGGGCTTAGAAGGGAAGGAGTGCCATTTGAATGCAGACTTAGATGGAATGGTCTGCAGGTGTCACATTGCGTTTGCAGAGCCCCTAATGTACCTAAACAGTAGAAACCCCCCACAAGTGACACCATTTTGGAAAGTAGACCCCCTTAGGAACTTATCTAGATGTGTGCTGAGCGCTTTGACCCACCAAGGGCTTCACAGAAGTTTATAATGGAGAGCCGTAAAAATAAAACAAAAATTTTTTCCCACAAAAATTATTTTTTAGCCCCCAGTTTTGTATTTTCCCGAGGGTAACAGGAGAAATTCGACCCCACAATTTGTTGTCCAATTTGTCCTGAGTGCGCTGATACCCCATATGTGGGGGGGAACCACTGTTTGGGCGCATGGGAGGGCTCGGAAGGGAAGGAGCTCCATTTGGAATGAGGACTTAGATGGAATGGTCTGCAGGTGTCACATTGCATTTGCAGAGCCCCTAATGTACCTAAACAGTAGAAACCTCCCACAAGTGACACCATTTTGGAAACTAGACCCCCTAAGGAACTCATCTAGATGTGTTGTGATAGCTTTGAACCCCCAAGTGTTTCACTACAGTTTGTAACGCAGAGCCGTGAAAATTAAAAAAAAATCTTTCCCCCCAAAATTATTTTTTAGCCCCCAGTTTTGTATTTTCCCGAGGGTAAGAGGAGAAATTCGACCCCAAAAGTTGTTGTCCAATTTGTCCTGAGTACGCTGATACCCCGTATGTTGGGGGAAACCACCGTTTGAGCGCATGGCAGAGCTCGGAAGGGAAGGAGCGCCATTTGGAATGCAGACTTAGATGGAATGGTCTGCAGACGTCACATTGCGTTTGCAGAACCCCTAATGTACCTAAACAGTAGAAACCCCCCACAAGTGACCCCATATTGGAAACTAGACCCCCCAGGGAACTAATCTAGATGTGTTGTGAGAACTTTGAACCCCCAAGTGTTTCACTACAGTTTATAACGCAGAGCCGTGAAAATAAAAAATCTTTTTTTTTCCCACAAAAAATATGTTTTAGCCCCGAGTTTTGTATTTTCCCAAGGGTAACAGGAGAAATTGGACCCCAAAAGTTGTTGTCCTATTTGTCCTGAGTACGCTGATACCCCATATGTTGGGGTAAACCCCTGTTTGGGCACACGGGAGAGCTCGGAAGGGAAGAAGCACTGTTTTACTTTTTCAACGCAGAATTGGCTGGAATTGAGATCGGACGCCATGTCGCGTTTGGAGAGCCCCTGATGTGCCTAAACAGTGGAAACCCCACAATTATAACTGAAACCCTAATCCAAACACATCCATAACCCTAATCCCAACAGTAACCCTAACCACACCTCTAACCCAGACACACCCCTAACCCTAATCCCAACCCTATTCCCAACCGTAAATGTAATCTAAACCCTAACTGTAACTTTAGCCCCAATCCAAACTGTAGCCCTAACCCTAGCCCTAACCCTAATCCTAACCCTAGCCCTAACCCTAGCCCTAACCCTAGCCCTAGCCCTAACCCTAGCCCTAGCCCTAACCCTAGCCCTAGCCCTAACCCTAGCCCTAACCCTAGCCCTAACCCTAGCCCTAACCCTAACCCTAGCCCTAATGGGAAAATGAAAATAAATACATTTTTTTTATTTTTCCCTAACTAAGGGGGTGATGAAGGGGGGTTTGATTTACTTTTATAGCGGGTTTTTTAGCGGATTTTTATGATTGGCAGCCGTCACACACTGAAAGACGCTTTTTATTGCAAAAAATATTTTTTGCGTTACCACATTTTGAGAGCTATAATTTTTCCATATTTTGGTCCACAGAGTCATGTGAGGTCTTGTTTCTTGCGGGACGAGTTGACGTTTTTATTGGTAACATTTTCGGGCACGTGACATTTTTTGATCGCTTTTTATTCCGATTTTTGTGAGGCAGAATGACCAAAAACCAGCTATTCATGAATTTCTTTTGGGGGAGGCGTTTATACCGTTCCGCGTTTGGTAAAATTGATAAAGCAGTTTTATTCTTCGGGTCAGTACGATTACAGCGACACCTCATTTATATCATTTTTTTATGTTTTGGCGCTTTTATACGATAAAAACTATTTTATAGAAAAAATAATTATTTTGGCATCGCTTTATTCTCAGGACTATAACTTTTTTATTTTTTTGCTGATGATGCTGTATGGCGGCTCGTTTTTTGCGGGACAAGATGACGTTTTCAGCGGTACCATGGTTATTTATATCTGTCTTTTTGATCGCGTGTCCTTCCACTTTTTGTTCGGCGGTATGATAATAAAGCGTTGTTTTTTGCCTCGTTTTTTTTTTTTTCTTACAGTGTTTACTGAAGGGGTTAACTAGTGGGCCAGTTTTATAGGTCGGGCCGTTACGGACGCGGCGATACTAAATATGTGTACTTTTATTGTTTTTTTTTTTTATTTAGATAAAGAAATGTATTTATGGGAATAATATTTTTTTTTTCTCTCATTATTTTGGAATTTTTTTTTTATTTTTTTTTTACACGTTTGAAATTTTTTTTTAAACTTTTTTACTTTGTCCCAGGGGGGGACATCACAGATCAGTGATCTGACAGTTTGCACAGCACTCTGTCAGATCACTGATCTGACATGCAGCGCTTCAGCCTTCACAGTGCCTGCTCTGAGCAGGCTCTGTGAAGCCACCTCCCTCCCTGCAGGACCCGGATCCGCGGCCATCTTGGATCCGGGGCTCGAGCAGGGAGGGAGGGAGGTAAGACCCTCGCAGCAACGTGATCACATCGCGTTGCTGCGGGGGGCTCAGGGAAGCCCGCAGGGAGCCCCCTCCCTGCGCGGTGCTTCCCTGCACCGCCGGCACATCGCGATCATCTTTGATCGCGGTGTGCCAGGGGTTAGTGTGCCGGGGGCGGTCCGTGACCGCTCCTGGCACATAGTGCCGGATGTCAGCTGCGATAGGCAGCTGACACCCGGCCGCGATCGGCGGCGCTCCCCCCGTGAGCGCCGCCGATCGCGCTGGACGTACTATCCCGTCCATGGTCATAGGGGCCCACCCCACATGGACGGGATAGTACGTCCGATGTCAGAAAGGGGTTAATCCGCAACTTTTACTCCAGTCAGGAACTGAACTAAGATTTATGATGACACACACACTAATTATAAGACAGGCCTGATTCATTAATAGCTGTGCACCTCTTAATGAATAAGGTGCTTTTTACTCCAGCAGGCACCCTCATCAAGACTTGCGTGAACAAAGCAAAGTCTTGACGGATCGAGCCTGAAGTCGTCTAAAGTATTTGTTATATTTTTTCTATTTATAAAGGTAATTTTTATTGGCAGGAAAAGCTTTACTCTTCCCTGAGGGCCGCATCCGGTATTTTTTAACGACCTTCTTCTTGATCTCAAACCCTGGCAACTTAAAGAAGGAAAGATCTGTAGGGAGATCGATCTTGTGTAAGCCTAGATAGGTCCACCAGGGTCTTCTCTGCCATTATCTTGGTAGTATCAAGCCATCGGGTTGCTGGTCTTCCTCTTAGCCTTGTTTCTTCTATTCTTCCGACCTTGATGTCCTTCTCCAGTGATTGTTCTCTTTGTATGATCTTTCAAAAATAGGCAAGTCGTAGCTTGATGATCCTTGCCAAGTCTGGCTTGATTTGTTTCAAAATTGATTTGTTTGTTGTTCTTGCCATCTGTGGTATTGACAACATCATTCTCCAGCATTTCAAAAGCGTTGATTTTTCTCCTTTCTTGTTTCTTTTTTGTCCAGGTTTTGAATCCATATGTTACCACCGGAAAGACCAAACTATCCTGGGCAGAGTTGTGGTAACAGATATGACCTGTAGACCAGAGTGGTGCTGTCTTTCGAAAAAAAAAAAGATTTTTTTGCACTACCTTTACGCTTTGCCAGTATTCTGCTGATGAGTACATCATGGAAATGTCCAGGGCAGCCTATATTCTAACAATTTTGTATGTATGAAGTGTTTTGCGTTGTCCTAATGGGCACATTTTTCTGATTTGTTGCATCCTTCTGGCGGCATCCATTGGTTTTATAATTCATGGCAATCTTTAGACAGCTGGAAACCCTTCAAGTAAATGCATCCTACAATAGATATCTCATTAAATAAACTCTTCATTCTTTTTTACTCATTGTTTCTAGTCCAATTGTTCGTGCTCTTAGGAATTCTCCCATTTGCCAGGACTGTCGACTTTATAGATTAGGGTTTCTATATTCGGTTGCCAAAGTTATCCTCGTTTAAAGGATTGGGCCGTTGAATAAATAGAATTGTAAATAAAGTGGCGAGCCCTCGAATGCCTGGATCACCATTTACAATCGTGCCGCTATTTGCGCGTTTGATAAATTTAAATCTTGTCATTAAGTGAAGGAGCCGTCGCTTCTCCCCAAGCCGCGTAACAGTTATTTGATTAGATGCAGCATTCACCAGGTTTATTTTTTCTTGAGAGTCGGCTTCACTGTAGCCATTGTATGATTAAATATTGAGAGTATTGCTTTTCCAATTGTTCTATTGCAGGATTTAATGAGCGCAATTAAATGGAAAAATTGCCTTTTTAAGTGATGATAGTCCATTAGTGTCTATGCCTGTTCCCGAAAAGAAAAGGAGCAAATTATGGGAATGATAAATGAGTCAAAGTTACCACAGTGATGGAGAGGTGTGATTTCCTTCCACATAATCTTCAATTAGTGATCTTTCTAAGAGGATGTTTTTCAAAAGGGTAATAGAGAGGTAATGAGATCAGAAGGAGGTCAAACCCGGCCTTCTTCGTTTGGCAGCTTGATTAATTTATTTCTCCTCCTTGTACATTGCTCTGGGGGTCTTTTGTAACCCATGAGTTTGATTCCCCGGGAATGAACTTGGAGTGATTGCTTGCATCAGCCATTCGGGTGTCATTTAACAGTGCAATTACTGAAGGTCTCCGGTACTTTTTCACCTATAGATTCTCTAGTTTCCATATTATGACCCTTTAGAAAGATTGTATGGAAGTTAAAAGGGTTGTCCAAGGATTATCAGTTATCCCATATCCCTAGGATAAGGGATACGTTACTGATCTGTGGGGATTCCATCACTGGAATATTCTCAAGAGCACTCAACATGTCAGAATGGAGTAGAGGTCAAGCATTTGCTCTGTTCAGCCGGAAGTCCTATAGACAATGAATGGATCAGAGGTGTGCATGCACGACCATCACTGAGTTGTAACGTGGTGCGGGGCGGTAGCCTTGGACAAGGTACTCCTTTCTTGCGCCGCAGCATGTTACATGAAGGTGGCAGTCCTGACTGTGTGTGGACTTGTTCTATGCGGGGCGCTACGCCCTTGCAGGCCGCATGTTACCAATGATTTTGGTTGGCCAGGACCAGATGCTTGACAGTTCTATGAGGAAGACCACCAGTCAAAAAAAAGCTTTTACTCAACTATATAGCGGGTACACAACTTTATGAATGTTTCCTTTACAATACGGATTATTTTCCACACCTAGTTCCAGTTCCTTCCATTTTACTTGGTCTTTCTCTATCTTCACTGTTCCGCTCTACTTATCCACAACCCACATCACTATGACAGTCCAGTTCGCAATAGTCATTCTCAACCCACGGTTCTGCGTCTTCTTTCCCCTCTAGGGAACTAACTTGCTTAACTTCTCTCCTACTGATGGTCTGGAGCTGTCACCCGTGACACTCTCTTTCTCTCACGTACTCTGTCCTGTCTTGGCCCATTACCTCTTGGAGTTATAAACTCCAGTCTGCACTTCTAGGCATCCTTTCCCATGACCTGGCTCCAGTTGATCGCTCTGCCTTTTGGTCACTTCTCTCCTTTCCGCTAGGATCTCGCTATCTTCTGTCACAGTCTCCTCTCACATTAGGGACACCCAAATCATAAGGCTCTGCTGACTGATCAGACATTAGGTCTACTTTTCACACACTCTGGGCCCTTTCTGATGATCCTAAAGGAAACTGTCTCTGTCCCTTCACCTTAGCCCTTTGTTGTGAATTCCGTTCTTGGGCTCCCTCCGGTGGTTGTAAATGGCACTTTTGTGAATTCTGCCCTTGGGCTCCCTCTGGTGGTTTTGAGTGGAACTGCCGCTTTTTGGGTTTAGCTTTAGCAGCTGCTTTCACTAATCGTCTCTCCTGGCTCTGCTATTTAACCTGGCTCTAGTCTTCAGCCTATGCCACTTGTCAATGTTTTCAGGCTGGATTCACATCTCTGCTTGGATTCTCCTGGTTTCCTGACCAGTTCTGCAAAGATAAGTTCTGGCTTTGCTCATTTCAGTCCACATGTTGTGGACTTATTGTTCTGTGCATTCTATTTTTGTCCAGCTTGTCATTATGGATTTTGTCTGTTAGCTGGAAGCTCTGAGAAGCAGATTTACCCTCCACACCTTTAGTCAGGTGTGGAGATTTTGTAAACTCTGTGTGGATTGTTTTCTAGTTTTTATACTGACCGCACAGTATCCTTTCCTGTCCTATCTATCAAGCTAGACTGGCCTCCTATGCTAAAATCTGATTTCATCTCTGCGTATGTTATTTTCCCCTCCTCTCACCGTCAATATTTGTGGGGGGCTGTCTTTCCTTTGGGGATTTTCTCTGAGGCAAGATAGGTTTCCTGTTTCCATCTTTAGGGGAAGTTAGATCTTAGGCTGTGCCGAGGGGTCTAGGGAGTGTCAGGTACCCCCCACGGCTATTTCTAGTTGCGCTGCTAGGTTCAGGGTCTGCGGTCAGTACAGATACCACCTCCTTCAGAGCTTGTCTCATGTTGTTCCTAAACCACCAGATCATAACATCCCTTCCAACTCTGGGCTTGTCTCAAACTTTAACTATCTCTTCCTACTGGCGGGCAACACACAATAACAACATTATTAATGCATGTCACAGCTCACATTACACAATACAATAATATACTTGCGGTTCAAGGGGTGGGGATGTGGGTTATATGTCCATCTCTTTACGGAGGTACAAATGCGTGACACAGCCATAAACTTTATCCTCATAGTCAACATCACCAGACAACTGTTCTCAAGACTCTTAGAGAAAAAAATTACTGGGGACTATAGGACCCTGGACTAGGATATCACAATGAAGAAAAATGTCTAGATGTTCTCAGTTACTGAAGAATTGAAAAGGGAAACAAACATATATCCAAATGTTCCCAATAACTATGTAAGAAAACCTTCTGTTTTATTTAGGCTAAGTTGTTCTGAAAATGAACAGCATTCTTCTTCAGGCCGGGCAAAACCAGCCAATATGCATATATTTAAATAGCAATTGTGGAACAATTACGGTGTAACCCCATCCCGTCCACTTCCGCCTCGTAATGCATCCCGCTATTGAACAGTGAACACGTTTAGAGAATTCTTTAAGATCTATGACATATACCTTTCCCATAGTGTGCAATTTAGCTAATAAATATATTCACAAATGTACGTTTAGGTGCAGGGGGTCTGTGCACACATTATTAATTTGCTTTGCTGTTTTTTTTGTTGCATTTTTTTTTGTGCACATTTGTTACGAAAAATGAAGAATGTCCTAGGGCCAGCGAAGTGAAGGAGGTTCCTGAAAATCGTAGAGACATGTTCATTTTACTCGTACGTGAGAAAAACTGACGCCTGAATGAGGCCTAACACTGAAAGAAGAGAGGAGCGAACAAAGAATCCCTAGTACCAGGGGCAAGAAAAAGTTAGACATTTAGAAAGGTGCTAAACTTTTCATTTAGGAAGCAAAGAAACAATAATAAAAATCCATGCCAAAGTGATCCTATCTTTCATGGAAAAAGTTCACCATTTTGGAATTTTTGAAAGTCACCAACTAATTTTTATAAAGTTGTATGCCGTAACTCCTCCACTGTATGGATCACAATATAACATTATGTACGCCCTCACAAAGATTCTTATCCATTCCCACCATATTTGCCTCAACCAAATGCCTAAAATAAGGAATGTGAGGGTATTTTATTTTTTTTCATTTACGGTATATATTATGATATTATGTATTACCTTTATATTACTTTTAATATTGTCCAATAAAAATATATTGTACAAATATATATACTAAAATATAGTACAATAAAAACAGATGTTGTACACTCTGTCATACATGGAACATACTGTACGTACAGAGACAGAAGAAACAGACCATTACATCCTATAAAATGGATGCTAAAATAGCAGTATAAGCATAAATATCAGTATGGGTAAGGATATGGAAAAGCTATGAATCATAAAGATACATAATTAAAGGTACATAATTATGATAATATTACTGATATAACTGCTCGTAAATAGATTTGAGGCCACGCAGTATATATAGATGGGGTGACCTAATAGTCAGACTAGAATAGCACAATGAATCAAAGTAAAATACTAACAATAGATCCTAAGATCCATTACCTGTCACCATGGTAAGAAAGGTGTAAGGTCTGTATCCACACCTCAACGCGCGTTTCACCGCCTCTACAGATTCGTCAGGAGGTAGGCAAGCGCTATGATAAGCCATGTTATATAGTGTTAAGCATGCCTGTGAGTATTGTTCAAGCACTCCAAAGTCGCTCAGTTAGCACATGAGCATGCTCAACACCTTATCTGAGGATGTCCACTCATCACTGTTATTTATCTACTAGCTATTGAACCCGTTCTACGCCCGGGTGGCGAGCATTTATATTGGTATATGGTCTCCATCATGTGCTGCTGCCATCCTGCGCCCGTTCTGTCATGTGCTGCTGCCATCCTGCGCCCCCGTTCTGTCATGTGCTGCTGCCATCCTGTGCCCCTGTTCTGTCATGTGCTGCTCCCATCCTGCGCCCGTTCTGTCATGTGCTGCTGCCATCCTGCGCCCGTTCTGTCATGTGCTGCTGCCATCCTGCGCCCGTTCTGTCATGTGCTGCTGCCATCCTGCGCCCGTTCTGTCATGTGCTGCTGCCATCCTGCGCCCGTTCTGTCATGCGCTGCTGCCATCCTGCGCCTGTTCTGTCATGCGCTGCTGCCATCCTGCGCCCGTTCTGTCATGCGCTGCTGCCATCCTGCGCCCGTTCTGTCATGAGCTGCTGCCATCCTGCACCCGTTCTGTCATGCGCTGCTGCCATCCTGCGCCCGTTCTGTCATGCGCTGCTGCCATCCTGCGCCCGTTCTGTCATGTGCTGCTGCCATCCTGCGCCCGTTCTGTCATGTGCTGCTGCCATCCTGCGCCCATTCTGTCATGCGCTGCTGCCATCCTGCGCCCCCGTTCTGTCATGTGCTGCTGCCATCCTGCGCCCCCGTTCTGTCATGTGCTGCTGCCATCCTGTGCCCCTGTTCTGTCATGTGCTGCTCCCATCCTGCGCCCCCGTTCTGTCATGCGCTGCTGCCATCCTGCGCCCGTTCTGTCATGCGCTGCTGCCATCCTGCGCCCGTTCTGTCATGCGCTGCTGCCATCCTGCGCCCGTTCTGTCATGCGCTGCTGCCATCCAGCGCCCGTTCTGTCATGCGCTGCTGCCATCCTGCGCCCGTTCTGTCATGCGCTGCTGCCATCCTGCGCCCGTTCTGTCATGCGCTGCTGCCATCCTGCGCCCGTTCTGTCATGTGCTGCTCCCATCCTGCGCCCGTTCTGTCATGCGCTGCTGCCATCCTGCGCCCGTTCTGTCATGTGCTGCTCCCATCCTGCGCCCGTTCTGTCATGTGCTGCTCCCATCCTGCGCCCCCGTTCTGTCATGCGCTGCTGCCATCCTGCGCCCGTTCTGTCATGTGCTGCTCCCATCCTGCTGCCATCCTGCGCCCGTTATGTCATGCGCTGCTGCCATCCTGCGCCCGTTCTGTCATGTGCTGCTGCCATCCTGCGCCCGTTCTGTCATGTGCTGCTGCCATCCTGCGCCCATTCTGTCATGTGCTGCTGTCATCCTGCGCCCGTTCTGTCATGTGCTGCTGCCATCCTGCGCCCGTTCTGTCATGCGCTGCTGCCATCCTGCGCCCGTTCTGTCATGTGCTGCTGCCATCCTGCGCCCGTTCTGTCATGTGCTGCTGCCATCCTGAGCCCGTTCTGTCATGTGCTGCTGCCATCCTGCGCCCGTTCTGTCATGTGCTGCTGCCATCCTGCGCCCGTTCTGTCATGTGCTGCTCCCATCCTGCGCCACTATTGTATTATATGCCCCCCATAAGACGCTCCAGTGTGTATGCCCCCGTATGCTGCTGCCATATTAAAAAAAAAAAATACCATACTCACCTATCGTCCGGCTCCACTGCAGGTGTGTCTTCAAGAAAATGGCGCCGGAAAGCGCGGACTGCGCAGGTGCCGATTCCGGCAGCAGGAATCGGCGCCTGCGCAGTCCGCGCTCTCCGGCGCCATTTTCTTGAAGACACACCTGCAGGAATCGGCGCCTGCGCAGTCCGCGCTTTCTGGCGCCATTTTCTTGAACACACACTCCGGCTCCTCTGCCTGTGACTAGACTCTGTCACAGCAGAGGAGCCGGGAGACGGAGCCGCATGCAGCGCTGGAACGGAGGACAGATGAATATACTTACCCTCCCTCCTGGCGCGTCCACGGTCCCTGACTCTCCGGTGGAGATCGCGATGTGCGTTCAGTGCTTATGCATACCGCGATCTCCTGGGAGCGTCACTCTGTGGGGGCCAGACTGCGCCGGCGCTTGCGCCTGCGCAGTCTATAAAGGCTTTGGACAGAGTGACGCTCCCAGCGTTATATTATAGATTTTAATACATTTTTTTCCTATTAGGCAAATTTGTTAAATCACAAAAAAAGCCCTTTACCAAAGTTTTGTGTCTTACTTTTTATAAGTGCTCTAGAAACTGAACTGTTGTATAGTGTGCTGTTATGACTCTGCATAGTCATAAAATACAGGAAAGATATATATCTTGGTACCGTGTTAGCCAGTAGATAGAAAAATATTTAGAATTGAGAAATTCTTCAGAATTTGTTTTAGTCTTTGCCTGATGAAGAGACCTGTGTAGTCTCGAAAGCTTGCAATTTGTTACCATCTTTTCACTTAGCCATTAAAAGGTATCAACCACTGAGGACTCTCAATTCTAAATATTTTTCTAGTCATAAAATAGTAATGCTGTCAAATGATTATAATACAGTATTACTGTATATGGATTACCGATGGCCGAGGTTAAGTAGAGATGATCGAACCTTTTGAAATTCCAATTAATCAGGTTCGGCTAATTTTTTCCCAATATTGCAGGTAGTCCAATTGTTTTGACATGATGTGGCTAGCGCTGAGTCTTCCTAGTAGTATATACTACTTATTTTAATGTGTATAACGTACATCAGCAATGAGAGAGCGAGATACTGATCACAGGAAGCAATGCATCCAGTGCTTAGGTGCATGTTGAGTAAGCGGTGCTAACTGACGGGACACCACCATCAGAGAAATGAGATAATATACTCTCGTTGCTGGTGGAACTCTACCATGTGATGTGATAGCCGCAAGGTATTTTGGAGAAGTGCACTCTTTCTGTGGCTCAAGAAGTGTAAAATGGTGACAGTCTTTTTTTGGCAAGTCGTGCAAGTCGAATCTCTCATTTTTCCAATCCCCCAGGACATGTGGATTTCAGGAACTTTGATTTGCGTTGAATCGATCCAATCATCTCTAGCATTGAGATCTCCTTGATGTTCTTTCTCCGTTTGCTAACTTTGTCAACCGAAGCAACCCCTTTGATATATTACAAGTGTGTGTTTTTAAGAATTACCTTGAAGGGTCCATTCATTTTAACACTCCATCCCTTCTCTTATTCCCTACAGCTCCACGATCATCTTCTTCTTTGATTGACTGCTCTGACTTCATAGAGTCAGAGAAGTCCTGAGATAAATGACAAACATGTAGATGGTAAGGTGCACTTAATTGTTTGGCCATGCTATGATGCACCAAATGCCTGTACTTAGTTTGAACAGTTATTCGGTGGCGAGAGATTCCCTTTAAAGGAGTTTTCGGGTTTTAAAAACCCCTGTCCCTCCACTGCAGTTTTTTCTTAAACTATGCCTAGCACCCTACCAGAATCCAGGTCTGAGTTTATGCCGCTGCTCCTCATGTCTATCATTGTCAAACCGTGAACTCAGGGGCTTTACCCAAGTTGATGGCACAAGCCGCTGAGATCATTATTTGGATTAATTTCTGTCAACATGACATCAGCCCTGAAGACAATAACAGACACCATCAGCAGAGTTCCATTGCTGGGTCCAAGAAGGGGCGAGTAAGGGCCCGACCACAAACGAGTGTATGAAATATTCTCCAGAAAGCTCGGATGATTTTCAGCCGATTTCCATCTGTGTGCCATCCTTGGATCTAGTTTTTTTTACTTCCGTGTGCGATCCATTTTCATACATCTAAAAAATCCACATGATCAAATACAGTTTGTCATCCAGTTGTATTGCATCTCAAATATGCTTTTGCAGCAATTACTTGACAACTAATGGTGTGAGCCATAAAATTGGAGGCACATTGAGGTTAGATTCTATCGGTAATGTGTTATTGCACTGCACAACCTGGCAGTACTTTGTTCAAGATACACTGCCTATAAAATAATGAATTACTGGAAACCATGCTATTCTAAAGTGTAAAAAACAATGATGCTTTTTTGGAGAAAATTTAAGAAACTTTTTCAAAAATATAGTCAGCATATGAGTGCCGTTTATTGTGATACACTGGTAGCATTTTCCGTCCATGCATAGGTTAATATATGACTCCCAATAATCTTGGCTCAAAAAAAACAAAACAAATATCCCCTACATATTGCAGATTAAATTACATTACCATAGGAACAACACAGTACCTCTTCGACAATGGAATTCCATCAATCATACGTTCCCTGAGAGTGGTTAAATGCACCACGCTAAAAAATCTTGCAAGCAATAGATACCGGCAGAAGGCATTATAGAAAATTACTTGAAAGCGCCTTGTTTCGCCAATAAAATTATTTGCACAATTATCGGCGTGGGCGAGGAGTTCTCTGGCAGATGTTTATGGTCATTGTATTCCATTTCCAGCCATGTGCACCCAGAGAGTATTTATTTTAGGATTACTTTTGTCGGGGAGGCTCTGCGCTTCTTCGGATTGCCGTTTGAATCTGTCTCGTGGTTCAGAAGTCTGCCTGTACAAGCTGTTGAGTTTCAAAGTAATTTTCACTGAACAATTACTATGTACACTACGAAGCCATTCAGAAGGAAATGATTTTTGTTGGCTTGTGATATAAATGCAGAATAGCTTGCAATCTTTAAATTATTTTGTTGATCACGGTGATTGCACCTTCGGTAAGCAGTAACTTGTGTAATGGATGACGCACGTAATGCCATAACTTGGAATTAATGTATTAAACTGTTTATCCAGGCCATTTATTTTATTATGGGCCTAAAATCTTGCTTACTACCTGATTATTCTACTCTTGTGGCGGCATCGAGTGGTCACTGACCACTTCCGCCGGCCATTCAGCTACTCAACCTCAACAGAGCTGCTCTTCTTACGGGCTGCTCTGTCAGCGTGATGTGATTGCCGATGTTATGCTGATTGACAGCAAGCTCCCCACAGTTAGGCAGTAGGGAGCTGGGTGTGAATTAGCATGACGTTGTCAATCAGCAGAGCAGAAGAAAAGCCGCTGCTCTGTTGATATGGTGTCAGCAGACACCACTGAATCACTAGCAGGATCGATTTATGACTGGCAAAGATCAGTGTTGGGCACAACAGGGAGGCAGTTAGAAAGTGGATGACTTTTCTCTCCCTATGTACACACATGAAAGAGACCTGTCAATCACCTGGAAATGGCGGGTAGAATGATGCGGGGGCTGCATAGGCTTCTTGAATTATGTCTACAGTGTTTCAGAAAAAGGCATACCTGAATACAATTGCGCTGTCAATGTCTGATTCATGTTGCCTGCGGTCCAGGCATCATGAATCTAGTGACAGGTTCCCTTTAAAGGTGATGTGAAGCCTACGTTTCCTTTTCGGGATCGAACAGGACAGCACATAGTTGTGCACGCCTGATGTGTGAATGCAGCCTAAGGCCGTTTGCAAATTTCTATAGCCGATTATCATTTATCATGAAAACCCTTTCAAAACTTTTTGAATGACTATTTTTCGATGGTCAAAGTGTCGTGCACCCCAAGAAAACCTTCACTCAAGAATAAGCAATGCACGTTAATCACCATATCACCAGAATAGACCCGTCTTATCATGTGTCAAGGTCCGTGATTTATGGACTAGCCGCGTTGTCTGGACCTAAACTCAACAGCCTCATGGGCATATACTGTATGAGGCTGTCAAGTTCGAGTCAGGAGAATGTGACAGAAGGATTAGAGATGAGCAAATTGGGCTAAATTCAGATTCGCCTGTTCGCGTAGATGTTCTCTGCGAATTGAAAGTCTAAGATGTAGACCTAAGATGTAAGAAATTAAAAAATACTTATGCTCGCCTTACTGCTCACCTCTCCGGCTCCCTACTCTCTCCGTCACCCGTCTGATCCACGTCACATTTTCCGTCACCACCGCAAGCACTGAATTCCCGAGCCTCCAGACACTAGGCCAAGGACTTCTGCCTCCAATGAGACCTGGGATGGTTTCGCACAAGTGCGCATAAGTTAGCGTAATAACACAATGACATGTAGTGACCATGTGCGAAAACGTCCCAGGCCTCAAAAGAACTGGAAGTTTCAGCCTAGCGTGGAGAAGCTTGAGAACTTGGCACTTGGCGGTGGTCAAATGAAGATGCGCCGAGGAGCGGAGTGGCCAGAAAGGTGAGCAGTAAGGTGGTTATAAGCATTTTTAAAAAAAATATTTTATTCTTTTATGATTCAGCTAACCTACGGTCATTCCACTTCAATGTATTTGCCTATCTCCCTGGTGCACATGCGTAAAACAAAAACGTAATGACGCACTGTATTCATCATATTTTCTGCTAAAGAACAAACAACATTTTAGACAGTATTACTTGTCTCCTAACTTTCACAAAAATAAAACTAACCAAAAAAAGTAGAATAGATTTTTTAAGACTCACTCAATGGCCTTCTATTTTGTTATTACTAATATTTTTAATTTTTTTTTATTTTAAGGACAATGGCTTTGCAGTATATATTTTTATTTTATTATAGTATTTTTCAACATCTTTTTTTTTTTGGGTTCTTAATTTGTAGATACAAATAGTAACACATACCATGCTCGACGCAAACACTTTCCTTGATATTCCTTTGGAACGCACATTTAATTTACATAAATCTATCCGTTTATGAAAATCTTTGAAAGTAATAAAAAAAATGAAAACAAAAACTAGGAAATGAGATTGTGTACATCAGCAATGTAATGTTGGGAAGGTAACCCGCTCCTGTATGTGGATCTTATTGTGAGCCGCTCCCCATAATGTAAATAATGTCACCGCTAGTTGCATTCACTTGTTTAATTTCGACAGCGCAAAGTCCCTTTCCAAGATTGGCGTTAAATTGAGGAAACCAGTCAAGTAGTAAATAAGATAATTTGTTTCTACCCAAAAAGATTAAAATATAGATTTTGTTTTGTTTGTTTTTTTTCTTTTTCTTTTTTTTTGCGCCCAGTGGATTGAATAGAAGTGTTCTTGTGTTTAATCCAAAGCACAGTTTACAGAATTCTAACCAATTATGTCAATATCACTTTCTCCTTTCACCGCACAATTTCCAGCATATGTTTTTCCTATTTATATGATACATTCTTGGAGGGAAATAGAATACTTTACCGAAGGGGCAGGTTTATGGCGTCATTTTCAATCAATTTAACCCCAATGACGTTTTGATTTGATCACATTTATGCAATGTATTCAACAATTTGATTACGGTTTCTTTTTGTTGTAAGCAAATTAGACAAATTAAATACTGAACTAATTTTTATTAGAATTTAGTTACTTAAATTAAGACACTTAACCCCTTCGCCACCTTGCAATTTACCATTTTTTTTAGTTTTCGTTTTTTGTTCCTCTTCTTTTTTTTTTATTTTTCCATCAATATGGACATATGAGGACTTGTTGTTTGCTGGACGAGTTGTACTTTTGAACACCACCGTTGATTTTACGATATACTATACTGAAAAACGAGCAAAAAAATTCCAAGTGTGATGAAATTGCAAAATTCCACAAATTTTTTTTTTTTTTTTTACTATGTTCACTAAATACTAAAACTGACCTGGAAATATGATTCTCCAGGTAAGTACTAGTGCGTAGATGCCAAACATGTACAGGTTCTTTTTTTATTTAAGTGGTGAAAAAAAAATCTGAAATTTGTAAGAAAAGAATAATTTTGCTTATGTCGCCATTTTCCGAGACCCATAGCGTCTTCATTTTTTGGGATCTGGATTTGGGTGAGGGCTTATTTTTTGCTCCCTGAGATGACGTTGTTATTGATACCATTTTGCGGTAGCTATGATGTGTTAAACGACTGTTATTGCAATGTTGCGGCCGACCCAAAAACGGAATTGGGGCTTTTCAATTTTTTTTTTCAAAACAGGGACATGACCTTTGACATTCCTATACGTCAAAGGTCATGGAGGGAGTTGTAGCATTACCTTGCCTTATTTAGTTTTCATAAACCAATAGTACTCATGAAAATAAGAAGCTTTGATAAACATCTGATCAGAGAAATCTTTCTATTCTAGCTATCAATTGAATTCATGGGTAAAATCTGTTTTCAGTATATACACATTTTCCCATTAGTGACATAGATGTCACTTGGTGCTCATAAAGTTCTATGGAATTTTCAGTGGAATGTCTGTCTCCGCCTCTAGCTCTTCCCTCCATGTAAATTTAAAAGCACCAATTGCCAGCTCCGATCTCAGTGATGGGAAAGTCTATCTTCACCAAATACAGATTTTATCCATCAATTGAAAGCAAAAGATCTGTCCAGGAGGAGAAAGAAGCAGATTTCTCTGATAAGATATATTACAAGGTTGCTTATTTTCACACGTGAGTTATAAAATGAAAATTAAAACATTGGCTACCCTTTAAGGCAACATTTGTCTTGAGACTACTTGGTTTTTACTTAACTTTAATAAAATTAAATGCAGGATGTTTCCCCTAATTTAATATGGAAACCAATAATGATTTATCAATTAATTTACAATTCATCTATACTCAATAAACGTTCTTATTAATACCTATTTGGTCATAAAATCTTGTCTATGTGGAACTCATTCAATTTTAATAAAATGTAGTTAGATTTTTTTTAATGAAAATCACTTAAATTAGTATGCTCTTTAATTGTTTATATTTTTATTATTTATATTTTTTATAGTTGATTTCCAGACTAATTGCGGAAAACGGTTTTGGATCTTATCATCATAATACTATCTGTTAATGTGCCTGATAATTTAGATATTTTTTGTTTTCTTTCCTTTAATTTTTTGACAATTTTACGACGGACTTCCAGAGTAATTGTAGAAAATTACTTTAGGACTTATTACCTGCTAATATGCCCGATAATTACGATATGTTTTCCTTCCTTCTTTATATATATAAACACCTTACTCGAGCATCCCGTAGTCACTTGGCTAGCATATGAGCTGCTCGGATATAGCACCTTACTCGAACACGCTGAAGTCACTCGGCTCGCACATGAGCATGCTCAGATATAACACCTTATTCAAGCATGCTAAAGTCACTTGGTTCGCACACGAGCATGCTTGAATATAACACCTTATTTGAACACCCCGAAGTCACTTGGCTCGCACACTAGCATGCTCAGATATAACACCTTACTCGAGCACGCCGAAGTCACTCGGCTCGTCGCACACGAGCATGCTCGGATATAACATCTTATTCGAGCACGCTGAAGTCACTTGGTTAGCACATGAGCATGCTCGGATAAACACCTTATTCGAACACCGCGAAGTCACTCGACTCGCACACTAGCATGCTCAGATATAACATCTTACTCAAGCACCCCAAAGTCTTTCAGCTCGCAACTGAGCATGCTCAGATATAACACCTTATTCAAGCACCCTGAAGTCACTCGGCTCACACACGAGCATGCACAGATATAACACCTTATTCGAGCACGCCGAAGTAACTCGGCTCGTCGCACACGAGCATGCTCGGATACAACACCTTATTCGAGCATGCTGAAGTCACTTGGTTAGCACATGAGCATGCTCGGATAAACACCTTATTCGAACACCGCAAAGTCACTCGTTTCGCACTCTAGTATGCTCAGATATAACATCTTACTCAAGCACCCCAAAGTCTTTCAGCTCGCGAACGAGCATGCTCAGCTATAACACCTTATTCTAGCACTCCAAAGTCACTCAGCTCACACACGAGCATGCTCAGGTATAACACCTTATGCGAGGACCCCGAAGTCGTTCGGCTAGAATGCGGCCATACCCAGATATAACACCTTACTCGAGCACGCTGAAGACGCTAGGCTAGCACATGAGCATGCCCGGATATAACACCTTACTCGAGCACGCTGAAGACGCTAGGCTAGCACATGAGCATGCCCGGATATAACACCTTACTCGAGCACGCTGAAGACGCTAGGCTAGCACATGAGCATGCCCGGATATAACACCTTACTCGAGCACGCTGAAGACGCTAGGCTAGCACATGAGCATGCCCGGATATAACACCTTACTCGAGCACGCCGAAGTCACTCGGCTAGCAAAGGAGCATGAACGGATATAACACCTTATCCCAGCACGTTCGCTCATCATTAGCTCCTATCCTTGTAATGTTATTTATTTGCTAGAAGCGGAGTAAAGTTGCATAGTAAGAGCATGTTCTCGGGATGGTAAATATTTCATGTGTTTTGCATAATGGCCATCCCAGTTTCCGCTCAGCAAGGTAAATGGAAAGTAAATGCGTGCGTATTTTAGACAATAAAAAAAGCATTGCTCTATCCTGCAACCATATAAAGATGCAGATTTGATTCCCACTCTTCTCCCACCATAAAACAGAAAAGTTTTGTAAAGTGGTTAGCCCTACCTGGCAATGTAAATGCACTCGCCTAATGTAATGCCGGAGAAAAATTAAGACAAATGATACTGCATCGCTGCCACAAACTGCGGCTAGCACAAAATTCAGTTTACTTATTATACCAGGAATGCCTGTACTAAGCCTCCTCTGTGTATGCACAATTTATGTTGAATACAACATGAATCATTTTAATAGACCCTGGAAAAAAAATCCCCAAAGTCAATTTTCAAATTATAAACCCGTGGGGGAAAAAAAAAATGAAAAGAAGAAAAAACCCCCCATAAATGTCAGTCTTCATATTAACTGCTTTCCTGCCACTGCTAAATTGGCCCAAAAAATGGGTCAAACGTCGCAGATTTTAATATTCCCTAATGTGTTTATTATTTTTTTTTCCATTCTCGCATGTAGATTTATGTATGTATTTATTTTTTTATTATTATTAATAGGATTATTTCCAAGATACCCATTAAACCGTAATCTATCTATCACTGTTTCAACCCTTTCTTGACTGACAGCAGTTTTATAATTTTAAGAAATAAGATATTAAATAAACATTTTCCAGATCTGATTCCAGTCATTTAGTCTCTTTTTCTTCTTTGTTTTTTGTTTTTTTTTGTCATTTTTTGTCCAAATATAGTTTACTCCCAAGTTTGACATCTAGAGTGGAAAAATCAAATAAAACTAAAATCTTACTTTGTCTTTTTTATTATTAATAATTAAATTTATTTTATACATAAATTGTGGACTTTCCACATTTTCCGGGATTCATTTTGCTGTTGTCTTTGGAAATTAAGGACATATTTTTATTTTAGGATTTTTTTTACTAACTACTAAGAAACTTTAAATCCATTACATTTTAATCCACATTCTTGTTAAAGAAGACATATCCTAAATATGTATACTTTTTTAATTGCGGCTTAATGCACCTGATTGGTGCCCTCTTGCGGACTTAGCTACGGGCCTGACAAGGTCAATGGCAACACGCTGAATCATCTGGGCTTTGGTGGAGGCCTCCGGATGCAACCACTTTTGTTCGAGATGCAGTAAGTCGCACATTTTGCAGCGAGAGGGTATGCCACCGTAATACGCCCAATGGTGAACCCTTTGTGCTCTGACAGATATGACACTCCTGAGCTTGCCAATATCTCAGTTTTTTAGTTGACATACTTCTGTGCATCCTGTAAGGCCAGGTCATAATAAGCCTTTTGGGGCTCACCAGTTAGATAGGGGGTGAGCACCTCTGCCCATTGTTCTGATGGCGGCTTCTTCCTCTTTGCTACTTTTTAAAAAACAGTCAAAATGCCTCAACATCAACACCTGAACTCCTGGAGTCATCTTTTGCATGGCTCTTCTTACTGCCTTCCATATGTATGAGTCACCACCTAGACTGGTCTTCCATGAACAGGTTCTTTGAGGAGTTCCATCTGCCTCATAAGCACCTGCTGTTTCTATGTTGCTGCTGTTGGTGGAGCTGCTTCATCAACAATTTTTGTTTCCTCTTGTGTTAGCTGCTGCTGATGTTGGACTTGGACCAGATACTTGATCAGCTCCTCCGTGCTGTCTCACTTTGCTTTCTGGCTCACTGCCACCTTCACCCAAGACATGCAGGTTATCCACGGCAGTCGCACTTGGTCCCTGGTGAATTTGCCTGCACTTCTAGCCCCAACTGTGATAGATCGGCTCTAGTGATGAGCGAGTATACTCGTTGCTCGGGTTTTCCCGAGCACACTCGGGTGATCTCCGAGTATTTGTAACTGCTTGGAGATTTAGTTTTTGTTGACTCAACTGCATGATTTACGGCTGCTAGCCAGCCTGAGTACATGCGGGGGTTGTATGGCTGCTAGGGAATCCCCACATGTATTCAAGCTGTCTAGCAGCTGTAAATCATTCAGCTGAGGCAACGAAAACTAAATCTCTGTTCACTTACAAATACTCGGAGATCACCCAAGCGTGCTAAGGAAAACCCGAGCAATGAGTATACTCACTCATCACTAATCGTCTCACTCGGCTGCAGATAGAGGTAGACACAGGAACGCTGTCTCTTTAAATTTTCTACTGGTTTATTAAAGGTACTGCATAAACCTGTGCAGAGTTAGAAAGATAAACACGGCCTTTTTGGCTTAATGGGAAAACAAAACATATGGTATAGTTTGTGTTGCTGAGGGGATCCGCCCGCTCAGGAAACAAACATAAAAAAAGGTTCAGCTTTCCTTATCAAACATAGCTCTGGAGCTCTCATCTCCAAGCACACCAAACCCCGAATGAGCCAGAAGGCTGTGTATTTATCTCCTGCATAACACCCTGGGATGAAGATATGGTGAACAGCCTCCCACCCACTCTTCAATGTTCGCTAAACCTAGCCCTAAACATGGCATATTCACCCCTCAGCACTTAGTGTGCTGGAGCATTTTCCCAAGTTTATCACTCAAGCTAATAACCTCCGTGATGCGTATCTCCCCTCTAGTACGCCAGTGACTTTGTAACACTATGTAATATTAATACTTTCAGAACAATAAAATAACAAGAAATAGAAAAAGAAAATCATATTTTCATTTTGTTGCACTAATGGCAATTTAATGATATAAGCATAGCCCTTTAAATTCCTTGGCTTATAATTACAATCAGATGACTCTGCTCTTCTACTCCAGTCTACACAGCAAAGCAGAAACGTCAGTCTATAGCTTGTCCTCCATTTACTGGTATGAGCGCTAGAATATTTCAGCATTAATGCATAGTTTTTATATGGATAGTAGCATAAAAAATAAATAAAATTGTTTATTATAAAAGTAAGTTTTCATGACATATGAAATATTTAAAAAATGGAATACGATTAAACCAGCCCTAAAAAAGCATACCAGTGCACAGACTGATCAAGAATTAGCCATTAATCTGATTTGTTACATGTTCGTTAAGTTTGTTGTTTAATAAAAATATTCTCCATTTTTTCAGCAGGTGAGCAATTTGTCTTAAGTCTATGGCTGTATAGTTTCCACCGCTCCGTCATTATTCTTACCTACTATGAGCAGGTAGATCATACAGAGGGCAGTAGGAGAAGGCGCGCAATTAGCAAGTTGCACAGTTCCGAGCAGAGTATTCAGCCAGGTGTAGAGGAAATTGTATGGTACTTATGAAGAGATGTCATTACATTGACAGGTTGATAAATGAACACACCTGCTTTTGGTAACTCACTCTCTTGAGCTCGGCCCCATCGGTTTGGTCAATACAAGGAATTGCAATTTGTAAAGAAGCCAAAAGAACAGTTATTTAAGAAAAATATCACAAAGCTAATGTACTTCTCAACCATTTATTTATTTTATTTTGTCAGTGTATCGAAAATGAAACAATTTTGCCATTAGTGTTTACAGTTTTGTAGACTATGCATCTCCGTGGTAACAGACTACAAACTGTGTAGTCTGATCCTGCAATTAAATAAAAAAAAATTGTTTTCGAAGGCTAATTATTATTATTATTTATTTATATAGCACCATTAATTCCATGGTGCTGTACATGAGAAAGGGGTTACATACAGAGTTTTAGATATCGTTTACAGTGACAGATTGGTACAGAGGGGAGAGGACCCTGTCCTTGCGGACTTACATTCTATGGGATAGTGGGGAAGAGGCAGAAGGTAGGGGTCGAGGCGATGGCGAGGCGGTGGCGCTGGCGATGGAGAGGCGGCAGAATGGTTATTGCAGGCTGTAGGCTTTCTTGAAGAGATGGGTTTTCAGGTTCCGTCTGAAGGAGCCGAGGGTGGTGGATAGTCGGACGTGTTGAGGCATGGAATTCCAGAGGATGGGGGATATTCGGGAGAAGTCTTGGAGGCGGTTGTGTGAGGAACGAAAAAGTGTGGAGGAGAGAAGGAGGTCTTGGGAGGACCGGAGATTACGTCAGGGAAGATATTGAGAGATTAGTTCAGAGATATAGGGAGGGGACAGGTTGTGGATGGCTTTGTAGATCAGTGTTAGTAGTTTAAACTGGATTCACCAATAAAATCACCAGTCGTGAGTATCAAACCTTTCGGAACCTAACATTACCTTTTTTCATAAAGAATGTTTTTCTTTGCCTTTTAAATGTAATTTAAATATATGTATTTTTTTAATTTGCATATCTCAGACACACACATTACGGTCAATTACATTAGGTGGAAACTCATGCCCAGTCTCGATCTTCTTTCAGTTCCACCGGGCATGTGGAGTCTTCCATCAGGTAGTGAGTCTTACCTGTTTGTCCAAGGACATACTGTTACTGTAACATCTCAGGTTCTTATCACTTTCCCAGAATCTCCTCTGACAAGCAGAGAAGATGCTGCAACATCAGAAGTAGTAGAAAAATAGAATTAATTTTTTTAGACTCTTTTTAAACTGCCTGCTCTCGATATTCCTGTATGACTCTGTAGACTTTGTCCATGATGCCTTAAGATAGTTTCAAGGTTGAACAGTGATCTGTAGTTGAAAATGAATGTAAGATTTCTGAAGATACCTCTTATCAAATGATAGGAATTTTGCCAAAAAGAATTTACCTGGTGTCATGGTGGGTTAAAAAAATCCATTAAGTTCAGCCTTTTATACTTACAAATACCTATTGATCCGTATGAAGGCCACCCTTTAAAGGACATTTATACATTTTTCATCCAGCTCAATAACTTTATGATAGTGAAACACACAGGTCTTTTTAAACTTTAGCAAATGTTCTTTTACTGTAGAAACATTTTTATGCAAAGATATCAAATTCCCACCTTAGCTCCCCCTTTCTATTTTCCTTTTTAGTATATTGATAATCCGCGTTGAAAATGACTGGAAACTAAGCACAGTTGCGGTATGTGCAAATTCACATCTACTAGTTTTCCGTCTTATCTTTGCTCTCTAATATTCATATTTGTTTTAAAGGGCTATTTTCATGATACTGCATTACTTCAGTTAGACAGCATGAAAATAAGCAAGTTTGCAATTGACTTGCTCTTTTTATTTACTGTCATTCTCGTGCAACAAGAGCTTTTATCTTGCATAGTGTGCAGCTTGTTTCCTTGGAGCTCAGCCGCTTGTACCTGCTCGAGAGTGTGCAGTAGTTTCATTCCACCAGAGGTGTTAACTGCTAGTATACCTGTCAGCTTTCTCCAGCCCATTGATTTCTATGCAGGAGTTACCTTCTTGCCTGCTAAGTCTTGCTCTTAGCTCCTGACAGGGCTTTTATCAGTCCTGTAGAATCACAATCACCCACCATCAACAGCTTTCAGAGCAGTTAATAATATTATTTATATAGCACCATTAATTCTATGGTGGTTTACATGAGAAAGGGGTTACATCCAAAGTTATAGCTATCGCTTACAGTGAACACATTTACGATGACAGACGGGTACAGAGGGGAGAGGGCCGTGTCCTTGCGGGCTTACATTCTACGGGATAATGGGGAAGAGACAGAAGGTCAGGGGTGCAGCAGCTCTGGTGGTGGTGAGGTGGCAGCTCGGGTGGTGGTTCTTTAACCACAGCCCTCACTTTCCTGAGCCATGTGCTTGTTTAAAGTACTTTTAATCTCCATATGTACGTATATTGATAACAGTGTAGTCTCCAAACCATCAATGATACATCAGTTATGTGTTGTAACAGAGTGAAGCTACTCACCGGAACTGTCATTCCAGGACCACTCGTCCCCCAATGCAACCAGGAAGTAAGGAGTCTGCAGAGCTACGAGCTGCTCAGTGGGCAATTTGAGAATAACCCTCTAATTAAGGATGCGTTGGAGTAAAAAACACAAAACTCATTACTCTTGGTGAACTTGACGCATTGTTCAGCCGACATGAGCCAGTCAGTTAACGGAATACATTTCTGTCATAATGTAAGCCACTTTTTAAAGACATAAATTATGATGAATTTTTTTTTTGTTGGCTGTGCTCTAACCCTAAGTAAAAGTTTGTCTGAGCCGGCCCCAACTTGCAAAAAAAAAAGAAACTGTTTTACATTGAATTTAAACCCATTTTTTTGGTTTTATTTATTTTTCACTGAAAAATGAATCCTGCTTTTATTAAAAAAAAAAAATAAATTATCAATCTTATTTTTTTTTGTGATATATCAACAGTGAAATAAAGTAATTTACTCAGTTAAACTAATTTATCCAACATTTTTGGAAACAGCACTACCCCTCGCACCTTGCTTCCCACTTTACGGCTTCCCGTTCATCGGACCGTTTGCTAGGGGATCACAAAGGAGAATTTAATTTGTTTGGGATTTATTGATGTCTCGGGGCAGCATTTCACCTCTGTAGACGCGTATGTAGAGCTGCCTACACAACCAATTCTTTTTCCATTCCTTACAAATTGTAATTTTTTAATAAATTGACATATTGCTTGTTGGGAGCAGGTCTTGGAATCATATAATTTCGCGGACCTATCGATTTGCAGATGACAAAATTCCCCCCTCACCACCCTGTTAATTCTTTTAGTGGCTGATATATTATGGACTATCTTTTCATTAACAATCATTTTACGATTAGTCTCTGAATAAAGTAGCGGGGATCTGATAAGCACCATGACGTGTTTATCAGCTCGTACTATATATGCGCTCACTAGAGCAGTCGCGGTCCGATGATATATGGCTTCTATAACCGGCCGTGGGACCACTTGAGAATTCATGTTTATGATATATGTTAGTCAGACAGTGATAAAAGTGTTAGGACTCGGAAAATTAATTCAAAAGTTATTAATAATTCAATTTGCGTGTAAACGTCGACCCTGTAATTAGTTGGGGACTTGGATCTTGATGACACCATGCATGTTTCATGGCTGTGTCTTTGTGGTGGTTTGACTTTCTTTCTACTTGAAGCTTATTTCTAGAAATTTGAAGGGGATAAAGACTAAAGATAGAAATAATAAACTAATAAAAAATCCTTAGTTTTTCAATCAGATACTCCCAAGAGCCACATAATAGAAGTTTCTGTTACTGATGAGCACAAGTGCTCGTTAGTTGAGTTTGCCGAGGGTGCTCGGGTATGCATCAACTATAACGGTTGCTTGAGGGACATGTTCGAGTCCCCGCACCTCAATGTTTTGTGGCTGTTAGACACCCACAAAACATGTGGGGAATGCCTCACTTACTCACCGCATGTTTTGTGGCTGCCTATCAGCCGCGAAACATGCTGGCGCTGTGACTCCAACATGTCACTCTAGCGCCCACGATACTCGGTGTGTACCCGAAGACCCTCGACAAACTCGAGTAACGAGCACTTGTGCTCATCACTATCCATTATTCATTGTTAAAAAGAAATAACAATATAGAATAATAAGAGTAGTGTGTAATAACTAATAGGATAGGTTATATCTTACTGATTGCTGGGTGTCCGATCGCTGGAACCTGGACTGATCAGTGGATGGAGTGATCTTTATCACCATTGCACAATGATGCCTCCATTCAAACTTTATTGGACTACCAGAAAAAAATGAGTGCAGCGCTCTGCAGCCCTATAGAGAATGAATGGAACAGAGGTCCAGCATGTGCCCTGTGGCTCCATCGACCAATTGGTGCGGTCAGATTCCCACCAGTCGACAAGTTGTCATCTATCCTTTAAAGATGTTGGCCACTACTTTTTTCATCAATATCTGATCGTTTGGGGTACAGCCGACTATACAATGATTCTAACATGGATTTTCACAGTAAACATACCTGCTTCATCAGGTCCCAAAATCTGTTTAATAATGTACGCAGTTTGAATTGGGAAATCTGGTGACAGATCTTCTTTTAAGGGAATCTGTCACCAGGTTTTTCCCATATGCGGTAAGGCCACCACCTTTCAGTACTGATACAATTCTTATATGCTGTATATATGCCCCCAATCCAGTCTGCAAGACAAGAAAAATACCTTTTATTATACTCTGATACGGGGCGGTCAGGTCTGATGGACGTCACTGTTCTTGGTCCGGTGTCTCCTCTCTTCTTGTGATGCTGTTGTCCCTCTTGCTTCATGTGGATGACGTGTTCTACATCATCCACACAGTGTCCCTGACATCACATGTCTGTGCAGTCGTACTTCTCTAAGCTGACTAGGACAGAGTAAAGAATTGCAATGCGCATGCATCAGGGCTCTTTGGCTTTTTCCTCTGCATGCACTGGAGATCTTTTGCTTTTTTCCTGCATGTGCACCAGGGCTCTTTGGCTTTTTCCTGTGCATGTGCTGTGGCTCATTGGCTTTTTTTCTGCACATGTGCTGGGGCTCTTTAGCTTTTTCCTGCACATACGCTGGGGCTCTTTGGCTTTTTCCTGCACATGCGCTGGGGCTCTTTGGCTTTTTTTCTGCACATGCGCTGGGGCTCTTTGGCTTTTTTTCTGCACATGCGCTGGGGCTCTTTGGCTTTTTTCTGCACATGTGCTGGGGCTCTTTGGCTTTTTCCTGCACATGCGCTGGGGCTCTTTGGCTTTTTCTTGCACATGCGCTGGGGCTCTTTGGCTTTTTCCTGCGCATGCGCTGGGACTCTTTGGCTTTTTCATGTGCATGCACTGGGGCTCTTTGGCTTTTTCCTGCGCATGTGCTTAGGGCTCTTTGGCTTTTTCCTGTGCATGCACCGGGGCTCTTTGGCTTTTTCATGCGCATGTGCTTAGGGCTCTTTGGCTTTTTCATGCCCATGCGCTGGGGCTCTTTGGCTTTTTCCTGCACATGCGCTGGGGCTCTTTGGCTTTTTAATGTGCATGCACTGGGGCTCTTTGACTTTTTCCTGCGCATGCGCTGGGACTCTTTGGCTTTTTACTGCGCATGTGCACTGCATTACTTTACTCTGCCCAAGTCATCTAGGCAAGAAGGAGGATGACATCGTATGAAGAGAGGAGGCAAGACCAGCAACGCCCATTGGACTCGACTTGGTGAGTATTATAAAAAGGTTTTTTTCTTGTCTTGCAGGCCAGATTGCGGGCATATACTCAGCATATTAGAATGCTGTATATCAGGGATGAAAAGTGGTGTTCTTATCACATATGGGACAAACCTGGTGACAGATTCCCTTAAAACATATTTGCCCTGTCTGTAGTGTTGATTTCTGGGGGACCAGATTTGGAGACCCTCACTGAATTCTCCCTCCAAGGGGCAGAAGTGATCACCATATTTTCAAGTGTAAGTAGAGCAGTATATAGACTTTATATTGAGCCTGCACATCTCTCTACTTGGTAAACCGTCCTTTGCTGCCACTTGGTTGAGTCATCGTAACAGTTTCATGACCCGGATCAACTTTTACTAAAAAAATAAAAATAAAAAACATTTGAAGGTTTAGTTACCTTTTCCAATCATATTTTAGTTTTTCTGTCTGGCACTCTTTACCCTTACTATATCAACGAGATAATAAAGAAAAGCTGAACATCTGCTGGTCACCAGTCTTCATCAATTCAATCTTTTATCACACACAATAACTATATATTAAAAATATATATATATTTATATATTAAAAAAAAATAATGTCTGGTGGTACAGATGACAGTTATATTTTATGTCAAGCAACTACTGGGTGTAAGGGTGCAGTCACACCAGCAAGGAAACAAATTCCCGACACGTATTCCTATAGGAAATCCTGCCGCTTGCTACAAGATATATGGCCGGTCATGAAGAAGTATTAAAAACATATTAAAATGAGCCTAATGCTACTTTGTTACAATCCACATTACCTGGCGCGATGGTTCTGCAAGTTCAGCAATTACGGGGAAGTTAAATAGAGGCAGCTTCAGTGGCTTTAACTTTACCCGTGCCCTTGACGAGGTGCGGAATTGTCAGTATTCTCGTAAAATTTCTTGCGCGATGTTCTCTTTATTTCCTTAAGTGAACATCTGTCTAATTGTTCACCTCCATTGCTTTAGTGCTTTTCTCATGCTTTCTTTGTTTCCAGACAATAAACTTTATTTTCTTCATAAGAATTCAATCTAGGCGAAGGGATTAGGCAGCTTGTTTGCACCTTTCAGTTTCTGGAGAACGTCCAGAAGATTTTTTTTCCTTCCTTCTCTTTAGGTTTGCCGGTGACACAACATGGTGTCGACATCTCCTCGCGCAGCTGCCTTCTGCCGCATCACATCTGCTTTCGGCATGATGGCAGCCTCCATTTTTTTTTGGTTTTCCGGCATGACACAAACGCAGCACTTTCCTAAACTTTGCTCCCATTTACGCCACTGACGTAGCCGTTCTTGACCTGCGCAATTGGCCTCGGCGGCGTCGTTTTGCCCTCAAAGATGTTGGTTTGGTCACACTGAAGAAATTGCATTTGGAAAGACTTGCTGGGTTTTTATCCATTTCCTTCCCGATCTCTTTCCGCACCACGCTTTCATGCTATTCCCAATGGCTTTTTTCACAGTTGCCGAACATAACTATTTAACCTTGCAAAGAAAAAAAAGAACATCTTAATTATCCTTTCACCCCTTCAGTGCCAAATGAGACTCCTACCCTGGGGAAAGTATAGGGCTGGAAATCATTAACTGGAACTGTTGAGTTCTTTTCTTTGTATACGTAATGTAGGAATAGGCAAAGCCGTGGCTTGATATCGCCGAGCTCATTTTGTCAAGACAGCAGAGCTGCGTTTGTCATCTTGGACTAAATTAGTTAGGGGATTTATGAAGCGCATCATTGCATAAAATGTTTGCCGCAGTCGCTAGTCATGACATTCCTCTTCGTCACGCATACGCTAATAGTGCTCGTCGTTAAGAAATTGGCACATTTCAAGGCTACTTTACATATGCTTTTTACTAGCTACACTTTCGAAAACTGTCGTCCAAAAATGTGTCAAAAACAATTTAACATTGCCTTCCCGTTCAATTTTTGCCCAATTTTGCAAATTTTGTGAAAGAGGCTGTCCGGTCTTCATTCTGTGACTTCAGACTGCACACTGTCCGGTTTTACCGATATTGCCGACGAGAGTGGGTGGTCACGTGACCGCAAGTATGCGATTTGCTTACGAGCGGTCACATGCCGACTAGACGTGCTCAACTGTTTCCAGTTCACTTGTGTTCAGAAAAGTCAGGCACGTCTAGTTGGAGTGTGGCCAGGAGTGTGCCTGCTCTTGGCAGCAATACCACGCGCACCGCTCACTGTCAGGATTCAGAAGAGTGACTGCAGACATTAAACAGAAGACCGGACAACCCATTAACAAAAATTGCACCAGGTATAAATTCCTTTAAGTCAAAGTTTTCCTTCTTTTCGGCTGTCGTAAAGACTCCATTAGAAATCAGTATCACCCCCACTGGTACCGAAGACAGCCTCAACACCAAAGATCGTTGTGATGTTTCACGGAAGAACTTCATGCAGGCAGATCTGAGACCCCTCTCGTTAAGGTCGGCCTTCCATGGTTCTTACCCTCTTACTTGTGAGGTAACTGAGGACTATAATATTTTGTTCCTTTTATATCAATTGGTTAAATATTTATAAACTGAGGATAAATTATCTACATTTTATGTGAATCTTTGGCTCGTCGTTCTGCTGGTGATATCATTGCAAGCTTCTTGTTTTATTGCCGGAATGTAGATGGACTAAGGTAATGTTTAATTATAGGATATTGTTGTAATGCTAATTTATGGGATGTTTATCAGGATTTATATTACACAGCTTATGATACTGGATATTTTATATTTATTCTCTTACAGCTGCTGCCTATGACAAGCTATGGCGGTCTTCTACTTATTACTTTATGTTATATATGATCTTGGGTCTTTTTTTCCCCGTCGGAGACGAAAAAAAATAATCTCTCGCCATGAAAAAATAGCAAAAAAAAAAAAAAAACAATAACAAAAATGCCCAGATGTGGTTACAGTATAATAAAAATGAAGCGTTTGTCTTGAGTGCAGCTGACATTTATCAGCTTATTTGTGGGTGCGTTTCCTTTCTCTGCGTAATACAAAACATAATTTGTCACTTTGTAAATACATTCCAGCCTAAATCCCTGCCAGCATCTGTTAGCGTTTGAAGGATTAATGCATTGCACACAGTTCATGTCTACACTTCCCAGCCTGCGTCTGGGCTCATGATTATGGATTTTAGACTACCGGGATGTTGGGGCTAAATATTATTTTAGAACTGATTGTGTTTTTCTTTTTTTTCAATAGTTCGGATGGCTCATAATATACACAAATGTAACAGCCAAAACTCGTCAGCCCAAATAGTATTGTAAATGGGGTAAAAGGTGTCACCGAGTACAGTGACCATTCACTTCAATGAGAGCTAAAGTGATGGACCCAGGAATGGATTCTGCACAGTGTACGGAGCTATGGTGGTCCAGATCAGTGAACTCTTCCAGCCTTCAAACTGCTGATTGGTGAGGTGGTCGTGTTTCGGTCCCTCACCAAACTGCTGATCGGTGGGATGGTTGAGTTTCGGACACTCACCAAACTGCTGATCGGTGGGGTGGTTGAGTTTCAGACTTTCACCAAACTGCTGATCGGTGCGGTAGTTGAGTTTCGGACCCTCTCCAAACTGCTGATCGGTGGGATGGTTGAGTTTCGGACACAAACCAAGCTGCTGATCGGTGGCGTGGTTGAGTTTCAGGCTTTCACCAAGCTGCTGATCGGTGGCTTGATTGAATTTCAGACTTTCACCAAACTGCTGATTGGTGCGGTAGTTGAGTTTCGGACCCTCACCAAAATGCTGATCGGTGGGGTGGTTGAGTTTCGGACCCTTACCAAACTGCTGATCAGTGAAATGGTTGAGTTTTGGACCCTCACCAAATTGCTGATCGGTGGGGTGGTTGAGTTTCGGACACTCATTAAACTGCTGATCTTTGAAATGGTTGAATTTTGGACCCTCACCAAATTGCTGATCGGTGGGGTGGTTGAGTTTCGGACACTCATTTAACTGATCGGTGGGGTGGTTGAGTTTTGGACCCTCACCAAACTGCTTGTCGGTGGGATGGTTGAGTTACGCACCCTCACCAAACTGCTGATCAGTGGGGTGGTTGAGTTTCAGACCCTCACCGATCTCATACTGATGACCTATTGTAAGGGTGCAATTAGAACCACTGACCAATCCGGTCTCGGTCCGATTTATACGGCCCTCTGACTGCGCGCTAAGGATAGGTAATCAGTACTAAGGTCCTGGATAACGCTTTAACACGTTATATACCATGATGAAGGTTTGAACATGCGATGTGTTACATCATACCGAGATAGTAACTTAGAGGCCGAGTCCTCGTTATTAAGCAGTGGAGGCAATTTTGGCATACTGTTAATTCTCATGAATTTATATATAAACTAGGAAAAATTAAACTGATATATTCAATAAATATTGCAATAGTGGCACATTCTTGCATTTTTTCTAAAGGAATAATGTGTCCATGTAACGGTGCAGTACATTAGCACTATATGGCAGTACATAGCGTCACTATAGCTTCATAATACAGATCTGGGTGTGCCAAGCTCCATGTAGACAGCTCACCCGCGGACAAGAGGCTTAAGAAACATTTTGCATTATATCAAAGCATTAGGCGTGTTTGCTTGTTTTGTATATATATATATATATATATATATATATATATATATACTGTAAATCTCGTTTTAACCCGTTCCGCCAACTTTGCAGTTAAACAGGTTTATAGTTTAAGTGCTGTTATAAATATTTTTGCCTAAGAAGCCTGCTATTCAAATGCATGCATACGTCTTCTCAGGCCGGTCATATTGATTGAGTAAGCGGGTGTCCGCCATCTTGTTCGCTCCAAAGCACCTTTTAAAGGCGCATATTACTTACCTGCACTAGGAAAAATGCCAATTCGTTTTATTAAGAGGCATCGTCGGCGGCGTAGAAATCGAAGGTTGTCAGACGTAATGGCGTGTGCTGAAGTACTCGTTGTCATATAAATTTACCTGTAGTCATGTATTATTTATTTATTTTTTCCATTTTATATGCCATTATTATAAGTATTATGGCAGCGAAAGCTTTTATGCGCCAGCTGATTGTGTAGCCCTCCTCGTTTCTTGCAATCTTTCAGGCAAATGTATCCATGTTTTATCCGGGTTTAGCATAAATCATGTTTTACATTAGAAAGAAAAATTTGCAGTGAAAATTGCTTTAACCGCGACTCTTGAGGCTCAACGACACGATCCTGTATGAGCCTGAAATGCAAGGAGTGAAGTCATACCGCAACACCGTACACCTTCTATAAGGGATGATTGGTGGATTCAGCTTCACCTTCTGAGGAGATAGCTTGTGAAAAAACTGAAAGATATGGAGGAAAAGTTCAAAGATTTCCAAAATCCTCTGGATACACCAATCACACTGACAGAAATAACAGAAAGGATCACACAGATAAAAGGTAAAAAAGCCAGTGGTCCAGATGGGATCCTCCCAGAAATGCTGAAATACAGCCCTCCAGACATCCAGGCTGCGATAACAAAACAATTTAATATTGTACTGCAGGCCGGCTGCTTCCCCAAAAACTGGAACCAAGGCCTCATAACCCCTATACACAAAAATGGGGACAAGTACGACCCAGCAAACTACCGAGGGATATGTGTCAGCAGCAACCTGGGTAAACTCTTCAACTGCATCCTGAACAAGAGGATCCTCACCTTCCTCACCGAGCACAACGTCCTCAGCAAGAGCCAAGCAGGGTTCATGCCAAACCACCGCACCACTGACCACATCTACACTCTGCACAGCCTCATCAAGAGCCACGTCCACAATACAAAGAACGGGAAGATATACGCTTGTTTTGTGGACTTCAAGAAGGCCTTCGACTCAGTGTGGCACCCAGGACTATTCCTAAAATTGCTGGGGAGCGGAATAGGAGGCAAAACATATGATGTCATCCGAAGCTCCTACACAGAGAACAGTTGCAGTGTGAAGGTCAACGGAAGGAGGACAGCCTATTTCCAACAAAGTCGAGGAGTGAGACAGGGCTGCAGCCTCAGTCCAACGCTCTTTAACATCTACATCAACGAGCTGGCAGTGGCCCTAGAGTCCTCCTCAGCACCAGGACTCACCCTCCATGACACCCAGGTGAAATTTCTGCTGTATGCAGATGACCTCGTGCTGTTATCACCAACTGAGAAAGGCCTCCAAGATCATCTGAAAATCCTAGAGACCTTCAGCAGCACATGGGCACTGCCAATCAACGAGAAAAAAACTAATATCATGGTGTTCCAGAAAAGAAAGCAGAAACCCACTGGCAATCCTACCTTTATGATAGACAACCGTCCACTTACTGAAACCAACAGGTACACCTACCTGGGCCTAGAACTCAGCCAGTCAGGGAGCTTCAAGCAAGCCATAGAGTCACTAAAAGACAAGGCATCCAAAGCCTTCTATGCCATCAGAAGGCGTCTGTACCACCTCAAGGCACCAGTAACCGTATGGCTAAAAAATTTTGACTCCATCATTGCCCCAATTCTTCTATACGGTAGTGAGGTCTGGGGCCCAGTCTCATACCCAAACTGGTCAAAGTGGGACGCTGGGCCGACAGAAATATTCCACCTAGAGTTCTGCAAGCATCTTCTCCAAGTCCATCGGAGCACATCAAATAGCGCCTGCCGAGCAGAGCTGGGCAGATTCCCACTACACATCGCAATAAAGAAGAAGGCGCTGTCATTCAAGGCTCATCTACAAAGTAGCAGTCCCAGCTCCTACCATCACAAAGCCTTCCTACACCAGGAAGCCTCAGGAAGCCTCCCAAGGAAAAGTACCCAAAGCCAGTCTGACCAAGCCATCAACCTCCATGGCCTGACAAAAGGTGAAATCCAGAAAATGGTACACAAAGTCAAAGAGGAATATCTCAGCATCTGGAGGAACGACATAAACAAATCCCAGAAACTGACAATATACCGGAATCTACAGAGGGAGTACAAACTGGCCCCATATCTAGAGAAACTAGAAAACCCCAAAGATCGACAGATCCTGAGCCGGTACAGACTGAGCGCCCACAGCCTACTCATCGAATCCGGGCGGCACCGACAGAACTACAAGCCTCGAGAGAACAGACTCTGCCAGCAGTGCCCCCAGGAGGCCGTGGAGGATGAGGCCCACTTCCTGCTGAGGTGCCCCAAATACTCCGCAGTGAGGGACACTCACTTCAAGAGGCTGTCTGATCTCCTCCCAGATTTCACCTCCAAGGAGGAGGAAGAGAAACTGCCGATAATACTGGGGGAAGAGGAAAGTGCAGTGGCCGTAGCAGCGGAATATGTCAGTGCCTGCCACAGACTAAGAGGAGCCTGATATGTCATGGACTCCCGTACCCCAACACTGGACATATCCCTATCCCCCGACTAAAGAGCCCGATATGTCATGGACTCCTATACCCCACACTGGAAACATCCCCTATCCTCTAAAAGGAATTTGATATTCCCTGGACCTCTATATGCCCCCCCTCCCCCACCCCCGTATTTTTACCATATGCTTTGGCAATGCTAACATGTACTTAGTCCTGCCAATAAAGCTCATTTGAATTTGAATTAGTGAGATAGATAGATAGATTGATAATAGATAGATAATATATACATAGTAAATAGAGAGATAATAGGTAGATAAATAGATAATCTATCTATATATATAATTGTCTAAGGGTCACTTCCGTCTGTCCTTCTGTCTGTCACTGATATTCATTGGTCGCGGCCTCTGTCTGTCATGGAAATCCAAGTCGCTGATTGGTCGCGGCAAAACAGCCACGACCAATCAGCGACGGGCACAGTCCGGAAGAAAATGGCCGCTCCTTACTCCCCTGCAGTCAGTGCCCGGCGCCCGCATACTCCCCTCCAGTCACCGCTCACACAGGGTTAATGCCGGCGGTAACGTACCGAAATATGCCGCGGGTAACGTTACCGCTGCTATTAACCCTGTGTCCCCCCAACTTTTTACTATTGATGCTGCCTATGCGGCATCAATAGTAAAAAAATGTAATGTTAAAAATAATTTAAAAAAAAACAAAAACCTGCTATACTCACCCTCCGTTGTCCACCGAGCCGCACGTGCCGGCCGCCATCTTCCGTTCCCGGCGATGCATTGCGAAATTACTCAGAAGACTTAGCAGTCTCGCGAGACCGCTAAGTCATCGGGGTAATTTCGGAATGCATCCTGGGAACGGAAGATGGCGGCAGCCGCGCGCGTATTGCCGGAGCTTCGGTGGATCCCAGGGGTGAGTATATAACTATTTTTTATTTTAATTATTTGTTTAACAGGGATTTGGTGCCCACACTGCTGTATACTACGTGGGCTGTTAGATACCGCGTGGCTGCTATATACTACATAGGCAGTGTTATATACTATGTGGGATGCGTTCTGTACTGTGTGGGCTGTGCTATATATTACGTGGCCACTGTTTTATACTGCGTGGGCAATGTTATATACTACGTGGCTGCTATATAGTGCCTGGGCAGTGTTATATACTATGTGGCTGCTATATACTGCATGGGCTGTATTATATACTACGTGGCTGCTGTATACTGCGTGGGCTGTGTTATATACTGTGTGGCTGCTATATACTGCGTGGGCTGTGCTATATATTACGTGGCCAGTGTTATATACTGCGTGGGCAGTGTTATATACTACGTGGCTGCTATATACTGCGTGGGCAGTGTTATATACTACGTGGCTGCTTTATACTGCGTGGGCAGTGTTATATACTACGTGGCTGCTTTATACTGCGTGGGCAGTGTTATATACTACGTGGCTGCTTTATACTGCGTGGGCTGTGTTATATACTACGTAGCTGCTTTATACTGTGTGGGCTGCGTTATATACTACGTGGCTGCTATATACTGCATGGGCTGTTGTAACAACCCTGTCGGCATCACTGCATGGCCTTCCATTCCCCACCTGCCTGCTACATCTACTCACTCACCCAGTGCCATGCTGTGAGATCTGTCTGCTGCTGGCTCCATGCCATGTGCTTCATGGCGGCCTGCTCTGTGTACACTTCCTGGCTGTGTGCATAGGGGGGCGGCGCCAGCAACTCCGGATTCTTATTGAGACTGTGTGCACCTCCCTAAGGTGCTTCTGGCCAATTGCCAAGAGGCCTCCTGTATATAGGGCAGCTCCACCCTGTGTTCTGGGCCTGTGCAATGTGTTTGCTCAGTTAGTGTTTTGCTTCTGAGTTTGCCAGGTCTAGCTCTATGTTTCTCCCTCTCTGGAGGCTTTTCTCTGTGCATTTGCCTTGATCTTTGTCGCCCTCCAGGAGGCAGAATATCCTGGTCCCTGTGTCTTTGTCCCTGTGTCTTTGTCCCTGTGTCTTGTTCCATTGCCTTGTCTGTACTTAGTCTTATCTCGGTCTCCTTGTGTGTGGCTTCCTTTCCTGCTGTGTCTTTCCTTGTGTTCTCAGTCTGCTTACACTCCGCACTCTTGCGGCTCTGCCTGCTCTGCATCTTGGTGGCTTTACCGCTGCTCCGCACTTCTGCGGTTCTGCTCCGTCTTACTCTGCTCCGCTCCCGTTGCTGCAGAAACCTCTTGCTGCAGTTCCTCTCTGCAATCCTTGCGGTTCCACTTTGCTTAGCTTCTGCAGTATCTCATGCTGCAGCTTCTCTCCACATTCTTTGTGGCTCTGCTCAGCTTTTGTCGCTACGCTACCGCTTGCTGCTTTTCCATTCCTATCTGCAGTCTTTCATTCCCCTCCTGTGTGAACAGGTCCCTACCTGTTCCTCCAAACTATATATCCCTACCTGTTCCTTCATCTCACTCACAATTGGACTGCACTCGGGTGTCATCTGAGTGCAGCCTGATTCTAATATCTCATCAGCTAGTCCTGTGTTTCCTGCCGTCCTAAGTCAGTCCTGTGTCTCCTGCCGTCCTAGCTAGCCCTGTGTTCTCTGCCGTGTCTCTGCCAGCCCTGTGTTCCAAACTACATATCTGTACCTGCACGTCCAGTGTGAACAGGCCCTTACCTGTTCTTTCATATACCACATCAACCAGTCCTGTGTTCTCTGCCGTGCCGCCCAATCCTGTGTTCCTGCCAGTCCTGCCGTTCCTGCCCTGCCTTCCAGTCCTGTGTTCCTGCTGTCCTAGCCAGTCCTGTTTCCTGCCGTGTCTCTGCCAGCCCTGTGTTCTCTGCCGTGTCTCTGCCAGCCCTGTCTCAGCCGTGCCAGCCTACTCGTCTGTGTTCCAGCCGTGCTCTTCTGCCAGTCCTGCCTGATGCCCGCACCAATCCTGGTGTTCCTGTCTCCCAAGTGGGATCAGCAGCCACAGCCAGACACCACTCTGGAGTAGCACCTGGCAGCTGCCTGCTGCACAAGCCTGACCTCACCATCAGAGGCTCCAGTGAAAACCCAGGCAGCTGTTATAGTCACACCCCTTCCAGGGTAGTCTGGTTTGTGGCACAGTGGGGCCACAAAACCCCCGAGCTCACGCCCACCAGTCAGGGCGTGAGCGTAACAGCTGTGTTATATACTACGTGGCTGCTATATACTGCGTGGGCTGTGTTATACACTACGTGGCTGCTATATACTGCGTGGGCTGTGTTATATACTATGTGGCTGCTATATACTGCGTGGGCTGTGTTATATACTATGTGGCTGCTATATACTGCGTGGGCTGTGTTATATACTACGTGGCTGCTATATACTGCATGGGCTGTGTTATATACTACGTGGCTGCTATATACTGCGTGGGCTGTGTTATACACTACGTGGCTGCTATATACTGCGTGGGCTGTGTTATATACTATGTGGCTGCTATATACTGCGTGGGCTGTGTTATATACTACGTGGCTGCTATATACTGCATGGGCTGTGTTATATACTACGTGGCTGCTATATACTGCGTGGGCTGTGTTATATACTACGTGGCTGCTATATACTGCATGGGCTGTGTTATATACTATGGCTGCTATATACTGTGGGCTGTGCTATATATTACGTGGCCAGTGTTATATACTGCGTGGCCTGTGTTACATACTACGTTGCCTGTGTTATATACTGCGTGGGCTGTGTTATATACTGCGTGCCTGCTATATACTGCGTGTGCTGTGTTATATAGTATGTGGCTGTGTTATATACTGCGTGGCCTGTATTAGCGCATCAGGTATTCTACAATATGTATGTATATAGCAGCCACATAGTATATAGCACAGGCCACGTAGTATTTGTCTGCTATATACTACATGGCTCTTATATACTACATGGCCTGTGCTATATACTATGTGGCTGCTATATACATACATACATACATATTCTAGAATACCCGATGCGTTAGAATCGGACCAGAATACCCGATGCGTTAATACAGGCCACGCAATATATAACAGTGGCCACACAGTATATAACACAGCCACATACTATATAACACAGCCCACGCAGTATATAACACAGGCGACGTAGTATATAACACTGGCCACGTAATATATAGCACAGCCCACGCAGTATATAGCAGCCACATAGTATATAACACTGCTATATAATTGTCTAAGGAACACTTCCGTCTGTCTTTCTGTCTGTCTGTTTGTCACGGATATTCATTGGTCGCGGCCTCTGTCTGTCATGGAAATCCAAATCGCTGATTGGTCGCGGCAAATCAGCCACGACCAATCAGCGACGGGCACAGTCCGGAAGAAAATGGCCGCTCCATACTCCCCGCAGTCAGTGCCCGGCGCCTGCATGCTCCCCTCCACTCACCGCTCAAACACAGGGTTAATGCCTGCGGTAACGGACCGCGTCATGCCGCTGGTAACGCACTCCGTAACCGCTGCTATTAACCCTGTGTTTTCCCAACTTTTTACTATTGATGCTGCCTATGCGGCATCAATAGTAAAAAAAAATGTAATGTTAAAAATAATAAAAAAACAAAAAACCTGCTATACTCACCCTCCGTAGTCTGCCGAGCAGCACACGCCAGCCGCCATCTTCCGTTCCCAGCGATGCATTGCGAAATTACCCAAAAGACTTAGCGGTCTCGCGAGACCGCTAAGTCATCTGGTTAATTTCGCAATGCATCCTGGGAACGGAAGATGGCGGCAGCCGTGCGCATATCGCCGGAGCTTCGATGGATCCCAGGGGTGAGTATATAACTATTTTTTATTTTAATTATTTGGTTAACAGGGATATGGTGCCCACACTGCTGTATAGTACGTGGGCTGTGTTAGATACCGCGTGACTGCTATATACTACACAGGCAGTGTTATATACTATGTTGGCTGTCTTCTGTACTGCGTGGACTGTGCTATATATTACGTGGCCACTGTTATATACTGCGTGGGCTGTTTTATATACTATGTGGCTGCTATATACTGCATGGGCTGTGTTATATACTACTTGGCTGCTATATACTGCGTGGACTGTGCTATATATTACGTGGCCAGTGTTATATACTGCGTGGCCTTTGTTTTATACTACGTCGCCTGTGTTATACACTGCGTGGCTGCTATATACTGCGTGGGCTGTGTTATATAGTACGTGGCTGTGTTATATACTGCGTGGCCACTGTTATATACTGTGTGGCCTGTATTAATGCATCGGGTATTCTACAATATGTATGTATGTATATAGCAGCCACATAGTATATAGCACATGCCACGTAGTATTTGTCTGCTATATACTACATGGCTCCTATATACTACGTGGCCTGTGCTATATACTATGTGGCTGCTATATACATACATAAATACATATTCTAGAATACCCGATGCGTTAGAATCGGGCTAACATCTAGTAGATAGATAATAGATAGATAATAGATATATAGTAGATAGAGAGATAATGGATAGATAGATAGATGGATAATAAATAGATAGAACATAGATAATAGATAAATAGATGATAGATAATAGATAGATACTGTGGATACATAATTGATTTATAGATAATAGATGGATAATAGATAGATAGAACATAGATAATAGATAACTAGATGGTGGCTCGATTCTAACGCATCGGGTATTCTAGAATATGCATGTCCACGTAGTATATTGCCCAGCCACGTAGTATATTGCCCAGCCACGTAGTATATTGCCCAACCACGCAGTATATTGCCCAGCCATGTAGTATATTGGCCAGTCACATAGTATATTGCCCAGCCACGTAGTATATTGCCCAGCCATGTAGTATATTGGCCATCGACGTAGTATATTGCCCAGCCACGTAGTATATTGCCCAGTTACGCAGTATATTGCCCATTTACGTAGTATATTGCCCAGCCATGTAGTATACAGCACAGAGCCACGTAATATATTGCACAGCGACGTAGTATATTGGCCAGCCACGTAGTATATTGCCCAGCCACGTAGTATACAGCACAGAGCCACGTAGTATATTGCACAGCGACGTAGTATATTACCGAGCCACGCATGTCACAGGTTAAAAAAATAAAAAATAAACATACTCACCTAACGATCCGAGGGCCCCTTGTAGTTTAACATACTCACCATTCTGGTCGCTGCTCCTCAGCGTCCCGTTTCTCCGCCTCCTGGGATCCAACGGCGCTGTGCAGATGGGAGCGCGGCTACTGCCATCTTGCGTTCCCAGGATGCTTTGCGAAATTACCCATATGACTTAGCGGTCTCGCGAGACCGCTAGGTCTTCTGGGTAATTTCGCAAAGCATCGCTGGGAAAGGAAGATGACTGCGGGGAGCGGAGCGCCGGGGACACTGACCGCGGGGAGCGGAGCGCCGGGGACACTGACTGCGGGGAGCGGAGTGCCGGGGACACTGACTGTGGGGAGCGGAGCGTCGGGGACACTGACTGCGGGGAGAGGAGCGCCGGCCACTGACTGCGGGGAGTACGGAGCGGCCATTTTCTTCCGGACTGTGCCCGTCACTGGTTGGTCGTGGCTGTTTTGCGGCGACCAATCAGCGACTTGGATTTCCATGATAGACGGAGGCCACGACCAATGTATATCCGTGACAGACAGACAGAAGGACAGACGGAAGTATCCCTTAGACAATTATATAGTAGATAGATGGATAGATGAATGGATGGATGGACGAACAGATAGATGCTGTGGATAAATGATTGGTGATAGATAAAAAGATAAAAAAGAGGCTGCTCTCAAACTGTGCAAAAATGGACCTTTGTTAGCTCCCTTGGCGATGTTTCTAGGATAGAGTCGAAACGCTATTACATGGGCTGATAAAAGTCGATATTTTTTGCACAGGTTATTTGAGTGCTGCCTCTTTTTTATCTCTTAAATTATTGCAACAGTTGGATTCTGTACAAGAAGGCCGTGCACCGGAAGAGTTCTGGTTTCTGGTGCTGTTCCATTTTAATTTTTGGGATGGATAGATAGATATTAGATAAATAGATATCAAACAGATAGATTTAAGATTTGTAGATTTATATAGAGTATAGACAGATTATAGATAGGTAATATATATTAAATGTACAGATTATTTTTCTTTTTCTTTTTTTTTTGGTGTATAGATAGATAAATAGATACGTGAAAAATAGATAATAATTTTTCAGATATTTTACAACCAAATCCTTAATAATAAAATAAAATGTTTGTAGAGCTTAGCACAAGGATGGTCTGCAGCTCAGGTCATGGTGTTGTATGATGGAGAGATATGAGACCTTGCTCCGCCATATGTGAGCCGTAGATGTGAGATGTTAGGTAGTTCTGTCTAGTATTATGGATGTGTCTTCTTCAGGAAGCGCGTCGGCTCCTGCGCTGCTGCAGATTTGTTTGTGCGCCCCATAACGTGGAGCTCACAGGCCGTCTGGCAGGAGATGGTTAATCCATTCTTCTGCTCGGTGATAGATTGTGTTGCTTGACAGAGTGAAGGATCCTTGGCACTGTCTGGTTTTAATTCATAGGCTTTAATAAACTGGTTAGACACCTATGCACTGTGTTTAGCCGCGCTGCATTGCTACAACGCTACCTCTGGCAGTGAACACTCGTCCCTCATTCACTTGAGTGATTTACACCCACTGTGGGCATTTTATATTAAGCACGCGGACTCGGATATGTTCCACAGCACATTAAGTGTAATGCGATATCTTCATCCAAGTTTACCGTTATTTATCTTTTTTTTTGCACTGCAGCACAAAGCAAAGATAGAAGTCATGTGCCTGGATCTGGCCTCCCTCCGCAGCGTGCAAAGCTTTGCCGAAGTCTTTAGGAGCAAAAATCTGTAAGTAAAAAGGGTGATAAAATGCTCTTTTTGGGGGTTTATTGCATACACCACAGCACAATGGCTTTGAATTAACCAATCATGGATAAAACAATCCTTTAATCCAGGTATAACATGGGAATACCGTGATCCTGACATCCACCCCATTTTTTGTAGATTGAGCTACTTCGCTGTTTTGGTTGATCAGCTCCTCTGATCAAGTATGACAAGGTGCGATTGTAGGGTCTAGTAATGTTTGTCGGAGACTTACATTATGTAGGAGCTCTGCCCATATGAGTTTACAATCTATAGAGAAGGAATAAAAGGAAGGAGAAAGCAGTAATGGATTGATGGAATAGGGGCTTATCCAGATTTTTAGGCCTGGGTCTCAAGAAGAGCCTGGGGGCACAACTATTGTAACCGGGAGCTTAAAAGAGTAAAGGCTGTAAGCGAAAAAATTTTAAGCCAGAGTGTCCAGGTTTTAAGGGAGAACGTAAGAGGGTCAAGGTCATAAGCAAGAGCTTAAAAGAGTCGAGGTTGTAAGATAGAGCGTAAAAGGGTCAAGGTTGTAAGCAAGAGTGTGAAAGGGTCAAGGTTGAAAGTGAGAGAATGAAAGGTTCAAGATTGTAAGTCAGTGTAAAAGGGTCCAGGTTTTAAGGGAGAGTGTAAGAGAGGGTCCAGGTTGTAAGGGACAGTATAAAAGGGTCAAAGTTGCTATCGATCGTGTTAACCCTGCTGTTCTGTTCGGTCTGGGGAGACCTATTTTGAACTTTGGTATTTTTTGGGGTGTTCAAGATGCGGTTCTGAAACTTGTGGTTGATTGACTTAAATGAGGATGGGTCGGTCGGCCACGGGTTTCAGAGCCGCATCTTGAATATTTTAAAGAATATTGAAGTTCAAAGTCGGTCATTTTTGACCAACAGAACAGCAGGGTTAAAGGATCAAGGTTGTAAGCAAGAGTGTGAAAGGGTCAAGCTTGTAACCAAGAACATAAGAGGATCGAGGTTGTAATGGAAAATTTCAAAAGGTCAAGGTTGTTTGTGTGTGCATAATATGGTCAAGGTTGTAAGTGAGGGTGTAAAAGGGTCAAGGTTGGAAGTGAGAGTTAAAGAGAGCCAAAGTTGTAAACGAGAACATATTATGGTCGAGCTTTTAAGAGAGAGTGTAAGAGGGTCAATGTTGTAAGGGAGAGTGTAAAATTGTCCAGGTTGTAAGGAGAGCGTAAGAATGTCAAGATTATAAGCGAGAGATTACAGGGTCAAAGTTGTAAGTGAGAGTGTAAAAGTGTCAAAGTTGTTAGCGAGAGTTTAAGAAACAGCTTAAGAGGGTCAAAGTTATAAGCGAGAGCATAAGAGGGTCAGGATTATAAGCGAGAGCGTAGAAGTGTCAAGGTTGTAAGCAACAGCTAAAGAGGGTCAAAGTTATAAGTGACATCATAAGAGGGTCAAAGTTATGAGAGACAGCATATGAGGTTCAAGGTTATAAGCAAGTGAATGTAGAAGGGTCAGTGTTGTTAGTGAGAGCGTAAAAGTGCCATAGTAGTAAGCGAGAGTTTAAGCAACAGCTTAAGAGTGTCAAGGTTGTAAGCAACAGCTTAAGAGGGTCAAGGTTGTAAATGAAGAGCGTAAGAGAGTCAAGGATGTAAGTGAGAGCATAAAATTATCCAGGTTGTTAGGAGAGCATCAAAAGGGTCAAAATTGTGGGCTTGAAAGGGACAAGGTGGTAACTGAGAGTGTAAAAGGGTTAAGGTTGTAACAGAGAGTGTATGAGAGTCAAGGTTATAATTGGGTGTGTAAAAGGGTCCTGGTGGTGCTGCCTCCCAATATAAGTCAGCACAACTTTTGCCTTTTTTGAGTTTGTCATTTGCAAATTACTCCTTCATTATCCATGAATTGGCATGTACTCTTTAAAACTAACATGCAAAGTTTGATACCCCATCTTAGCAAGTTATCACCTATCTACAGGACCACTTAATCCAATCACTGAGACCATCCAGCAATGAGGCTGTGACGTGATCTCCATAAGTCCTACAGTCAATGGTAGTGCGCATGCACGGCCATCACTCTATACCAACCTAGCACTTTTGAGCATTTTCACACAGAAGCTGTTGCGGATGCTGAGACCCACCCCCCACTGATCCCAACAATGGGTCTCCGATGTGCAAACTTCAGCAACTCTGAAGAAAATGAATGACATTAGTGGTGCGCATGCGCGGTGATCATTAGAGCCCCGTTCTCGGAATCGATTGGGGTCCCTGTAGGTGGGATTAATTGGTGACTACCAAAATAACAGCACTTATTTGCGGACGCTGAGACCCACCCCCCACTGATCCCAACAATGGGTCTCCGATGTGCAAACTTCAGCAACTCTGAAGAAAATGAATGACATTAGTGGTGCGCATGCGCGGTGATCATTAGAGCCCCGTTCTCGGAATCGATTGGGGTCCCTGTAGGTGGGATTAATTGGTGACTACCGAAATAACAGCACTTAATCCTGGTATGTAAACCAGTCTTCTTTGCTTCTACTACACAAGAAGCATTTCAGAGGTTTTGTTGCCTCCTGGGATATAATAATCTCCCCCTTGTCCAGCACCGTTCTCACATCTTGGAGTGATGGTTATTTTATGTTCTTGGCTCCCGACATCTCGTGCCCCTGGACTCTATTTGGGAGCTTTCACCTGACAATCCATCTGTCAATAAACACCACATTGTCTTCTGTTTCTGTTCTAATTCTTGCAGTTTTATTTTGGAGAGGAGCCAGACCACACACGAAGCGAAAGCTCTCCAGACGGCTCCTAACGGGAGGAACGTCTGCGCCGGACAAATACTGCTTTGTGCTACACAATATCATTATATGTAAAGTATTTTACATGGAGCTGTTTACCGAGGACAAGGGATGAGAGTAGAGACGGGCGAGCGGCGGTGTTTGCAGCTGGAGGCCAGGATGGAGGCAATGAATGTGATTTGTCCATGGCCTTCTCATCGCTGCGGCACTATTCTGTGCATGGTTAGGTAATTGTGACTGCAATAGAGTTGCACAGATGTATGTAATATATGTAGTAAGTAGGGAGGACGGGTAGAGGCAGAGCCGGGGTCGTCAGATATTTACAGTACCGTGACTAATTAATAAGTAAGTAGGGAATCATGATGTCCTGGTACTGGAGGTAAAGAGCAGAGAGACAGAAATGACAGTTTACTAATAGATATGAGAGAGATGTAGATACAAGGGATAAAGATAGAAGAGCGATAAAGGAGTAGGTATAGATATAAGAGAACGATAGGAGAGATGAATTTCATGCAAAGGGATGAAGTGATAGATATTAAAGGGCCACTGTCACCCCCCTCCAGCCGTTATAAACTAAAAGAGCCACCTTGTGCAGCAGTAATGCTGCATTCTAACAAGGTGGCTCTTTCAGTTTTGTGTTCATGTATTACTAAAATAAAGCGCTTTGAAACTTTTCAAAACTACCTATCTTTCTCCACGGAGGCGGGTCTGAAGCCTCCTCTGTGTAGCGCCCAACTGCCGTCACTGATCTCTTCTGGGGCGATGGTCACCGCCCCCTGCACGCTGTTCTTCTTAAATCCGACGCCTGCACTGTGCGTGCCTGCCTGGGGCAGGCGCAGTGTTCATTGGCCGTCATAGCTCAGATGCAGGGTTCCTGCCTCCGCCTGTGCGGGCAGTGCGGCCACCCTGTTACTGAATCCCCGCCCCGCACTGTGTTATGCATTATGCACAGTGCGGGGCTGGGATTCCTGGGCAGATTCCTGCACAGACCGACGCTGGAAGGCGGGGAACCTGGGGGAGCGTCTGACAAGCGCAGTGCACATGCCCAGGAATCCCAGCCCCGCTCTGTGCATAATGCATAACACAGTGCGGGGCGCGGATTCAGTAACAGGGTGGCCGCACTGCCCGCACAGGCGCAGTCAGGAACCCGGCATCTGAGCGGACTGCCAATTCTCAATGCGCCTGCCCCAGGCAGGCACGCACAGCGCAGGCGCTGGATTTAAGAAGAACAGCGCGCAGGGGGCGGCGACCATGGCCCCAGAAGAGATGAGTGACGGCAGTTGGGCGCTTCACAGAGGAGGCTTCAGACCCGCCTCCGTGGACAAAGACAGGTATTTTTGAAAAGTTTCAAAGCGCTTTATTTTAGTAATACATGAACACAAAACTAAAAGAGCCACCTTGTTAGAATGCAGCATTACTGCTGCACAAGGTGGCTCTATTAGTTTATAACGGCTGGAGGGGGGTGACAGTGGCCCTTTAAATAGATACATTTGATATAGATAATGGATAGAAGAGATAGATAATGATAGATAATAGATAGATATAAAAATAGATTGATAGATAGATAATAGAAGGTAGAAAGAAGATAAATAGAAAATAGATAGATAATAAATAATAGATACTAGATAGATGATAGATAGATAGATAATAGATAAATAATAGATAATAGATTATAGATAGATATGAGATAGATAAATAATAGATAGATGATAGATAGATAACTAATACATCGATAATTTATAGATAATAAATAATAGATGATAGATAGATATGAGACTGATGGATGTAGATGACGATCGGTATAGTCAGAGGAATAAATAGACATGAGCAGGGTCGGACTGACCCACCGGAAACCAGAGGATCTGGCCAGCACCACAACTCCTGCCGCCATTTGCCTGCTCTGCCTTGTATTCTGACCGCATGCACCGAGCGGTGAGTGCGTTATTCCATACTCGGTGCCCGCAGGCCGTCTGCACTGCTCAGCAACAAGTGATGTGAAGTGAAGTTTCTCATCACCTGCTGCTGCTATTGATCTCATTGCTCTCACCGCTCTCTCAGCTGTGGAGCGCTCGATGAGATCAATAAAAGCCGCAGTAGGTGATGAGAAAGCTCTCACTGCACATCACTTGTTGCTGAACAGTGCAGAAAGCCGCTGACACCGAGTGTAGAACAAAGCACTCACAGCACAGCCAGCTCCATCGCAGACTGTGAGACTGCACACACAGACAGCATGGGGGCGTCTAGAACGGAGTTGATTTTTGGAGGGAATGATGTCACCAGAAGGGGCGGGGCCTTCTTCAGTCCACTGAAGACCCTATAGCAGGAAGTAAAGCTGTGCTAAGGCTCTTAGAGAGGAGGGAAATGAGAGGCTGCACCATGGAACTGTGTGAGGAGCAGAGGACTGAGGGACTGCACAATAGACCCTTGTACAGATGGGAATGAGGACCTGGGACTCAGTGTGAGTACTCTGAGAATGTATTTTGGAAAGGGTTGATGTTACTTTAGTGGGCTGCATAGAGAAGATGATGATGAGGGGCTGTGTGAAGAACGGGAGATGATGAGGGGCTGTAGAGAATGGGGATGAGTAGGGGCTGTGTGGAGAACGGGGGATGATGAGGGGGCTGTGTGGAGAACGGGGGATGATGAGGTGGCTGTGTGGAGAACGGGGATAATGAGGGGGCTGTGTGGAGAACGGGGGGTTAATGAGGGGGCAGTGTGAAGAACTGAGAGGCTGTGTGTAGAAAGGGGGGATGATGAGGGGCTGTGTAGAGAATGGGGAATGATGAGACGCTGTGTGGAGAACGGGGGGATGATGAAGGGCTGTGTGGAGAATGGGAGGCATGATGAGGGGCTGTGTGGAGAATGGGGGATGATGAGGGGCTGTGTGGAGAATGGGGGGATGATGAGGGGCTGTGTGAAGAATGGGGGATGTTGTTGCACTGTGTGGAGAAGGGGGGAATGATGAAGGGCTGTGTGAAGAACAGGGGATGATGTGGCGCTGTGTGGAGAAAGGGGGGATGATGAAGAACTGTGGAGAAAGGGGATGATAAGGGGCTGTGTGGAGAATGGGGAGATGATGAGGGGCTGTGTGAAGAACGGGGATGATGAGAGCGCTGTGTGGAGAACGGGGGAATGATGAAGGGCTATGTGGAGAACGGGGGGGAATGATGAAGGGCTGTGTGGAGAACAGGAGGTGATGAGGGGCTGTGTGGAGAACGGGAATGATGAGAGGCTGTGTGGAGAATGGGGATGATGATGGGCTGTGTGGAGAACTGGGGGGATGATGATGGGCTGTCTGGGGAACGAGGGAATGATGAAGGGCTGTGTGGAAAATGGAGGGATTCTGAGGGGCTGTTTGGAGAATGGGGGGATGATGATGAGAGGCTGTGTGGAGAATGGGGGAGATGATGAAGGGCTGTGTGGAGAACGGGGGGATGATGTGGGACTGTGTGGAGAACGGGATGATGAGGGGCTGAGTGGAAAACGGGGGGATGATGAGGGGGCTGTGTGGAGAATGGGGGGATGATGAGGGGCTGTCTGGACAATGGGGGGATGATGAGGGGCTGTGTGGAGAACAGGGGGATGATGAAGGTGCTGTGTGGAGAACGGGGAGATGATGAGGGCGCCGTGTGGAGAACAGGGGGGATGATGAAGGTCGGTTTGGAGAACAGGGGGATGATGAGGAGCTGTGTGGAGAATGGGGGAGATGATGAGGGGCTGTGTGGACAATGGGGGGATGATGAGGGGCTGTGTGGAGAACGGGGGGATGATGAAGGTGCTGTGTGGAGAACGGGGAGATGATGAGGGCGCCGTGTGGAGAACAGGGGGGGATGATGAAGGTCGGTTTGGAGAACAGGGGGATGATGAGGGGCTGTGTGAAGAATGGGGGAGATGATGAGAGGCTGTGTGGAGAAAAGGGGATAATGAGGAGCTGTGTGAAGAACGGGGATGATGAGGGGCTGCGTGAAGAACGGGGATGATGAGGGGCTGCGTGAAGTGGGGGATGATGAGGGGACACCTCTATTCTTGATAACCAGCCTTGCTAACGCTGACAACTAAGGGTTGCAGCCCCAGCTGACAGTTTTGCCTGGCTGGTTATCAAAAATACAGAGGAGCCCATGCTGTTTTTTTCTAATTGTGTGTTCACATTGCACTTTTTATGTGTTTCTGCCGCGTTTTTTGCCACAGCGGAAACGCTTAAAAAACTTATTCCCATACAATCCTATGCTGTGTCCATGCTGCGGATTTCCCCACTGCGGATTCGCATATCAGTAAAATCCGCAGCATGTTCATTATTTCTGCAGAATTGCGGCGATTCCGACGCCATAGGATTGCATTGAAACGCTCACTTTACACATGTGGCTATGCCCACCATGCGTAAAGTGAGCGCTTCATGTGCGGATGGTACCCAGGATCTGGAAGAGAGGAGACTCTCCTCCAGGCCCTGGGTACCATATTCCTATAAAAAAAAAAAAGAATTTAATTAAAAAGTACGGATATACTTACCTTCTGATGTCCCCCGGAGTCCTCCCGGCTCTCAGCGGTGCACGCGGCGGCTTCCTTTCCAAGGGATGCGCGAATTACCTGGGATGACGTCTCGGTCACGCAACCATGATGTCACAAAGCTCCTTAGCGCAAAGCATCCCTGGGAACGGAATGCACCGGGAGCGCCACTAAGGAGATCGGGGGCCTTCGGAAGGTGAGAATAACCATATTTTTTATTTTTTTTAATTATTTTTAACATTCTTTCTTTTACAATTGATGCTGCATAGGCAGCATCGATAGTAAAAAGTTGGTCACACTTGTCAAGCACTATGCTTGTGTGACCAACCTGTCAATCACTTTTCCAAGCGATGCTTGGAAGACGCAAGCTAAAAACGCTTGTGTCTAGCGTGTGACTGGTGTGTATGTGTCATGTGTTTGGTGTGTGTATGTGGCACACGTCTAATTAATACAATCTTTCTGTGCTTTTAAAATATATTTTTTTTCTCGGCAGCACTTGACTTGTTTACACAAAATTATCTGCTGCCGATAAGGATGTTTTTAAATCAACCATAAAAATCATTGCACCCAACAATGAACGTTTTGCGATTGTTTGGACGGGTATATAGTTGGAAAAAATTCCTTGATTATCAGCTTGACAAGAAGACTTTGTAGCAAGTAAAGGGAAGACTTTGTAGCAAGTACCCCTTTGGCATGGAGGGCCCCAAGAATGATATTCTCTGGTGGCCCCATGTAAGCCTTACTTATATTGTGGCTGTGCTGCGTTATTCCCAGCCACTTATTTCCTTTTTTTCCCCCCCGTCTTCCTCTTCCCTGGGCACGGCGTAGACGAGTCGTGGTGTGTACAGAAGCATGCAGCAGTTAGGGGACTTTGTGAACTCCATTACAGCGCTGTATTTCTCCAGGGAATCAGGGGAACGGGCTGTCATTGGGAAAAAGTAACGTCCTAATACATGTAATGCTTTTGTCAAAATGATTTGACCATGGTCTTTAAAAGCAGTCGTCTGTAACCCTTGGGCAATTTCATATTTTTCTAATCATTTCACCATCAGTTTACAAGCTTGGCGCCCAGCAATAAATCAGACCCAGCCTCACCCGTAATTAGCTGGCAGGATTTTTCGACATGTAATTGCGTTGTTTACATTTCCGTCTCCATTTTTTCCATTCCTCATAAAAGGCGCTTGAAGATGCAGTTTATCTGGAAAAGGTTTATTATCTGTAGCTGAATAGTTTGAGATCATAGAATTTGTTGTGAAATTAGGCTTATGTTGTTAATTAAAAATTTTTTTTCGGCAATTATCAAAATTATTAATCAATAATAACCTCCCTGAAGCAAATAATACACAGATTCCTTTATTTGCAAAGAGCGTCCCTCCTGAGCATAGGCTGTGCCTGGTACTGCAGCCAAGCACCATTAATTTTGATTAACTAAACTTTTATTTTTTTTTAATAGTTTTGTCCAGCAGGGAAAGTTATGAAACTTTACAAATTACTTTATTAGAGTATTTGTCTTCATTTCTTTAAAAAATTATTGCTTTTAAGTGTTTTCCAGCCTCTGTCTTTTTTGCCACTTTCTGCTTCATTGATATAAGTGGACCCTCGTTTGGAGTACAGATGATAGCAGTGATCGGTCAGCCCCTGTCTCCTCCTCTGCGCTGACCAATCAGTGATGGGTCAGCCTCTGTCTCCTCTTCTGCACTGACCAATCAGTGATGGGTCAGCCCCTGTCTCCTCTGCACTGACCAATCAGTGATGGGTCAGCCCCTGTCTCCTCCTCTGCACTGACTAATCAGTGATGGGTCAGCCCCTGTCTCCTCCTCTGCACTGACTAATCAGTGATGGGTCAGCTTCTGTCTCCTCTGCACTGACCAATCAGTGATGGGTCAGCCCCTGTCTCCTCCTCTGCACTGACCAATCAGTGATGGGTCAGCTTCTGTCTCCTCTGCACTGACCAATCAGTGATGGGTCAGCCCCTGTCTCCTCCTCTGCACTGACTAATCAGTGATGGGTCAGCCCCTGTCTCCTCCTCTGCACTGACTAATCAGTGATGGGTCAGCTTCTGTCTCCTCTGCACTGACCAATCAGTGATGGGTCAGCCCCTGTCTCCTCCTCTGCACTGACCAATCAGTGATGGGTCAGCTTCTGTCTCCTCTGCACTGACCAATCAGTGATGGGTCAGCCCCTGTCTCCTCCTCTGCACTGACTAATCAGTGATGGGTCAGCCCCTGTCTCCTCCTCTGCACTGACCAATCAGTGATGGGTCAGCTTCTGTCTCCTCTGCACTGACCAATCAGTGATGGGTCAGCCCCTGTCTCCTCCTCTGCACTGACTAATCAGTGATGGGTCAGCCCCTGTCTCCTCCTCTGCACTGACCAATCACTGCCATCAGCTGTACTCCTTGACTGGAAAAAAGCCAGGGTTTGGAAGCCACAATCATTTTTTTCATAGGAATGAAGACAAATCTCCTAATACAATAATTGTCATAACTTTCAATGCTGGACAAAACTATAAAAAAAAAAAGTTGAATTGATCTTTAAAGGGCTGTCTTACGAAGACAATCCATTTTAAGGCAGATAGTCAATATTTTGGGGAAACCCACTGCCTGTGCCCTAGACAACAAGTGGCTTCCATTCTGGTAGACCCAATGCGTACTTTTATTTAAATAGATGACTACATTTACCCCTGGAGTCACTGCTGCTAGGTAAATGGGTGCCGTTTGCTCTGGCAATATGGCTGTTTGCCAAGGGGGCAGGTAATGGGAGTAGAGTTGGTGAGGATCATTTGCAGGACTTGGTCCATCGGCCATATCAGTAATCTGTAGACCTGAGAACCGCCTCCTACGTCCCAGCATCCGTTGCTCTTCTTTTGATTAGCCAGCCTGGCGCGACGTATTCTTTACAGTGTTACTTATCGCGCCAGGCCGGCTAATCAAGAGAAGAACCGCAGATGTCTTCAGGTCGAGACAGTTCTCAGGTCTTCCGTACATTGACAAGAGGCTACTAATGTGTCCAGAGGACCAGGTCCTGCAAATCAATTCACACTCATGGGCAATTAGCTGATTGCCCACCAGCCAAATTCTAAAACGGGATATATCTGTTTTAAATTAAGCTATGTTTGGGGCATTTTGGATTATAGATGAAGTTAGTTTAACCCCTTCGCGCCATGCGCCGTACTAGTACTGCGCTGCCGGCACTGCATTAGTGCCAGCCGCAGTACTAGTACGGCGCCGCCATTTTCCGATCACCGCGCGGCATCGCGCGGTGATCGGGTTCCGGTGTCTGCTGTTCCTGACAGCAGACAATCCCTGCACGCAGCCCCGGGTGCCTGCACCGCCCTCCCGCATCAGCGATCGCTGTGATTGGCTGGTCAATTCTGACCAGCCAATCACAGCGATGTGACAATAAAGTTTAAAAAAAAAAAAAAGCATGTGACAGGCTGTGATTGATGCTGTGTGACGTCGCACCAATCACAGCCGTCACAGTAGGTGGGGTGATTCACACGTCACCTCACCTGATTAACCCCTATGGCGCTGATTGGCTTAACAATAGCTTCTAGCCAATCAGCGCCAAAGGGGTTAATTTAAAATACCGATCACCGCCCTGCACGCCATCTTTCTCTCAGATTTGGCGTGCAGAGCGGTGGTCTAAGCCCCTCTGTGTCACCTTAGTGAAGGAATCCATTGGTGGCCAGTGCGATCCTCCCTGGGATCTCCTTCCTCCAGCTTGTGCTCCTGCTCCATCTTGTGCTCCGTGCTGTGTGCTCTCTGCTGCCATCTGCCTGCTGTGTGACTCCTGTGATCACAGCAGCAGCAGCACCTCCCCCACCCCTTTCCCATCCCCCATCCCTGTTCCAGTACCCCCTCCCTCCCCCACCCTCCAATTGAAATTTTTTGCGCACTTTTTTGCGCTTTTTTTCCTGTGCGCGGCGTCCCGCGCAGAGCATTCGTGCTCTTCCTGTGTCCGCAGCGCTCTGATCAGTATCGCTGCTGATCAGAGACTGCGCCACAGGACTTTTTTTTTTAGGTTAGTTAGTGTAGCGGACATTGCAGTCTAAGCGACGTCCGTTTTTTTTTTTTTTTTAGAAAAAAAATTGTAGTTAGTACAGTGTAGTTTTAGACGTAACAAGGTAGCGTAGCCGGCGTCAGTGTTTGGTGACGTCCCTCCATCCCTGTTCAAGTACCCCCCTCCAATTCAATTTTTTGCGCACTTTTTTGCGCTTTTTTTCCTGTGCGCGGCGTCCCGCGCAGAGCATTCGTGCTCTTCCTGTGTCCGCAGCGCTCTGATCAGTATCGCTGCTGATCAGAGACTGCGCCACAGGTCTTTTATTTTTTAGCTAGTTAGTGTAACGGACTTCGCAGTCTAAGCAACGTCCGATTTTTTTTTTCTTTTACAAAAATATAATTGTAGTTAGTACAATGTAGTCTTAGACGTAGATTAGCTGGTGTCACAGCGTTCGTGACGACCGGTCTTTTTTTTTTTAGAGAAAAAAAAAATTGTATAGAGTAGTTTAGTGGTAGCGTGTTAGTGTAGCCAGCGTCACAGCGTTAGTGACGACCGATCATCTTTTAGAAAAAAAAAAATCGTACTGAGTTTTATAGGTAGGGAGGTAGCGTCTTGTGCATAAAAAAAATCTGCTATCGCCGGATTATCTCTAGTGCATTAGGGGAGCGTACGTCACAGTGTTAGTGGCGTTCGCTTTTCTTTTGTAAAAAAAAATATTTAGTTGCGTAGGGTAAATTTATACTTTTTTTTTTATACAAACTTATTTTTTTACATTGATTTTTCTTTTCATCTTTTTTTCTTGTTTCTTCTACATTTTTTCTCACTACTTGTTTTTTCTCTCTGATTGGTTTTAATAAAGAGTACCCTATACACAAGCCCCACACATTACACGTGTAAAAGCACCACTTACACACACATACCCAGGGTTTGGGAAAAAAAATGGCCCATTCGTCAACAAGGCGCTATTCACCAGAGGAGGCTTACGCCATCCTTGCATCCGACACGGATTCAGCCAGTGAGGAAGATCCCACATTCCTCTATTCCTCCTCCTCCTCATCTGGTGAGGAAAGACCCCTAACACGGCGCCGTAGGACCCAGGCAACTCCTGCAGCAATCGATCCCGTATGAATTGCACCCCCGGAAAATTTTCAGCCCGTCATTCCGGATTTCAGCAGCAGCTCAGGAATCCAGTTTGACACGACTGGCCTCACTGAAATTGACTTCTTCAAATTCTTTTTCAGTGAGGAAATAATAAATATTATGGTGGCCCAGACGAACCTGTATGCCCAACAATTTTTTACCCAAAATCCCACGTCATCTTATGCCAGATGGACCCCCGTAAATGCAGCAGAGATGATGACATTTTGGGGAATTGTGCTGCATATGGGCCTAATCAAAAAGCCAAAGCTTCGGCAATACTGGAGTACTGACATTCTCTACAGTACACCGGTATTCCGCATGGCCATGAAAAGGACACGATTTGAAGCGATCCAAAAATTTTTGCATTTCAGTGATAATGCGCAGTGTCCTCCCCGAGACGATCCAAACTTTGATCGTCTATATAAAATTCGTCCAGTGGTTGAACACTTCAGCAGAAAATTTGCTGAGGCGTACACACCCCAGAGGGACATCGCTATTGATGAATCTCTCGTTCATTTCAAAGGGAGGCTAAAATTCCGACAGTACCTGCCCAGTAAGAGGTCCAGGTACGGAATAAAGCTGTACAAACTGTGAAAGAGTACCTCAGGGTACACCCACAGATTTAGGGTCTACGAGGGTAAGGACACCCAGATTAACCCCCCTGAATGCCCCCCCATCCTGGGGGTGAGTGGGAAAATTGTGTGGGAATTGCTGCACCCACTGCCGGATAAGGGTTATCACCTTTATATTGACAACTTTTACACCAGCATCCCACTCTTCAAGGCCCTCTCTGCCAGAGGTACAGCTGCATGTGGCACCGTGCGAAAAAATCAGCGAGGCCTCCCTAAGCCGCTAATTGGGCAAACGCTGAGAAAAGGGGAAAGCAGAGCCAAATGCAGCGACAACATGCTGGTGGTCAAGTATAAGGACAAAAGGGATGTCCTTATCCTGACCACCATACACCGTGACAACAGCACCCTTGTCACTGTTCGTGGGACCACAACACAAGTCCCAAAGCCAGATTGTATCCTGGATTACAATCGGTACATGGGGGGTGTGGATCTCTCAGATCAGGTCCTCCAACCATACAGTGCCATGCGAAAAGCTTACGTACGGTACAAAAAATTGGCCGTGCACATTGTACAGATGGCACTGTACAATGCTTTTGTGCTGTCCTGATCTGCAGGCAATACAGGGACCTTCCTTCAGTTTCAGGAGGTAGTCATCAAGGCCCTAATGTTTGGCACTCAGGGAGGTGAGGGTCCCAGTACTTCTGAATCTGATAGTGCCCGTATTGTCCAAGGTCAACATTTCCCAGGACAGGTTCCCCAAACAGCGAGGACAGGATGATCACAAAAACGGTGCAGAGTATATTCCAAGAGGGGAATCCGAAAGGACACAATTTACCATTGTGAAACCTGCCCTGAGAAACCTGGCCTTTGCATTAAGGATTGCTTCAAAGCATACCACACGTCCACAAATTAATAAAAGTTAGTTTATACCCTGTTGACACAACACACTGTAGTTTCCAACATGGGGTCACTTGTGGAGTGAGGCACTTGGAGGTTTACGGTGCTCACCACATATCTAAATAAATTCCTTGGGAGGTCCAGTTTTCAAAATGGGGTCACTTGTGGAGTGAGGCACTTGGAGGTTTACGGTGCTCACCACATATCTAAATAAATTCCTTGGGAGGTCCAGTTTTCAAAATGGTGTCACTTGTGGAGTGAGGCACTTGGAGGTTTACGGTGCTCACCACATATCTAAATAAATTCCTTGGGAGGTCCAGTTTTCAAAATGGGGTCACTTGTGGAGTGAGGCACTTGGAGGTTTACGGTGCTCACCACATATCTAAATAAATTCCTTGGGAGGTCCAGTTTTCAAAATGGTGTCACTTGTGGAGTGAGGCACTTGGAGGTTTACGGTGCTCACCACATATCTAAATAAATTCCTTGGGAGGTCCAGTTTTCAAAATGGTGTCACTTGTGGAGTGAGGCACTTGGAGGTTTACGGTGCTCACCACATATCTAAATAAATTCCTTGGGAGGTCCAGTTTTCAAAATGGTGTCACTTGTGGAGTGAGGCACTTGGAGGTTTACGGTGCTCACCACATATCTAAATAAATTCCTTGGGAGGTCCAGTTTTCAAAATGGGGTCACTTGTGGAGTGAGGCACTTGGAGGTTTACGGTGCTCACCACATATCTAAATAAATTCCTTGGGAGGTCCAGTTTTCAAAATGGGGTCACTTGTGGAGTGAGGCACTTGGAGGTTTACGGTGCTCAACACATATCTAAATAAATTCCTTGGGAGGTCCAGTTTTCAAAATGGGGTCACTTGTGGAGGATTTCCACTGTTTAGGTACATCAGGGGCTCTGCAAATGCAACGTGACGCCTGCAGACCAATCCATCTAAGTCTGCATTCCAAATGGTGCTCCTTCCCTTCTGAGCTCTGCCATGCGCACAAACAGTGGTTTTTCCCCACATATGGGGTATCGGCGTACTCGTGAAAAATTGCACAACATTTTTTTCTTTCTATTTTGTCCTATAACCCTTGGGAAAACAAAAAAAACCTTGCTAAAGATCATTTTTGTGGAAAAAATGTGTTCTATTTTTTTTTACGACTCATCGTTATAATTTTTGGTGAGGCACTTGGAGGTTCACGGTGCTCATCACATAGCTAGATAAGTTCCTTGAAGGGTCTAGTTTCCAAAATGGGGTCACTTGTGGCGGTTTTCCACTGTTTAGGCACATCAGGGGCTCTCCAAACGGGACATGGTGTCCGATCTCAATTCCAGCCAATTTTGGTTTGTAAAAGTCAAATGGCGCTCCTTCCCTTCCGAGCCCTGCCGTGTGCCCAAACAGTGGTTTTCCCCCACATATGGGGTATCCGTGTATTCAGGATAAATTGGTCAACAACTTTAGTGGTCCATTTTCTCCTTTTACACTTGTGTAGATAAAAAAAATTGTTGCTAAAAGATCATTTTTGGGGAAAAAATGTAATTTTTTATTTTCACGCCTCTACGTTCTAAACTTCTGTGAAGCACCTGGGGGTTCAAAGTGCTCACCACATAGCTAGATAAGTTCCTTGAAGGGTCTAGTTTCCAAAATGGGGTCACTTGTGGCGGTTTTCCACTGTTTAGGTACATCAGGGGCTCTCCAAACGGGACATGGTGTCCGATCTCAATTCCAGCCAATTTTGGTTTGTAAAAGTCAAAAGGCGCTCCTTCCCTTCCGAGCCCTGCCGTGTGCCCAAACAGTGGTTTTCCCCCACATATGGGGTATCAGTGTATTCAGGATAAATTGGTCAACAACTTTAGTGGTCAATTTTCTCCTTTTACACTTGTGAAGATAAAAAAATTGTTGTTAAAAGATCATTTTTGGGGAAAAAATGTGAATTTTTATTTTCACGCCTCTACGTTCTAAACTTTTGTGAAGCACCTGGGGGTTCAAAGTGCTCACCACATAGCTAGATAAGTTCCTTGAAGGGTCTAGTTTCCAAAATGGGGTCACTTGTGGCGGTTTTCCACTGTTTAGGCACATCAGGGGCTCTCCAAACGGGACATGGTGTCCGATCTCAATTCCAGCCAATTTTGGTTTGTAAAAGTCAAAAGGCGCTCCTTCCCTTCCGAGCCCTGCCGTGTGCCCAAACAGTGATTTTCCCCCACATATGGGGTATCAGTGTATTCAGGATGAATTGGTCAACAACTTTAGTGGTCCATTTTCTCCTTTTACACTTGTGAAGATAAAAAAATTGTTGTTAAAAGATCATTTTTGGGGAAAAAATGTGAATTTTTATTTTCACGCCTCTACGTTCTAAACTTTTGTGAAGCACCTGTGGGTTCAATGTGCTCACCACACAGCTAGATAAGTTCCTTGAAGGGTCTAGTTTCCAAAACGGGGTCACTTGTGGCGGTTTTCCACTGTTTAGGCACATCAGGGGCTCTCCAAACGGGACATGGTGTCCGATCTCAATTCCAGCCAATTTTGGTTTGTAAAAGTCAAATGGCGCTCCTTCCCTTCCGATCCCTGCCGTGTGCCCAAACAGTGGTTTTCCCCCACATATGGGGTATCAGTGTATTCAGGATAAATTGGTCAACAACTTTAGTGGTCAATTTTCTCCTTTTACACTTGTGAAGATAAAAAAATTGTTGTTAAAAGATCATTTTTGGGGAAAAAATGTGAATTTTTATTTTCACGCCTCTACGTTCTAAACTTTTGTGAAGCACCTGGGGGTTCAATGTGCTCACCACATAGCTAGATAAGTTCCTTGAAGGGTCTAGTTTCCAAAATGGGGTCACTTGTGGCGGTTTTCCACTGTTTAGGCACATCAGGGGCTCTCCAAACGGGACATGGTGTCCGATCTCAATTCCAGCCAATTTTGGTTTGTAAAAGTCAAATGGCGCTCCTTCCCTTCCGAGCCCTGTAGTGTGCCCAAACAGTGGTTTTCCCCCACATATGGGGTATCAGTGTATTCAGGATAAATTGGTCAACAACTTTAGTGGTCCATTTTCTCCTTTTACACTTGTGAAGATAAAAAAATTGTTGTTAAAAGATCATTTTTGGGGAAAAAATGTGAATTTTTATTTTCACGCCTCTACGTTCTAAACTTCTGTGAAGCACCTGGGAGTTCAATGTGCTCACCACATAGCTAGATAAGTTCCTTGAAGGGTCTAGTTTCCAAAATGGGGTCACTTGTGGCAGTTTTCCACTGTTTAGGTACATCAGGGGCTCTCCAAACGGGACATGGTGTCCGATCTCAATTCCAGCCAATTTTGGTTTGAAATAGTCAAACGGCGCTCCTTCCCTTCCGAGCCCTGCCGTGCGCCCAGACAGTGGTTTTCTCCCACATATGGGGTATCAGTGTATTCAGAAGGAATTGCACAACAACTTTCGTGGTCCATTTTCTTCTTTTACCCTTGTGAAAATAAAAAAAATGTTGCTAAAAGATCATTATGTGGAAAAAAAAGTTAAATGTTATTTTTTTCCTTCCACATTCCGTTAATTCCTGTGAAGCACCTGAAGGGTTAATAAACTTCTTGAATGTGGTTTTGAGTACCTCGGGGGGTGTAGTTTTTAGAATGGTGTCACTTTTGGGTATTTTAAATCCTATAAGCCTCTCAAAGTGACTTCAAATATGATGTGGTCCCTACAAAAAATGGTTTTATAAAAGTTGTTGAAAAAATGAGAAATCGCTGTTTAACTTTTAACCCTTATAACTCCCTAAGGAAAAAAAAATTGGTTCCAAAATGTTGCTGATGTAAAGTAGACATGTGGGAAATGTTATTTATTAACTTATTTGTGCGATATGAGTCTCTAATGCAAGGGTATAAAAATTCAAAGTTTGAAAATTGCAAAATTTTCGCCAAATTTCTGTTTTTTTTCACAAATAAACGAAGGTAATATCAAATAAATTTTACCATTATCATGAAGTACAATATGTCACGAGAAAACAATGTCAGAATCGCCAGGATCCGTTGAAGCGTTTCAGAGTTATTACCTCATAAAGTGACAGTGGTCAGAATTGTAAAAATTGGCCCTGTCACTTAGGTGAAAACAGGCTTCGGGGTGAAGGGGTTAAAGGACTGTAAAAAAAAAAAGTTACAGTATACTGCGATTTAGCCTCCAAACGCCATCATCATCTCAACCTGTCGATATCAGCGGGATAGACCAAGTCTATGGATGCTTTTATCCTCTCCCCGGACGTGGGGGCTTTATACTCTCCTCAACAGATGATGTCAAGGGAGACGAAGTTCTCTGCCCTGCTGATTTTTTGTCCAGAAGGAAGAAAAGCCAACACCAGAGGAGACTTGAAGACACAAAAGAGAATAGTAAAACCAAAAACACTCAGTTTGAAAAAATGTTGCAGTAATCCGCAAGTGCTAGTAAAAGATGTAAAAAACAGGGTATTTGGTTGATACGTTTTTTGCAAAAAATGTATACTAAGCTGCTCTACCAATCTTCACGGTATACCCTTATCAGAGCAGTCCTAACTAATGTATGCAATCCCTATCTGATGTGTTCCTGTTTCCACCAGAGGAGACTTGCAGCTGCCCTTTCAAGCACCTGCTAGCATTAAAACATGGAGCTTGTAAGCGCTGCACTCCTTGCCCAAGAAACTGGCCACCGCTGATTCACTGCAGAGGTGGCCGGTAACTTAAGCATTGAGAAACTGTACAATTAAACATCCCTCCTTTCTTGAAATCGGAAAGGATTTTTAATAAGACTTACATTTCAAAGTTACTTTATTTTTCCAAGCACTTTCCAATTCTGCTCATTTAGTAAGACGAGTCAGTCCCATTAATGCATAGATGTGCCTCTATATCGAATTTCGGATCATCACATTTTCTGCTTTATTAAAATGTTTTTTCCCTTCTCAGGCATTTATTATTATTATTATTTGTTGTTATAGCACCATTTATTCCATGGCGCTTTACATGTGAGGAGGGGTATACATAATAAAAACAAGTACAATAATCTTAAACATTACAATTCATAACTGGTACAGGAGGAGAGAGGACCTTGCCCACGAAGGCTCACAATCTACAAGGGATGGGTGAGGATACAGTAGGCGAGGGTAATAATTTATTACATTATTTGTTATTATTAAAGCCTTCAGCTCAATCTCAAGGCATGGCGACTTAATGGATGAACGCTGTGTACGAAGATTGATCTTGTGCAAGCCTAGATAGGTCCACCAGGGTCTTCTCCACCGTTATCTTGATAGTATCAAGCCATTGGGTTGCTGGTCTTCCTCTTCACCTTGTTCCTTCTATTCTTCCGACCATGATGTCCTTCTCCAGTGATTGTTCTTTTCATATGATATGTCCAAAGTAGGCAAGTGGTAGCTTAGTGATCCTTGCTTCGAGTGACATGTCTGGCTTGATTTGTTCTAAAATTGATTTGTTTGTTCTTCTTGCCATCCATGGTATTGATAACATCCTTCTCCAACTCCACATTTCGAAGGCGTTGATTCTTCTTCTGTCTTGTCTCTTTATCGTACAGGTTTCGCATCCATATGTTACATATCAGCACATTGCTGAGAGATGCTAGTCCTACCTCTGGAGCAGCATCTGTCTCAAGACCAGGGCTTTGTCCTGCACAATAGAGAATGGAAAGATGGTTTTCCATTTTCAGCTCACTCCATTCTCCGACAGGGACTCATTTTCAAGGAGGGTGTCAGGCCCTGAGATTGGACCTCCATATGGCTTCTCCTGTGGATATACCATAAATGAGCTCGCAACTACTGCTCTATAGCTGGCACGAGTGCCACCACGCTCCTCCGATGCCGCAGAGCCAATGATCGGAGAGGACAGCAGAGTTTTGGCCAGCGGCTCAACCATGACGTTGGTCTGAAATATCCATCGTTAGGAGCTCACTGCCTTTAAACCATAGAATGAAGGATTTTTACTGCACTATTAAATTATTTGACCTGCACCAAGTTTATGTGTTACACGTGTGCATCTGTGCAATATATATTGTTTTCATATGTCAAATGTCTTGTCTGTTGTCAGGTTGTCAATACCCTCTATGTGGCACGATCTGTATAAACCATGGCCGTACTCGCTATTTCTCCCTGCGTGAAGATTATTTTCTAGATTATAGTCGCATTGAAGCATTGCTTTCATAATAATCGTTCAGATCGAAACCTGGGGAACAAGATTTTGACCTTCGCGGTCACTTTATAGTATTCCTGTTTAATTGCACAGAGCCCCGTTCCTTCCAATAGCTATAGGGCAAATTATTAGTGTGACCAGTAGTCAGTACGACGCTCATCTCCGAACGTCCTTGGTGTTTTATAGACCTAGTTAACAACATAATAAAAGCAACGCAGGCTTTAGAGCATGCATTATATAAAATTAAAAAAAGCTGAGACGTGTGCTGGATGGAAAGGAAGAAAATTCTTCCATAAGTTTCCTCTGCACTGACTCGAAAATAGAAGAAAAAATGTTCTTTCACCGAAACCACAGCTCAACATTGAATTTCAGATTCAGTCCTTGTCCCCACGGGCATTACGGGTCAGGTTGAAGTTCCAGTTCTTGAAATAATTCAGGTGAGATTTCTGATAGGGTTGTGATAGGGTCACTTTAGGATAACATGAACAGATAGTGTTTGAAGAATTATGTCTTGGCTTGTTTGCTCTAGCTGGGGACTTGCCTTCACCGCACAGGTAGTGAACCTTTCAGTTCCTTCTGTTTTTTTTTCTTTATGATAAACATAGCATGGAAGTCAAGGCAGAAGATGAAGGGGGGAGAACGAAGGCAGCAGCTGCTCGAGGGAACGAGGGGATACATTTCTGGTGCTCCCATTTAATTCCTGTAGAATTTTATCGAGAGTGGCTTCGGGGTCACTTGACAAGTGACCAGGCGCTGCTCACTTCTCTCAAGTCACCTTGTCATGACAATCATGCTAAATCACTCGCTGTATCACTCTTAAAACAGATCCATGTCTCTGCATCTCGGGGCTTCCACACCATCGGAGCGGTAAACTCTTTTAAGGGTTTATGATATTTTGGGCCAGATACAAACCTGGTAGATGAACGCAAGAACATTTCAAAGTGGACTTTCATAAAATTGGATTTTGCAAAGATGAATTTAAAGGAAGTCTGTCAGTACAAATTGACTGTCCATAGCAGTCACCGGAGTCTGGTGCACCCCTGGCTTGGTCCGAGAAGTTTAGTAAACCTTGCCATCTACTTGTTTTCCAACTTTCTCCACCCTCCTCTGGCTCCTGTAAAGCCAGGCTATCAATCAAATTAAAGAAGATAGATGAGAACGAGTAGGTGACAAGGTGCATTAAAAAATGATTGGCCACACTAAGGGTGCATCAAAAATGTTTGGCCACAGCAACAGTGCACCAAAAATATTTGTCCATGGCAAGGGTGCACCAAAAATATTTGTCCATGCCAAGGGTGCACCAAAACTGTTTGTCCATGCCAAGGGGGAACCAAAAATGTTTGTCCATGGCAAGGGTGCACCAAAAATGTTTGTCCATGCCAAGGGTGCACCAAAAATGTTTGTCCATGCCAAGGGTGCACCAAAAATGTTTGGCCATGCAAAGGGGGAGCAAAAAATGTTTGTCCATGCCAAGGGTTCACCAAAAATGTTTGGCCACGCCAAGGGGGAACCAAAAATGTTTGTCCTTGCCAAGGGTGCACCAAAAATGTTTGGCCATGCCAAGGGTACACCAAAAATGTTTGGCCATGCCAAGGGTGCACCAAAAATGTTTGGCCATGCCAAGGGGGAAACAAAAATGTTTTGCTACGCCAAGGGGGAGCCAAAATTTTTTGGCCATGCCAAGGGGAAATCAAAAATGTTTGGCCATGCCAAGGGGGAACCAAAAATGTTTGTCCATGCCAAGGGTGTTGTTTTGGAAGCAATGTATAGCGGCAGGGTCATGATATGGTAAGGTAAGTGGATAGTGTAGAGTGTGGGTTTAAACTCCTTTTTAACATTGTTTGCTAAACTGAAAATTGAGTGAATTCTACAGCATGTCCAATGTGATATCTGCTCCTATCTTTCACAGGCCTCTCCATATCCTGATTTGCAATGGTGCAGTCTTTGGGATCCCCTGGCAGCTAACAGAAGATCACATCGAAATGACTTTCCAGGTCAATCACCTTGGCCACTTCTATCTGACCTCACTGCTGCAAGATATATTACGTCAGTCTGTTCCATCTCGGGTCATTGTGGTGTCCTCAGAGTCTCACAGGTTGGTCCAGTGAAAATAATGTGGAGATGACAACATGAAGTCAATCCCCTTTTATTCCACCAGTGCTGCAAAACATCGCTTATAACAAGACTAACCCTTTTACTTAGGTGTGGCTCTTTCAAGCAGATGATTTTCAGACCACCTTCAAACTATTCTTGATTGCCTAAGAGTAGGCCATCAATTCTAAAGAGCTACGAAAAAACAGTTTTGTAGAATTGGTCTCAAGTAGACCCCACTACTTGCGCCGTTGATTTTATGCAGTTATTCCGTACAAGTCTTTAAAGCTCAGGTCAAGCTAGCATGGCTGAATGTTTTTTGTATATTTGCATAGTTGAATTTAACTTTTCATGAAGTTGTGACCCTTATAGCCAGCACACTTATTAGGTAGTAGTGTCAGGTCAGACAGCATATGGACACACCTCATTGACAAGAGAATTGTTAATTGATATATTTCCACCAGGAATAATTTAGGAAAAGAGCAATGTTCTAACAAAAAAATATTATTTTATAAAGAACACTAAATCTCTCAGAAGAACCTGAAGGTCCACCTTAAAAACAAGTCTGTGAAGCACAAAGTACTGTAATATATGTGTTAGTGAGACACAAAATAGAAAAAAATAATATCAAGGGAATCTGACATTTTTTTTCCCTTGTCATAGTCGGTGTATTTATGCCTACTCTATAAATCATGATACAAGCCCCTGTTCCCATCGCACTTTGAGCCACCCATTGAGCAGTCTCGAAGATGGAATAATAATTGATTACATCTGAATGCCATGACCTTTATTGATTTGCCATTCAACAACTTCAGCATCTACCCGAGAAGAAAGCGAAGATATACTGAAATCTAAATAGTCTACCTAAAGGCGGGGTTAATGGGATGATGTAGAATTCATTTCTCTCTTCATGGAGGAGCGGTCTACACATACAAATCACTTCCCTGCTGCTTATCGGGAAGAAAAGTCTATAAACACAAAACATATCCCTGCTGTCTATTGGGAAGAGGAGCGGTCTACACAAACAGCACATCCCTGCCATGTACCAGGGAAAGAAGAAGTCTACACACAAAACACATCCCTGCCGTCTACCGGGACGAAGAGCGGTCTACACAGAGTCCCAGCCATATAGTGGGGAGAGAAGAAGTCTGCACACACAACCCACCCCTGCCGTCTACCAGGAAGCAGAGCGGTCTACACAGAGTCCCAGCCATATAGTGGGGAGAGAAGAAGTCTACACACACAACCCACCCCTGCTGTCTACCAGGAAGAGGAGTGGACTGCATACACAAAACACATCCCTGCCATCTACTGGAGAGAGGAGCTATCTGCACACACACCACACATCCCTGCCATCTATGAGGGAGAGGAGCCGTCTGAACACACAACACATCTCTGCTGTCTACCAGAAAGAGATGTAATCTACACACACAACACATCCCTGCCATCTACCAGGGAGAGGAGCAGTCTAAATAAACAAATAACATCTCTGCTGTCTACCAGATAAAAAATCAATTTACATACACAAAACACATCCCTTCCATCTACCAGGAAGAGGAGCAGTCTACATACACAAAACACATCCCTTCCATCTACCAGGAAGAGGAGCAGTCTACATACACAAAACACATTCTTGCCGTCTACCAAGGAGAGGAGCAGTCTACATACACAAAACACATCCTTTCCATCTACCAGGGAGAGGAGCAGTCTACATACACAAAACACATTCTTGCCGTCTACCAAGGAGAGGAGCAGTCTACATACACAAAACACATCCTTTCCATCTACCAGGGAGAGGAGCAGTCTACATACACAAAACACGTCCTTTCCATCTACCAGGGAGAGGAGCAGTCTACATACACAAAACACATCCCTTCCATCTACCAGGAAGAGGAGCAGTCTACATACACAAAACACATTCTTGCCGTCTACCAAGGAGAGGAGCAGTCTACATACACAAAACACATCCTTTCCATCTACCAGGGAGAGGAGCAGTCTACATACACAAAACTCGTCCTTTCCATCTACCAGGGAGAGGAGCAGTCTACATACACAAAACACATCCTTTCCATCTACCAGGGAGAGGAGCAGTCTACATACACAAAACACGTCCTTTCCATCTACCAGGGAGAGGAGCAGTCTACATACACAAAACACATCCTTTCCATCTACCAGGGAGAGGAGCAGTCTACATACACAAAACACATCCCTTCCATCTACCAGGGAGAGGAGCAGTCTACATACACAAAACACATCCTTTCCATCTACCAGAGAGAGGAGCAGTCTACATACACACCACACATCCCTGCCGTCTATCGGGAAGAGGAGTGGTCTGCACACACAAAACACATCCTTGCTGTCTACCGGGAAGAGATGCAATCTACACACACAACACATCCCTGCCATCTACCAGGGAGAGGAGCAGTCTAAAAAAAAGGAATGTCCAGCCCCACACTCCCTTTTTTTTGGACTTTACACGTTTGGACACAGCGGTTTTGTGCTCCCGAAGTTCGACTAATGCATCACGGGTTAGCTGGTTTATTTCTCTTTTCTTCAGAGGAGCAGTCTACATACACAAAACACATCCTTGCCGTCTACCAAGGAGAGGAGTGGCATACACACAAACAACACATCCCTGCCTTCTACCGCTAAGAGGAGTGGTCTACACAAACAACACATCCCTGCCTTCTACCGCTAAGAGGAGTGGTCTACGCAAACAACACATCCCTGCCTTCTACCGCTAAGAGGAGTGGTCTACACAAACAACACATCCCTGCCTTCTACCGCTAAGAGGAGTGGTCTACACAAACAACACATCCCTGCATTCTACCACTGTTATGATCTGGTGGTTTAGGAACATCATGAGACAAGCTCTGAAGGAGGTGGTATCTGTACTGACCGCAAACCCTGAACCTAGCAGCGCAACTAAAAATAGCCGTGGGGGGTACCTGACGCTCCCTAGACCCCTCGGCACAGCCTAAGATCTAACTTCCCCTAAAGATGGAAACAGGAAACCTATCTTGCCTCAGAGAAAATCCCCAAAGGAAAGATAGCCCCCCACAAATATTGACGGTGAGAGGAGAGGAAAATAACATACGCAGAAATGAAATGAGATTTTAGCATAGGAGGCCAGTCTAGCTTGATAGATAGGACAGGAAAGGATACTGTGCGGTCAGTATAAAAACTACAAAACAATCCACACAGAGTTTACAAAATCTCCACACCTGACTAAAGTTGTGGAGGGTAAATCTGCTTCCCAGAGCTTCCAGCTAACAGAAAAAATCCATACTGACAAGCTAGACAAATATAGAATGCACAGAACAATAAGTCCACAACATGTGGACTGAAATGAGCAAAGCCAGAACTTATCTTTGCAGAACTGGTCAGGAAACCAGGAGAATCCAAGCAGAGATGTGAATCCAGCCAGGAACATTGACAAGTGGCACAGGTTGAAGAAAGAGCCAGACTTAAATATCGGATGATAAGTGTAGTTAGCTGATGACAGCTAACTCCAAGGAGCAGCCATACCACTAGAAACCACAAGAGGGAGCCCAAGAGCAGAACTCACAAAAGTGCCACTTACAACCACCGGAGGGAGCCCAAGAGCGGAATTCACAACAACCGCTAAGAGGAGTGGTCTACACAAACAACACATCCCTGCCATCTACCGCTAAGAGGAGTGGTCTACACAAACAACACATCCCTGCCTTCTAGCACTAAGAGGAGTGGTCTACACAAACTACACATCCCTGCGTTCTACCGCTAAGAGGAGTGGTCTACACAAACAACACATCCCTGCGTTCTACCGCTAAGAGGAGTGGTCTACACAAACAACACATCCCTGCCTTCTACCGCTAAGAGGGGTGGTCTACACAAACAACACATCCCTGCCTTCTACCGCTAAGAGGAGTGGTCTACACAAACAACACATCCCTGCGTTCTACCGCTAAGAGGAGTGGTCTACACAAACAACACATCCCTGCCTTCTACCGCTAAGAGGGGTGGTCTACACAAACAACACATCCCTGCCTTCTACCGCTAAGAGGAGTGGTCTACACAAACAACACATTCCTGCCTTCTACCGCTAAGAGGAGTGGTCTACACAAACAACACATTCCTGCCTTCTACCGCTAAGAGGAGTGGTCTACACAAACAACACATCCCTGCTGTCTAGTGGGAAGATGAGAGATCTACATGCACAAAACACCTACCTTCCATGTACCGGTAAGAAAAGCGGTCTACACACAACACATCCCTACCGTCTACAAGGGAAAGGAGAGTTTTATACATAAAAAAACAGATCCCTACATCTACCGGGGCGAGGAGCCACTTACAAAACAAATCTATGCTGTCTACGGGCGACCTTTTGTTTCTTCTACCGTTAACATCTAAATCCCTACTCTAATGAAAAATGTCTATAATGCGACAATAACAAATTATTGAAGGCCATCATTTTCTAGAAACCTTCAATTGCTTTCTCATACTATAATCAGTTAGAAGCTATTCCATAAATTCATTACTAGCGGAATTGTTTTAAGAAGCAATCCATATTGATGAACGTCCTATGGAATTGTTATACAGGAAAGTATCAATACAAATACAATTGCACCGTCTTCGTCAGTCTCTCATAAACGTGCTTGTCACTTAAAAGATCTGAGATACAAATAAAATGGCTGTTAGGTTTTTTTTTTCTTCCAGAAAAAAAATGTTTTGTTCAAAAAATTCTATTCTAATTCTGTTTTAATATTAAAAAATACATTGGAAAAAGCAGAAAAGCAAAGTGATTGAAATAGAACATTGTCTTTAAATTGTTATAAAACCAACGGGGAAAAAAAAGAGCAGCTTCAATCAGTTGATCACTTTCTTTTCCTATTGCGTCCTCTACAGGGCATGCGTAGTATTACTTAATGTTAGATCAGTAGCTGTTTTTATGATTTAAGTGGTGAACTCCCTTCTGTGAGGTCCATGTGCAGCAATAGGTCTTACGAACAAGGAATTAAAAGCAGGGTTGGCCAAGTTTGATGTTTGGTCTAGTATGTAAAAATCAGCAGTTTTTTCTGCTCTGTATTTGCAGGCAGAAAATCCACCGCTTATTACAGTACCGGCAAGGTACCCACTCTGTGAAAAAATCAAAGGCAGAAAATTGACCCTTGTTTCCATTTTAATTTCTCAGTTTATGCTGCAGGATTTCACAGCGAATTTCACTTTTTATATTGCAAATCCACATAATTTCCACAACGGATTCAGAATAAAAAAAAAAGTGTGATTTAATGCAGATTTTTCTTGAAATAACGGAAAAAAAGTCTTGTCTCAGGTTTTTGTCTGGGATCCACATACGGATTTCAGTGATTTTGTTGCTCATTTGCAACAGATTTCACCCTGTAGATTGCAAAAAGTGAAAGTCTGCAAGAATTAATGGGGTTGTCCCACAAACAAAATACATTTTAATTAATAGGTGGCTTAGTATAAAAATAGTTTCCAATTGGATGTGTTAAAAAAATGTTCCTGTGCTGAGATAATCTTGAGATAATATAAATGTGCCCCTGCTGTATGCTATTTGCTGTGTCAAACCATGCACAGCTGCTCCCAGTTCATGGTAGGCACATACCAATCCTCCTGGCTAGGGGAGGAAGCCTCTTATGATAAGTGAGTATGGAGGCAAAACAACAGGGGTTCAAAGCTTTTTGTGTAAGGAAACACATTTCCCTATCTGTTTGTTTTATCACAGGAGCAAGTGTTTTGGCCATATCACCAGGCCTACGAGTTTATCATAAACCAAGTGACATATAAGCTCAGCGGCTTCTGGAGCACCTATGTCACTGACTTGATTTATGATGACCTCAGATGGCTTGAGACACAACAGATATGCTCTCTCCTGTGATAAAACAGGCAGGGAAATGTGTTACCTGAGAAATTAGCTGCTGTTTAATGTGCATTTGCACTTATCTTCAGTGACTTATGCTTTCTCCTCTTTCTAGAACCTGTGGTATGTGTCAACCATAAACTGGAGATGCTCTACATGGTTGGGCAAAACCTTTACACAGTACATAGCAGAGACACTTTTACTCTGATGAGTAAAAGGGTAACAATGTTTTGAAATTTTGACTTTCAGGCTCCATATTTCACCATCCACTACTGCTTTGATTGTGAGACTACCATCATTTTATAGACAATCATCTGTAGAGATGGGCGGACCCCTGGATGTTCGCGTTCGGCCGAACAGTTAAAAAAAAGTTTGGGTTCAGGTACCAGAACAGTACCAGGACCCAGACCCCGTTCACTTGAATGGGGGGCTGTCACGATTCACACCGTGACCGTCACCCCTACGTCACGGATCGGGGTGCCTTTAGGCCAACAGACGGCTATCACATGTGCAGGGGGCTTATCTTAGTTATCCCTCCATTGCGACAATGTGATGAAAAACCACACACAAGGCTATTGACCTCTTAGTTTACAGCAGGGGCTTATTTTAGGTATACCACGAACTGCAGGGATTTATGTATATCCCGCTTTACAGTTCCGCTTGAAACTTTGCATCTCTGGCGCCCCCCTCACCCTCAGACCAGACTAGGTACTGCACCTAGGGTAATTAGTTGCCAGAAAGGCTGCCTGCTATGTACTGGCTATTGGGCACGCTGCAGCGAGGCGATATAACTACTCCCACTCAGGCAGGAACAATAATTATCAACGACGCTGTCGCTACAAAGACTCCCAAAGGCACCGTACAAGGTATGCTGCCACCAGCTTCGATTAAACGGGTCCGAAGCTAACCCAGAACAGTAGCGTCATTCCCTTCAGAAGATTTAGGGTACGTTTTAGAGCAGGAAGAGCGAAAACTAGTAATTTATATATTTTACTCCGAAAGAAGGCAGTGTTTATGAAAAAGGCATATAAAGATGTTACAATATGAGACAATTGAAATATGTACAAAGGTAATTATAAAAATAACAGGGATTAAATAAGAAAGGTAAAACTCACATGTTCTCAGTTCATGTCAGGCAAAACCATGTTGGTAGGTGGAACCCCAAATGTCCCAGTGCATCAGGAGGTCTGGATAGAAACAGCTCCTTAAGTCAAAACTCTGCTGACTCCAGGCTGGGTTTAGTGTAAAGTCTTTTAAACTCCAGCCTCGTGACATCACTAAAGGGGTTGAGTTAAGATCGCCCTCTTTCCTCAGCTGTACAGTTTTCTCCAACCATTCTTATGCTTGTCATATCTTCGCTGGAGAATCTGGCAGAGTCATAACACACCCCTCATCCATCTTGTATTAAGATTTGCTCTCTATAGATACTAAATTTGGGCTAGTTGGGACACACAGTTCCAGAGAAATCCGTACTTTTTTACCTGTTGGAATTACAGGCAAGCGCTTACAGTTGCTGATAGATCCGCTGATGGACTTTAGCAATATGTACTTATTATTTTCCTAGCCCAAATCGGTGGCCCAGAATCTTACAAGATTAGGACAAAGAGCCTCATGTTTTAAAAGAGAGATCAGACCAGTTTCAGCTGGTGGGAGATTTGTGCCGCCACAAGCGCAGTAAACTTTTCTGGCTTGGGGGCAGGGCAGAGCATTGAGAAGAAAAGCTTCACTCACACATAGAAGCAAAGAGAGAAGGGGGGGGGGGGTTTAGCCCACAGCAAAGCTACGAAATCATATTATATTTCATACAATATCGTGACAGGGGCCCGAACATCCAGTATTTTCATGTGCATGACAGCATGGCAAACACTGCCTCTGATCGGCGGTAAAAGCATTACCGCCGCTCAGACAGCCGCGGTTCCCAATCTGTCAAATGACATGTGTGATCGGAGGTAAAAGTTTACCTTCAGTCACTAGTGTCGGCCAGTTCAATCCCTGCATGTGTTGCAGCTATTTAACAGCCTTATGCAGCCGCTGGGACTCGAACATATTTTTTGACCACACCGAAGACACTGGGTGAGCACCTAACACCTTATCCCAGCACATTCGCTCACCACTAATTGTTATCCTTTTGCTCGTCTGTGTATAAGATTATCTCGGCACAGGAGCATTTTATAACACACTCGATTGTGGAACTTATTCCCAAATCTATTGATTAAAATGTACTTTGTTCTGGGAGGGGGGGATAACCTCTTTAACTTAGTGCAGATTTAATTTCGACTTTGCATGTCAATTTTTTTCCAGGCATATGGATGAGATTTCTTAAAATCTCATTCCTTTTAGTATGTTCCCAATTTTTGACCCGCAAATACAGATGGAATATATGCCCTATTAGCGGACAGCTTTAAATGTGTGGCATGTAACACTACATGTCCCCTGCAGTGTTCTGATTTTGTAGATTTATCTAATCTGTCTTTTTGGTAATTTTAAACATTGCGGATATACATACGTCATTAGCATTAAATGGTACGTAAGCAATTAAAGTCACATGTAAAGATTTGTATGTAGATTCCATTGACTCTGACTTTTCTCTTCGACCTCCTTCTCTTCTATGAGTTAACAGGACCTCCCCATTTCGATGCATTAGTTTTAAGCTTAACATCCCTGCAATTCGAGGCCTCCTAACCAGGCGCGAGGGATGGAAAATCCAATACTTATTTCTAAAATGTTTGAGTGACCCAGAGTGAAGCTTATTTTTTAATCATGTATCCATAAAAGTAACCCATGGGACTTGGAGCAGCGAGACCAGCCAAGGGTCAGGCTGAAGCCTTTATCACTCCCAAACACAGGGGCTTATAGAATAAATGACATCCCGCAGATTGATTTACATATACCATTTAAAATTTATGGTAGCCTAAAATGAAAGGAAGCAAGGGAGAGCCGGAGCAATAATCCCACCCTGCGCTAAAACATTGAGCATCTCCTAATTAAGTGGTAACGAAATCTGGATGCTCCTTATCTTTGCAGATCACACCGGCTCCGGGAGAGAGGAGGCCGGTTGTGGTTGTAAAGCAGCGGAGGGCTACTGTGGGCCACTGACAGGAATAAATCTGCCAACTCCCCTCACTTGCCAGATGTGGAGGGCACCGGGGGGGATACGGTATAAATGAGCTGTTATTTAATGGGAGATTATGTTGAATTGTCAACTGCCTGTCTCGGCTTGCAACCTTCTGCTTCACATACAAATGCGGAAATTTTCGCGGATGCAGATTTTTCCTTTTTTAATCATATAAATGTATATTATTTATTTCATCTGTAGGATCCTACTCCAGATATTTACTCCACCTTTTACCGTCAGTTTAAAGGGAATTTGTCACCCCGGAAAATGCTATTTATCTGTACATACAGGGGACGCCTTACTGAATGTGCGACTGCACTTATTTCCTCCTGGTAGCCGCCGGCTTTCAGTCATAGGGGCGTGTGCTACAGGCCCCGCTCATTATACTGTGAGTAATGGTCGTTAGCGCGCCCTGGCACTTGGATTAAAATCTTGCTTTAAAGCATATTTATGCAATTCATGATGACAATCAAAGTGCTGGGGTGTACTTATAGCCATTACTCACTGTGTACTGAGCAGTGGAGAAACTCGGTCAACACCTCTATGACTGAAAGCCGGCAGGTCCCAGGAGGAAATAAGTTAATTTTCTTCTGGTAGCTGCACTTTCAATAAGGCATCCAGAAATCATTGTAATACTATGAACCTGCAGCTCTGTATCTGCACGTAAATATCATTTTCCGAGCTGGCAGGTTCCCTTTAAGACCAAGGGGGTTCACACATCCATCTTTCGGGGTCCATATGCACAATTATGCCACTGATCTCTGGAGCCAAACTCAACAGCCTCCAAGGCATGTATAAGGCTCTCGAGCTTGGATCAGGAGACCCGTGATCAGTCTGGAAATTTTACGGACATGTGAATGAGATCTAGCGGAGGACCTGGAAAATCCGAGATTCCGAGACACCTGAGAAAGTGGGGATAGAGCATAATCTTTATTACATAATTCCATCCTTAAAAAAATCACATAGTGAAGTACAATTGAGATAGACGAGTGAAGCAACGTTTCGGCCCCAAAGAGCCTTTTTTCCAGCCAGAAGTACAATAAAAATTACAGCCGAGTCAGCACAAAGCAGCCAGTGGTGCATGAGAAGGACTCTTGACCTAACGAAAACCTGATGGTTCTCCTGGCATTTCTGTTTTGATGCACTAAATACTGGTATTCTCAATAATTAATAGCAAATCTGCGACATCTTTTCTAAGAACTCTGCCTTCTGCTGTTCCTCCTCCTAGAAATGTATTGCCAACTGGGAGTTACCAATTGGTAGGTGCGTCCCTACGTATGGTGACACCGTCCAATCAGCTGTGACACTGCAAGACACCATTTTGAAAAGGAGAAGAGTAATAGTAGAGTATTCAGGAACGACCCAATGAAAAAGTATAAGAAAAGATGTTGTAGAACCGGTATTTCATGGGAAATACATGCGTTAATCGAAATAGATTTGTCAGAAATGGTGTCAGGTCCTTTTTGCAGCTATAGCATATGATTTACATCATTAATTGTTACCTTTACTAACTTACTGGTGTTACCCAGGAACTTGAGAATATAATTTTTATCCAATAAAAAAACAGAACCAATCTGATCCTGGTTCTGATGACTCTCTCTGCTCTCCTCCCTCCTTATCCCAGTTTTAGAGCAACAGAGATGGGGAAAGGGTTGTACACAAAACTTGAGTGGAAAAGGGAATAGGTATCTCAAGCTCAAGATGGAATCTAGGCTTAGTCAGGGGCTAACAAGGCTAGCGCTGAAACGCGTGTTGGAGCTTGGCTCCATTCTAGCAGAAGAAGATGGGTACAGGTATCTACAACTCTTGCTCCCATGTACTTTTTTGGGACCTATTTCTACTATTGCCAACTGATTGACCACTTTGACCTTGTACTTTTGTTTCGGTACATTGTGCTTATATACTTCTGTTGATATACTTATTTTGACTGCCACTAAGTATTCATTTGGATATACTCATATATATCGGCATTGCATCCTCTGTATTTCATATCCTCCTGCTATGTTATGTCACCTTCCTCTGTACACTCATCTGAGTGTGTTTTTAACCTTGATGTAATTTTTCTATTGTGATCTAATAGTAAAATTTTATATTTGTCAACCTTTGACCATATAGGCAATTGTGAATAGTTTTTATTTATGCCTCACATCCAGTCTATATTACTGAGAGCTACACTCATAGTGTACATCTAGCCTATGATACTAAGAGTGACACTCATAGCTTACATACAGCAAATATTACCGAGAGTGACACTCATAGCTTACATACAGCCTATATTACCGAGTGACGCTCATAGCTTACATACAGCCTATATTACCGAGAGTGACACTCATAGCTTACATCCAGCCTATGTTACCGAGAGTGACACTCATAGCTTACATGCAGCCTATATTACCGAGGGACACTCATAGCTTACATACAGCCTATATTACCGAGTGACACTCATAGCTTACATTCAGCCTATATTACCGAGAGCAACACTCATAGCTTACATCCAGCCTATATTGCCGAGAGCGACACTCATAGCATACACCCAGCCTATATTACAGAGAGTGACACTCATAGCTTACATACAGCCTATATTGCCGAGTGACACTCATAGCTTACATACAGCCTATATTACCGAGTGACACTCATAGCTTACATACAGCCTATATTACCGAGTGACACTCATAGCTTACATCCAGCCTATATTACTGAGAGCAACACTCATAGCTTACATCCAGCCTATATTACCGAGAGCGACACTCATAGCTTACACCCAGCCTATATTACCGAGAGCGACACTCACAGCTTACACCCAGCCTATATTACCGAGAGCAACACTCATAGCTTACACCCAGCCTATATTACCGAGAGCGACACTCATAGCTTACACCCAGCCTATGTTACCGAGAGCGACACTCATAGCTTACACCCAGCCTATATTACCGAAAGCGACACTCATAGCTTACATCCTATATTACTGGAAAAACACTTCCACATGAGAAAAATCTGAAACTTGGATCAGGCTGCAAACTGCATATAGGGATCTGAAAACGAATGAATGAAAGGATGAAGATTGCAGACTGAAACTTGGGGCAATTTTATTAGCTAAAAGGAAATACTAACATGTATAAATGTTTTTGTCTTCCATTGTAAAGGTGTACATACCCTTTAATATCTGTTGCTTCGACTTGTCCATGTTGTTTTTGATGTTGATGTGATTAATCACACATTTTTTTGCAATAACCTCAGCTTTTGCCTTTTTTGGAGGTTAGTAGTGGAGTTTAGCAACAGGTCTTGATACATTTGATCTCCAGTAGGCACCAATCACTTTCACTCTCCCCTTCCCCTGGCTTTGCTGGTCCATTTGTCTTCTGGCAAAGCAATCAGCGCGAAGCCAAACGGTCCTTGTTATTTTTCTACATCTCGCATGAAACAGAACATTTCACTAGTATCGTTGCTTTGCTGGATGGCAAGGAACCAAACAACGAGGGCAGCGGGGCAAACAGATCAATGGACGGAATCACGGCGAGTACGCTCGGCTCTACTTACATTGCCCCCCCATTAAAGTCCTGCCCGCCGCGAGTAACAAAATGTTCTGAGATGTCTGGAAGTTTTCTCGAGGACATTTTTTACTGCTTTCCTCCCATAGCAAAAGGCAAAAAAAAAAAGTAACAAACAGCTGGTGTTTAATTATTCTGTCTGACTCCATTACAAAACATCAACTAATTATTTTGATTTGTGCGTAAGCTATGCCATGGGTGTACTTAAAAGCATAGGAGTCTGCCAAACTCGGCCTATCTCAAACATGTGAGGACGCTGATGGCGAGATACCGAGGTTATTACCCCAGAGGTACTGTCTGTTTGTTTACTCCAAGGAAGAGGTCATTCATGCCGCAAGAATTCGGAAATTGCCCATTGCCAAGAAAAGGGGTCGGGGAGTTCAAAGAAGACGCTAATGATCATTAATGCGCATTAAAGTTTGGGAATTACTGATTACTGTATTTTGGGGGTTATTTATCATTTATGTATGCAGTGATTCATCAACATTTTGGTCATGGCACCCATCCAGTGTATAGTTTGCAAAATGAAATCTCAAATTGGTTGCTGAGGACAAGTTCTTCACTTTTTTGGTGGGGGGGGGATGCATTTGAGAAAGACTCCGTGAATAGGAGAGCGCGTGCAGTACCACTCACAGCCACTATAAATTGTACGGCGCTGTTGTATTTCTGGTACCCTGCAGCTCCTTCGATCAGTTGATCGGTAATTCTTGGATCACAGGAGCCGGCCGGTAAAGGCGACCCATCGACTACATGCAAACCAGTTGACAGTCGTTTTATGACTGGCTGACAGCCATTCTATACACGCAATATGAATAGAACATGACTTTAATTAAAATAATGTTCTGTCAATAAGAATTATAAAACAAATGATTGAAAGAAAACACAATCTCAACTATTTTGGGGGGGGGGGTTTGTTTGTTACAAATTTTTTTTTCCTGTAAAAGTGACAATTTTTCATATCAATACAATTACTGTGATGCAAAACTTGTATTTTTTTTTACCAATTTAGTAAATGTTGAACCTAGTAAAAAAAGAAAAAAAAACAGAATATTATTTTTTGTTATCACTTGCTGGGACCCCTCCAATTCATATATTTTTGTCGATGGGCTTGTTTTTTATGTGGCAAGTTGTACTTTCTATTGGTACCTTTATTAGGGTACATACGGTGTTTAGATTAGATTTTATCACAGTTTTTGTGGGAGGTGCAGTGACAAAAACCATTTGAGCATTTCTGTATCTTTTTCTATATAATGTATGTGGGTTAAACAATTTATAGACTTTCATAGATCAGACTTTTAAGGACGTGGCAATACTGTATCTGCATTTCGTCTTCATCTGCCTCTTTGTTCTTTTTCCTCTTCTTCCTCTTTTTCTTCTTCCTCTTCTTCCTCTTCTTCTTCTCCTTCTCTTTCGTCTTCTTTTTCTTCTTATTCCTCTTCTTCTTTCTCTTTTTTCTTTTTCTTTATCTTCTTCCTCTTCTTCTTCCTCTTCTTCTTCCTCTTTTTCTTCTTCATCCTCTTCTTCCTTTTCCTCTTTTTTCTTCTTCCTCTTCTTCTTCCTTCTCTTCTTCCTCTTCTTCTTCCCCTTCTTCTTCCTCTTTTTCTTCTTCCTCCTCTTCTTGTTCCTCTTTTTTTCTTCTTTTTTTTCTTCTTTCTCTTCTTCTTCCTCCTCTTATTCCTCTTCTTCTTCCCCTTCTCCTTCATCTTCTTCTTCCTCTTCTTCTTTATCTTCTTCATCTTCTTCTCATTCGTTTTCTTCTTTGTCCTCCTCTTCTTTTTCCTCTTGTTCCTCTTCTTCTTCCTCTTCCTTTTCCTACACTTCCTTTTTCGAATCTCCATGGGAGCCTTTTGTTGTTTGATCGCTTGTACTATATCCTGCAGTGCTGTAGTATAACATTATACAGTCCTATTCACGGTTCATCATGAAGGCGTTACAGGAGTACCAGCAAAGCAGTCATGGGTGCTTTCAGCAGACTCACGACTGTCTCAGCAATCCACCGGCACTCTGCAATCGCGGTCAGTGATGAGGACGGGTATGGCCTGACATGATAGTGATTGACATTGGCATTTAGAGTCTTAACAGCTCTGATCGCTTCTGTAATCCCTTAAATGCCAATGTCTATCATAGTTTTTCCCAGGCACCCGTTCCAAGTGTCCATTACCCCCTTGACCCAAGACATGATTGCATGGTGGCGATGGGTTACTGAGGCAGTCGGGGGGCCTGCTGAACGCACCCATGACTACTTTGTTGGTTCTCCTGTGAAGCCCAGTCACAGGCTCTGATCGCTGCTGTTAGAGGCAGATGTCGGCTGTGCTGCACAGCTGGAATCTCCCCTTTGTGCCGTGGGCTCAGTTCCTAATTCTGCTCCACTCCCATCGCACTCTCTGAAGTATCTGGTATGTGAATTAGTGGTATGTCTATGTAGGTACCTGTCTCCCCATTTAAACCAGCAACGTAACAATCGTGAGAATTCTAGCATCAAAAACAATTAACAAATCAGGCTAGACAAAGCTTTGCCTTCGTTTTTTTAATCAATGTCTTGCAGTAGATCTGGTTTTCCTTCACAGATGCAAGTCCTAGTATTTTAAGGAATTGCTATTTAAGCATGTCCCTAATCGTTTCTTTAAAGTTAACACAACAAGTAGGTAAACTTCATAGTACAGAAAAAAATAAGACAAAAACAAGCAATAAAGGAAGAAATAAAATTGTATTGAGACGCACACTTTATACATTTTGTGGCGCGAGGCCAGGTTCCTGCCATTTTTCATATATTCTGTTTGTGGAAACAGATTGCCCCACCTGCCGAGTGCTGTCAGATAATTTATGTTGCTGAAAAATGACCTGATATACCACAGCTTCATTATTTTTATGAAGTCACAACAGGTCTAACGCAAGGCCAGGTATCAGAAGAAGGCATGTGAGTAAATGAATAAGGCGTCATTGATTTTATATCTTCAGCTATAGGTAAATTCTGGAACGCTTGTCCATTCAACTGGAGAGAAAAAAAGCGTGAAAAAATAGGCAAAATGTTTTTTTTATGGAAACATAAATAATCTGATCTCCAGTGTTAATAGGACCCCACTTTATGCGCCATCCTCGATCTCTCGGGCTTGTGTGAATGTGTACCTTGTAAATAAAGCAGGATTAGTCTGGCAGGGCGTCTTTCCCCCTGGACTTGTCCAGCCTTTGATGTTCTAGTGACGCCTCCCTAGGCATGATTAGCAGTCTTCTTCTGGTTCTATGATGACGGGATTATATGCAGGCTGTCAATCACACACCCAGGGAGTTGGGATTAGAATATCCGAGGCATGACTAGTCCAAGGTAAAAGATGTCCCACTGCACTAGTCCTCCGAGGCAGAACTAGTCCAAGGTAGAAGACGTCCCACTGGACTAGTCCTCCGAGGCAGGACTAGTCCATGGTTAAAGACATCCCACTGGACTAGTCCTCCGAGGCAGAACTAGTACAAGGTAGAAGACGTCCCACTGGACTAGTCCTCCGAGGCAGGACTAGTCCAAGGTAAAAGACATCCCACTGGACTAGTCCTCCGAGGCAGAACTAGTCCAAGGTAAAAGACGTCCCAATGGACTAGTCCTCCGAGGCAGGACTAATCCAAGGTAAAAGATGCCCCACTGGACTAGTCCTCAGAGGCAGAACTAGTCCAAGGTAAAAGGCGTTCCAATGGACTAGTCCTCCGAGGCAGAAGTAACTAGTCCAAGGTAAAAGACATCCCACTGGACTAGTCCTCAGAGGCAGGACTAGTCCAAAGTAAAAGACGTCCCACTGGACTAGTCCTCCGAGGCAGGACTAGTCCAAGGTAAAAGACGTCCCACTGGACTAGTCCTCCGAGGCAGGACTAGTCCAAGGTAAAAGACGTCCCACTGGACTAGTCCTCTGAGGCAGGACTAGTGCAAGGTAAAAGACGTCCCACTGGACTAGTTCTCCGAGGCAGGACTAGTCCAAGGTAAAAGACGTCCCACTGGATTAGTCCTCCGAGGCAGGACTAATCCAAGGTAAAAGACATCCCACTGGACTAGTTCTCCGAGACAGGACTAGTCCAAGGTAAAAGACGTCCCACTGGACTAGTCCTCCGAGGCAGGACATAGTAACATACATAGTAACATAGTTAGTAAGGCCGAAAAAAGACATTTGTCCATCCAGTTCAGCCTATAATCCATCATAATAAATCCTCAGATCTACGTCCTTCTACAGAACCTAATAATTGTATGATACAATATTGTTCTGCTCCAGGAAGACATCCAGGCCTCTCTTGAACCCCTCGACTGAGTTCGCCATCACCACCTCCTCAGGCAAGCAATTCCAGATTCTCACTGCCCTAACAGTAAAGAATCCTCTTCTATGTTGGTGGAAAAACCTTCTCTCCTCCAGACGCAAAGAATGCCCCCTTGTGCCCGTCACCTTCCTTGGTATAAACAGATCCTCAGCGAGATATTTGTATTGTCCCCTTATATACTTATACATGGTTATTACATCGCCCCTAAGTTGTCTTTTTTCTAGACTAAATAATCCTAATTTCGCTAATCTATCTGGGTATTGTAGTTCTCCCATCCCCTTTATTAATTTTGTTGCCCTCCTTTGTACTCTCTCTAGTTCCATTATATCCTTCCTGAGCACCGGTGCCCAAAACTGGACACAGTACTCCATGTGCGGTCTAACTAGGGATTTGTACAGAGGCAGTATAATGCTCTCATCATGTGTATCCAGACCTCTTTTAATGCACCCCATGATCCTGTTTGCCTTGGCAGCTGCTGCCTGGCACTGGCTGCTCCAGGTAAGTTTATCATTAACTAGGATCCCCAAGTCCTTCTCCCTGTCAGATTTACCCAGTGGTTTCCCATTCAGTGTGTAATGGTGATATTGATTCCTTCTTCCCATGTGTATAACCTTACATTTATCATTGTTAAACCTCATCTGCCACCTTTCAGCCCAAGTTTCCAACTTATCCAGATCCATCTGTAGCAGAATACTATCTTCTCTTGTATTAACTGCTTTAGATAGTTTTGTATCATCTGCAAATATCGATATTTTACTGTGTAAACCTTCTACCAGATCATTAATGAATATGTTGAAGAGAACAGGTCCCAATACTGACCCCTGCGGTACCCCACTGGTCACAGCGACCCAGTTAGAGACTATACCATTTATAACCACCCTCTGCTTTCTATCACTTAGCCAGTTACTAACCCATTTACACACATTTTCCCCCAGACCAAGCATTCTCATTTTGTGTACCAACCTCTTGTGCGGCACGGTATCAAACGCTTTGGGACTAGTGCAAGGTAAAAGATCCTACTGGACTAGTCCTCCAAGGCAGGACTATTCCAAAGTAAAAGACATCCCACTGGACTAGTTCTCCGAGGCAGGACTAGTCCAAGGTAAAAGACGTCCCACTGGACTAGTCCTCCGAGGCAGGACTATTCCAAGGTAAAAGACATCCCTCTGGACTAGTCCTCCAAGGCAGGACTAGTCCAAGGTAAAAGACGTCCCACTGGACTAGTTCTCTGAGGCAGGACTAGTCCAAGGTAAAAGACGTCCCACTGGACTAGTCCTCCGAGGCAGGACTAGTCCAAGGTAAAAGACGTCCCACTGGACTAGTCCTCCGAGGCAGGACTAGTCCAAGGTAAAAGACGTCCCACTGGACTAGTCCTCCGAGGCAGGACTAGTCCAAGGTAAAAGACGTCCCACTGGACTAGTCCTCTGAGGCAGGACTAGTCCAAGATACAAGACATTCCACTGGACTATTTCTCAGAGGCAGAACTAGTCGAAGGTAAAAGACGTCCCACTGGACTAGTCCTGCAACATCAGCATATGAGATGCTGCAGGATAAAACTATACTCTTTACCGATTGCAGAGTTAGCATAATACTGCTATGTTAGAGTAGCCACTCACTCGGGAAAATAGGTAAAACTAAAAACTGCTACTGACCGATGCCTGTACAGACTAGAGAACTTGACCCCGCAGTCATTAGTGCTATCTGTGTGGGCCAAGATAGCCACAGACTAGAAGAAAGCAGCTCGCACCTATACTGCCTAAATGGCTGTCGAGAGTTTCACATTCCTCCTAAAGAACAGAGCAGAGTGTGAATGACCTACAAGAGAGAACTACAGCTCTCACATGGCTGCCACCCCATAAAGGGGTACATTCTGTAAACATTTGTCATCATTTGTTTAGATGATAAATGTCTAATCATTAGGGGGTTCAGTTGCCGAGACCACCACAGATCCTGAAGATACCAGGAAGTCCTCAGTTGGGTAGAACAGTAACATGCATGTTCATCAGCCTCTCCTCCCAGGCAGTGAATAGATCAGTGATTGCCCATGCTCTGCCCTTCTTCAGTCACACAGGGTACTCTGGGATTTATGTTGGTAATGAGGCAAGCTGATTAAGGTCTGTAATTATTATTATTATTATTTATTGTTATAGCGCCATTTATTCCGTGGCGCTTTACATGTGAGGAGTGGTATACATAATAAAAACAAGTACAATAATCTGAAACAATCCAAGTCATAACTGGTACAGGAGGAGAGAGGACCCTGTCCGCGAAGGCTCACAATCTACAAATGAAACCTTCATTACACCTATATCACCAGCATAACCATGCCGGACGCTAGGAAACATGGGTAACAACCACTTTGTTGGTTTTATTGATTGTTATAACATCTAGTACGCAACCAATACTGGCCAGAAATTCCTGCAGCTCCTTTAATGTTGTTGTAGGCTTCTTGGCATAACTCCAACTTTTTTTTCCCCCGTCTTTTCATCAGTTTTTGAGGGATTTCCAGTTGTAGATAATGTCACAGTTGTGCCATATGTAAGCCACTTCTTGATGGCATCTTCAGTGTTCCATGATATGTCTAATGCCTTTTTTGTCCACTTCTGACTGATAACTTACAACAATGAGATCCCTTTGCTGTGTTTTAAGCTGTTTACGGACCATGGCTTTTAATGTAAAGTGCATATATGACAATGTCAGTAAAATCCTACTAAAACAGCCATATTTTATATCGGGTTTATTAGTTTCATTGATTGCAGCTGTTTACTAACGACTATGTAACGTAAGTGTAAATGTGATTGGCCAATTGTGATCACAACCACATTATTTTAGCTTTTGGTGTTTTCATTCAACGTTAAAGTTGGAAAAAGTTCTGAAATGGGTCTTCTTGGCATGACTTTTCTATTGCAAAACAAATCCATTTTAACAGGGGTGTGTAGACTTATATCCAGTTCATTGCTAGAATGAAAATCCTCACCCTTTCGAACTGTAGAACTGTTCATAGCAGGCACTAGTTTCAACTTTCTTCGTAGCTCACTGGCAGGATGTCATATATTTCTAATGTTTTGTGTTTTTTTTTGTTTAAATTTTAGATTCACAGAAATTAAAGATTCATCGGGGAAACTTGACCTCAACCTGCTTTCCCCATCTAAGAAGGACTACTGGGCTATGTTGGCGTACAACCGTTCCAAGCTCTGCAATGTTCTCTTCTCCAAGGAATTGAACCGCCGCCTCTCTCCTCATGGGGTGACATCCAACGCTGTGCATCCAGGAAACATGATGTATTCATCCATTCATAGGAACTGGTGGGGGTACAGGTTGCTGTTTGGTTTGGTTCGACCCTTCACAAAGTCCATGGTGAGTGAAGTTCTTTATATAATGTTAGCTTTAGCTGTTGGCATAGGATCAAAGTGGATTGAATATCCAGATGTACGTTTTTTTTCTCGACCTCTTTGCCTTTGATACCTGCGAGCCTCATTTCAGTAGTTTATGGTGTTCCGACGCCATGATAATCTCAAAACAATCCCTTCTGTAGCCTCCAACATCGAGTTCTTTTGCTTCCTCTGATAATTACCCGACGATGTGCAACACATTCGTCTGAAGAGTGGAGACAAGAGAAATGCGATACGATAATACCATGGGAATTGGCTTTTTTTTTTTGTTCCGAAAAAAGTGAATTGGAAAACATTACAGGCTTTTGGCTGGAGTTTATAGTGAGATGACGACCCTAAGGATGTTTGGAGAGGTGTGGCAAAACTTCAGGATGACCTCTTTTTTTTATGTTCCGGTCATTATCTGTGAAGTATTAAATTGTGTGGAGTTGATTAGTATTTTTTTATATTGCATTTATAATATTTCTTATATTATTGTATCTAATAGATGATGTACAAAGGTCTATCTAGTTAAAGTTCCTTTTTAATGCCCTTTTTGAATGTGTCAAGACTAGTGATGAGCGAGTATACTCGTTGCTCGGGTTTTCCAGCTCACGCTCGGGTTATCTCCGAGTATTTATGACTGCTCGGGGATTTAGTTTTCATCACCTCAGCTGAATGATTTACAGCTACTAGCCAGGCTGAGTAAATGTGAGGGTTGCTAGGGAATCCCCACATGTAATCAAGCTGTCTAGTAGCCGCAAGTCATGCAGTTGCAGCAAGGAAAACTAAATCTCCGAGCAGTCCCAAATACTCGGAGACCACCCGAGCGTGCTCTGGAAAACCCGAGCAACGAGTATACTCGCTCATCACTAGTAGAGAACCCAAAAATCATAGTGATGACTGCTAGACTCAGACGTGTGGTTTAAGATTTACACCCTTGTGTTATCGAGGAACTTAGATTAGTTACAACAAAACCTGTTTGTAATGCGTTTTTAAATCTGGTTATGAGTTTGTTCATCTTTTCATGCACCTATTTTAGTAAATAATTGTATTACACTATGATATAACAGTTCTGGAGCTTCCTTTTTTACCTGACTTTGTTGGGTCATTCCTCAGTTGATGGAAGAAGAAATATATGAATAAATAGACTTCTGGTGTTATCAATCATCATTGATGTGTTTCTGTACACTGTCTTGTAGTTTAAGATTTACACCCTTGTGTTATTGAGGAACTTAGATTAGTTGTTACAAAACCAGTTTATATTCAGTTTTTAAGTTTTTTGTTCATTCCAATGCATGTATCTGTTTTATGTGTGTAGGCACACACCCCAATAGGAAGGTAACTGGTAACTTGCAGTTGGAACTGTATTTTTACGGGGAACAGAAATATTATCTAAAATAGACACATCGGTATTACTATTGACTCCTTTTTATGTAGTTTTCTGAATTCTTTACAATATTTTCCATCATTGCAGAGGGAAAATGGGCAGCAAATTTCGGATGTTTAGTGTAGGTAAAGTTATGTGCTTTGGCTCATGCCATTTGCTATACGTACTATCATTCATGCTGTTAATGGATTCCCAAGGCCAGTCTGCTTCATCTACAGCTGAGAGGTTTTTGTCATGTGTTAAAAGCATAATATTTTACGAGCCAGCATCATTACTTTTGTCTGAAATGTCCCTTCTCGTTTGATGCATCGTTTTTCCATCTGTTTCAATTGTCTGGTGACATTGACGTCTTGACCATGTTTACATTAATTATGATATTTTTGGAGACTTAATGGCTTTGTTTTGAGGCTACAAATTAAACTGCTGTCCTTTGATATGATTTAAAAATGATAAATAGAAGAAATTATAATAAACTGTACAAAATATATTTTCCAATGTGTGATACAAATGATATATATATATATATATATATATATATGTATGTATGTGTACACACGCTTTCTGTGCTCTACCGTTCTCACTGCCACACTGAAATCAACAGTGATATGAGCACAGATTAACCTTCTGGAATCTCCATTTAAAGGGAACCTGTTAGTGAGATTTTTCCTCCTGACACTAGTGATATGGCTATCTAGGTCGAAGTAATACAATAAAAATGATACCTTTTATAGTAATCTGATATGCCCACGTTGAGAAATCGAGCTTTGAAGCCATATGCAAATGAGCCTGGTAGCGCATAAGCAGCATGCTGTTGCACTCGGACTAGACTCCCTCAATGCACTTTCAGGCTCATTTGCATGTGGTTTCCAAGCTCAATTTCTTGGGGTTGGCATATTGCTTAGCTTAAATAGGTATCATTTTTATTGTTATATTAGGACTTACACAGTCATTTTTTGGAAATATTGTCCTGACAAGTTCCCTTTATAGGAATCTGTAAACTGGTTTTTGTCCTGTAACTTTGGCTAATATGTGAGCCCTAGTTACAGGGGATGTCAGCAATTAGTCAAATGTATTTAAAAGGAACCTGTCAGCAGGATTTTGCCATGTAATCTGACAGAAGAGTAATGTATGGAGAGACCTTAATTCCAGCAATGTGTCACTCAGTTTACTGGGTGAAGCAGTTATGATAGAATATCGGTTTTCTCTGCCGCAGATCAGAATGTTGAGTACTTTGTAACCCCGCCCACACCACTGATTGGCTCTGTGTACACTGACAGTAAGCGGACAATCAGTGGTGGGGGTGTGGTTTAACCAGGAGGTTCACGGCAGCTTGTCCTCTAGTGATAATCTCCTGCTGATAAAACACTGATTGTATTGAAACAGTAAAGCGCAGCCTAGTAAGTGACACATCGCTGGAATCAGGGTCTCTGCCTCTTTATCAAGGTAATCTCTGATTGATTACATAATTAAAATTTGTTGACAGATTATCTTTAAGTTTTATTCAAGTCCTTTCAAGTTGTAGTGTCTCACAATCCGGGTCTCAAGGTATGTTCTGGTGTAACAGGCCAGAATATACCCCGTCCCAGACTATGCCTGGTGTTAAAGTGGCCTAGGCCAAAGTATACCCTGGTATATTCTGGCCTAGGCCACAGTATACACATTATACCCCACCAGGCCAGAATATACCCCACCAGGGGTGTAAAATAGCCTGGGCCAGACTATGTCTGGGGTTAAAGTGACCTAGGTTACAGTATACCCCGGGTATATTCTGGCCTAGGCCACATCATACCCCTCCAGGCCAGAATATACCCACACAAAAGTCGGTGACTCTGTGAGTCGGTGGACCTATCCTGCAAGCTTCAATCTGCAGTCAACAGCAGAACGTGCACGTCATCTTGAAACTAAGCATGATCATTTTAATGTTGTTATCAGTGTTTGCCTTTAAACGTTTATATTGTAGCAAGGTCTACGGCCAGGGATAAAAAGTCGCATGCATCAATCGCATACAAAGTCGCCATGTGTCCCTGTCCTAAAGGTCACAATACACGGGACAACTATTATGTGATTTGGGTGGGCGAGCAGGAAAAACACACCAATATTCAGGCTTGGAGGGGTATAGTTTATCCTAGGAAGCATATACCTGGGGTATACTTTGGCCTAAGCCACTTTAACCCTGGGCATAGTCTGGCCCAGGCTTTTTTGCACTCCCGGGGGGTATATTCTGGCCTGAAGGAGTATAATGTGACCTAGGCCAGAATATACTCAGGGTATACTCTGGCCTAGGCCACTTTAACCCCAGACATAGTCTGGGACAGAGAATATTCTGGCCTGGAGGGGTATAATGTGGCCTAGGCCAGAATATACCCGGGGTATACTCTGACCTAGGCCACTTTAACCCCGGGCATAGTCTAGCCCAGGCTCTTTTACACCCCCGAGGGTATATTCTGGCCTGGAGGGGTATAATGTGGCCTAGGCCACTTTAACCCCCGGGCATAGTCTAGCCCAGGCTCTTTTACACCCCCGGGGGTATATTCTGGTCTGGAGGGGTATAATGTTGCCTAGGTCAGAATATACCCGGGGTATACTGTGGCCTAGGCCACTTTAACCCTGGACATAGTCTGGGACAAAGACTATTCTGGCCTCTAGGGGTATAATGTGGCCTAGGCCAGAATATACCCGGGGTATACTCTGGCCTAGGCCACTTTAACCCCGGACATAGTCTAGCCCAGGCTCTTTTACACCCCCGGGGGTATATTCTGGCCTGGAGGGGTATAATGTGGCCTAGGTCACTTTAACCCCGGGCATAGTCTGGGACGGGGTATATTCTGGCCTGTTGCACCGGGTCCTTATGGAGATGTGCCCTTTTATTTTTGGAGGCCCCAATAACTGTAGCACCTATGATTTAGGGCTATGATACGCATTGTGCCGGCTGGTATATTATTTGATATATAGGCTTTTTTTGATGCGTGTGGAAGCATAGATCCCAAATAAAGCGAAGCCTCGAGTCCAAGTGCTATTATCACACACTCCGTGAAGTCTTTAATAGAAAGAAATATTTTTTTTGGCAGCTGCCGGAGTTGAAAGAATATCAAGTGTTAGGGGGCAGCAAGCGCTTAGCAGATGTTACACCGAACTAAAATTAATAAAAAAAAATAAAATTGAAAAAAAATAAATAAAAATCCTCCTTTTTGCCATTTGAAAGTGGGTCAGGTTTGCTGAAGTTCTGAGACTATTGGGTTACGTTTCCTGTTTCGCTGCGAAGCCAGCCATTGTGCAAGAGCTTTAACAGATGTGCTGTTCCCCGTTTTTTTTTTTTATTTTTTTTTTTATTTTAATAGATGGGAAATAAAAACTCTGGTTCTGTTGCAGAGTTATAAATTACGGTGCGAAAGCTCAAGCTGTCACTGCGTTAACCTTAACTCGCCGGAGCAGCGGGATTCTGCCCTGGAATAACCTGATGCCGAAAGATTTATAACTTGAAAAATGTAACAGATTCCAGAAAGGATGGAGATGTGTTGGCTGCTCCGTCAGACGGAGAAGAACATTTAGGATCCGGTGCCGAGAAAACATTTGTCTTACCTTACCGTCCCACAAAATGGCACCGTGCCTCCTTGATATGAGGCCCGGCCCTGCGAAAAATAGGGCAAAACTGTAAATCGGAGGGCAGGGGAATATTTTTTTTTCTCTTTTTAGCTCAATGTTTTTTTTTTTTTTTAAGTGGGCTCCCCTTACACGAGGGTATGCGTTATTGATAGATTAACTAATGAGCGATCTAATCTGGCAGGTCCTTATGTTGAAGTGTATGTGGATTATGTCACATATTAGGTAATATTGTAGAAGTGTGCAGGGTTAGATTATATCACACAGGAGGTGGCAGATAAATACAAAAGAAATTATAAAAAATAATTAATAAAAAAGATGATATCACATAGTGGGTAATATATTAGTGTACAGGGTTAGATTATATCACATGGTAGGTAATCTATAAATGTGCTGGTTTATATTGCATCACATATTATTGTTCAGGGATATAGTGCATCAATGTAATATGACATTATTGTGTGGGGTTATACAATACTGTATTATTTAATAAAGATGTGTAATTTTATTATATATTAAAATACATGTGAGATGGAAAGAAAAGCAATGGCTAGAGGTAAGATGGATCCAGACGAGATAAATCAAAAGACATGAGATCTGTCAAAACATATTAGATGATTAAATAACAGATAAATATGAGATGAATAGACAGATAATAGAGAGATAATAGATAGATGATAGATACATTGAGAGTAGATAGATGATAGAGAGATAATAGATAGAAGATAGATAATAGATGGATAGACAGATAACATATAATAGATAGATAGATAAATAGATGGATGATAAATAGATAATAGATAGATTATATATATAATAGTTATATAATAGATAGATAATCGATATATAATAGATAGATAATAGATGATAGCTAGATAGATAGATAGATAATAAATAGATAGAAGATAGATAATAGATAAATAGATGGCAGATAAATACTGTAGATAATAGAAAAATAGATAGATAATTTATATATATATATACCGTATATGTAATAATTAGATAATAGATAGATAATATATAGCTAATGGATATATAATAGATAGATAGATAATAGATAAATATAATAGATAGATAATAGATAGGTGATAGATAATAGATATAACTGATTTGAAAAAAGATGAATATGAGCGATAGATAGTAGATAAAAATGAGATATAGACTGAGACATCGATGGTTGTCAGCAGTAGATAGATCGAGATGACGGATATATAGAATCGAGACATAGAATAGAAAGATAGATGGATATGAGTGATAGGGAAAAGAGAGAACATATTGACAAGTCCCTGGACCTGTGACCACGTCGATAGTCCATGGCTGCTGGTCCATAGCCCGGTAACCTCCTCCTATCTCCCGGCATCCCCAGGGCTTATCCTGGTTAGTAGGCCCGGCACGACGTCGTTGTTGCGGTGCGTCACGTCTTGATGTCGCCTCAGGTTTACTATTCAGAAGAGGCCACGTTGGCACCAGCAGGTAGGAGGAAGCACTCGGGCCGCTGGTTGGCGACAGGTGACTACCGACATGGCTGCTGGATCAGGGTCCTGGTAAAACTGCTCTAGTACCAGTGCTGTCTTGTATGCCGTAGGCATCAGCGATCTTTTATATCTGATACCTTCTTGTTCTAGACTTTATGTTCCACTTTTCGCACTTTTTCCGGTTTACTAGTGAAATATGCCTTTCTGGTCACTGAGTTCCTTCCATATTGTATTTCCATAGTATATTTTTGTGCGAATTATTGGAAGAAGATTTTTTTTTTATTTTCCTGAGAAAGCTTTTCTGTCCACTTGGAAGGATTATACGGGCTCGATGAAAGGGAAGCATTTTATCTTCCAAGAGCTTTACTACTATAATAGATTATTCCAATAAAAAGTTTGACTATTTACTGTAATTCACATTCATTTTATTCTCAATGCTACATAAAACAGGCAAGACTTGCCATAGGACTATTTCTGATTTTACCCTATGAATTATTACATATCAGGTGTTGCCAACGTTCTTCGGTCAAATTTATTGGGGTAGAAATGTCCATCGGGTTTATTTGTCACTGTCCGCATGTCATATTGGTTTTCTGGAACATAAGTGATGTAGAATTTCTACCTGTGTTGTTTCCATCTATTGCTGCGCACTTTTCTTTGATTGACAGCTCGGACGTAAAAGGCGCTAAAGAAGGGTGGATATAGCTAAGAAAGCAAGTACCGTAGGTGTAAAGGTGCACTGAACTGTTTGGTCACGCCAAGGGAACAGCAAGCGCCTGTGCTTTGTTTGAACAGAATAGGGAAAGCTGACGGCTAGAGGCTGATGCTAATATTCTGGTACAGTGACAATATTCATAAAGGTTCCCAGGCAATTAATATCAGCTTCCAGCTGTATACTTAGCCTTTCCTGGCTATTAAAATGAGAACCCCCAAACAAAATCACGTAAGGTCCCACTACATTTAATAACCAGCAAAGGCTAGGCAGACAGTAACACTTATAGGATAAAACCAGTTTTTCATCCTGCTGTTTCATTTCTCCCTGGCATCTAAATAAAAAAAATATATATATATATCTCCTTGGCATCTAAATACAAAATATATACGGTATATTTTATCTAATATTGACTTTAAAAAAGTTCTATGCATGACTTTGTGTATCCATAGTAACAGACTACAAACAAACCTTGGGTGTAGTCGGATCCTCTGTTCATGTGATGCCTTATCTTACAACCTACAGCAGTAGGAGAGGGAAAAAAATAGTCTGTAATCTGTAGATTACAGCGTAGAACCTGCAAAAACTGAACTTGTAGGGTTTTAATAGTTACAGAGTTGCAACAGGTTGTACTCCAGGGTGAGCTATACGGTTGCTTTTTTTCTGTAAAAGACCTGTTGGTAAATCAAAGGTACAGTATGTGCCACTAGCGCTTGTGCCACCTTCTATTTTTGCATGGAAGAAAGTCCCTCATCTAAAGTTCTGGAATGAATCACACCTATCCACAGAATGGGTGTGAAATGAACAATTCATGATGGGTAGAAATGGTGCAAAGCTGTCCTCCGTTATTTCCGTAGATCTTGAATGGAGTAAAGGAGCACATGCTTGACCTCTGTTTCACTCAACGCCTACGGGACTTCCGGAAATATCTGAGGACAGTGCACAGCTTTCTCCAGAAGTTCCATACACAATAAATGAAGCATGTACACCTCTGCCCCACTCAATATTGGGCTTTCAAAGCTCCATTTTTGGTGTTCCAAAGCCTTGATCTTGATATGGTTGGGAGTCCCAGTGGCCAGACCTCAATAAATCAGCAAGTATCCACTATCCTTTAGATATGGAATAACTTGTGTTTTTGGGAATAACCCTTTAATTCTTATATTCAAAGCAGAGATAGATATCCAGAGTCCATTTGACTCATATTCAAAGCTGCATGCACTTGGTTAGACATGGTGTACGAATTGAATTGCAGGACCAGGTCTAGCGGCCATTTCATTAGCCTGCGGCTATCAGATGGAAGCTCTGCAAACCTCCTCCTGCTTTCCAGCATCTTTTTTTCTACCTCGGTTTCTTCTTTTGATTAGCCAACCTGGCACAACATCACATGCGCGTCACTTCGTTATGATGACGTCACTTAGTTACGATGATGTCATACCAAGCAAGCTAATAAAAAGAGGAGCCGTCAGGAAAGAGAAGGTTTCGCAGGGCTCCTGTCTTGTTGCAACACATTACTGATGTGGCCTCTGGACCACTTCCCTCAAATGGATTTGCACCATCCTTGCCATGAGTAGCGATCCTTAAGAGAGAAGACCATTAACTTCGATAGGTTGTGAAGTCTTGGTTGGATATACTCACAACTGGTCTATTTAACAAAAACGTGGACGTCCATTCTGTGGGTCCCAATAGTTGCCCTTCTCCAGTGACCTATCCTGATTAAATATGACATAGGTTGTTTATGGCACAATCCCTTTTAGTGCAGTGAAGTTTAAAACAAAGGATGGCGGAGGGGGCGTCATCTCCCAAATGTGGGGGCAGATAAAATGGTTTAGACTTCATTTACATCTGATCTATTCAGTTTTATTTTTCTGCTGTCCATGTTGACTTCTAATGCGGTTCTTCTGGTTGTCATCATGGTGTCCACCATTTTACCGGAAAAATGAGGGTAAGAGCAATGTCGGAATGTGCAACGAACATTGACAGTGTCTCAAGGGTAGAAAACAAATAATTAAAAAGTTCCTATAATTTCATAATTTTGGATATGACTGTCCAGTTGGATGCTGCCTTGCTTCCGAAAAAATTGGCATTTGGTGACCCTGAGGAGATAAGATAATTCAGTTCATACTTATATTTTTGATGCCAAATATTGAAACCGACAGAAAACTCAGCGCGTCAGGAATTCTTTTTTTTTATTTGGCAAAGTGTGCACCTCTCTATGAATGCGCACACGTTCTAGATCCATTTCTCGGTAAGCCAGGATTACTATGTAACATGGGCACAATGAAGCCCTTTTCTGCTAGAAAATAAACAAGTATGATAATTTTACCTTAACGTCAACACACAGTTAGAAAGAAAAGTGTAAACAGTTGTAACCAGAGATCCACTACTACGCGAATGACCTCAATTCTTAGAAACCGTTGGACTGTTCTACCGTAACCAAATATTTAAAGGGTACGTGATGCGCACACTGAGGATGAATTCTGCTCAGACTTGCTGAAATAGAAAGGTTTAAGAGAAGGGATTAGTATATACTGTAGTGTGTATTCAAAATCCCAAGGATTATAGACTAAATTTTGCAATTACCTTTTCCTGGAAACGTCAGATCAGTGGGCATCCAAAGCTAAATTTCACGCTGGTTCCATAAACAAGCGGATCATGGTGCTGTAACTATTAGAAACTGGTTTCTCATGTGTGGTCCTCTACAAAGACACTAATGAGTGATGTGGATCTGTGGCGAGCGGAGTTTTCCTAAGTGGCATGCCCAAGCCATATTGGAGCTGTGTACAACCTTCGAAATTATTACATGTCACTCATAGAAGTCTTTTATCCTTCTAGCCAAAGAAACTGCATTGTTTGGTGGCACACGAAGGACATGAAACTCCCGTTTGGCATTGGGGTGTGCATCTTTGCCTTGAGCATGAGGCAAAGGGTTGCCAAAACAACAAGTTATCCCATATCTAAGGGATTGGGGACTATTTGTTGATCATTAGGGGACTGACTTCCAGTAATCTCAAGATCAGGGCTTTGAAACCCCCAAGAATGGAGGTCGAGCATGTGCTCCTCTGCTTCAGAGCTCAATCTCAGGATCGCTGCGAGGAAGTGGTCAGCAAGTTATCCTCAATCCCTAGGATAATAAATAACTTAATAATTGTTTTTGAACATAATTACCTAATTTTTGGAAATACTATGACTCTACAGACCGTAATAAGTGTTTTTTTTATGGAGGGGACACTTTTTTTAAGCATATCACCAACAATTTAGCAATTTTGGGGCATCCTTTAGATTGTAATTGAATTATTACGTGTTCTGGTATCTAACCAACAGTATGAAAATATGATGAAAGGCGTCAATGAAACTTTAAAAAAAATAGTTTTGAAGTATGATATATTGGCTTTTACAGTGAAGCTCTTCGCCTTTATTTTCGACTGTGTACATCACGGGGGTCAAACTGCATTCCTCGAGGGCTGCAAACAGGTCATGTTTTCAGGATTTCCTTGTACTGCACAGGTGATAATTTAATCACCAACTCATTATTTGTGTAGGTGATTAACCCCTTTCTGCCATTAGACGTACTATTGCGTCCATGTGGGGTGGGCTTTTCTTCCCAAGGACGCAATAGTACGTCATATGCGATCGGCAGCGCTCACGGGGGGAGCGCCGCCGATCGCGGCCGGGTGTCAGCTGTTTATCGCAGCTGACATCCGGCACTATGTGCCAGGAGCGGTCACGGACCGCCCCCGGCACATTAACCCCCGGCACACCGCGATCAAAGATGATCGCGATGTGCCGGCGGTACAGGGAAGCACCGCGCAGGGAGGGGGCTCCCTGCGGGCTTCCCTGAGCCCCCCGCAGCAACGCGATGTGATCGCGTTGCTGCGAGGGTCTCACCTCCCTCCCTGCTCCCTCCAGCCCCGGATCCAAGATGGCCGCGGATCCGGGTCCTGCAGGGAGGGAGGTGGCTTCACAGAGCCTGCTCAGAGCAGGCACTGTGAAGCAGCCTGCACTCCTATCAGATCAGTGATCTGACAGAGTGCTGTGCAAACTGTCAGATCACTGATCTGTGATGTCCCCCCCTGGGACAAAGTAAAAAAGTAAAAAAAAAAAATTTCAAATGTGTAAAAAAAAATTAAAAAAAATATTCCAAAATAATGAAAAAAAAATAAAAATATTATTCCCATAAATACATTTCTTTATCTAAATAAAAAAAAAAAAACAATAAAAGTACACATATTTAGTATCGCCGCGTCCGTAACGGCCCGACCTATAAAACTGGCCCACTAGTTAACCCCTTCAGTAAACACCGTAAGAAAAAAAAAAAAAAAACGAGGCAAAAAACAACGCTTTATTATCATACCGCCGAACAAAAAGTGGAATAACACGCGATCAAAAAGACAGATATAACTAACCATGGTACCGCTGAAAACGTCATCTTGTCCCGCAAAAAACGAGCCGCCATACAGCATCATCAGCAAAAAAATAAAAAAAGTTATAGCCCTGAGAATAAAGCGATGCAAAAATAATTATTTTTTCTATAAAATAGTTTTTATCGTATAAAAGCGCCAAAACATAAAAAAATGATATAAATGAGGTGTCGCTGTAATCGTACTGACCCGAAGAATAAAACTGCTTCATCAATTTTACCAAACGCGGAACGGTATAAACGCCTCCCCCAAAAGAAATTCATGAATAGCTGGTTTTTGGTCATTCTGCCTCACAAAAATCGGAATAAAAAGCGATCAAAAAATGTCACGTGCCCGAAAATGTTACCAATAAAAACATCAACTCGTCCCGCAAAAACCAAGACCTCACATGACTCTGTGGACCAGAATATAGAAAAATTATAGCTCTCAAAATGTGGTAACGCAAAAAATATTTTTTGCAATAAAAAGCGTCTTTCAGTGTGTGACGGCTGCCAATCATAAAAATCCGCTAAAAAACCCGCTATAAAAGTAAATCAAACCCCCCTTCATCACCCCCTTAGTTAGGGAAAAATTAAAAAAATGTATTTATTTCCATTTTCCCATTAGGGCTAGGGTTAGAGTTAGGGCTAGGGTTAGGGCTAGGGCTAGGGTTAGGGCTAGGGTTAGGGCTAGGGTTAGGGTTAGGGCTAGGGCTAGGGTTAGGGTTAGGGCTAGGGTTAGGGCTAGGGTTAGGGCTAGGGTTAGGGCTAGGGTTAGGGCTAGGGTTAGGGCTAGGGTTAGGATTAGGGTTAGGGCTAGGGTTAGGGCTAGGGCTACAGTTTGGGTTGGGGCTAAAGTTACAGTTAGGGTTTAGATTACATTTACGGTTGGGAATAGGGTTGGGATTAGGGTTAGGGGTGTGTCAGGGTTAGAGGTGTTGTTAGGGTTACTGTTGGGATTAGGGTTAGGGATGTGTTTGGATTAGGGTTTCAGTTATAATTGGGGGGTTTCCACTGTTTAGACACATCAGGGGCTCTCCAAACGCGACATGGCGTCCGATCTCAATTCCAGCCAATTCTGCGTTGAAAAAGTAAAACAGTGCTTCTTCCCTTCCGAGCTCTCCCGTGTGCCCAAACAGGGGTTTACCCCAACATATGGGGTATCAGCGTACTCAGGACAAATAGGACAACAACTTTTGGGGTCCAATTTCTCCTGCTACCCTTGGGAAAATACAAAACTCGGGGCTAAAACATATTTTTTGTGGGGAAAAAAAAGATTTTTTATTTTCACGGCTCTGCGTTATAAACTGTAGTGAAACACTTGGGGGTTCAAAGTTCTCACAACACATCTAGATTAGTTCCCTGGGGGGTCTAGTTTCCAATATGGGGTCACTTGTGGGGGGTTTCTACTGTTTAGGTACATTAGGGGTTCTGCAAACGCAATGTGACGTCTGCAGACCATTCCATCTAAGTCTGCATTCCAAATGGCGCTCCTTCCCTTCCGAGCTCTGCCATGCGCTCAAACGTTGGTTTCCCCCAACATACGGGGTATTAGCGTACTCAGGACAAATTGGACAACAACTTTTGGGGTCGAATTTCTCCTCTTACCCTCGGGAAAATACAAAACTGGGGGCTAAAAAATAATTTTGGGGGGAAAGATTTTTTTTTTTAATTTTCACGGCTCTGCGTTACAAACTGTAGTGAAACACTTGGGGGTTCAAAGATATCACAACACATCTAGATGAGTTCCTTAGGGGGTCTAGTTTCCAAAATGGTGTCACTTGTGGGAGGTTTCTACTGTTTAGGTACATTAGGGGCTCTGCAAATGCAATGTGACACCTGCAGACCATTCCATCTAAGTCCTCATTCCAAATGGAGCTCCTTCCCTTCCGAGCCCTCCCATGCGCCCAAACAGTGGTTCCCCCCCACATATGGGGTATCAGCGCACTCAGGACAAATTGGACAACAAATTGTGGGGTCGAATTTCTCCTTTTACCCTCGGGAAAATACAAAACTGGGGGCTAAAAAATAATTTTTGTGGGAAAAAATTTTTTTTTTATTTTTACGGCTCTCCATTATAAACTTCTGTGAAGCCCTTGGTGGGTCAAAGCGCTCAGCACACATCTAGATAAGTTCCTAAGGGGGTCTACTTTCCAAAATGGTGTCACTTGTGGGGGGTTTCTACTGTTTAGGTACATTAGGGGCTCTGCAAACGCAATGTGACACCTGCAGACCATTCCATCTAAGTCTGCATTCAAATGGCACTCCTTCCCTTCTGAGCCCTCCCATGTGCCCAAACAGTGGTTCCCCCCACATATGGTGTATCATCGCACTCAGGACAAATTGGGCAACAAATTTTGGGGTCCAATTTCTCCTGTTACCCTCAGGAAAATACAAAACTGGGGGCTAAAAAAATAATTTTTGTGGGAAAAAAATTTTGTTTTATTTTTACGGCTCTGCATTATAAACTTCTGTGAAGCACTTGGTGGGTCAAAGTGCTCACCACACCTCTAGATAAGTTCCTTAGGGGGTCTACTTTCCAAAATGGTGTCATTTGTGGGGGGTTTCAATGTTTAGGCACATCAGTGGCTCTTCAAACGCAACATGGCGTCCCATCTCAATTCCTGTCAATTTAGCTTTGAAAAGTCAAACGGCGCTCCTTCCCTTCCGAGCTCTCCCATCCACCCAAACAGTGGTTTACCCCCACATATGGGGTATCCGCGTACTCAGGACAAATTGTACAACAACTTTTGGGGTCCAATTTCTTCTCTTACCCTTGGGAAAATAAAAAATTGGGGGCAAAAAGATAATTTTTGTGAAAAAATATGATTTTTTATTTTTACGGTTCTACATTATAAACTTCTGTGAAGCACTTGGTGGGTCAAAGTGCTCACCACACCTCTAGATAAGTTCCTTAGGGGGTCTACTTTCCAAAATGGTGTCACTTGTGGGGGGTTTCAATGTTTAGGCACATCAGTGGCTCTTCAAACGCAACATGACGTCCCATCTCAATTCCTGTCAATTTTGCATTGAAAAGTCAAACGGCGCTCCTTCCCTTCCGAGCTCTCCCATCCGCCCAAACAGTGGTTTACCCCCACATATGGGCTATCAGCGTACTCAGGACAAATTGTACAACAACTTTTGGGGTCCAATTTCTTCTCTTACCCTTGGGAAAATAAAAAATTGGGGGCGAAAAGATAATTTTTGTGAAAAAATATGATTTTTTATTTTTACGGTTCTACATTATAAACTTCTGTGAAGCACTTGTTGGGTCAAAGTGCTCACCACACCTCTAGATAAGTTCCTTAGGGGGTCTACTTTCCAAAATGGTGTCACTTGTGGGGGGTTTCAATGTTTAGCCACATCAGGGGCTCTCCAAACGAAACATGGCGTCCAATCTCAATTCCAGTCAATTTTGCATTGAAAAGTCAAATGGCGCTCCTTCGCTTCCGAGCTCTGCCATGCGCCCAAACAGTGGTTTACCCCCACATGTGGGGTATTGGCATACTCAGGACAAATTGTACAACAATGTTTGGGGTCCATTTTCTCCTGTTACCCTTGGTAAAATAAAACAAATTGGAGCTGAATTACATTTTTTGTGAAAAAAAGTTAAATGTTCATTTTTATTTAAACATTCAAAAAATTCCTGTGAAGCACCAGAAGGGTTAATAAACTTCTTGAATATGGTTTTGAGCACCTTGAGGGGTGTAGTTTTTAGAATGGTGTCACACTTGGGTATTTTCTATCATATAGACCCCTCAAAATGACTTCAAATGAGATGTGGTCCCTAAAATAAAATGGTGTTGTAGAAATGAGAAATTGCTGGTCAACTTTTAACCCTTATAACTCCCTAACAAAAAAAAATTTTGGTTCCAAAATTGTGCTGATGTAAAGTAGACATGTGGGAAATGTTACTTATTAAGTATTTTGTGTGACATATCTCTGTGATTTAATTGCATAAAAATTCAAAGTTGGAAAATTGCGAAATTTTCATAATTTTCGCCAAATTTCCGTTTTTTTCACAAATAAACGCAGGTACTATCAAATAATTTTTACCATTGTCATGAAGTACAATATGTCACGAGAAAACAATGTCAGAATCACCAGGATCCATTGAAGCGTTCCAGAGTTATAACCTCATAAAGGGACAGTGGTCAGAATTGTAAAAATTGGCCCGGTCATTAACGTGCAAACCACCCTTGGGGGTAAAGGGGTTAAATTATCACCTGTGCAGTACAAGGAAATCCTGAAAACATGACCTGTTTGCAGCCCTCGAGGAATGCAGTTTGACACCCCTGGTGTACATGGTAATGCCTATCAAAGTGTCTATCAGTCACTGTTTTTTTCCTTACTTGTGAATTTAGAAAAGTAGAAATCATTCCTCTCCATCCCAATTACTTAAATGTATCCACATTAATGCCTTCACGTGACCAAATGCAACGATTTGGTCCAGGCTTGGCTTTGCATATGCCACACAACTGGAATATTTGCTTCCCAGAACCTTTTTTTGGCTTAGCTGGTAATTATAAAACTGCTCTCAATGTACTACGATGGTTAAACAACAAAATAATTTGCCGAGTATTCCCATCCAAGCAGCTTCATTTAACAGCTGATGGTGTGTATCGAAAATGTTGACAGGAGCCGGTCATGCCTTAATGCATATTGGATCAGTAGAAATGAATCAGGGGTCCTGGAGGAACGTCCTTTGGTTTATGATATGAAGACCGGTTTGGGCGTTTTTATGGCTTGCTATTTTGCTCACAATATTGTCAGTATTTCATTTAAGACTCAATTAAACCTGCCTGGTGCCATATAGTTCCAGTAGAAAACAATGAAGGAACGGCTTAATTACAATGCTCAGCAGACCTGGCGTAGAGCTGTTTGTTATAGAGACTTGTAGGCTCTTCTTCTTTACGGACACTCTGATCCCACATGATTTGTACTTTACATTATCATATATCTACATAGATATTAGGGGATGCATTTATAAAACATTCTTATTAGATTTATATACTCTTGATTTGCAAACTGTTTTTAGAAACTTTTGCCAAAGGAGTGCAGTGGTTGAGGGTCACCTGGGCTTTAGACTCTGAGAAGGCTCTTAGAAGCCCCTCTGCCATCTGAGTTCACACTACTGTTTTGGCGTCCATCTAAAATGTTTTAGGCTATGTTCACACGTTCCTGATTTCCCTCCTATTTTTTCAGGACTAAAAACCGCAGCTCTTGGCAGAAAACGCAGGTCCTTTTTTTGGTGCTTTTTTGGTGCGTTTTTTATAGTAACATAGTAACATAGTTAGTAAGGCCGAAAAAAGACATTTGTCCATCCAGTTCAGCCTATATTCCATCATAATAAATACCCAGATCTACGTCCTTCTACAGAACCTAATAATTGTATGATACAATATTGTTCTGCTCCAGGAAGACATCCAGGCCTCTCTTGAACCCCTCGACTGAGTTCGCCATCACCACCTCCTCAGGCAAGCAATTCCAGATTCTCACTGCCCTAACAGTAAAGAATCCTCTTCTATGTTGGTGGAAAAACCTTCTCTCCTCCAGACGCAAAGAATGCCCCCTTGTGCCCGTCACCTTCCTTGGTACAAACAGATCCTCAGCGAGATATTTGTATTGTCCCCTTATATACTTATACATGGTTATTAGATCGCCCCTCAGTCGTCTTTTTTCTAGACTAAATAATCCTAATTTCGCTAATCTATCTGGGTATTGTAGTTCTCCCATCCCCTTTATTAATTTTGTTGCCCTCCTTTGTACTCTCTCTAGTTCCATTATATCCTTCCTGAGCACCGGTGCCCAAAACTGGACACAGTACTCCATGTGCGGTCTAACTAGGGATTTGTACAGAGGCAGTATAATGCTCTCATCATGTGTATCCAGACCTCTTTTAATGCACCCCATGATCCTGTTTGCCTTGGCAGCTGCTGCCTGGCACTGGCTGCTCCAGGTAAGTTTATCATTAACTAGGATCCCCAAGTCCTTCTCCCTGTCAGATTTACCCAGTGGTTTCCCGTTCAGTGTGTAATGGTGATATTGATTCCCTCTTCCCATGTGTATAACCTTACATTTATCATTGTTAAACCTCATCTGCCACCTTTCAGCCCAAGTTTCCAACTTATCCAGATCCATCTGTAGCAGAATACTATCTTCTCTTGTATTAACTGCTTTACATAGTTTTGTATCATCTGCAAATATCGATATTTTACTGTGTAAACCTTCTACCAGATCATTAATGAATATGTTGAAGAGAACAGGTCCCAATACTGACCCCTGCGGTACCCCACTGGTCACAGCGACCCAGTTAGAGACTATACCATTTATAACCACCCTCTGCTTTCTATCACTAAGCCAGTTACTAACCCATTTACATTTTGATGCGTTTTTTGATGCGTTTTTTTATGCAGTTTTCTATGCAGAGTCTGTGTGTTTTCTAGGAAGTTTTTTAGGGTTAAAATGGCTGAAAATACCCTAACCCTACCCCTAACCCTAACCCTACCCCTAACCCTACCCCTAACCCTACCCCTAACCCTACCCCTAACCCTAACCCTACCCCTAAACCTACCCCTACCCCTAACCCTAACCCTATTCTAACCTTAGTGGAAAAAAAAAATTCTTAATTTTTTTATTGTCCCTACCTATGGGGGTGGCAAAGGGGGGGGGGGGGGTCATTTACTATTTTTTTTATTTTGATCACTGAGATAGGTTATATCTCAGTGATCAAAATGCACTTTGGAACGAATCTGCCGGCCGGCAGATTCGGCGGGCGCACTGCGCATGCGCCCGCCATTTTGCAAGATGGCGGCGCCCAGGGAGAAGACGGCCGGACGGACACCGGGAGGCCGGGTAAGTATAAGGGGGGGAGATGAGGGCACGGGGGGGGGGGGGGCGTCGGAGCACGGGGGGGGTGGCATCGGAGCATGGGGGGGTGGGATTGGGGCACGGGGGGGGGGCAGCCACACTGCAGCGGTTCTGCACCACAAACCGCAGAAAACCCGCAGATATTTTTTTCATCTGCGGGTTTTACTGCGGGTTTGACCTCACAATGGAGGTCTATGGGTGCAGAACCGCTGCAGTTCCGCAAAAAGAAGTGACATGGTACTTCTTTTTTACCGCGGCTATTCAGCGCGGCTTTTTTTGCGATTTTCCGCAATGTGGGCACAGCAGTTCCTGTTTTCCATAGGGTACATTGTAATGTATAAACAGAATATACGGCAAAAGCCAGCTCACTGATCATTGCAAGAAGCCCGGAACTTCGTCCGACGCAGTAGGATTCCATAAACGAAAAGAGAATGGTTCCAGCTGTGATAAAGACCGCTGTGTCGGTCGAAACGCGTAGCCTACCTCGCATGTGCTATGGTGCTGTCCCAGGAGTTGTTTCTCCATTTTAAAAGTTGGAATAAATTTTCATGATTTTACTGAAGCTGGAACCATTCTCTTTTCGTTTATGACATTGTAATGTACCCTGCATGGAAAACAGCTGCGGACCCGCAGCGGGAAAATCGCGGCGATTCCGCATTAAAAAAAGGATGGTGTGAACATGGCCTTATAATGTTTTTTTTAATCTTGCCTGAAAGAATAGAGAACTATTCTTTACCTAAAATCTGCGGATGGAGTCACTGAATGGAGCCTCTGAAGGCATTGGTAACAGAACCTAAGAATATTGGTACAGAGTTTAGAGTAGGTAGACATCTACATTTGAGCCTCCAATACAAAGCTCCATCACACTTTCCATCATTGGTTCCAGAACAAATGATCGTAACTTTACGTACCCCATTATTACTTAATAGAGTCCATCTGGCATCGCTGGTGATGGTCGTATGATGGATCCTATTCTGCTATGAATTCCATTTTTTTTTCAAGCTCGGGACAGAAAAAGGCCCAACCGTGATGTAAATACAAGGTGGGCTATTTATATGGATACACCTAAATAAAATGGGAATGGTTGGTGATATCAACTTCCTGTTTGTGGCACATTAGTATATGGGAGGGGGAAAACTTTTCAAGATGGGTGGTAACCATGGCGGCCATTTTGAAGTCGGCCATTTTGGATCCAACTTTATTTCTTCCAATGGGGAGAGGGTCATGTGACACATCGGACTTATTGAGAATTTCACAAGAAAAACAATGGTGTGCTTGGTTTTAATGTAACTTTATTCTTTCATGAGCTATTTACAAGTTTCTCTTTGTTTACAGCCATTGACATGTCGCAGAGGTTAACACATGAGGAGCGTATAGAAATTGTGTTGATGTCTGGTGAACGCAGTACCTGGGTCATGACAGCAGATTTCAATGCAAGACGCCCTACACAAGAAAACTCAAACCATTCCCAGGTGTATCCATATAAATCGCCCACCCTAAAAACTTTGCCTCATCACTGAGCATAATGTTCTGTGTAAACTGAGGGTCCTGCTCCAATTTTTGTTTTGCCCATTCTGCAAATTCAGCTCTCTATTCTTCTCTAAGAAGGAGAACATTTGGACCTTCAACCACCCTGTTATGGTTTTACCGGCAAATTTTTTTGCCAGATTGTACAGATAACTCCGGATGGACAGATGTGATTATAGGTTTCTGTTGCCACCACAATGAGTGGAATAAAGGGGGTACCTATATATATATATATATATATATATATATATGTATATATATATATATATATATTTATTTATTTATTTTTATGGCTAGTAGCAAACCCATCATCTGCATAGAAGGACATTAGTAAAATGCATTTTTAGCCCAGACATTTCCTTGTATGAAAGCTACCGCAGATGACGATGATTTTAACTTCATCCTCGTGTATTGCTTTCTGTATAAACTATCCCAGAGATATCATTAATGAAATTTTCTCGAATGCCTCTCTTGATTGATAGGCATCCTGATTCCTCATTGACCCCAAATGTTAAATTTTCACTGAAGGCGATGTATCAAGATGACTACAGTAATACCACATGGTGTGCAAGTGATTTATGGAGCTGTGGTTTTAGCGTCGGCATCAAGTACGCGCTAGGGCTGTGTGGGTGGATGCCAACTTGGATCTTATGACTTATTTCAGACTGTGAAAATTTGGAACCAACGTGGTTATAGCAGCTAGAAGGTGTCTTATGCTTTATAGTCACTGCGAGGATTTGATTAATATATTTTTATATGCTAATTGTTTCTACAGGTCCTTCTCAAAAAATTAGCATATAGTGTTAAATTTCATTATTTACCATAATGTAATGATTACAATTAAACTTTCATATATTATAGATTCATTATCCACCAACTGAAATTTGTCAGGTCTTTTATTGTTTTAATACTGATGATTTTGGCATACAACTCCTGATAACCCAAAAAACCTGTCTCAATAAATTAGCATATCAAGAAAAGGTTCTCTAAACGACCTATTACCCTAATCTTCTAAATCAACTAATTAACTCTAAACACATGCAAAAGATACCTGAGGCTTTTATAAACTCCCTGCCTGGTTCATTACTCAAAACCCCCATCATGGGTAAGACTAGCGACCTGACAGATGTCAAGAAGGCCATCATTGACACCCTCAAGCAAGAGGGTAAGACCCAGAAAGAAATTTCTCAACAAATAGGCTGTTCCCAGAGTGCTGTATCAAGGCACCTCAATGGTAAGTCTGTTGGAAGGAAACAATGTGGCAGAAAACGCTGTACAACGAGAAGAGGAGACCGGACCCTGAGGAAGATTGTGGAGAAGGACCGATTCCAGACCTTGGGGAACCTGAGGAAGCAGTGGACTGAGTCTGGTGTGGAAACATCCAGAGCCACCGTGCACAGGCGTGTGCAGGAAATGGGCTACAGGTGCCGCATTCCCCAGGTAAAGCCACTTTTGAACCATAAACAGCGGCAGAGGCGCCTGACCTGGGCTACAGAGAAGCAGCACTGGACTGTTGCTAAGTGGTCCCAAGTACTTTTTTCTGATGAAAGCAAATTTTGCATGTCATTCGGAAATCAAGGTGCCAGAGTCTGGAGGAAGACTGGGGAGAAGGAAATGCCAAAATGCCTGAAGTCCAGTGTCAAGTACCGACAGTCAGTGATGGTGTGGGGTGCCATGTCAGCTGCTGGTGTTGGTCCACTGTGTTTCATCAAGGGCAGGGTCAATGCAGCTAGCTATCAGGAGATTTTGGAGCACTTCATGCTTCCATCGGCTGAAATGCTTTATGGAGATGAAGATTTCATTTTTCAGCATGACCTGGCACCTGTTCACAGTGCCAAAACCACTGGTAAATGGTTTACTGACCATGGTATTACTGTGCTCAATTGGCCTGCCAACTCTCCTGACCTGAACCCCATAGAGAATCTGTGGGATATTGTGAAGAGAAAGTTGAGAGACGCAAGACCCAACACTCTGGATGAGCTTAAGGCCGCTATTGAAGCATCCTGGGCCTCCATAACATCTCAGCAGTGTCACAGGCTGATTGCCTCCATGCCACGCCGCATTGAAGCAGTCATTTCTGCCAAAGGATTCCCGACCAAGTATTGAGTGCATAACTGAACATTATTATTTGTTGTTTTTTTTGTTTGTTATTAAAAAACACATTTATTTGATTGGATGGGTGAAATATGCTAATTTATTGAGACAGGTTTTTTGGGTTATCAGGAGTTGTATGCCAAAATCATCAGTATTAAAACAATAAAAGACCTGACAAATTTCAGTTGGTGAATAATGAATCTATAATATATGAAAGTTTAATTGTAATCATTACATTATGGTAAATAATGAAATTTAACACTATATGCTAATTTTTTGAGAAGGACCTGTATGTTTTTCAGGTAAAGCCCTTTTATTATTGAATTCATTTTTATATACTGTATATTAAACCATACAAAGCTCTTTTTCTTTTCTTTTTTTCCGCCAATGATTTGGTTTGCTTTTTTATTTTACTATGGAGGAAGGCTTATTGCTCAAGAATCAGCAATCTAGCAGTTCTGGATATAAGCTTTGCAACAAGCAGCTTGATAAAAGATGGAAAGTTTGAAAACAACCTATTGACTTCTGTGTGCTGTGGGCATGATTTTCTGTGTGTTGTGGGACCACAGCATTGCTTTGTGGTAGCGTTACAGGCATGCTTTGGGGCAGTGTTGTGGGCATGCTTTGGGGCAGTGTTGTGGGCATGCTTTGTGGCTGTGTTGTGGGCATGCTTTGTGGCAGTGTTGTGGGCATGCTTTGTGGTAGCGTTGCCGGCATGCTTTGTTGTAGCGTTGCCGGCATGCTTTGTGGTAGCGTTGCGGGCGTGCTTTGTGGCAGTGTTGTGGGCATGCTTTATGGTAGCGTTGCGGGCATGCTTTGTGGCAGGGTTGTGGGCATGCTTTGTGGTAGTGTTGTGGGTATGCTTTGTGGTAGCATTGCAGTAATGCTTTGTGGTAGTGTTATGGGCATGCTTTTTGGCTGTGTTGTGGTCTCAATTTGTGGCAGTACCGTGGGCATGCTTTATAGCAGTTTTGTGGGCATGGTTTGTGGCAGTGTTGTGGTTTTATATTAGGTTTAGTAAGTGGACCTTCTGGGTCACGACTTCAGAGCCCCCGAGGGCGAGTGAACCAGATGGCACCACCCCCTGTACAGGGAGTGTTAGGGACAGGCCCAAGGAGGGTGAAGCCGCGACAGCCGGAGCCAAAGGGATGACTGAGAAATCACAGAGGAAGAACAGTAGAAGCTAGAACGGCGGTGGTACTGAGGACAGACGGAGAAAGCAAGGAATGGCACTAACCGGTAGAATGCTGGTACTTGACCGAAGGAGACCACGAAGACTTTGGACAAGCGGATTACGACAGACCCAAAGGGAGCAGCTAGGAAGGACAGGAACGCGGAGCCGACTGGATACAACAGGAACGATGGAGACAGGAACGCGGGACTGGCAGGACACGGCAGGATCACCGGACTAGCAGAACACGGCAGGATCACAGGACTGGCAGGACACGGCAGAATCACAGGAGTGGCACCGAGGCTGGAACACAGGACTGGCACGGAGGCAGGAACACAGGACGGGCACGGAGGCAGGAACACAGGACTGGCACGGAGGCAAAAACACGGAGGCAGGAACACAGGACGGGCACGGAGGCAGGAACACAGGATGGGCCCAGAGACAGGAGCACAGGACTGGCAAGGAAGGAGACAATGAGACAAGGACCTAAACAGAGAAAACACTAGTGGGGCCAAAGAAACTAAAGAGATGTCGGCAAGAAGCCGACAAACACGATAGACGCAAAGGCGTCTAACCAGGGCAACTGCAGGAGTAAAATACCTGATGGGTTCCGCCATATTGGGGGTGAAGCCAACGGGTCATGAACTCCCAGAAGCCCCAGCGGTACGAGAAGCCCGTCTGCGCATGCGCGGACCGGCAAAGGAACGCGCACCCCGGAAAGCAGTGCCAGAGGAGCGAGGAAGAGCATCGGGAGCACGCCGGCCGGAAAGGTAAGTATAGCGTGGTGTAACATTTTACTTTGTGGAAGTTTTGTGGTCTTGCTTTGTGACAATGCTGTGGGCATGATTTGTGGCAGTGTTGTCATTTTACTTTGTGGAGTTTTGTGGTTTTGCTTTGTTGCAGTGTTGTGGGCATGCTTTGTTTCATATTCCGGGCATACTTCATGGCAGTATTGTGGTTTTACATTGTGGAGTTTTGTGGTTTCGCTTTCTGGCAGTGTTGTGGGTATGCTTTGTGGCAGTGTTGTGGGCATGCTTTGTGGCAGTGTTGCGGGCATGCTTTGTGGTAGTGTTGTAGGCATGCTGTGTGACACTGTTGTGATTTTACTTTGCGGCAGTTTTGTGGTGTTACTTTGTGGTAGTGTTTTTGGAATGCTTTGTTGCAGTTTTGTGGGCATGCTTTATGGCAGTTTTGTGGGCATGATTTGTGGCAGTTTTGTGGGCATGATTTGTGGCAGTGTTGTGGTTTTACTTTGTGGGAGTTTTGTGGTCTTGCTTTGTGACAATGCTGTGGGCATGCTTTGTGGCACGTGCAGAGTTCACTGTGCAGGGAGGAGGAGCTTGTTTTCCTGTACTCTGATCAGAATGAGATCACTGCCGACTCCCTGATGAAATCAGGAACATTTTAGTGTTTTATTTTAATATACAGTAGATTGTGACATGACTGAAAAAAATAATCCTGACATAAAATAAATATATATACAATAAGTTTGCACAAAATGTAAAAGCCCTTTCATTGCCCTTCAGAAACTTGTGACAGAGCTAGCACACAGGCCCATCAATTCACAAGGCAACAGCTTTCTGGTTGTCCAATCTTTATGCCATAAGGTTTCTTGGCACAGGCACCTCACATGGCACTGCAAAACTTTCAATTTACGGAAGTTGTATTATTCAATTACTTCCAGCCTCACTACAAAGGGTCTTTCTGCTTTTTTTTTTTGTTTGTTTTGCTTCAAATTGATGCCCCATCCTTGGATAGGAGATCGTTATAAAATTGGTAGGGGTCTGACTTCCAGGAGACATTATGGAATGGCTGATTCACTTGATGGGATAAATCTGTCATCGTAGTCTGCACTACCAGACACATCCACTAATAAGTTTTCAGCTGTGCTTGGCAAAAAATGTCAGAACTGCCTAATATTCGTCCCCATATATTTAATATGAACATCTTTTCCTAAGGTCATCATTTCGAAAGGCTGTATGTATACAGCGAGTGAAATAAGGATTGGACGTGTCACCAATTTTCTAAGTAAATATATTTTTACGGTGCTATTGACATGAAATTCTCACCAGATGTCCATAACTAGTCCATCCAATCCACACAGGCCAAGAAATTAAACCATTGAAGTCCTTAAACTAAGTTATCCGTAATAATGAAAGATGGCACAGGTAAGAAGTATTGAACACATTTACTGAAATGTATTTAATACTTCGTACAATAGCCTATGTTGGTGATGACAGCTTTCAATCGCCTCCTGTATGGAGAAACTAGTTGCAGGCATTGCTCAGGTATGATTTTGGCCCATTCTTCTACAAAAAAACACTCTTCAAATCCTGAAGGTCCCATTGGCTCTGAGCTTTAGTTCCTTCCATGAATTCTCTATTGGATTCAGTCCAGGTGATTGGCTCGGCCATTCTAGGAGCTTTATTTTCTTACTCCGTATCCAATTCGGAGTTTCCTTGGCTGTGTTTTTGGGATCAGTGTCTTGCTGAAATGTCCACCCTCGTTTCATCTTTGTCATCCTAGTAGATGGCAGCAGATTGTTATCAAGAATGTCTCAGTACACTTGTCCATTCATCCTTCCTTCATGAAGTTTGTCAGTGCTCTATGCTGAAAAATAGCTCCACACCATGGTGGTCCCACTTCTATACTTCACTGTTGGTATGGTGTTTTTGGGTGATATGCAGTGCCTTTTAGCCTCTAAATATGGTGTGTATTATGGCATCCAAAGAGTTCAATTTTGGTCTCATGC